>NC_083314.1:140156922-140819373 GCF_963455315.2 Globicephala melas | reverse complement strand
GGAGTCTGAGCTCCACATTGATTTCCCCAGCCTTGGGAGGTGGGGGTTTCAATAAGAAGATGAGCCCCTTGAAAGCCAGTCAGGCTTGCATACAGGAGAGCCAGAGGGCTGTAGGAAACAGAGAATCCACTCTTAAAGGGTGTGCACAAAAGCTCACATACTCTGAGTCCCAGAACAGATGCACTAATTTGAAAGGAACCTGGGTCAGTCCATTTGCTGATCTTGGAGAGCCTCCCAGAGAGCCAGGAGGCAAGTGGGACTTCCCCTGGGAACACAGACACTTGAGGCAGCCATTTTGGTTAGCCCATTCTACCACAAGGACACAGGTACTGACAATGGCCACTTTGGAGCCCTCCCTCTAGCTCATAAATCCCAAGGGCTTACCTGCTCACCAGTGGGTTAGCACCAGTCCTGGAACCCCATGGACTGAGCAGCCAGCTGCACAGGAATCGAAACCCACCCACCAGTGGCCCAGCAGCCACCACACAAGACAGAACAAGGCAGCCAATCAGGCTGGGGGCCAGTCCTGCCTACCAGTACACCCACAGTAGTGAGCCCTGCCACAAAAGAAGGGCCCACACAGCCCACATAGAGGGCATCTCTGGAGGATATAACTCTGGGGACTCAAAAGGAGTGGGATACTGGGCCCCATTGTATGTCTCCTACATAAAGCCACTTCTCTAAGATCAGGAAATGTAACCAACTTACTTAATATAGAGAAATAAACACAGAGATTTAGGCAAAATGAGGAGACAGAGAAATATGTTCCAAACGAAGGAACAAGACAAAACCCAAGAAGAAGAAATAAGCAAAGTGGAGATAAGCCAAAAAAGAATTCCAGGTAATAATCATAAAGATGCTCAATGAACTTGGACAAATGGATGAACTCTTTCTAACAAAGGATAACCAAAGAGAACTGAAGAATACTATAACTGAAGTAAAAAATACACTAGGAGGAGTCAACAGTAGGTTGGATGATATAGAGGAACAGAACAGCAAACTGAAAGACAGAGTAGGAGAAATTATTCAAGTGAACAGAAAAAAGAATATCTAAAACTAAGGATAATTTAAGAGACCTCTGGGGCAACATTGAGCATATTAACATTCACATTTATAGGAGTCCCAAAAGGAGAAGAGAGAGAAAAAGGGGCAGAGAATTTATTTGAAGAAATAATAGCTGAAAACTTCCCCAACCTGGGAAAGGAAACAGACATCCAGGTCTAGGAAGCACAGAGAATCTCAGACAAGATGAACTCGAAGAGGTCCACACCAAGACACATTATAATTAAAATGACAAAAATTAATAATAAAAAGAGAATCTTAAAAGCAACAAGAGAAAAGCAATTACTTATATACAAGGGAACACCCATAAAATCATTAACTGACTTTTCAGCAGAAACTTTTCAGGCCAGAAGAGAGTGGCTTGATACATTCAAAGTAATAAAAGGAATAAAACCCACACCTAAGAATATGGGGCAAAGCTATCATTCAGATTTGAAGGATATAAAGAGCTTACAGACAAGCAAAAGGTAAAAGAATTCAGCACCAGTAAACAGGATTTACAAGGAATGTTAAAGAGACTTCTCTAAGCAGTAAAGAAGACCACAACTAGAAATACGAAAATTATGAAAAGAAATATTCATCAGTAAAGGCAAACATAAAGATAATAGATCAACCACTTATAAAGTTAGTAGGAAGGTTAAAATACAAAAGTAGTAAAATAATCTATATAGACACAATAAGTAGTTAAGGGATACACAAAAAAAGATGTAAAATATGATGTAAAAAACATTAACATAGGGGAGGGGAGTAAAAACACAAGGTTTTTAGAATGCATTTGAACTTAAGAGATCAGCAACCTAAAATTATCATATATATGTTATATATGAACCTAAAATAATGTTATATATGAACTTTAGGTAACCACAAACCCCAATATATAATAGGTATGTACACAAAAAAAAGAAAGGAATCTAAACATAATGCTAAAGATAGTCATCAAATCACAAGAGAAGAGAGAAAAAGAAGAAGAAATGAAGAGAACTACAAAAATAACCAGAGCAGAATCAACAAAATGGCAATGAGTACATACATATTTCAATAACTACTTTAAATGTTAATGGGATAAATGCACCAATCAAAAGTGAAAAAAAAAAAGACATAAAGTGGCTAAATGGATATAAGAACAAGACCCATATATATGCTGCCTACAAGAGACTTACTTCAGAAATGATAACACACACAGACTGAAAGTAAGGGGATGGAAAATGTTATTCCATACAAATGAAAATGAACAGAAAGCCAGGGTAGCAGTACTTGTATCACACAAAACAGACTTGCAAACAATGACTTTAGCTAAAGACAAAAAGAATATTACATAATGATAAAGAGATCAATCCAACAAGAAGATATAACAATTGTAAATATATATGTACCCAATATAGAAGGACTTAAATACATAAAGCAAATGAACAGAAATAAAGGGAGAAATTAACAGTAACACAATAATAGTAGGAGACTTTAACACTCCATTTACATCAATGGACAGATCGTCAAGACAGAATATCAGTAAGGAACCACTGGCCTTAAATGACACATGAGGCCAGATGAACATAATAGATGTATATAGAACATTCCATCCAAAAGCAGCAGAATACACATTCTTTTCAGGTTCACATGGAACATTCTCCAGGATAGATCACATAGTAGGCCACAAAACAAGTCTCAATTAAATTTAAGATTGAAATCATATCAAGCATTTTTTCAACCACAATGGTATGAGACTAGAAATCAAATACAAGGAAAAAACCTACAAAAAACACAAACATATGGAGGCTAGACAATATGCTACTAAACTACCAATGAGTCACTGAAGAAATCAAAAAATACCTGGAAACAAATGCAAATGGAAATACAACAATCCAAAATCTTTGGGCCAAGCTAACAAGTTTTAAAAAGGAAATTACAGTTTATATAAAAGTGTAAAAGTCTAATCTCAGGGAACAAGAAAAATCTCAAATAAAACCTAACCTTACACCTAAAGGAACTAGTAAAAGGAATGAACAAAACCCAAAATTAGTAGAAGGAAAAAAGGAATAAAGATCAGAGTGGAAATAAATGAAATAGAGACTAATAAAACAATAGAAAAGATCAATGAAACTAAAAGCTGCTTCTTTGAAAAGAGAAATAAATTTGATAAACCTTTCACCATACTCATCAAGAAAAAAAGAAAGAGGGTCCAAATAAATAAAAACAGAAATGAAAGACAAGTCACAACGGATATCACAGAAATACGAAGGATCATATGAGATTGCTATGAACAATGACACACTGATAAAATGGACAACCTAGAAGAAATGGATAAATTCCTAGAAATGTACAATCTCCCAAGACTAAATTAGAAAGAAATAGAAAATATGAATAGACAAATTACCAGTAAGGAAATTGAATCAGCAATTTAAAAACTCCCAACAAACAGAAGTCCAGGACCGTTTGCTTCCCAGGTGAATTCTACCAAACATTTAAAGAAAAGTTAACATCTATCCTTCTCAAACTATTCCAAAAAATTGAAGAGGAAGAAACACTTCTAAATTCATTCTACCAGGCTGGCATCACCCTGATACCAAAACCAAAGACACCACACACACAAAAAAAGAAAATAATAGGCAAATATCACTGATGAAAATAGATGCAAACATTCTCAACAAAATATTAGCAAACAATTCAACAATACATTAAAAGGATCATACACCATGATTAAGTGGGATTTATTCCAAGGATGCAAGGGTGGTTCAATATCCTTGAAACATCAATCAATCAATGTGATATATCACATTAACAAATTGAAAAATAAAAATTATTTGATAATTGAAAGAGAGGCAGAAAAATCATTTGACAAAATTCAACATCAATTTATGAGAAAAATTCTCAACAGAGTGTGCATAGAGGGAACATACCTCAACATAATAAAGGCCATATATGACAAACACACAGCTAACAGCATACTGCGTGGTGAAAAGCTGAAAAATTTTCCTCTAAGATCAGGAATGAGACAAGTATGCCCACTTTCACCACTTTTGTTCAACATAGTATTGAAAAGTACAAGCATAACAATCAGAGAAGAAAAAGAAATAAATGGAATCCAAATTTGAAAGGAAGAAGTAAAGCTGTCACTATTTACAGATGACATGATACTATATATAAAAAACCCTGAAGATGAAAAACAATTAGAACTAATAAATGAATTCAGTAAAGCTGCAGGATAAAAAATTAATATACAGATACCAGTTTCACTTCTATACACTAACAACAAACTATCAGAAAGATAGATCAGAAAATCAATCCCATTTGCAGTTGCATCAGAAGAATAAAATACCTAAGGATAAATCTAACTAAGGAGTTAAAAGACCTGTATTCTAAAAGCTACAAGAAACTGATGAAAGAAATTGAAGACAACATAAATAAATGGAAATGTATACGATGCTCACAGAGTGAAAGAATTAATTGTGTTAAAATTACCATACTACCCAAGGCAATCTATAGATTCAAAATACTAATGGCATTTTTCACAGAAATAGAACAAATAATTCTAACATTTGGATGGAACCACAAAAGGCACGAAATAGTCAAAATCTTGAGAAAGAAGAACAAAGCTGGAGACATCATGCTCCCTGATTTCAAAGTACACTACAAAGCTATAGCAATCAAAACAGTATGGTACTGGTACAAAAACAGACACACAGATCAGTGGGACAGAATAGAGATCCCAGAAATGAAGTCACACTTAGTTGTCAATTAATCTGCATCAAAGGATGCAAGACAATGCGATTGGGGAAAGACAGCATCTTCAATAAATGGTATTAGAAAAATTACATGCAAAAGAATCAAACTGGACTACTTTCTCACATCATATATCAAAATAAACCCAAAATGGGTTAAAACCTTAAGTGTAAGACCTGAAATCATAAAACTTCTAGAGGAAGACATAGGCAGTAAACTACTTGACATC
The DNA here is from genome assembly GCF_963455315.2 of Globicephala melas. Classification (NCBI taxonomy): domain Eukaryota; kingdom Metazoa; phylum Chordata; class Mammalia; order Artiodactyla; family Delphinidae; genus Globicephala; species Globicephala melas. The sequence continues at coordinate 140,814,365 of NC_083314.1, read as the reverse complement.
AGTCTTAACTTTTTTTGAATAGTCTCCTCAGGCAAGGGAAACAAAAGCATAAATGATCAAATGGGATTACATCAAACTAAAAAGCTTTTGCCAGGAAGGAAACCATGAACAAAATGAAATGGTTGCCTACTTACTGAATGGGTGAAGATATCTGCAAACAATATAACTGATAAGGGGTTAATATCCAAAATAAACAAAGAACTCATACAACTCAACATCAAAAAAAATAAGCAACCCAATTTTAAAAGGACAGAGGACCTGAATAGACATTTTCCCAAAGAAGACATATAGATGGCCAACAGGCACCTGAAAAGATGCTCAACATTATTAATTATCAGGGAAGTGCAAATAAAAACCACAATGAGTTATCACCTCACACTGTCAGAATGGCTCTTATCAAAAAGACAAAAACAAGTGTTGGCAAGGATGTGGAGAAAAGGGAACCTCTGTGCACTGTTGGTTGGAATGTGAATTGGGGCAGCAACTAAGAAAACTGTATGGAGGTTCCTCAAAAAATTAAAGCTAGAACTGCCATAAAATCCAGCAATTGAAATTTTGGGTGTTTATCCTAAGAAAACAAAAACACTAATTCAAAAAGATATATGAACCCATATGTCCTTTGCAGCATTATTTACAATAACTAAGATACGGCGGAACCTAAGTGTTCATAAAAAGATGACTAGATAAAGAAGATTATCTGTATATAGGAAGATCATATTATATAGGAATAATATATAATATAATATAATAATAATATATTGGAATACTACTCAGCCATAAGACTAGAATGAAATATTGCCATTTATGACAACATGGATGGACCTAGAGGATATTATGCTATGTGAAATAAGTCAGACAGAGAAAGAAAAATACCATATGATTTTACTTATATGTGGAATCTAAAAAATAAAACAAATGAATAAACATAACATAACAAAACAGGAACATACTCAGAGACACAGAGAACAAACTGCCATAGGGGAGGCAACTGGGAGAATGACTGAAATAGGTGAGGGACATTAAGAGGTCCAAATTTCCATCCATTAAGTAAATAAGTCATGGGGATGTAATGTATAGCAGAGGGAATATAATCAATAATATTGTAATAACTTTGTATGGTGACAGATGATAACCTGTCAGACTTAAAGTGGTATTTATTTTGTAATGTATAAAAATATCTAATCACTATATTGCATGCCTGAAACCAATATAATATTGTAAGTTAATTATACTTCAATAAGAAAAGAAAGAAAAAAGAAAGAAAGTGGAGAAATTGTTACCTAAGAAAGTAGGATAGTGATTGAAATAGGAAATTATGAGGCATGCAAACACCACAGCAAAAAAACTGACAAAGACCTACCCTTATGACACTTACATTCCTATGACGGAAAAAACAAGCAAACAAACAAACAATCCACCTAATGTCAGATAAATGCTATGAAGAAAATTAAATAAGGGCAAGGGCTTAATGAGGTCAGGATACCCCCAATAGGGTTGTCAAGGAAGACTTCTTAATGCTATGGCACTTGGAGAAGATCTGAATAAACTGAGGGAGTAAGACTGGTTGAGCAGAGAGTGATTATTCGAATAAAAGAGAACCCCAGTGCCAAGTCCATAAAGGAACATGCTTGATGTATTCAGGAGCAAGTAGATGAACGTGGCTGAAATGGAGTGAGCAAGGAGAAGAGTGAGGGTATGTAAAGGCAGGGAAGAGGCCAAGAGACAGACTGAGATGGGCCTCATAGAGCATGGTAAGGATTTTGAGTTTATTCTACATATTTAGGGAAGCTGCTGGAAGGGTTTAATCAAGAAATTAATGATCTGTCTTCTTTTTAAAGAATCCCTCTGCTGCTCTACTGGGAATAGACTTCAATGGCAAGTGTGGAATCAGGAAGACCAATTATGAGATTGTTTCAATAGTTCAGGGGAGAGATGATGGTGGCTTGGGAGTAATAGCAGTGGAGTGGTAGGAAGTGGTGAGGTTCAGAATGTATTTTGAATATAGAACATAATAAGATTTGTTGATGGACAGATACAAAGTGTGAAAGAGAGAGTCAAAGGAAGGGTCAAAGATCACTTCAAGTATTTTGGCCTGAGCAATGGAGCAGATTACAATGCCATTCACTGACACAGAGAACTTTAGGGGAAGAGGGAATCATGAGTTGTTTCAGCATTTTTCATATAATATTACCATTATTAATATATGTGACTATCACTCCATTAGATGATCAGCCATCAGGGCAAGACCATGAATTCCCCTAACATATGATAGTGAAATAGTGTGATATAAGAAATGTATGTTTAATCTTTGTCCAGGCACAAGAGCTTCTGTGACCCTTGGAATTTCTTGAGTGATAAAGGTAAGAGGAGAATCTTTTGTTATTCATGATTAACCCCTTTCAGCCCCTCCTGGATTTATGCTAATGAGGTAACTGGTTGCTAGGGGCTCCTAGATGGCTTCAGGATATGGGCTAGCTGCCAGAAAGACCAAGGCATGACTACAGGGTTGAAGTTTTCAGCTCTACTGCCCAGGAGAGAGAGGCTGAAGACCAAGTTAATCACCAATGGCCAATCACACCTATGTAATGAAACCTCCATAAAAATCCCCAAATTGTGGGTTCAGAGAGCTTCCAGGTTGGTAAACACATTGAGGTGTTGAGAGGGTGATGTGCCTCAAGAGAACAAGGAAGATCCCCAACCCCGTATTTTGCTCTAGGCATCTTCCCTTTGGCTGATCCTGAGTTGCATCTTTTATAATCCTAGTAATAGCAAGTAAAGCACTTTCCTGAGTTCTGTGAGCCTTTCTAGCAAACTATCAAATCTAAGAAGGAGGGATCTGTGAGAACCCACAACTTTGTAACCAAATAAGACAGAAATGTGAGTAACCTGGTGGCCCAATACTTGGCACGGGTATCTGAAGTGGATACTAACGCTGGGTGGTTAGTGTCAGAAGTGAATTGCATTGTAGGACACCCAGTTGGTGTCTGAAGAGTTGGAGAAGTGTTTGGTGTGACAACAACCCATACACATTTGGTATCAAAAATGTTGTGAGTAAAAACGTAGCAAAGGTAGATAGTCCTTAAAATTCATTGAACAATCTTTATAATATAGTCTGTTAAAAGATTAACTATTTGCCTAGAATTTTATTATTGATATCTTCTAAATCATGGGACCAAAATGTAACTTTATATCCCATAGGAGAGGTAATTTAAAAACAAAACCAAAAGCTTCTTTTTAAAGGACTTACAAAATAGACAAACTTTTGGCAAGGTTTATTTAAAAAGAGAGAGAATGCATTAAAAAAATTATTAGGAATAAAAGTAAAAGTATCTATTGATACAGATTCTCAAAATCATAACAGAGCAATACCAATCATTTTAAAACTTAAATATTGGACAACTTCTTAGATAAATATAACAAACAAAACTGAGAAAAATGAATGAAGTTTCTTTAAAGTAATTTAATATAATAGATTAAAAAACTAATTATAATAAAATAGATAAACAAACAAGCTGAATCTATTTGATAGATAATGTCTATAGAACTTTCAAGAAACAAATAAACTATATCTCATAAACTATTCCAGAGAATAATAAAAAATTGAAAAGACCCCTAACTCATTTTTGAAAATACAAACCTTGAAAAAATTCTACATAAAATAGTAACTTTCATTCTAAGTAATCTATACATTCAGAGTCATAAACTTCACTATTATCAAAATCCAAACAAGAATTTTCAGACAACTTAACAAGCTGATCATAAAATTCATACAGAAGAATAGATGGCCAAAGTAACTAAGACAAAATGGAAGAAGGAAAATAATGAAGTGGGATTCAGTTAGCTGCATATAAAGACTGGATAGCATCCTGCTGAACTATAGTAGGAAAAGATTTCTTAAGACAAAAAAAAAAAAAAACTACAAACAATTAATGAGAAGATTAAGAAAATTAAAACCTTTCATATGACAAAAGGTATCATAAAATGAAAAATCAAGCTAAGGACTCAAAAAATATATTCACAACACACACAACTAACCAATGATTATTATTCAGAATATATGAATAGATCTTACAAATTTATATAAAGACAATCCAACAGAAAAATAGGCAAAGAATATAAACTTTTGGTTCATAGGGAGCAGGGAAGAAAGACAGGCTTATAATAGACATTCAAATATTATTTACTAGAATTCAGATTAACAAAATTAATAAATGAATTAAAATCCTTAATAAATGAATTTAAAATACAAATTAAAACAATGAGATATTAATTTAGAGTATTAAAATTTGCAAAAATTAATAAATCTGGTAACACTTATGTTGGCAAGGATTTGGGGAAGAGAGATACCTAAACCTTATTGATAGAATCATTCATTAATACCATCACTTTGGAGAGTTATTTGACAATACATGGTAAAAAGACTCATGCACTCTATAACTGAGAAATTCTGCTTCTGGATTTCTAACCTAAAAAACAAAAACAACAGCAACAATAAAACTATCTTACACATGTCCAAAGAGACTTGTACAAAGATGTTTATTGCAGAAATTTTTGGAATTGTCAAAAAGTGGAATCCCAACTCTTTCTTAGTGGTGACAGTAGGGAGATGGATACAAATGGAGGAGCATTTGTGTAACATAAAATAATAACAGTAATCATACCTATATGTTATGGGCTGAATTGCATCCCCCTCAGATTCATATGTTGAAGCCCTGACAGCCAGTACCTCAGAATGTGATTGTATTTGGAGATAGGGCCTTTAAAGAGGTGGGTAATTTAGAGTAAGCCTGTTAGGTTGGGCCTTAATGTAATCTGACTGGTGTCCCTACAGGAAGAAAAAAGTTGGACACACGAAGAGACACCAGGGATACCTGTGCACAGAGAAAAGACCATGTGAGGACACAGAGAAGACAGCCTCCTGCCTCAGAAGAAACCAAACTTGCAGGCATCTTGATCTTGGGCTTCCAGCTTCCATAATTGTGGGAAAGTAAACTTCCACTGTTTAAACCACACAGTCTGTAGGATTTTGTTATGGCAGCTCTAGCAAACTTATTATACCATTCTATTCTATACACTAACTGCATGACCTCCTTAATCTTTATTACAATTCAGTGATATTGATGTTATTATTCCCATATGACATATGAGAAATGAAGACTATATAAATTGAAGATTATGTAAACTGCCCAACTTCATATGCTTAGTTAATAGTAGACTCAGATTTTAAATCCAGAAAATCTGATAAGAGTTGAGTTCCTAACATGATATTAAATCACTTAAAATGAATAAACTAGATCAAAAAGTCCTCAGAGATCAATGCCAAAAATATAATGCTGAATGTAAAAAGTATTTAGCAAAAGGATACTTCCACTATATCAATTATGATCATTTTAAAAACACACAAAATAGACGTTACACCTTTGAAAAAAAAGGAAGGAAGAGGGTTGGAGTTAACTATGTTTCTTTCTTTCCTTTTTTTTTTTTTTTTAAGAAAGGGCTGAAACAAATATGTCAGAATGTTAATATGTGTTTAATCTTTGTCAGAGATAACAGGTATCTGCTAGGTGATTTTCTCTGAATAAAGTGTTTCAGAATTTTTAAAATATTTTCTTTTTAAAAGGCATAATATATTGCTTTAAACATCTTTCTCTGTGATTAAGTCAGGCAGTAAACTCTTTGTCATAAAAGAGCAGTTCATTCTTTCATATAAACAGTGAAGAAAATGTTTCTTGTGTGTTTGTTTGTTTTGCAATTGGAATATTAAAAGGGCAATTTTCTTTAACATATGTTGGTTGTCTTGCAAAACAGTCTGGATCCCTTTACAAGTCAGGTTGCTGAGTTGATCATACAGTGAAAGATCAAAGGAAGTGATAAGAAACAGATGTGACATTTAAAAAGCTTTCACTGTAAAAAACAGAAAAGAGACAAAGATGGAGCCAGCCGGGGCATGGTTGAAGGGCATAGTGTACTTCCACAGGCATCCCCCTGCCCTTACTAGAGAGAAAGCTCATCGCCACCCACCATCCCAATTATATAGAGAAGATCATTTTCCTCCAAATACACAAGAAAGAACACTGATTCAGGAGCTGGTTGCTCTGAGACACAATTAAGAATCAGACCAGAATCAGTGGTTGGAATCTCATGTTGTCTATTTAGAAGGAAAAAAGCATTAATGTAGGATTTATACGCTGGAAATCTCTCCAGAAGCTGAAAGACAGTGGTAAAAGAAATAAAGCATCTTAAGAAACCAGGGGGAGTTATGAAATTAACTGGGTAGACTAATTTTGGGGACCCTGGTAAAAATCCCTATAGATCAATTTGCTCTTTTCCAAAGGAAGAACTATTACTGTGTTTTGGGGAGACAGTTCTCCACATGTCTCTCCCATTTCTGCACATCTTTTGAGCAGAGGCACTGACATCTTTTGTTCTGAACTACCTTATCAAGGATATTTATACAGTAAACAACCTGAGAAAATAGAGTATCTCCCTCAGGAGCGAGAGGTTGTTGGCTGTCCAATATAAAGCTGATTCACTTTGATATACAGCAGAAACTAACACAACATTGTAAAGCAATTATACTCCAAGATGTTAAAAAAAAGAAAAAAAAGATAAAGGTTTCCTGAGCTCAGGATTTCTCAGCTGTGAAGCAAACCCACTCTGTACAGCACCCATGATGTAGGTCATGCCACAACACCCCGAAGGGATTTGGAAGTAAAGGGGAGCCAATGAAAACAAAAAGTCATGCTGCTTGCTGTATTGTGAGTAATAAGTCCTTCGTCTCTGATCCAGGAGTATTGTGACTTTTGTTAGCATCCATGAAGCTGTGGCAGAGTAACCTGTATTAGCTTGCAAGCTGAATAAAGTTTAGACCCTGTACAATCCTTAACAAGTGTTACTTCTAAGGTTAATGGTTAAATATACCAAATTCAAATTCAACAAATATGTAGTGATCACTTACAATGTGCCAGTCACTGTGATAAGTGAGCACTGGACGTCTATTATCTTATTTAACCCTCCATTGGCTCTAGGAGGAAATGAGGCATAGCCAGGTTATATAATCTACTGAAAATCATACAGTTCATGAGTAACAGCTTCAGGCTTCTAGCCCAGCCAGTCTGACTAGAGCATCCACTCTTATGACTTTCTATCCATGCAGCAACACTTTGCTGTCCCTGTTAACAATAAGGAAACTGAGATTCCGAATGGTTAGTGCTTGTTCAAAGTCACAGAATTCACTCATGTGAAGTTAGGATATCAACTCCATTATAAAACCAAAAGGCAATATTGATTATTAAGAAGAGAAGTCACTTCCAAACATTTTGCATTAAAATCATGATTCTTGCTATAAGCTTCCAATATTATTTAGTTTGTAATTATTTTATTAAAAGCAAAAGAAGCACATTGTTGCAGATAAGATCAACTAAAAGATGCCAAAATTACTGGACAAAAGTTTAAGGAGAAAAGGGGTCTATGTAATTTCAAATTATTTTCCCCAAGGAACTTATCAACTGCAAAGGGAAAAATAGTAACTTTACGGTAGAGAAACATGGCAGATACCAAGTTATCCCAGTGATGAAGGTGCATTACCAGCAATAAGACAATGAACATCATAAACTCCTTGATATGATACACTGAGAAAGACACATTTTTTTGGCATTCTTGCCAAAATAATGGATGTCTTATTCCAATCATGAGAAAATATCAGACATACCCAGATTGAGGGACATTCTACAAAATAGCTAACCAGTAATCCTCAAAAGTGTCAGGGTCATGAAAGCCAAGTAAAAACTATAGAACTGTTATAAACTAGAAGAGACAAAGGAGAAATAACAAAGAGACACAACGTGAGATCATGAATAGGACTTTGGAACAAACAGGGAAAAACACCTGTGTTAAAACTGGTAAAATTAGAAAAAGATCTGTAGTTTAGTTAACAATGTTAATTTCTTGTACTTGATAATTGTACTGTGGTTATTTAAGATGTTAACATTAGGGGGAGCAGGGTGAGGAATATAAGGAAATTCTTTGTATTTTTTTCATCTTCTCTAAAAGTCTAAGGTTAGTACAAAATAAAATGTTTTTAAAAACTTAATTATGTCACTTACATAAAACAATGTTTTATGAAATGTATGGTTAAGAGTGGTTAAGAGTATGTTCCCCTTATTCAAACCCCAGGTCTTCTACTTATTAACTGTATCATTTTGGACAAGTTATACTAATCATTCTATGCTCCAATTTTCCCTTCTCAAAAGTGAGTGGCATTATATGGGGAAAGAATCTTAAAAAGAGTGGATCTATGTATATGTATAACTGATTCACTTTTGCCGCACACCTGAAACTAACACAAGATTGTAAATCAACTATATTCCAATAAATTTTTTTAAAAGTGAGTGTCATAATAATTCTTACTGTATAAGATTATTGTTGTGAAGATTAAATAAGGAATCCTTGATATATGCCAAAAACAGAGGTCATTCCAGAAGAAACACTCAAGAAATACTGTCTTTGTTGTTGTTCACATGCAGTGGTTCACCTACGCCAGGCACCCTTGGGTTTCACCTGTTGAAGACGGCATAATCAGAGGCTGTAATCGGCTCTTGGAAGTGAGAAGAAGGAGGGTACAAGGAGCAAAGGCGGCCTCTCCAGGGCATCCTCTGAACCAGGATGGTCAGCTAAAATGCCAACAAGCCCATGCCTGCGACACCAGTGAGTAAAGTCAATCTGGGTGGGAACGTGGTGAACTGTAGAGCCTGTGCCCCATCCAAAGAGACAGCTGCACTCCTGCTGTCACCATGACAGACCCTGGCTAAATATTGCCGACTCTTCTAATTTTTCAAGGAAAGCAAGAATCTTGGCTTTTTATAGGAAAACCCCCAACTTCTAAATGTTGACAAATAATTTAAAAATGTAAAACTCTCTGAGGCCAATACTACAAAGGCCTAGTCAAACTCCTTATCAATGAGCCAGGTGCTACAGGTGTCTCCCACTTGAATGGCCAAATTCTTGGCAGGTACAACCAATGGACTGGCAAGAGAGCAGGGCTTTGAGGTCAAAATACCTTGGTATACATTTACTTCTGCCATGAAGTAGTATAACCTACACACACATGTTTACACACACACACACACAGACATCACCTAGTCATATAAACTTGAGAAATTCAATTAAACACAATTTTTTGAATTTCAAGTCTCAGAACCTTTCATATGCTCAGGTCTGTTGTGAACCCAGATTAGAAGTTTCGATATGCCTTTTCTTTTCCAATTTCATCTGCCACTGGCATTTTTCTGAGGAGTTATTCATGGGACAAGCATTGTGTGAAAACACTTGGGGGACACAGGACTAGATGGTCTCTGATGCTCTTCCCTAACTGGCCGTGACTCTCCACCATGCTGAGCTCAGCATCAGGACCACTTTCCCTCTTTTTTCCCACAGGCCTTGGTGTGTGGTGGACTCTTGCTCAGTGCTTACAGAATTAATTGTCTTTGCAGAGGAATGTGGGGCTCACAACGCAGCCTGTACTTCAGCTTAGAAACAGAAAAGAAAGCCAGATGCCACACTAGACTGAACAAGCTTGCTGGTTCTGCCAGTTGGCTTTGATTGTTTACAAAGGAAAAGCCAAACAAAGAAGGAGGTGGGATTTATTTCAGTAAACAGCATCTTTCAAAGAGAGAGAACTCAATCTCCTCCAGGAGAGGAGGCCTCACTTATGTTACAATCAGAAAACATTTGCAAACAACCACTTGGTTAAAGAAAACAACATGGGCAAACAAAGGAACTGTGGGTTTCCTCTGGGCATTTGGCGGGTAGGTGTGTTCTGAAAGGAGGGCAGGGAGAGATGCATTTACGTACATCCCTATGCTGAAGAGCACTTGTTGTCTCAGGATCAGAGAGTAAAAGGTTTATACACACAGTGCATTTAAGCACTAAGGGATTTTACACCCTATCTTGCCATGACCCCTCAATTGGCACATGAGGGAAAGTAGTCCCAGAGAAGTTGAGTGGCTTTCCTAAGAAATAGATTCCAGCCCTGTTCCCATCCTCTCCTACTCCCTTCGTCCTGATGTTCTCTCCCCAAATGCAGCCCCTTAAAGCACAGGAGCATTTTAAGAAATGGTTTACAAAGCCACAACTCTAAATAAATAATACCAGCAATAGCAAAACAAACAAATATGGAAAATGGCAAAAGAGTTGGGTGTTGGTCAAGGTGAGGAATTACACTCCAAAACAACAGAGTGGCATACCCAAATCCAAAGGAAATCTAACCACGTTGCTGGGAGATATCATAAGCTACTCCAATAATAACACCCCTGCCTAACAACTGACATTTACTAAGTGCTCCCTGTGTGCCCAGCGCCATCCTGAATGCTTTGTTCTCCACTTCATTCAATACTAACAGTTACTCTCTCTGCAGGAAAGGCAGCACCATCACCATTTTAACACATGGAAGAACTGAGGGTTAAGAAGTCTAAATAAGTAATGCCCAAGGTTATAACTGAGAAGTAAACATGTTGGGATTTGGATCCAGATGTGTCTGGTTCCAAAGCCCTGAGATGTTCTCCTACATCAAAAGGAATGACGGCATTGACAGATGAATGGATAAACAAGATGTGGCACATATATACAATGGGATATTACTCAGCCATAAAAAGGAACGAAATTGGGTCAATTGTAGAGACATGGATGGACCTAGAGACTGTCATACAGAGTGAAGTAAGTCAGAAAGAGGAAAACAAATATCGTATATTAACACATATATGTGGAACCTAGAAAAATGGTACAGATGAACCTGTCTGCGGGGCAGAAATAGAGACACAGCTGTAGAGAACAAACATATGGACACCAAGGGGGGAAAGTGGCGGCGAGGGGTGGTGGTGTTGGGAGATTGGGATTGACATATATACACTAATATGTATAAAATAGATAACTAATAAGAACCTGCTGTATAAAAAATAAATAAAATTAAATTTAAAAAAAAAGGAATGACGGGAAGCCACTTGTATATTATAATGTAGAAGTCAATTTTTGTACATCTAAAGAAAATGCTCATTCCTCATCTACAGTGTCCAGCACAAGTTAGTCACTGGTCCATGCTGAGGATGAAGTAGTGAATCAGACCCTGCCTGGGCACTCAAGGTGGGATCTGGGGAGGGTGAGGAAGACAAGATAAGAAGGATGATCTGAGTCATAGGAGAGCACTGTGGGGGCCATTATAGTCAATTAATCAGGGGTTCCCGGAAGGGAACTTGGAATTGATGGCATTTGAGGTGGTCCGTGAAAGAGGAAAAGGGTCCTCAAAGGGAAGGCAGAAAGAAAATACCATTCTAGACACAACCAAAAGATTGGAGAGCAATGGGGGTGTGTTGGGGAAAAGCATGCACTGGATCATGGCTGGGGCATGAGTGTGTCAAGAGGTACAGGGAGATGAATTCAAAAAGCCTGGGTATCTTGAACTTCAGGCTAAGCAGTTTGAGCTTCATGTTGTAGGTAATGAGGATGGGATGGAATAGGTTCAGTTCATGTGACCATAAAATGACCCAAATGCAACAGGAATTAGCCTGTGGGGAACACAGGTTAATGGCGGACGATCTTTTCTAGTCAGATGTTGGATTTGCAGCTCTGCTACCCACTAGCTATGTGACCTTCCATAACTCCTCACCTCTCTGAGCCTCAACTTCCTCATTTGTAAAACAGGAATAATAAGAATATCTAGCTCACAGGATTGCTGTGAGGGTTAAAGAAAGATCCACTCAAAGTGCTTCTGAAAGTGCCTTACACATGTGAGCTATTATTCACATGGCGGGTCCTGATTTACATAATGTTTGGTTTGTCAGTGGTTTGGGATAATCAATGCCAACATCTTTTTTTTTTCAAAACTTGCCCCCTGGCTATTATACACAGAGATCCCGCGGTGTAGTAGAAAGGACCACTAGTTTTAGAGACAGTCAGGCTCAGTTTCTGATTCTGACTCCCCAAGTTGCTGGCGGAGCATAAATTGAATGACTTTAGGCCAATTACGACCCCTCTCTGAGATGTGGGTTCTCTTTCAGCACAATGAGTAGCACAGAGTTGATTATCAACAGATATTGGTGCCCTTCTCTTCCTTTTTAAGCCTGGTATTGCCTGTGATTCTAGTATGTCACTTAACTTCTCTGGGCCTCAGTTTTCTCCTTAGGAAAATGGGAATAATAATGTGCACTGGGTGCTTTATGGGATTATTCTGAAGATCAAATAGCAGATGGGATAACAGGGACCAATGCTTTGTAAACTGAATCTCTTTGCAAATAGGTAGGATCATCATTATAAATTCAGCCAATATTCAAATAGTTTCATTGACATTTTGAAACCATGAGGCAAAATGGAGTCCATATTTGGAGTGGCCACATGAGCTCCAGGGAAGAATAACAATGAAACTTTCATCTCCTGGCCCAATAATAGAGAATAACGGTTTACCTTTATGAGTCTCTTCAGTGCTACTCCACGGAAAACAGGGCTAAATGCTCTAAAAGGAGGCCAGTGAAATCTATACGGTTCTGTTTCCTGCCACCCATCAATTTCACTTCTTTCTCCTCCTCTCCCAAATAATAGCCACGCCCACCCTTCTAATCATGGTGAAGTCTTACATCTGTGAAGATCATAAAATGCACAACACACATTGGAAAAAATCACCCTAAGACACACAGAGACACACATAAAACATGCACAGATACATATGCACAGGGCACATCAGCACACCCCTTCATAACAGTGTCTTTAAGAAAGAAATAACCAGTTTGGAAGAGTTGATTTGATGGAGTCACTGAGCAACCCTGGTGACATGGCCATGAGCATTTCTTGAATCCTTTCCACATGCTCTGGGCACCAAGACACACAGGCTTGGGCTAGAACCAGCCCCAAATGGACATTAAGAACCTAAATGCCCTTTAACTAAACAAATATCAAAGCATTGATTCCAAGGGTCTACAAGAGTTGCTGAGCAGAGGGGACTTCCCTTGGGTTTCTTTTTCTGTTATTGGGAAATGGAACTATCATTCACCAGATCACCTATGGATGTGTAATATCCTGATTTGGAAATATTATATTTTAGTTATTACTTTTGCTCCTTTGGGAAAAATATGAAAGAGAAAGGACTGGGCTGTGGTGGTAAAAAAAAAAAACCCCACTGGACTTGAAGTGAAACTACCAGAATTTAAGTACTTATTGTTTTCCATATAAGCTATGCCATGCTGTGTGAGTCACTGCTCACCTGAAATATGGGGTAATGATGCTTACCTCCCAGGATTGTTGGGAAGCTCGATAGAAGTATTCCAGAAATAAAAGAGCCTTTTATATTTTTAGTGTTGAATAAACATGAGTTGTTATCACTCTAAAGGGCAATGACTTAGAGTCAGGGGACATAGGACCTGAATTCTGCATCTGCCGCTAAGTAGATGGGTTGACCTTCATGAATGATTTACCTCCTGGAGATTCATTTTCCTCACATCATTCAAGAAATATTCACAAAACCTCTCTTATGAGGCAGGTACTGTGAATCATCCTGTAAAGTGTTAGTCAAACATAATGGATAAACACTATGTTATTGACTAGTTACTACAGTACTTGTTAATTATGTGAATTATACAACTTTATCCTTTCAGTGTGGTATCTTCCCCTACGATCTATATTTCTAGGTTATATAATCTGAATTTTTAATCTTCTATTCTAATTTGTATTTCCCAGTTTCTGAATATTAAATAACTTCAATTTCTACTTGACTATTTTAGTATAGCAATATTGAGTAAACTGCTGCAAATACTTTATAGGATGAAATGTGATAGTGATATATAAAAACACAAATAAGAGTGGAGGAAAATCCTCCAGGATTAAAATTCACTAGATTTGCCTGCATTCGTTCCAAGTCATTCTCAAGTCATTCTCTGGTTACCCAACCTCAAACCTACCCTAATGTGAGGATTAAAATAGAGATACTTGCTTTTATAAGATTAAATAATGCCAAAAAAAGAGGGAAGATACACTCTAGGAAGGTTGCTTTAATTCATACATATTATAAAGAACAATATCAGCAGTTTTTCTGATAATTAGTTTTGAAGGAAGAAAAAGCATTGAAATCAAAGAGTGCTCTTTGAACACTGTGGAATTGGTGGTAACTCCCACTGGGAAAGGGCTTGGGGGGAGAAGGGGAAAGAGGACGGCTTGACTGGCCAAAGGCACTACTTTTATGGAACACCTACTATGCTAAGTGTCTTACAGCTGCTGACACATTAAATCCTCACATGCCTGTAAGGGAGACAACACCATCCCTCTTCACAATTGCCCAAGTTCACATGGCTATGGAATTCAGATTTTTCTGACCAAATTTGCACCATCTTTCCACTCCACGGTGCTGATTCCCTTTGTAACTTTGCTGAGTATTAACACATCCCTGGCAACAGCCCCTTCTGCTGTGCTAGGATGCTCCTGAAATGCAGATGAGTTTAATGGGGACACAGTACACCCAACCCACATTCTCTTTCCTTCCCTTCTGACTCCTGGTCCATACCTATTTCACACCAGCCACATACAGGACAGAGCAGACTTAGTAAAGAAACAGCCTGAGTCTCTGTATGCTCCATCCAGGTCAGGAGGAGAAAGCTTCTAGTTGTTCTTAGGAGGAACTGTCTTTCATTTTAGATGCTTGTATTATGTGGGACAACTCAGGCTGATATAATAGAAGGAGAACACAATTGGGTCATAAAGATATTAGTTGAAACCCAGACTCTATAGCAGCACTTTCTATAATGATGGAAATATTCTACATCTGTGCTGTCTAATATGGTAGCCACTAGCCACGTGCAGCAATAGAGCACTTGAAATGTGGCTAGTGCAGCTGAGAAACTCAGTTTTTAATTTTATTTAGAATTAACTCATTTAAATTTAGATGACCACATGCAGCTAGTGGCTGCTGAGTTGACAGCACAGCTCTCTTGCTGCCTAACTGTGTGACCTTGAACAAGTCACTTTATTTCTCTGAGCCTGAGATCACTCATCCGTTCATGATCCTGCCACCTCACAACTTCATCGGACTGACAAGGTGAGAAAAGAACCATGTGAGCGCCTAGCACAAAACTTTGCACTTAACAAGTACTCAAGAGACTTCAGTTGAATCTGAAAATATGAATCTCATAGCAGTCCAAGAGAAACGCATGTTAAAAGTCTAAGCCTGGATTTTTCTCCAGAATTGATTCCTTATGATTGCTTTATTCATCCAAACGTCATTCGCCTGCCAAGAATGACCTCTAAGAAAAAAAGGGCTGAAGACAGCCACACTAGTTATAGGACTGTGGGTACCATCCCTACTTCTGACTGCCCTGCTTCCCCCTGGAGTTCTAACATGTCATTTTCTCCAGGTGGTGATGATGGGAGGAGCTAAAAGCAGGGGGAAGTGCTACGCATCTAATGTAGCCACACATCATAGAGAGTTTTGCCAAAAACTTCTCTCCTCCTCCACTTTTTAAACACATTGCTTTCAGGAAAATTTGCCCATCTGGTTCTGATTCATTTGCACTTAACTCATCAGAGGGCGGTGTTGTAATACCAGACTGACTGTGAAAAGTTACAATTCACATATCCCACAGCCTCTTTCCTTAGAAACAGGAGAATGGGTTTGGCCAGTAGATGGGACAGAGGGCACGAGGTGGCAGTTCCAGCTCTGCTACAAACTCTCTGTGTATGAGTACATCCTTCATTTCTGGGGTCTGGGCATCCCCTCCTGGGAAATGAGGGTTTCGACTGAGTGGCAGCTCAATGACGCACTGATAGTTCTCTAGTGTGGAAAAGCTGAGTAGTTTTACAAAGAGCACTATTATCACTAAGAACTTACACAAAATTGGACAGTTTGATGAAAGAAGTCTAGAATATGTTTTGTAATGACCCCCCCAAAAAAGGGAAATATGGTCATCGGAAATTTAGAAAAATCAAACAATCTGAGATTGGCCTTGCTCTTTAACTGATAAAATCACTAGATTACTAAACAAGGTCTTATATTTGAATAGCTCTATATTGAATAAAGTCTTCTGGGATGATCTGATGGATGAAAGATCGCAATGAGAACTGGATGGTAGTATGGTTTAAATGGCAAATCCTGGAATTAAATGTAGGTTAGCTTGAAACCAGAAACCTGCTCCCTTTGCACTAAACTATGTTCTTAAACATCTGCTGAATACAGCATATTCAGGTCTTGCTAGGCCTGCCTGGTGGACTGAATACCTCATCGGTTCCTTTATTTCTTTATTTTTTTATTCATTAATTCATTTAATCATTTCTTCATCCGTTACATATTCTCTCAACACTTCCTAAGTGCCAGACCATGAGCTTAGTGCTAAGATAACACAGATGAACAAATAAGATGAAGCTTACAGTCTAGTGAAGAAGATTAAATTTCAGTGGAAATTTCTCACCAACAATCAACACCCAGTCTGACTTCCCTGATCATTTTTCTCTCTTCTCTCTCTCTCTTTAAAGTCATTTGTAGTGCCTTTTCCTCCTCCCAGCTTACCCAGTATTACGATAATGACTTCAAACACCAAGCATTGCTATTCAGGGCACTGTGAAAATGTGTTTTTCTCATCAGTCCTGATGAAATAGTTTCCACTGTCTGTTTCCCTTGCAGATAGCAATCAAAGTCCAGGCACAACAATAAAAGAAAAGTCTAAACTCTTGTCTGATATAGAATCTAAAAGTTGTCCTTGGAAAGGGACACCCAAGGAAATTTAATCACAAATGCTCTTCACTTGGCCCAACCCATTGCTGTTAAATACAGAATATTTGGAATTATTTGTTTCTGGGAGCTGATATTCCTGTTCTTCCCCCTTAGTCTTCCCAGAAGGCCAAAATAAGAGGCCTTTGAAGAATGTTATTCCCTTAAGACCTCTGCTGGGATCTCCAGGGTCTCATACTAGGCTGTAAATCTCACTGTCATCTTTTTACTACCTCCTCTGGCTATAGACCCCTTTATACTGCACCATTCTCTGAGCATTTCAGTTTCTCAGATTGGTTGATTTTACATCACCAGGTCAATGCCTATCACTTACTATCCATACGAGGCCCTATAACTTACTAGTTACATGACCTTGGACAACTATTCACCTCCTGGTCTCAGTGATAAAACAGGAGTATGCACCTGTGTCTCACAGGATAATTTTGAGGTTAAATCATGTAATATAGCAACACTACAAGGAAATTGATCCTGAACTGGTTGGAGCATTATAGAGTCTCCTCCTCCCTGTCAATCTCTCTTTTCTCTGAATTTTGTAACACTGGTAGCATGCAAACATAGAACTCACAGCCAGAATGGACTTGGAGATATTCGTCTGAATATTCCATTTCAAATGCTTAGTACACACACATACACACAACACAGACAACACAAACATACACCATACTACACATACAAACCACAAACACACACACACATCCTAAGCTGGGCATTTGGACATTTGCCATTTCAAATTCCAAGGATGGCGTGTCTTCACTGCCCTTGTCTTCTCTTGTGATTTGGCCTTTGTAACTAGGAAAACAGCCCTGGTTCTCAGTTCAAAGATGTTATGAGGAAATGCTGTGGGAAACATGGGAAAAGGGATGTGCTGTTTTTCTAAAGCCTTTTGTTCTTTGGTGATTTTAGACCTTATTTCCATGCCCACTGGTGATGGTCATTAATAAGTAACTAAAAAGTAATGTATGTACGGAACATTCACCCTCTATCAGGCACCATGCTGGTGTATTACTTACAGGATGCATTTAACCCTTACAACACACCTATACAGCGACAGCTATGAAGCAATCTGGTTGCAGAGGGAGCTGCCATCCCCAATATTCTCTACTGCCAGGGTTCTACCCAGGAGTCAGACTCCCCACTACAATTTTGATCACTAGCAATTAGAAGAGCAATTGTATATCAAGCTGGGAGTGACCAATGATTAACCAGCCAAAGGGCACCAGGAGTGTCAGTCTTACTGACATAAATGATCCATAAAAAGTAACAAGTGGGCATCCATGAATGAGGACGTATGAAGGTCTTTGCCATTTCATCATCCTGCTAATGCTTGGTATCTCTCAGAAGCTCACAGTCATTCCAGAGCCCTTGTGATGCCTGGCACTCTTGCCTCCAGACTAGAATCAGTAAATATATATATTTTTCCTCAAAATGCAAAGCAATTTCTGTAAAGACCAAGCCAGATGTTCTTTGCTAACCTATCACTGGCCATTGGGTTGACAGAAAGTGTGGGCTTCTGCTGGAAAAGGGTAGTGCCAACAATCCACCCATGTTATCATATACGACTAGGGTAGGCTAGGACATGGCCATCCCAGCCCCAGTGATATACAGAGGCATTGAGTTCTAATAAGCCAAGCAAATGGAACTCCAGTGATATCATTTAGGGAGAAGGCTGTCTTTTTTGGTACAACTTAGCCATGTAGATAATATCAAAAACTACTCTTACCCCTTTAAATAACATATACGGAGCACATGTATCCATATCATATATGGAACTTCTGAAGTTCCAAGACAGTGTAAGACTGGCTCCTGTCAGGGTTAACATTTTCTATTACTTGTTCCATCTCAATGCTGGATCAGATACCCTATGATCAACTTCCTCCCTTCCATTCACGTGGTTTCCAAACTGCTTTCTTGTTCATTGGTCATTCACAATGACCTTGAAGGGTTATCATTTGTATTTCTCAGATGTGGAAACTATGCATCAGGTAGGATAAGTAACTTACCAAACATCCCACAGCCCACAGTGGCAGAGATAGAATGATGCAATTGTTCAGTGTTCACACCACTGCTTCCAGCCAGCCCAGATTTCTATCTGCAAGTTGGTACTAACAAACATTCTGGGGGATGACCTAGGCTATCTGATCTGGGTGAGTGGAAGAAGCAAGGGGGTCCCTTTTAGACATTGCTAGACTCCATTTCTTTCCACATGCTGATCGCAACTAGACTTTGACTCCAATTCACCTTTAAGTCTCAGCTCAATGCTACTTTCTAAAGGTGGCCTGTCCTGACACCACTATCTAAGTTAGGGTTTCCACTGTTATATGTTCCCACAGCATCTTGTTCTTCCTATTTAGTGATACTCTTCGTACTCATAATAGCTTTTTCGATTGCTATTTTCTTTATTAAGCTATAAGTTAATAAGCTTATTAACTGAAGCAGGGGCCATATTTAGCTAGCATAATTCCTAATACCTATTAGGCACTCAATACATGTATAGAATGAAAGAACAAAATATTTCCTGTCATGGAGAAGTCTGGACAGGGCCAGAGAGTGTCAACCCATCAGTCAGAAGGAGACTTACCAGAAGTGGCCAGAGAGAAGTACAAAAACATGGCCAAGAGCTCAGCAGCTGGTCAAATGATGTAAACCATTTGTTGTCAGGTCTAAACTGGGGCTAGGAGCCAGGAATAGGACCACAGCGGAGGGGAGAAGACCCAGAGCCTTTGTTTCCAACAGGGTAGTCACTCAAATGCCCCTCTAGGGACCAGAGGACCAGCATCCTAACAATATGACCAGGAAAATAAAGTTTACAGCTCTCTTCAGGGCTGTTTAGTTAAAACAGATGGCTCTGTACCTCAACAGATGCTTTCCTTCCTCTTACATGGCCAACCATTTCAAATAGTAGGTGATGGGGAGCTATAGATAGATGCACTGGTGGAATATCATGGCAAAAGGTGTGTTTAAGGAAGATTATTGTTAGGATAGAGAAAAGCCACACAAGAATCAGGAAGACCTGGGACTTCCCTGGCAGTCCAGTGGTTAAGACCTGTGCTTCCACTGCAGGGGGCACGGATTTGATTTCTGGCCAGGAAATTAAGATCCTGCACACCATGCGGCATGGCCAAAAAAAAAGAAGAGCATTATTTAAAAAAAAAAAAAAAAAAGAATCAGGAAGACCAGCTAAGATGCTAACAGACAAGAAAGAAGCCATGAGAAAATGAATTCAACAGGGACAATTGGAACAGAATGAAAAGAGTTGAAGTATATTTCAAAGGTACATTCTGTTGAGCTCGGTAATTGATAGGGTATGTAATAGGATCCCCTTTGGATTTGCTTTCTGTTTACTAAGTACTTTTATATCCTTTACCTCATTTAAGCCTCATAAGAAGTCTGTGTGTTGGATAGATAAGGAACCAGGCTTGAGAACTGACCTGCCCACATTACACAGCTCAGAGAAGTTGGCCTGGGGCTGGGGTCCAGTCTCCTGACCACCATCTCTGAGCCTCCAGACAGCATCAGGCCATTGTGTATCCCAGAGTTTGGGTTACAGAAATGAGCTCACCTCACTCCTCAAGGATTAAGCAGTCTTTGATCTAGTTTGTGCATTCATGTTTATGGAAATGCACATTTATAGGCCTGCATTTCCCAGAAGAGAGGTCGGAGGATTCCCAGCAGCTCTGGGAGTGTGATAACAGCCTCAGCAGCTGCTGCACCAAAGACCCCAGTTCCTCACGACAGGCTCCGCTCCCTGTGAGTCAGGCCTGTTCTTCGTCTTTACTGTTTTTCCTGATTACTAAAGAAATTCCAGGGTCATTGTAAAATATCCAAAGAAGAAATTTTAAAAAGATAAAATACTATATACTCTGCTACAACTTACTTTTTATTTGATAACGTAATACAAAACACTCACTGACATTTATGGATCCTCTGTTAGTTGCCAGGAACTGGATGAGTCACTTTAAATGAGCATCTCATTTAATCCTCGAAACAGCCTCCAACAAGTGCTATTATTACCGCTCTTCTACAGATGAGGAAACCAAGGCTCCCATGGAGTCATGTACCCAAGTTCACAGAGATGGTGAATGGCAGAGACAGCATTCTGGGCAGGTCCTATGATCCAGAGTGCACACACCTAACTGCTGCTGTGTATCCAGGATATCTTTCCAAGTCAGACATATTCAATCATATCTGTTTCTTGAAGAAAAGGTTGCTGTCTTCTTCTAGTCCCCAAAATGTTTCTTGGGTTTAGTTAACTAGAGTAAAGGGCCAATCCATAATTCATTTTCTTTTCTTTTCTTTTCTTTTTTTTTTTTTTGAGGTTTTGAAAATACATTTCTCTCTTTTTTTAATTGAAGTATAGTTGATTTATCATGTTGTGTTTCTTTCATGTGTACAGCAATTGATTCAGTTATACATACATATGTATCTATTTTTTCAGATTATTTTCCCTTATAGATTATTACAAAATATTGAGTATAGTTCCCTGTGCTATAGTAGGTCCTTGTTGGTTATCTATTTTATATATAGTAGTTTTTTTAAAAAAAGAAGCAGTCACATTCTTCAGCTAAACTTAAATAGGTTTTCTCGTATCTACTTGCTAAGTCAGAAATCCTCATAGTTATGTCCCCTTACCAGTGATAGACAAATCACGTGGCTAAAACAGGAAGCTTGAATCTTGGGTTAGGTCCTGGCTACCCTATTAGTTTACTGAGTAATCAGGAGCAATACCCTCTCTGTCTGCATCTCAGTTTCCTCAACCTTATGAGGAGAAGTTTGGGTGGTCTCTGAGGACCCTTCCAGTTCTGACCCATCACATGTTGTCTCTCGTGAATTTCTGGAATGTGGATGGGCTTATTTTATAAGATCCTTTATTTAAAACAAAATTGAAACATTCATAGTAACATTCAGAATAGTAGAATGGCCGGGGAAAGGAGATGAATGGTGTATTGGTTTTCGAAGGTCATTGTAACATATAAGCACAAACAGTGGCCAGAAATAACAGAAATTTATTGTCTTAGTTCTGGAGACTTTGAAATCAGGGTTTTGACAGGGTTTTATTCCCTCCATACTCACTAGAGAAGAATCCACTCCTTGCTCTTTTCAGCTTCTGGTGCCTCTTGCCTTTCACTACATCCCTTCAATCTGTTTCCAGTCTCTGTGGTCATGTTGCCTTCTCCTCTTCTTCTGTGTCAAATCTCCCTCTGCCTCTCTCTCATAACATTTGCGTTTGTATCTAGGGCCCACCCAGATAACCCAAGATGTCCCCATCTCTAGATCCTTAACTTAATCACATTTGTAACAACCCTTTTCCCAATAAGGTCACATTTACAGGTTCCAGGAATTAGGAGCTGATATCTTGGGAAGCTGTTCTTCGTTCTATTACACAGAAACACTGAAAACCCCATTTCAGCTGCTCCATGATGACACTCAAGGTGATCTCTCAAAGACATCATCATGAACAACAAAGGCCAAGCAGACATAAATACAAATATGCTGTGGGTATTTGATAGGGGAGAGGAAGGAAAGCAGAAGGAAAAGGTCAAGAGAGGTTGATTGCAATGGAATTGTTGTGTAATGGAGAGAGTGCTTGCTACCTGAAACAACACACAAGTGCATCACACTGACTGGCTGAAGGGTTCCACCTCCACAAACCAGGGCAAGACTACCAAGGAGCCCTAGATTGCCCAACCAATGGGTAGTTTTATGACACTAACCGTTTGTTGTAAAATCAAACAACTTCTTGGTGCCAGAATTCTTCTCCTCTGACCCATTCAATTCCCTACAATACGTTTAATTATTTTCTTTAAGGAAAAAACAAACCACACTTTTCATTCCCAATAATACTACACATATCCTCCTTAAACTGGCATAGGATTTACCAGCTCATCTTTTCTCTGGAGAGTTCACTAACTTCAGGAAATGTTCTTAAAAATAAATGTCCACGCAATATTTTAGTAAACCTAAAGAAGTCTAACTTCTTGGAAATTTGGATTCAAGACGGGATTCTACCAAGTACAAACTGGGTGCCTTTGGGTAAGTTATGCCGTACTCAACCATCCAACCACTGAAAAGTTGACCCCTCCCAGCCACCTGCTCTCTCCCTTGGTTTAGAATAATCTTGAAAAACGTCTTATGTCCACTTCTAAACTGTGAGTTCCCTGATGACAGGGAAAATGTCTTGAAGAAAATAATGGCTGATTTACTGAGCCTCATGTTCCATCCAGCACTCAGTAAAGTCTCTATGAATCATGAAAATGATTCCCATTTTAAAATGAGGAAATGTAATGCTTAGAGATGTTAGTTGACTATTCGAGATGGTACAACTAAAGAAAGAGGAAGTCAGGATTCACACCCTAAGTCTAAACTTCATACTCTTTCCCCCAGATCACGCTTCCTCCCTTATCTCTAGCACCTAGTACAGTATCCAGAACATGGGACACTCTGGAGGAACTAGTTGATGGGTATGAATAAATTAAAAAGTGGAAAATGGAAGCAAGGACTCGTTTACACTATGCATGAGCTATGCTACTTCTGCAATGTTGGAAATCACAGGTGTATGTGTGAGAGAGGGCAAGCAGAGGCAGACAGAGAGAGCAATGATATACAAAATAAAGCCTTACAAATTACAACTCTCTACACTGCCTAAGGCAATTTTCACAGGATTGCTGCATTTGATTCTCACAAAATACCTGGGAGGTACAAAATGTCAGGAAGTGGATTCTCACTTCTAGTAACAGAAATACAGTCTGAGGTGTTACCTAACTACAATTCCTAAGTGGTAGGGACAGGATTCAAAGCCAGGTCATAGGATTTCTTGTCCAGTACTTTTCCCACTGGGCAGCACTTCTCCCTCTCGCCATGGACTCTCCTCTTTGGCCACAAATCCCTTACCTATAGCTTACTCACAGGCTCTGGGGCCAGCAGCCTTCCGCCGCCATAAGTAAACACACACACACACACACACACACAGATTTCCTTTTGCTATATTTACAATGCCCTAGGGGTGAAGAAACAAGGATGGGGAGCCTGGGGAAGGTATAGAGAATCTGTAAAGGGTACAGGAACCAGACTAATGATATTGTCATCACAGCTTTCCCAGAAGTTCTTGAGAATTTTTTCTAATAGCTACTATAAATATACTGTATATGTGTATATATTTCTAGGTGTGACTCATGGCCATGACTTAAGAAAAGTCACAGATCATCCAATACAGTCATTGTGTCCTTAAAAACTTCAAAGTCAGACCTGAGTGAACACCCAGCTCACTCACCCTCTTGCTGTGGGACAGTGGACCAATTTCTCTCATTTTATCTGTAAAAAAGAACTATAGAATGATTTTAAGTATAAAAGTGATCATCAGTATAACATGCCTAACACTATTCAAGCAAATAATTATTATTCAACTTATTCAGTTAACCATTAAATTCTTATATAAGATGGATATATTTACATACCAATTCTTTGAAAATGAAACAACTCCACTTCATTAGTCCAATAACTCCAGTAGGTCAGAAGTTACAAGTTAATTAGATGTAGCTTGTAAGTTCCTCTAGACTATAACCTCCATGAGGATGGGAATGATTTTTTATTTAACATTCTATTCTCAATGTAAGATACAGTGTCTGGTACATATTAAGCAGTCAGTCAATGAGTGGTAGAGAAGGTTGAAAATAAACAACGCATTGGACTGAGTAAAAATATCAATATAGGCAACTACAACTTTTATTCATATATATGTAAAGGGGGTTTCAAAAGAAGCTCCTTGAATGTATATTCTAATTGAAATTCATCTTTTGCTTCAATTGTAGAAGACTTTAAAATAATGTTGCTTTTGCTTAACACCAAGAAATCAAACTTATGATTTTGTGTAACAACTTTATAATTCCTAAATTATCATGTACTATATCAGATATGTGGTGGGCATTTGTAGTTTTGCTTACTTATTTTCTTTTCCCTTATCATCTGGAAAGGTCAGCCCAATTTTCTTTTGGGAACCTCCTTACTCCAGTCTTAGTCCATTCAGAGAGGGCCAATCCCCACTTCTGGGTCCAAGGGTGAGAGTATGACTCATCAACCAATGAGAATACAACAGCACCCTGTACACTGTGACTGGTCCAGATAAGAGCATGTAATGGGCAATCCCTGGATTTGAGTTAGATTACTGGAACAGCATCTCTGTCTTCCAACTGATATTGTCAAACTGGTAAAATATATGCCTGAGGACCTGAAAATGTTATCTTGTTGCCAAAAGAATTTGCTTGAGAATGAAGCCAGCCAGAGGAAAGCAGGTCAAGATAAGGAATGAGGCAAGTTGCTAAAGATAATCTGGGTCCAGCCATGTCAGGTAAGCGAACTAATTAATTTCCCTCTTTGTTTCTTTAAGTCAGTTTCAATGTGTTTCTTTCTTAAACAACCAAAAAAGTAATTCTGATACATATTATCACACTAAAATCACCAACGGTTTAAGAAAAATTGATAGGGGAAATAATATAAAATTGAGACAACTCTATCCATTAATTAATTTTGCTGTGTAGGATAAGAGCACGATCATTTGCTTTTCAAGAGCAACTAACATTCAATCATACGATCATCTCAATAGATGCAGAAAAAACAGTTGACTAAATTCGATATCCATTTATAATAAAAAATTCTCAATAGAGTGGGTATAGAGGGAACATACCTCAATAAAATAAAGGCCATATATGATGAAACTACAGCCAACATCATACTCAATGGTGAAAAGTTAAAAGCTTTTCCTCTAAGATCAGGAACAAGACAAGGATGCCCACTCTTACCACTTCTATTCAACATGGTATTGAATGTCCAAGCCTTAGCAATAAGGCAAGAAAAAGAAATAAAAGGCATCCAAATTAGAAAGAAAGTAATAAAACTGTCACTATTTGAAGATTGCATGATATTATATATAGAAAACCCTAAAGACTCCATCAAAAACCTATTAGAACTAATAAATGAATTCAGTGAAGTTATAGGAAACAAAATTAATATAAGAAATATATTATATTTCTATATACTAATAATGAACTATCAGAAAGAAATTAAGAAAGCAATCCCATTTACAATTGCATCAAAAAGAATAAAATACCTAGGAAGAAATCTAACCAAGGAGGTGAAAGACCTGTACTCTGAAAAGTATGACATTGATGAAATAAATTGAGGACAACATAAATAAATGGAAAGATGTACTGCGCTCATGGATTGGAAGAATTAGTGTTGTTAAAATGTCCTTACTATCCAAAACAATCTACAGATTCAGTGTAATCTCTATCAAAATACCCATGGCATTTTTCACAGAAATAGAACAAAGAATCCTAAAATTTGAATGGAACCACAAAAAACCCTGAATAGCCAAAGCAATCTTGAATAAGAAGAACAAAGCTGAAGGTATCACACTCCTTGATTTAGAACTATACTACAAAGCTATAGTGATCAAAACAGTAGGGAATTAGCACAGACTCACAGATTAATGAAACAGAACAGAGAGCTCAGAAATAAACCCACACTTATACAGTCAACTAATCTATGACAATGGAGGCAAGAATATACAATAGAGGAAAAAAAGCATCTTCAATAAATGGTGTAGGGAAAACTGGACAGATACTTGCAAAAGAATGAAGCTCAACCAGTTTCTTATGCCATATACAAAAGAAACTCAAAATTAATTAAAGACTTAAATGTAAGATCTGAAACCATAAAACTTCTAGAAGAAAACATAGGCAATACACTCTTTGACACCAGTTTTAGCAATACTTTTTGGATACCTCATCTCAGGCAAGGGCAACAAAAACAAAAATAAACAAACGGGACTACATCAAACTAAAAAGCTTTTACATACCAAAGGAAACCATCAACAAAATAAAAAGGCAACCTACTGAATAAGAGAAGATATTTTCTAATAATAAGTCTAACAAGGGGTTAATATCAAAAATATATAAAGAACTCATACAACTCAATATCAGTAAAAAGCAAACAACCCAATTAAAAAGTGAGTAGAAGACCTGAATAGAATTTTCTCTTAAAAAAAGATATACAGATGACCAATAGGCACATGAAAAAAATGCTAAACATCACTAATCATCATGGAAATTCAACTCAAAACCACAATGAGATATCACCTCACAGCTGTCAGAATGGCTATTATCCAAAAGACAAGAAATAACAAGTGTTGGCAAGGATGTGGAAAAAGGGAACACTTGTGTACTGTTGGTGAGAATGTAAATTTGTACAACCACTATGGAAAACAGTATTAAGACTCCTCAAAAAGTTAAAAATGAATTATAATATAATCCAACAATTTCACTTCTGAGTATTTATTCAAAGAAAATTAAAACACTATTTTGAAAAAATGTATGCACCTCAGTGTTTATTGTAGCATTATTTATAATAGCCAAGATGTGGAAGCAACCTAAATATCCATTGATAGATGAAAGGATAAGGAAGATACACACACACACACACACACACACACACACACACACACACATATATGCAGAATGGAATATTACTCAGCCATAAAAAAGAATGAAATCTTGCCATTTGCAACAACAAGGATAGACCTAGAGGGTAACATGCTAAGTGAAATAAGTCAGAAGAAGAAAGACAAATATCATATGATTTCACTTATACGTGAAATGTAAAAAACAAAACAAACAAACACAAAACAGAAACAGACTCATAGACATAGAGAACAAATTGGTGGTTGCCAGAGGGGAGGGGAATGAGGATCAGTGAAATAGTGGAAGGGGATTAAGAAGTACAAATTTCTGGTTATAAAGTAAATAAATCACAGGGATGTAATGTACAGCATAGGGAATATAGTTAATAGTATTGTAATAATTTTGTATGGTGACAGATGATAATTAGACTTATTGTGGTGATCATTTCATAATGTATATAAATATCAAAACACCATGTTGTACTTGAAACTAATATAAGATTGTAAGCCAATTATACTTTGTTTAAAAAAAAAGAACATCTAACATTGATTGCATTAATTGAGGACAGTCAATATTTATGAACACTGGGCAAGGTTCTCACACGAACATGCACAGGGCTAGCAATGACTTTGAGGGTAGAAACAATGAAAAAATGCCAATGCATGAGGATGGATGGGTTTTCCTTCAAAGGGCCATTAAGTTGGCTCTCTCTTATTTCTGGCATGAAGCATGCAAGTGACTCTGAATGCCTTTATTAAAAAGTGAATTAAAGGTCAGCAGTGAATTTCCCTTAGCCCTTAATTTCCGGTGTGTATGCCAAGGGCAGGAAGGGGAGGGGGTGTTGGGGGAAGGGCACAATTTGTTAAACACCAGATGAGGATCCATGGCTGGGAGAGCTGTACCACAGGACTTGGCCAGCTGGGCCTGGAGGCTGAAGTTGTGGAAAATGGTTCCACATTCCTGTGGTGGAATGTTTCATATTGTCAAGGATGATAGTTGAAGGAGTGATTAAAAAGGGGGAAAAAAATCAGGGCTTGTCATTTAAGCATATGAGGTGTAACAGTGAGAAACAGCTGCTCAGCTTTCACTACATGTAGGCAATTGAGGACATAGAAAAATTCCGATATCACTTTCCACTTTTTGGTTTGATGCTATTATTATATGTCTTTGAAACAGTCCTCTGACACTGAGCTTTCTTCTAAGTGCTAGGTTATCACAAGGAGTCAAGCTGATTTGGGATCTGCCATTGGCTCTGCCATTGGCTTCCTGAATACTACACAGTAAATCACCAATTCTCTGAGCCTCACTTTAAAGTCAGAATACTAAACTCTCCCTCTAGGATGGTGTGAGAACTGTGTGATGATGCACACAAAAGTACCTTAATAAAGCCTGTGCATGTAGGAATACAACAAAGAGTTTTCCTTCCCTCCCTTCTCTGGTTCACATCATTCAGCAAACACATTAAGGCACAAGATGGTGGAATGGAGCAGACTAATGATTGGGGTCAGACAGCTGGAATTTGTATCTTACATCTGCTATTTACCACCCATGAGACTTTGACTTTTTCTTTTTTAAGGTTCAGGGTTTTTTTAATCTTTAAAATGAGCATAATCACTATTGTCTCTTCTACTTCACAACATTGTTAAAAGGATAAAAGGAATCAATAAATTTTAAAATACTTTGTAAAAGGACATGTGTCAGATATATGTGTGTGTGCATGCATATATACACACATGTATGTATAGTTATATATCTATCAAATTTTACATGATATAAAAGACATACTAAAAAATTCACAAACATTAAAAATATATCAATCTTCATGATGTTGGATTTGGCAATGGATTCTCAGATATGACACCAAAAGCATGAGTGACAAAAGAAACAATAAATAAATTGGACATTATCAAAATTAAAACCATTTGTATATCAAAGGATATTATCAAGAAAGTGAATAGACAAACCACAGAATGGGAGAAAATATTCGCAAATCATGTATCTGATAAGAGTCTAGTATCCAGAATTTTTAAAAACTTCCATGACTTAACAACAAAGAGACAAAAAAAATTTTTTTAAGGGTGCCAAAGATTTGAATGGATACTTCATCAAAGAAGACATACAAATGGACAGCAAACACATGAAAAGATACTCAACATCATTAGCCACTAGAAAAATGCAAATTAAAACCACAAGGAAGTATCACTTTACACCCACTAGGATGGCTATAAAAAAAAAAAGAAAATAATAACAGTGGAAGATAACAAGTGTTGGAAAAAATGTGGAGAAATTGGAACCCTTGTATATTGTTGTTGGGAATGTAAAATGGTTAAGTGGAAAATGATGTAGCATTCCCTCAAAGAGTTAAACAGAAAATTACCATCTGACCCCTCTTATCATCTATACCCAAAGGAATTAAAAACAGGTATACAAGCAAGTACAGGTACACGTATGCTCATAGCAGTATTACCCACAATAGCCAAAAGATGGAAACAGTTCAAATGTCCATCTATGGATGAAAAGATAAATTGTAGTACATACCTGAAAATGGAATATTATTCAGGTATAAAAAGGAAAGAATTACTGATACATGCTACAATATGAATGAACCTTGAAAACACTATGCTACATGAAAACATCCAGGCACAGAACATCACATATTGTATTATTCCATTCATGTGAAATATCCAGAATAAATACACTTATATAGAGAGAATGAAGCTTGGTGGTTGCCAGGGGCTGCGGGGTGGGGAGGGGGAATGGGGAGAAACTACTTAAGGGGTAAGAGATTTTACTTAGAGGGATGGAGTGTTTTGGAAATATATGGAAGTGACCTTTGCTCAACATTGTGAATATACTAAACATCACTGAATTGTTCACTTTAAAATGGTTAATTCTAGGGACTTCTCTGGCAGTCCAGCGGTTAAGACTCCACACTTCCACTTCAGGGGGCATGGGCTCAATCCCTGGTGGGGTTGGGCCTGGTGGGGGAACTAAGATCCTGCAAGCCACAGGGTATGGCCAAAAAGTAAATAATAATAATAATAAAAGCTTCTGTTTAAAAAAACAGTTAATTCTATTGTGTGCATTTCATCTGAATAAATTATTTTTCAATAGATTGATAGCTTCAATAATGTTCAAAGAAGGTCCTTCAAAGGACTGTTCTACATCTAAATATTTTGAGTTTTCTTAAAGAAAATAAAGTAGTCATCACATAAATGTTTTTAACAAACAAATAAGTACATCAATAAATCAATTAATATTATCTTGGAAAAACAGTCTATTGTTAGGAACACAGAGAAGACTCCAAATAAATTTTCAAGCAACATAACAGAATCATTGCCAATGATATCACTGTTTTGTGTCAAACCATTGCCAAGTGAAACTGAAAAAAATTAAAACTATCTATAAATTTGCCAAGATAGCATGTAATACTATGACATAATGGCAAGTTTTTCCAAAGTATGTTGCTTGTTTATTTTATTTTTTGGTAATTCCTCTCCTGTCTCTACTGAAGAATGTTCTTTCTTCAAATTAAAACTAGTTAAAAGCTATTTAAAGAACACTAAGTGAAAGCATTTATCTCAGCTCTGAAGCTCAGTCAGCTGAAAAAAATAAAGTTGAAAAAAGTACAATTAATTTTGTTATTGCTAAATCACAATGAAGACCATTCTAAGTTTGTTTATAATTTTGAAGTGTGCTCATATTGACAGGATATTTTCCTTTCTATTATGTGTTTTAAAACTTTAAAATTTATTTATGTGAAAATATTTTTCTGTTGAAAAGACTGCTATTTGATCATTAATAAAATTTGGTCTTTGTGTGTTTATATATCACTCAGCATCTAACCTGTTCAACAAAAACTACTCCAAGGGTCTAAAATAGAAGGAATTTAATATAAGGAAATGGTTGTACAGGAGATAAAAACGTGAGAAGCTACACGGATAACCAGGGGTCACTCCAGAAGTTAGCCATGGCAGGAAGTTGCTACCACCCCATAAATAGGAAGGACAAAGCAAGGTGCCCAAAATCCAAGGTCACCTGGCTGAAGCTGGAATCATTGTGAGCTGGGGGTCATGAAAGAGATAAAGCCTCAGTTTGAGATAGAAGACATGCAGAAAGAAGGGAAAACACCCTGGCTCTTCCTTTCTCCCCACCCTCCAATCTTGCACGAGTACATCCCACTAGGGAAACCCAGCCAGAAGTTAGCTGGTTGGTATAGGAGCCTAGGAAGCAAAGATTTCAGGGCCAGCCCCGCTGCGACATAAGGACAAGCAGGGAAGGATGAGGAATGGATCTGAGAGCAAGAAGGTCAAGGACCAACACAGAGGGCAAAACTAATGAGCATGTGACAGGGACAATATCACATGAACTAGAGAGAACCAATCGCAGACATTCAGTCTCTGACCTCAAGGATCTCACCATCATCTTCAGGAAACAGGCTCTCTGATCATTAACTTATTAGTATATATTATAGTTCACTCCTGGACATAATAAATAGAGCATAGATAATAAATAAAGAACTGTATTCCACAGATAATGAAACAGCGTGTTACATAGCACTTTCACACACATTATTTCCATCTTGAGATATTAAAGCTTGAAGAGTTGCCATGAACCTGAACCTGCCATGATCCTTGATTCCTTTCTCTTCATCAAATCCCCTCATTCATACCATCACAAAGTCCTATCTGTTTTTCTCTTTATTTCTCAAATCCATCCACTTCTTTCTACCCAACATCCGTTACCCTGAGGCAAATTAGTCTCTCACCTGGATTACTATCAATAGCTAAAAATAATTTCCCTGTGTCCACCCTGTCCCTCTCCAGTTTGTTTTTCACACAATAGCAGTGACCTTTTAAAAAATACAAATATGACAGTTCTATTTCTTTACTCAAATGCCTTCAAATTCTTCCTGTTGTTCTTGAGTTACAGACCAAAATCCTTAATGTAAACTGACTTGCTAGTTTGGCCTCTCCCCAACTTCTTATCCCCATCTCATTCCCCTTCCCCCAAGCTCTAATCATCCTAATCTGATATATCAGTTTTTACAAAGTATAAGTTCCCTCTAACCCCAAGGGTTTCGCATATGCTGGTCCTTCTGCCTAGAATATAATCTCCATCTGCCCCAGGCCTCACTCCATAATCCCAACTGATATGAGATAATAAATAGCTTTTAATTTCTGCAAAGAATGATTTATTTATTAATTAATTCATTCAATAAATATTCATAACTGCCTCTCACACATAAATTCTCTGCATACGTGGTAATTCATCTCCCTGCCTCTAAAATCTGTCCCATCCAGTCTTTCCTATAGAAACTAAATGCCTTATTAATAATAACAATGACAGCAATAATAAAGGCCAAAGAAGAAATACTACTATTTATTTAGAATTCTAAAGCCTTTTTGTCAGCCCGGGCCATGGAAGAATTGAGTCATTGGATGATCCGTATATTCAAGTTGGCAACAAACATATTCTTGGTGATGTGGCTTTTGAAATCCTGCACATGGAAACAAGAAAACCTGAAACCCTTTGGCCCATGGTATTATTATAAGGCCTCGCCCTAATAATGAGCAGTGTTTTTCCTATTTTCTCACTAAGAGATTTCAGGAGTCCTACTTACTTGGGGCCCTAGCTGGCCTACCCGCTGTAGCAGTAACACTAGAACTCTGCAAGAATTACCACTGCAACAAAGGGAATTCCACTCAGGCAGAGCCTCCCGACCTCTAGGGCTTTTGTGTAGAAGTATGAATGCTCACACTCCCTGTTCTAGCTCTTTGAGAGGAGGAAGTGCGGGCTGGTGTTCTCCAGGCTACCCTCCACCCCCAGGGCTGCCCCTCTTCTGCTGGTTGTGGATGGGGGAGGGGTCCCTTCCACCCCCAAGTAAGAGAATAGACTATAAAAGAACCAGAAAGCCTCTTTGTGCCTATTCACATAATGGAAAGCGACCTGGCTTTGTAATCAAACAGACCAGGGCTCAAATTCAAAGTCTGCCACTTGCTAGCTGTGTTATCTTCTGAAGCCGCACTGTCCCATATGGTAGCAACTAGCTACAGGGGGCTACTTAAACGCAAATTAATTAAGATGATGTAAAACTAAATATTTAGTTTCTTAGTTGCACTGGCTACATGTCAAATGACAGTAGTCTCGTGGCTACCATACTCGAAAGCACAGATGGAATATTTTCATTAACAGAAAATTCTACTGAAAACTAGCTAACAACTGTTAACATTTATTCAATGCAGTGTGATGTGCTTTGTTTATATTATGTCATTCAATCCTTACAAAAGTCCTAGGACATGACATTTTAATATACATTTGACTGGTGAAGTAACTGAGGCCCAGATTTCAGAACCACAATTCAAACCCGTATCATTCTGAATTCAAAGTGCATGCTCTCAGCTATTATATCCCACAACCTCCCAGTGATGAAAGAAGAATATTATCCCTTGCCTACTCTAGTAGATTCTTGTAGTGATAAAATGAGATCATACACGTGAACACCCCTCGTAAACTCTATGCATGCAAAGCGGCCATTAATATTTTGTACTTATTATTGTTAAGTACTCCAATTCTCAAGCCAGAGTGCCTAGGTTGGAACACAGGCAAGTTGCAAATTACCTATCCAGTCAATGCCCAATCTCAAACTCAGAATACCAGTAATAGAATAATAATACTACGCATGCCTCATAGACTTACTGTAAGGATTATATAATGTATTTAAAGTGATTTGAATAGTTTCTGGCATATTTTTAGCCATTAACATCACTATTATTACTATTACATGGTGAAGAAGTAAGAATGAAAATTGTTTAGAACTGAAAGATATCCTCAATAAAAGTGAAGAGTCTAGTTTCTCCACTTTTTTCTCTAAGCCAAAGTAAGTGAAAGGGTTTTCCTTGATCTTACTTATCATTTAATCGGGACTCTCCTAGGGACCATTCATCTGGAACACTTCAGTATTTGGGGCACAAAATTCTAATCAGTCCCCAGCCCAAGGTCTCATCTACAGCCACCAACTGTATCAGCCAATGAAACACCCGGTGCAGCTCAATCTGTCAGGTGGAGGCATTGCAGGGAGAGAAGTCCTAGGTTTTCATGGCTTAGAGAATGGAACCTGAAGGCTGCAACTGGGCCAACATCCCCCTAGGCAATCACAAAGCAAGTTTTAGAAGTTTCTGGACAATTTGCAGCAGACAGGTGGACAAAATTTCACACTCTCTAGTCTTGTGGAAGCCCCAAATCTCCTTTGTTAATAGTAAGTAAAAGAATGAGAATTAAAATTAGAGTCCATTTGTTCGTTCACTCTAATGGTGTTTATTACTAACATACACACTTAGTATAATGCATCTCAAGTAGATGTTCTTTCTTTTTTCCTTTATTTGAATAAGTATAGAAGACAACTCCCCAATAAAATACTGAGAACCTGGCATAAGAGTTGCCAGCCCTCCTCCTCCAAGCAATTCACAGAAAATAAGTAATAGGGATTCCTAGAACCTTAAGCCACTGAGAATCAGCCTCACAAGTAGGAGGGACTTGACATGAGAATGGGGCTATAGGAAGTGCTGGATGAAAAAGTTCTATTCCTGATGTAACGCATTGAATATGATTGGGAATTGTTAAATGAGAATGACAAGGGTAAGAATGTTTATAAAGGAACTCCAAGATTTCATTTAGCATTTGAGAGGATGGTGATGTTATTTGCTGAGAGACAGTTTAAAGGGAAGAATGTGGGGAAAAAGGGAAAAATCAGCTTACAGTAAACACTTTTATGTGCCAAGCACTGAAGTAGGCACTTCACATACAGTTTTTCATTTAATCTTCACTGAAATCTGTAAGGTAGATATTATTATCATCCCCATTTGACATATAAGGAAATTGAGGTTCAGAAAGCTAAGTAACTAATGTAAGATATTAAGTTCTTAAATATTAAGACGTGGGCTTCCCTGGTGGTGTAGTGGTTGAGAGTCCGCCTGCAGGGGACACGGGTTCGTGCCCCGGTCCGGGAAGATCCCACATGCCGCGGAGCGGCTGGGCCCGTGAGCCATGGCCGCTGAGCCTGCGCGTCCGGAGCCTGTGCTCCGCAATGGGAGAGGCCACAGCAGTGAGAGGCCCTCGCACCGCAAAAAAAAAAAATTAAGATGCTATTCAAACTTGGGGCTTTGTTGCCTGAAAACTCATGATCTTGCTAATACATCCTTATGAATTTCCAGGGATATTATCACAGAGAAACCTCATTAAACCCTGTTATGTAGCTATTATTAGCCCCATTTTACAAACGGGGAGATTGAGTTTCAGAGGGAGGAAATGATGTGTCGATAGAACTAAATGGAGAGAGTCCAGGCTCTGGAGGCAGCTAAGTCCTAGATTCAAATCTCAGTTTTGTTATGTATCAAGTAAGTGACTTGGGTTTTTAATTATCTTCTGTAATGTAGGAATCACATGCTTTATGAGGTTGCTGTGAGGATCTAAAAAGGCAAGACATGTAAAGTACCTGCATGGCATGAATTCTCAATACACAGTAGCTGGTAATTTTGTCATTATTATACAACTTACATTTCCTTTATGAAATTAAATGAAACAATGTAAATGGCATAGCCCACTACGTACTACATAGTAAGTATTCAATAAATGATAGCTATGATCTTATTGTTAGGTATCAAAAATGGCCTTGGCTGTTTCATCTCTGACTCAAAAAGCCACAAGAGAAGCCCTGTCCAGTCTTGTCAGCAGGATTTCCTCCATAATAAAACTCTCTGAGTTCACTCAGGTGCAATCTGATCCTTCCTCCCCTTGACTCTGGTAACCACTGGTATTCTACCTTTCCTGACCTCTTCCTCCCCCCAGGCTCAGGACAGAATAATATCCCTGTCCTTCCTCTGAAGGATGTAAGGCGGCTTAAATAATTAACAGTTGTGAGGTGCTTTGAAATGAGAGCACAGAACACCATAAATCCCAAGAATTAATTCATAAAATCAATGGTGGGCTTGACAATTATATATGTCATATTTGTTCAGCTGTGAGAATGGGGTAGAACGTCAAAGTTTGGAGTGTGGTCCAAATCTCTCAAGACTAAGGATTTCCTGCAACTCTGTATTGTCTGTGTTCTCTAAGGCTAAGATTGTAAAGTTCCAATCTCTTAAACACGGCATTAAGAATAGTTGCATTTTATTATGACTTTTTTTAAAAAAAAAAAAAAAAAAAGTTCTCCACTTGTCGGGTCTAACCTGCCTTGCAGTCTGGGTTTAGGAAGGCAAACGGTGGAATGGAAAGCACACAAGACTTGGAATTACCAGAACTTTCTTAGAGCTCTGGTTCTGTCACTCTCTGACTGGGAACATTTTAGTTCATTATTTAACCTATCGTAGTCTTCATCTCCTCCTTAGAAAAAAAAAAGGCTAATAATAGTTCTAGTGATTCAGGTTGTTATAATGAACTCATGAGATGGTGCTTATACATTTCATTCACCGGAAGTTTACTGAGTATCGTATTCTGTGCCACACTTATATTAGGTAATAGCAATCAAAAATAATTCCTTGGTCTCATAGAAAACAGACTTGTGGTTACCAAGGGGAAGGATGGACTGGGAATTTGGAGTTAGTAGTATATTCACAATATCCTGGGATAAATCGTAAAAGACAAGAATATAAAAAAGACCCTGTGCTCTAGAGCCCACAAGCCATAACTACTGAGCCTGCGTGCCACAACTACTGAAGCCCATGCACCTAGAGCCCATGCTCCACAACAAGACAAGCCACTGCATGAGAAGCCTGCGCACCGCCACGAAGAGGAGCCGCCCCCACTCGCCACAACTAGAGAAAGCACACGTGAAGCAACAGAGACCCAATGCAGCCAAAAATAGATAAATAAATAAATTTATTTTAAAGAAAAGAATGTAGATACGTGTATAACTGAGTCACTTTGCTGTATAGCAAAAATTAATACAACATTGTGAATCAACTGTACTTCAATAAAAATAAAATTTTAAAAAATTCCTTGGTCTTAATAACGCAAAAGGACAAATAAACTGATGATTGCAGTAGGGTGGGCTAAGGCCTTGTCACTCCAAGTGTGGTCTATGGACCAGCAGCAGCATTGCCATCTGGGAGATTTTTAAAAATGCAGAATCTTGGTCCCCCCTCAGACCTATTAAATCAGAATCCACATTTTCACGAGGTCCTGGGGTATTCCTATGCGCGTTAAAGATTGAGATGCACTGGGCTCAGGGCAATGCTAAGGTAAGTACAGGGTGCTATGGAGAATGTAAACTAGATAAAATATAATGCTGCTGTTATCTAGGTGGGTGGGGCAGGTGGGCAGTGAAGAGAGGCTGATGGAACTTGTGCATTCAATCCAAAGAGAGGGATATATGTAAAAGCACAGAGGTATGAACCAGCGTGGCAGCTTCAAAACACTACAAGCAACTCAATATTTCAGCATGGGGATTAGGATTTTATCAATAAAGTGCTATTGATCGTTAGTGGTCCTTAACATTCAAACATAACCCCTAAGATCCTTTCCAAGATGTTTATTTCAGAATGCACTACATGCATATCAACCTGCCTCTGAACTTCAGCTTTAACTACAAGTGTTTCTGTTGTACAAACTGCAAATGCACTTCCTGGCAAGAAATCTCCAATAGGAAATAGAGGGTCAGGTTAAAATCTATCATCTGTGGCCCCTCAAACGTGTTTGATGTTGAGAGAGAGAGAGAGAGAGATTGGGAGAAGGGTAGGAGAAAGGAGGAAGAGAAAGAAGAAAGGAAAAGAGGGGAAAAAAGAGAAAGAAGAAAAGAAAAGGCACAGTTCTTTTTGGATTAGCTTTTCCTGGATCTTCATGCCTGAGTTTGTGTTCTTCATGGTCACTTTCATCATTTGGATATTTTCATTCTCTTGGTCCTTTATTGAGTTCAACTTTGTTATCTTTTGTACTTAGTTTTAGGGATGCTTTGCATTTGTTCAATATATTTAAACTTGTCCAAACACCTTACGTCTGGCTCACAAGGCCTTCATGATCAGGCATTTGCCTGCCTTTCGTTCAATTCCTGTTCCCAATCGCAAACAAAACCATTTTCCCTTCCCAGAGAATACTCAGCTCTGTCCCATTCAGTCCTTTTGAAATACTCTTTCCTCTGCCTGAGCCCCTTTATGCTCAGGAAAATCCTCATTCTTTAGTAGAAACAGTTGCCATGGCTACCACCTACTTAGGACCTATTACATGTACTCAACAATTTTTATTCACTCTTTTCTAATTACTGGGCATGCAACTGTATTATCTGCAGCTAATTCCTTGTCTCAGGCTCTGTTTTTCTAGGGAACCCAAACAATAACCCTAAAAATTTGCCAAACACCTTCACATTGATGATCTCATTTTAACCTCAAACTATCCAAGATTGTATGTATCAATTACATTCGACTTTAATTTTAAGCATTGATCATTATTAACTGGATTCAAATATTCATTTATTCAACAAATATTCCCTGAGCAACTACTATATTCTAGGCACTGTTCAGTACAATTTATTACTCTACTCTCTGACACTTTTGTAAATTCTGCGATTTAATACTTGCCTTTTATGTTCTCAGGCTCTTAGATTTAGTTGGTCTTTGTAGTCACCTCATCCAGCCTTTGACCCCACACAGAGAGGCCCACCCAGAGCACCCTTGACTATGGTCAGTCTCTGCCTGAACACTTGTAATGAAGGAGGAATACTTCCTCTCTCCTTTATTATATTCAGCTAAAATCTACCTACAGTGTCTACAACCCACCAATCTGGTTCTGCTCTGTGTTCCTTCACAGAATGTCAGGGGTTGCTTTTATGTCATTTTTACAGAATCATAGCATAGAATTATTAAATGAAACTCAAGGATCATCTTCTACAATTTCCTCATTTCAGACGGGAGTATTGAAGCAACTTGTCAACAACAAACCGCACATTAGTGAAATGTCTGCAAGTAAAACCTCCTCAGTTCTAGCAGTGCTCTTGCCATGACAGTGCATGGTGTCTCATTCATTCTGAGTGATTTACTCGACACGCCAGCCACTTGTGCACATTTCATGTGTGTGTTCTTCCTGTTGTTTCCACTAACAACTCTTAGCCTTGACAAGACTTGTTAAATAAACACAGATTCGTGGCTTCAGTATGCCTT
Organism: Globicephala melas; assembly: GCF_963455315.2. Taxonomy (NCBI): domain Eukaryota; kingdom Metazoa; phylum Chordata; class Mammalia; order Artiodactyla; family Delphinidae; genus Globicephala; species Globicephala melas. The sequence continues at coordinate 140,775,009 of NC_083314.1, read as the reverse complement.
ATTAAACACTCAGTTGATTCTAATCAAAGATATTAAATTATTTTTCTAGTTTCTATCAGAACCATGATTATGGAAGACCAACTTATTCATTTAACAAATGTGTATCGATGTATGCTGTGTGTCAGGCATTGCTATGTGATGAGAGTCACAAAATTGAAAGAGTCATGGCATCTGCTGTAGAGAAGCTCACAGCAATCAAGTTGGGAAGATACAAACACTAACCTAGAGGTCAGGAGTATGGACTCCAGTGTCCGAAGGACCTGCAAGAGACCTAGCTCTCCCACTTACTAATTATATAATACTGGACAAGTTATTTAATGTCAGTCTATTTTTATTTCATCATTAGTAAAAGAAGGTTATGTAATATAGCATTAACCTCAGTGTACTCTAATGATGATTAATGGCTCAATAAATTGTAACTATCTTTATATGGTACATAATTACCGATTAAGAAGTGATAGCTGGGACTTCCCTGGTGGTGCAGTGGTTAAGAATCTGCCTGCCAACGCAGGGGACACGGGTTCGATCCCTGGTCTGGGAAGATCCCACATGCCGTGGAGCAACTAAGCCTGTGTGCCACAAATACTGAGCCCATACTCAAGAGCCTGTGAGCCACAACTACTGAAGCCCGCATGCCTACAGCCCGTACTCCACAACAAGAGAAGCCACCACAATGAGAAGCCCGCGCACTGCAACAAAGAGTAGCCCCTGCTTGCCGCAACTGGAGAAGGTCCAGAAGCAGCAATGAAGACCCAACACAGTCAAAAATTTTAAAAAAAGTGATAGCCATTATTATAGTTATTATCATTAATGAAAATTATGTTAATTTAGCAAATATTTATTATGTTTCCCCTGAGAGGCAAACTTGTATATGTGGTTGACATGGATGGGGCCATCCAGACTGCCTTCACGGAAGGACTTTCTGACCAGCTGTGGAGTGTGTGATGAACAGCCTCCAGGTACCAGCAACCTCAGGGTCTACATTAGTTGGAAGAAGCTGTTTTGCCCATAGTCACACCTTCCCCAAGGCAGCCCATATCTGGAGACAAGGCAAGGCAGGGATATAGAGGTCCAGCCATCCGAGCCCAGGTTTGATCAACTCTAATAAGCAATACATTCCAGCATTCTTCACCAGCTCTGCCCAAGTTGACTTCTCCCTCTGCCCCATCCTGCTTCCTTACAGGGACTGATCTTCAGTAAACATGCCACATCCTGAACTCTATCTTCCTGTCTGCCTCCAGAGAACCCAACCTGCACCAGTACTGTGCCCAAGAATATGGGCTCTAAGCCACACTGCCTAGGTCTGAATTCTGACCTCTGCTCTCTGGGCTCCTTCCAATGAATCACTCGGTGGAATGTTTTCTTGGTTTCTTCATCTACAAAATGGAAATTAGAGTAGTGCCTACCTCATAAAGGTGTTGTAAAGAACAAATGAGTTCATCTCTGTTAAGTGCTTAGAAGGGTGCCTGGCACTTTTAAGCATTCGGGAAATGTTGGTTGTTATTCCTTCCAACATTACCATATACTGTACCACAACCTGGACACACAGAGGAAGATCAAGCGTGTTGGCTCTTGCCCATGAGGAATTCTATTAAGAATTATGGAAGATGTGTCTACACGAGAAAGACATTCTGTGGCTGTAGAATGAATTACGTTATGTGAGAACCCATAATTGAGACACAAAATCCTCCTGAGGCTGGAAACAATACGGGGAAAGTTAATCAGGGACTACTTCATAAAGGAGGGGACAGTCATGGGACTGCACAAAGAATGAGGGGGATCTTGAAATGGGGTTCAGGTCATGCCATGATATCCAGCCTACCTCAATTCTGCCTTAAACAATGGTAGACGTGAACAATAACGTGCACTGCTGTCCTGCCAGAACGTAAAGAACTTTCACTTCTGTTCCCTTTCTGTTAGCTTCTTCACTTCCACTGCAAGACAGTACTCTAAACCCCCAACAATTACCTGAACTCCAAGGTCAGGTAAAGTCCTACCATCAAGTTTGCCCAGCTAAAAGCAAAACCAGAAAATGCTACGGCAATTGGATTTCTGAGGGTTTTGCTCAGGAAATGCAAGAGTTATTTTACCTGAACGAATCATGAGGCTACGTCCACCCTGAGTGCTGTGCTCAGGAATTTCTCCCATTCACAAGCTTCACCAGTGAGGGACAGCCAAAAACAAACATATACAGTATTAGTCCCTTTGAGCTATTTTTTCTCATAAATTTTATTTATAACACAAATAAAAAGACAAGGTTTGTTACTTGCACTTACAACACATTCAAGGACAGAGTGGGGTGATTTTTACTTTTGATTACCATCTGCTTGACTTATGTAGTTTAATAAAACCAGTAATGTGTATATATTCCCCCAATATTCATGGAAGGTCATGGGAACTATAAATTACACTTACACTAACTTGCTTAGGATTGACACCATTACATAAAAACAACTGACATATTCAACTTTTTTTTTACTGAGCCTCTGTTTAAAGAACTAAGTGAGAAAGGAAAGTATGAGGAAGGAAAAATATGTTTTCATTTTACCCCCATGACAACTTTGATGAAACAGAGAAAGTATTATTCCCATTTTACATGTAAGAAGTGAGGAGGCTCACAAACAAAAGAGTAGACAGATAAGCAATGGCCCAAGAAATCGTGACCAAAATGAAACAAACAAACAAACAAAAAAACCCAGAAGCTAGGTTTAAATTTGTGAATTGGAAAATTTATTAATAAAAAAAGGTTTCTGTATAAATTAAATAAATAAATAAATAAAACAAGTGCCCTGCTATGACAACCATGTTGTATGGGAAGAATTCAAGCTTTGGAGCCCAAAAGACCCAAGTTCAAACTGTAGGTCCGCCATCTACTGTTTGTGTGACCTTAGGCTTGTGTTGAACTTCTCTGAGCCTCATTCACTTCAACTGTAAAGTGGTAGGCAGAGAAACACCTGTCTCTTAGACTTGTGAGAATTAAATGAGGTGTTCAATAATTATTAGTCCTCCTTCTTCACTTCTCACCATATCCCCTGCACCTCTCACTCGACCTGCAAGTGAAGGGTTTCTAGGCTCACAAGGTCAAATCCCGATCTCCAACCCCTGTTGACCAGATCACTACAGAGAATAATAGCTCAGAGTTGGGTCCCCGGTGCAACCAGCCCAGAGTCCTAATTCTGCCTTCCTGACCCCTCTGATACCACACAGAAATCCTAACCTACTTCATTACAAACAGCTTCCTTTACAAAGAGAGTGTAACCCAGTCTGGGTCAAAACCTGGAATTCCTAGAATCTTGGCAGTGGAAGGACCTTCTTAAACACCCAGCACAGAACTTTTCCAAAATGAGTTCTATGGATCACTTGTTCCACAGGGTATGAACTAGTGCAATCCCAGGTATAGTATGTCTCCATCGAGGTGTCCCAATGCCCATTTTCATATCAAATGAGCTGAAATGGCTTGCAGTAAACTCATGTTGTTAACCTCGTTTTCTCCACCATTTTCAAGCTCTGACTACCACTCCCTTTTTGCAGAAGACCTAATAACATTTTGTAGGATTGGCGCTCCACAAAACACAGCTTCAAAAATGTGGCCTCTGTATCTGTATTAACTCAGATACAGAGATGGCTTCTAATCCACAGAAACTCTTGCTAAAACCTTAAGTTCTAGAACCCAGGAGGTGAGAAGGCATTGACTGTTATCTAGTCCAATGGGTGTGAGGTTCAGAGATGGCAACTGACTTTCCCAAAGTCAGCCAGTAAGCTGGGAGCAAATGTGAGACCTGAACCCAGTTCCCTGGGCCTCACGCCAATATTCTCTCTGTAACCACAGGGCTTTTCTGTTTTCAGCCTGGGCCACAAATTGGAGTAAGACGGTTTGCCTAGTGCATCCATTCATTGACTGAGTGATTCATTCATTTGCAAATCCACCTGTGTGCAAAAAAATACACTAAGTGCTAAAGACATAAAAGCTCTGGTCTCTCCCAGGAGCTTACACTCTAGTGTGAATTCAGATATATAAACACACAAACAGAACACAATCTGGTTCTGCTCTCAGGGAGGTATGTACAACAAAGTAGGAGAAAAGAGAGGTAAGAGATAGAAGGAAAAGGAGGCATCTACCATGTGACTAAGGTCTGGGGAGGAGGATTGTAGAGGACATCCCAGACACAGGACAAGGCTTGTGCACAGGCATGGAGGCCTGGGACAGTGTGGGGAGCTTGGAGACTTGCTAATATGCCTCACTTGGTAACCGAGCACAGAGCGGGAGGCTTATGGTGTTCCCAAAGCTTGGGACCTGTCACTTTCCGTCCTACTCTTGTTTATTTATTAATTCATTCAGTCATTTGACAAATATTGATTAGCATTTACATTGGGTTCTGGGTATGTGGGATACATCAACGGGTCCTTTCTACCCACCTTGCCTCCAAGGCTCTACTCATCCCCTCTCTCTCTCTCTTTCATGCATGCACACACACACACATCCTCACGTACACACACACTCAGTAATTTCTTTCTCTTGGCTCAATGAGCACAGTAGAGGACAGTAATTGTCCTGAGTGTAAGACAGACTCCAGCAATCAAAACTCCCCCTGGCCTGATAAAACTCTCCTCTGGCTTTTAAAACTACCTGCCCTCCTGGCTCTGGGCAGTTCTCACATTTATAAGTGTCCACTGCTCTTCCCTGGGACCTTCCCACAGTAATAGGTGTCCTTCAGAAAGTTGTGTTTTGCTCCACAAATGGGAGAGAGGTTAGTCTCTATCCACCGTGCCCACTGGATACTGCAGTATCCCAGCTCTTTTCATAATTACAGATGCACTTCTTATAACTCAGGCCCAACTCTTCGTACATTACTTGTCTCTGAGATTGAAAGAAATGCCGTCTATTTTGAGACATTAGATCTTTTTTCTTGTGAGAATTTCCTTTGAGGAGACACAGTATGAAGCGCCAGCAAAGCACTGAGCTTGGTAATCAAGAGAACTGACTTTGATTTTTGAATGATTTTACCTTTCTGTGACTCTATTTATTGCATCAGTGAAATGGAGATAGTAGGGCCTTCCCGATAGGGTTATTGCTAGCATTCAATAAGATAGCATGGGTAAAGACCCTGAAATACAATAGGTGTGTAGTGACTATTCTAGCCCTTCTTTGGCTTCAACCATGCAGTGTGTGCTTCTTGACAAATTGTGAGGTCTCAAGTCTCCAAAGGCAACCAAAGGAAGAATTCACCAAAAGAGTGTAATAATCGGCTTCTTTGTCTACTTCCTTGAACTAGTAACTCATTAATGTTCCTGCAAGCTAAATGTTACACTTCTTTGTGCGTCAAATTACAAATGCTATGTATCTATGGGAAATTCCACATTTAATTCATAACTTATTAATGAAAACAGAATGTTTCTTCCTGGTTATCCATTTGAAAATTGCATTTCTTACAAATAGCCATGTGTCCCTAAGCTGGTAACCTATGTTCTTTGACTCTTAGTTTTCCCAACATAATAATTATATGTCATAGAAATATCATGAAGAATGAATGAGATAAATGTACATATAGAACAAGTTTTTTCAATATTATTTCCGTGGTCATTAAAAATGAAAGAAAATTAAAACTCTCCCTGCCTACCATCAGTTAGTGTTCAGGAAAATAAAAAACAAAAGAAAAGAAAAAAAAACAAAAAAAGTTAGCTGTAAAATAAAGAAACATTCATTATGAATTTTATTACTCCAACTACTGTAAACTGTGTAGGAATCTGAGTTGCAAAGCTACCCATTAAACTGTCTGCTCTTTCCTGTTTAAACAAGGCCCCTCTTGGGTCGTGGCTGCCTGAGTCTTCATGGGTCTGCATCCAGGAAGGAAGACGTTTCTACGGTAACCACTGAGGCCTTCTCTGGAGGTTTGCTGGGAGAGGCCAGGGTCTGGTGCAAGTGACAAACCCCAGTTCCCTTGATAATGTACAGAGAGGTAGCTGCCATGATGTCCAAACGTGAGCAGAATGAGAGCATTCAGGCATGAAATCTCTTTCAATTGCTCATTTGTTTCCTGTGATGGAGAATTCACTTTGTGCTGCCCTTGAGAAATGGCCAATCTAGGCTCAGTGATGTATAACTAATAAATGCTCCAGGAGGAAAGATATTTTTGTGATTTGGGAAAAGAGGTTGTTGATATCCCGTTGTCATTTGGGTCAAGGTTTTAGAAGGCTTAAAACTGTAAGAGATCATAAAGAATAGCCCAATAGTCTTATTTTATAAATTGGGAAATAGATCATGAGAAGGGAGTGGGGGAAGATGGGTTAAAGTCATAGAGTGAGAAGGATGGTATCAAAAAATATCCTAGGGCTTCCCTGGTGGTGCAGTGGTTGAGAGTCCGTCTGCCGACGCAGGGGACACGGGTTCGTGCCCCGGTCCGGGCAGATCCCACATGCCGCGGAGCAGCTGGGCCCGTGAGCCATGGCCGCTGAGCCTGCACATCTGGAGCCTGTGCTCTGCAACCGGAGAGGCCACAACAGTGAGAGGCCCGCGTACCACAAAAAAAATATATATATATATATATATATATCTTACGCTTCTGTTGAATAAGGCTTGCGTTGTACAATGGTGACTGTCACAATAGAGTGTGGTAAGTACTCAGAGGGAAAGTTGGACAAGAAGCAGTGAGAATGTGAAAGGGGGATACCTGAAGCTACCAGTTACAAAGAGATAGAGCTTGAGCTGAGACTTGAAGAATGAGTAGAAGTTGCTGTCATTTATGCAGCATTTATGTACGACAATGTGCTAAACACTTTCTATGCATCATCTCATTTAATCTTCACAAGAGCCCTCTTATGTGGGTACCATTACTAGCCACTGTTTTTAAGATGAAGAAACAGGCCTAGAGAGGTTAGTCACTTTCCCACACAGCTAGTAGATGGCAGACTTAGGATTCAAACCCAGGTCAATCTAATTCCTACACCCAGCTCTTTATTGACTATTGGTATACTGCCTTCTATAAATAAGTGCAAGAGTCTAGCATGTGGATAAGTTGAGGATAGTGTTCTGGTCAGGAAAAAAAAGCCAGCCCCCATCTGGTACCTATCAATGCTTAGTGGCACTACCGATCTCCCACAGCCTTGTCTAGGGATAAGTAAGCCTCACTGTTTATTCTGACTCCTTAACAACCTGGCTCTGGCCATAATGAGACAATCTGACGCTTACCCAATAATAAAAATCCACACACATTTTGGTGGCCTGGAGAAAGCCCCTGCATCCTCCGTGGAAGTCAGAATACTAAAATCCACTGTGAACCACTTTCTCTCTTACAACTCTCTTTTACAGCCCGTGGGTTTCTGGAGGCTCTCATCATTTGGGTCTCCCTTCATTCTGAACACTCTCAGTAGAAACAATTTCCATCTCAGCTTCTTTTCACAGGGACATGTTGACCCTTGGTGCTTAGAGCCAAAGTGGTGCCAGTTCAGTAAAAAAGTCTTTCATGGAAAATCCATGGTGCAGCTCGATGGAAAAAGTGCCTGCCCATGCGGAGGCTACACCAATCCATGCCAAACAGAGCGGAAAAGAAAGAAAGTTATCCAGATGTCAAGGCCAAAGTAGCCACGTTGCAGTAGAAGTTATCCAGGTTATAAGAGCCAGCATTAAGCGCTTGCTCTGCAGGCCTTCTTTATATACAGATTCTTATCCTCTTCACAATCCTTCTTTGCCATAGTACAGATGAAGAAACTTAGTCTCAGAAAGGTTCAGTTGCCTGCCAATGATATAGAGTATTCCTACCCAGGACTCTTTGATCCCCAAACCTCCACTTTTTCACATTACCCCAAAATCATCAATCTAGTGGCTGGTTGGAATTATCATAATTTTCGCCACTACTGTTCTGGGTTCCACAGATGCCCATTGGTTAGCACATATGCTGATGCTTTGGCAAGCAAGTACCTTCTGTCTCCCAGGTGCTATACGAGGTCCAGAGAATTTAGAGATTGCTTCATTCTATAGGTCAGTTAGTCACTGAACACGTTCAAGGGCCAGTTACGAGCAAGGTGCTGATGCTAAAAGGGTGAGCAAAAGGCAGAAGCAGACCTGCATGAAAACACCCTCACACTGTAGTGGGTGTCATGAAGAAGTGGTACAAGGAGCCATGAGTGGGCAAAATGGGTGGGGGAGAGGACTTGGTGCTGTCATTAAAGTCAGAGTCATCCCCGAAGAAGTCCCTGGGCAAGACGGGGTAACAGTACAGGTGGGGGAGATAAACTGGGGAACCGATGAAAACCAGGAGGAAGAGGGATGAGTAAAGCAGGCAACTATAGGAGAGCGATTCAGTGTCATGTTCGGGTAAACCACCATGCCTGGAAACAGAGAGGAAGGGGAGCTTAACTGCCCGAGGGCGGGGGTGGCTGTAGAGCACCTTCAGGAGGTAGTGATATCTAAGCTGAGAACTGAGGATGCACAAGAATCCGACAGAGGAGGAACTGTTTGGTGAAAACAGAGGAAACAGAACACACACAGACCCAGAGACAAGAGAGTGTGTGATGTGTTTGAGGAACTGCAAGTGCTTGTAGATGTTGTGGGGACTAAGAGAACAAAGGCAGGCCCAGGATGAGGGTAGGGATGCTAAAGGGAGCGACACTGGTGCTAAATAATAACAGTACTGAAGAACGTTATTCTGTTGGCAAACTCACAGTCAGAGCAGGAGATGTGTCCTCATGTGGATATTAACAAGGCAGATGCCAGCATCACGAAAGGGGAGAGAGGTGGGAAAGAGAAAAGGAGTTAGAAAAGGAACTAATGTTTATTGAGCACCTACTAGGTGCCAGATACCGTCAGGTAGAGCTCCATTCTATGGATGAGGAAACTGAGGCACCAGACGGTGAAACAATCTGGCTGAGGGCACATTCATGTTTCATTCTTCCTCACTGACTTCTGGGACTGTCTTGTGCCTCTATTTCTAAGGGCTTTCTCGTCCCACCAGAATACTACCCAAGTGGGTGATTAAGATTGGCATTAGTCAGGACTCTTATCTGTAAATTCAACTAGCTTAGGTAAATGATACATAGCAGATATGTCTGAATTAAGGAAATAATTAGGAAATGTTTAGCACGAGGGCATAAGAGGGGCAGGAATTCACCTGTGTCTCAAGAAGAATGGAACTCACTAGGGCCCTCTGTCTCTCCTGTGTCACTCTCTACCCATAAGCTTTATACTCTCTTACTACCAACCATTTCCTTCTGCCATGTAGTAGGAGCTTGGTTACCCATAGTTCTGGGGCTTTCCACTACAGAGGGACATGCTGTTTTAGTTTTTAAATTCAAGGAAAGATCTCTGATTGACCCAGTGCGGGTTGTGTCCACGCATGAATCAATCAGCTACAACTAGGAACACAAACATGGCTACCAAGGGTTCATCCCTGTGGATTGGGGATCATTCTCCAAAACCCTTGGTGAGTCAAGAAACCACTCCAAAGAATATCTAAGAAATGTATAACAATATTTATCATTCATGGGATATTTAAGACATAGCAGGCTCTGAACTGAGAAAGCACATTGTTCTTTGTTAACATTATTTGATTCTCCCAAGAACCATGAGAAGTAGGGATCTCTAATTTATATATAAGGGAACGGAGGCTCAGAGGGGCCTATCAATTTGTTCAAGGTCCCACACTCGTAAGGGGCAGGAGTAGGATTTGAATCCTGGACTGACTCCAAAGCCATGCCCTTAACTCTCATGCTTAACTACCCCTACTTTGGCTTCCTTGGGAACTGAAGCGAGGGTGGTTATAATCCAGGAGTCCTGGGATCCACCTCTGCCACTGTGTGGCCTTGGACAAGACCCCCTAAGCTCTCCATGCCCCAATTTTATTGTGTGCAAAATGAGAATAATAATTCCTGCTTGCCTACTTTTATAGTCAGCAGATTAAGTGAGACTGAGAGTGAAAGTGCTTAGAAAAGAACCCCATGCTAACAAAGTGAGGCTTTATTACCATTTTATGTCCCCTAATTCCATATGCCATGACTTTGAAACTTCCTATAAAGCAAAACCTGTTCTTTGAGATAAGAGTATGTTTGTGAAGAGCCAATAGACAGATCTGAATGTTTTAGGCTGTGTTTTTTGTTTTTTTTTTAATAACTCCAGATTGACAGAATTTAACAGAGGAAACAGAAATAGAGTTAATTTATCCTGGATCCAAATGTTAGGCTCCTCTTGGTTTTTTTCAAAACAGACATTAGCATTGTTCCTCTGGATTCCTTCTGTGCTGACACCACCTGGTTTCTGCTTATTTTTTCATTTCACTCTCTTCAGTGACATTGAATTATAATTGGTTTCTGCTGAACTGTCTCATGCTGTGATGTACTGATTAACAAAGAAAATGAAATCTTTCTTTCATTTGGTCAACAAGTTCTGCCTCACTACAATATCTCAGATGGCAGTCCTTTAAGGAACTAAGGTTCTGTGGAATAATTTCCATGCTTAGGAAACAACCACAAGGTTCTGATGAAAGCCTTTGTCAGCTGACATTCTGTTTATGGCCCATCAGCTACAAATTTGCTCAAACTAGGAACTGTGGCATAACCCTCCCATGCCTAAACCCACGCATGGAATCAGGCACTAGGCTGGGTGATGGACTTCCCCAGAACACCTCCATTCTCGGTCACCTTCCACTCTGTGTCACAGCTTCAGCCCAGGCCTTCACGCTGCCACCCTGAGACTATTTAAACAGCCTCCTAACCAGTAATTCATCTCCACACTGGTGCCAGGGTGATCTTCGAAAAACATAGATTCTGACCAGGTCAGCCCTGCTGGTCACCTTTCTGTGGCTGCCTATTTGCCAGGTCAGCCCTGCTGGTCACCTTTCTGTGGCTTCCTATTTGCTAGACAATAAAGGCCAAATTACTCACTGGTGTCCCCCTTCACTTGAGCTCTGCACATCCTTGTGGCATCATCACATTGCCACCCTGGCCTACCACACCATCAGGATCCATCTTACTCTATCAACATGACAATGATACTTACTAACATTGCTATCTTTTACTGCATATCTGAGTCTGTAGAACACTTTTTTACAAATTCTCAGAAACATCCTACGAGATATTTTATACCTCTATTATACACAGATTCAGAAAGTTAAGGAAACTGCCCAGGATCGCACAGCTGATCTCACAGGTGACAGAGTTGAGACCCAAACCCATGTCCATCTGACTCCCAAACTCTTTCCACTCTGTCACATGGACATTAGGATATACTGGCAGTTCTCTGAATGAGCCATGCCCTTTATACCCTACCATCATCTTTGCAGTACGCGGGCCTCTCACTGTTGTGGCCTCTCCCGTTGTGGAGCACAGGCTCAGCGGCCATGGCTCACGGCCCAGCCGCTCCACGGCATGTGGGATCCTCCCAGACCGGGGCACGAACCCGTGTCCCCTGCGTCGGCAGGCGGACTCTCAACCGCTGCGCCACCAGGGAAGCCCACCTACCATCATCTTTGCAATTGCTCTTCCCTCTGCCTTTAATACATCTTCCCTTTCTCTGACTGGCTGGCTGACTGCTACTCATGCCCTAAGATTTGTCTCAAATATCACCTTGGGGTGAAACTCTGAGCAATTGCAGATGGAGAGATAAAGAAAGAAATAGAATCAGACTGGAAACCAGGAAACTGGATGAGTCTCCACAACTCTGTCAGCTAAGCCTCCATGTCTATAAAATAGGGATAATAACCCTACCTACCACCTGGAGTTTCAGGGAGGATCAAATGGGACTTTATATTTGAAACCACTTTGCAAACTATTAAGCCCCATATAAATGTAAGTTATTATTAATTGTTATATTAATTAAATAATTAAATCTCAGCTATAATAATGATGCTTAAAAATGACTATTAATGGATATTAATCAAAACACAGGCTGATGGTAATTACACTAATTAAAACTCTCAGTAATAATGATAATTAGCCCTGATACCGAGAAGTGGTCCATGGGACGTGAACTAGCATGAAACCGGGGTGTAAATAACACAGTGAGAGTTGGCAAAAGGACCTGGAAGCAGGTTGATGAACAAGACAAGCAGATGAGCCATGCTCTTCCTGGCCGAGAGTGCTGCTGTGCTGAGGAAAAAGGGACTGATAAACACCAAAACCACCTATTGTTATATGAGCATTTGGCTTGCAATGGTCCATGTAGTTGTCTGTGTATGTACATCTCTGTGTGGTAACACCTTCATATTAAGCTTCACTGCATTGAACTACACATGGGTCCATGACCGTGCCATTCCCTAACACCACTTACTCATCACATCACCATGTCTCCTGACAAACCCAAGATCCTTCATGGCCTGGTTCATGGAATTCTCTTCAATGAAGCCTTCCTGGATTTTTCCTGGAAGACTAGGATGTCTTTCTGATCTCCTTCACCTTCTGCAAGCCTCCCCTTAGAACTTACGGTCCCAGGTCCATCACTTACAAGCTGTGTTTCTTCAAGATGTTACATAAAACCTCTTTTATGCTTCAGTTGCCTCATTTACTAAATGAAGATAACAGCAGTATAGACCAGATAGGATTGTTTTGCGAATTAAATAAGACATGGAAGTCTTTTAGAATAGGATTAGACATATAGTACTCCATTACTGTTTGTTATTATTACCATTACTATTTTTGTAATTATTTGTCTCTATATCCATCGCTCTGCCTGACTGTGCACCCCTTCTTTTTGTGTCCCTATTTCCTAGACTTACTACATAATAGCTGCCCCTTTCATTGTTGATATTACAATGGAAATGGATGGAGGATCTTAAGGGAACTGTGGACAAGACTAAAGGCAGTGGGGTAGAAAATTCATTGACCATGAAATCAGATTTGGGTTAAATCTTGGCTCTGCTACTTGTTTAGACATTGGTTTTGTGCAAGTCACTTCCCCTTCTAGGACTCAGTTTTTTCATCTAGAAAATAGAACCAATAATCTCTGGCCTATTTCCTCACAAGCTCCATCATGAAGTTGGAATAAGGACACAGATGTGAAACTGCTTTGTAAGCTGAAAGGCACTAATCAAATATAAGATACTTTTACTGTTATTAGAACCATCTGGAAGTTGTTTGGACTTACAAATTGATAGAATCAGTCAACACCTACTTGACTTACACAGAAAGCAGTTGTTATGCTTGGGTATTTTTTAAGCCCTTAACCCCATGGATATTCCAAGTCTTCTCTCCAAATTCACGCCCAATTTGAGAATGTTCAAGTTTATTTTCCCAAAGACTGAGTAAAAATAGGAATTTAAAATATAGCTAAGGCTGAAACTTCACTGAAGATTTCAGTTTCTATTTCCCTTAAGGGAGTTTCTAGAGCCCTAGTTCACAGCTGAGTTATTAAATGCAACTTAATTCATAGGGTTTCTCAAGGTATCAGGAAGCCCAACCTCAGAGGTTACTTTAGGATAATAGGGAGTTTAGATTAAGATGGTCAGTAAATTGCAAAAAAAAGAAAGAAAGAACCATATAGATGGTAAGAACACTGGACCAGGAGTCAGAAATCCTAAATTCTGATTAGCTCTACAGCCTTCTAGTTTGAACATCTTCCCTACCTGGGCCTGACTTTTCTCAGTAAAATGTGGATAATCTCCCCCCATTTCATTAACCTTTGCCATATAGCAAATCACCCCAAAACTTAGTGACGTAAAAGATCAAGCGTTTGTTTCTGACAATCCTGTGGGCTAGTTAGGAAGTTCTGCTCATCTTTCTGGGCCCACTCATGGAGCAGCGTCCAGCTGGTGAGTCAACTAGGACTTGGGCCCAATGGACACAGCCAGGACTCTGAGCCTCTTTTTCTATATAGGGTCTTTCACACTTCAGGTGCTAGCCTGGGCCTCCTCACATGGCAATGCTGTTCTAGGATAGAGAATGTGGAATTGTATGGCTTCTTAAGTCATAGCCTCACACAGTGTCTTTCCCTCCGTATCCTATTGGTCAAAGCAAATTACATGGTCAGCCCAGCCTCAGGGGTTGGGGAAACAGACTAGACCCTTCGATGTGAGAAAGGCAAAGTCAAATTACAAAAAGGGACATTGTCACAGGGAGGCATGATTCATGGAGATTTGTGGCATGGGGGAGGCGGGGGAGCTTTTTGTATCAACCTAACACACATCTATCCTGCCTCCACGGCTATTTACAAACATCTAAGCTAATATAATTAGAGACACTTTGTAAAGAATAAAGTCTTACGTCATACAGAGGGAAGGGCACTCAATTTTTGTCCTAATATTTGTATTTATATTATTTAACTTACTTCAAGATGATTTGGATTGTTTTCAGAGTTTGATTCCCTGTTAGTTAAGAAAAGTTTATGAGAATATAAAGAGAAGAGTCCCAGACAGGTTATAGAATTAGAATATCATCATTCTGCAATCCATCATGAATTAGTGGATGCAGACCTCAAGCATCAATGACTGCTAACATCACAAAAAACAAGACAACTAGATCATATGTGTCTGTTGAGGAGGAGCGCATCACCTATGAAGCGGTCTTGCTAAAATAAAAAAATGGAAACTTAATCTGATCAAGCCTTTAGTTACAACCACCAATTTTCAGGAAATATAGAAGACAAAGGAACATGTAAAACCATACCACAGAAGTACAATCAGCAAATCCAGACTAGGAAACCACTACAGGAAAATGACCTGGTTTTTTCAATACCTAAATTACAAAGGAAAAGAAGAGGTGGGGAAGAAGCATGTGCATTGAAAGAGACCAATAACAAACTGTGGAACTTATTTGGATACTGATTCAAATAAACTACTTTAAAAATTATGACATTTTGGTCATATTGAAAATTTGTAAACTGACAGGATAATGAAATTAAGAAATTAAAGCTAATTTTAGGTGTGAATTGGTATTATATTTATGTATTTTTTAAAAAAACTCCTTAGCTCTTAGAGTACATATTCAAATACCTGTGAATTGATATTATAGCTGAGATTTATTAAAACAGAGTGGGAATAAGTGGATGGGGGTAGTACAGATGAAGCAAGAACATCCATGAGTTGATAACTGTCCAATCTAGGTGATGAGTATGTGGGCATTCATTATTCAGTCCTGGCTACTTTAGCATATGTTTGAAATTCTCCATAACACATTTTTATAAAGAGTTGGACAATAAGTCAGATAGTCCTGAGTTCAAGTAGCAGCCCCATGTCTCCTCTCCTTAGCCATATGTTCTAGGGAAAATCATTTCACTTCTCTGAGCTTTCATTTCCTTACAAACAACATAGGGATAATCTCCTCCTATTATTTTCCAATGATGCTCTGAGGGCCAGATGAGTCCATGAAGGTAAAAGCATCTTATAAACCATGAAAGCCTACACACATTCTCAGAGCTTTTTTTGCTACTAATTATCGACCTGAAAATAATTTAGATCTTTTGGGCCCTGTCTTCCCTTTAGTAACAGTATCTCTTCATCCTTGGTCTGTTCTCACGAGAAATTAAGCACAGTGGGCTCAGAAAGCTCATTGGGCAGTGGTTATGAGCTTGACAAAGGGTCTGAATATTATTTTTTAAATCTTATCTTTTGTCTTTATCTTAAAACCAAGTGGGAAGAATTTCTGCTTCTGGACAAGATGGAGCAACAGGGACTGTATTTACCCTCCTGCTGGATACAACCGAGAAACACACTATATAAGTATGTTATTTACATATAGTTTCATATATGTTTGAAAGAATGCTTTCCAAGGAACTGAGTATCAGGCCAAAAAGGATAATGATCACTGACATATAGGAAACAAACAAGTTGAGTCTCACAATTGCTTCAGTTTCCTGCCTCAATTGAGAGTTTCCAGACCAAAAAAAAAAAAAAAAAAAAGGGAATAAAAGATATCCAGATTGGATAGGAAGAAGTGAAATTGACCTTAGTCACAGATGACATGATCATCTATATAGAAAATCTAACAGAATCTACAAAAAAAATAGCTATTAGAACTGAGTGAAACTAGCAAGTCTGAAGGGTACAAGATCAATTGTACAATGATCAATTATATATCTATATACTATCAATAAAATATCAGAAATTTTAAAAATATATCATTGTCAATAGCATAAAAATATGAAATATTTAGGGATGAATCTGAAAAAGCTGTGCAATATCTATACACTGAAAATGGTAAAACATCGCTGAGAGATGTTAAAGAAAACCTGAATAAACGAAGAGATTACTGTAATCATACGTTGGACGACTCAGTATTAAGATGTCAATTCTCCCCCAATTGATGGACAGATTCAATGCTATCCCAATCAAAGTTCCAGTAGAATTTTTTAAGTAAATTGATAAACTGATTCAAAAATTCATATGATGCAAGAGGGAGGGGATATGGGGACATATGTATACATATAGCTGATTCACTTTGTTATACAGCAGAAACTAACACAAAATTGTAAAGCAATTATACTCCAATAAAGATGTTTAAACAAAAAATTCATATGAAAACACAAAGGATCTAGATAAACCAAAACAACTTTTAAAAAGAAGAAAGTTGGACAACTTCCACTATCTGATTTCAAGACTTATTTTAAATTACATTAATCAAAGCAGTGGTAGTGGCATAAAGATAGACAAATAGACCAATGGTATAGAATGGAGTCCAAAGATACAAGGAGATGAATATATCTATCTATCTATACGTACATATACGATTGTTAATATAAGTGCAAAGGCTATTCTGTCAAGAAGACTAGTCTTTTCAACAAATTGTGCAAACAAACAACAACCTTCAGTCTATACTTTGTTCCATAAACAAGAATTAACTCTAACTGGACCATACACCTAAATGTAAAATCTAAAACTATAAAATTTCTAGGAGAAAACTTTTGTGACCTTGAGCCAAGGAAGGATTCCTTGGATCCAGCCTTACAAGCACAATCTTCAGAAGAACAGAGTGGATTGGGGACTGAAGGAGTCGCTCTTCTGGTGATGTCATTACCAGATGGCCACTTAGGTTCTAGAGAGAAAGGGAAGAGTTCAATGAAAGTTCCTATGACGCTTTTCTCAAGAAAACTAGACTCATTTTGGTTTTCTGAAATTCCTTGGAGGCAGAAAGGCCATATCTGAAAACACAGATCCTCTTTAGTTCCTTTTATTTAAGACCCAAATCCAGAACTTGCTTTTTTGTTTTGTTTTGTTCTGTTTTAGCATTTGCCACCACCAGCCCTCCTCCAGCCCCTTAGAGCTCTTTTTCTGCCTTTTGAGACTTGAGGAACTACTGTTCAGACCCTGAAAAGTTCCTCTTGCCTCCAACAGCCTGCTCCACCATTTTTACGTAACCACTGAGCAACCACAGGTGAGATACTGCATCTCTTTAGATCTCAGTGTATAATGAAGCTTTTGGGGAGCCAATCTAAAAAACCTCTTTTAGCTCTCAGCCCCTCTTATTCTCTGCTTTCCAAGAAGAATGATTCAGCAATCAAACAGCATGAACAAGATTTTTTTCCCATTTAATACCAGATTGTACCCGAGAACAGGAGTGAAAAGTGTTATTGCCCAGATCAATAATTCAACAAGCTACATTGGAATGAAGCCACATTGGACTTAAACAAATTCTGGGGTGTCTATTAAATAGCCAGTCATAGTTCCATTTGGCTCATGCCTTCGTCCATTCATTAAACTAATACTTACTAACCACTTATTATGCCCCAGGTGCTCTGCTGGGTATTAAGATTCAGGGCTCACATTCTGTCAAGAAAGCCCAGTGAAATTCTTCCCGCTGCAGTGCCAGCGCACATGTGTCCCTTCTTCCTGGGGCAGCCTTCCCCTCCTCTCTTCACCTGGCCAACTTCTACTCTTCATTCAAAGAACCCAGATGTGACTTCCTCAGGGAGAACTTGCCTACCACAAATTGAATGAAGTTCTCCCATTATTTATTGCCTTGTGTCCCTCTATTCTTTTCCTTCCCAGCCCTTAACGAAATCTAGGACCATTTTATTTCTCATTACAGTCTCAGCACACTTGGCACAGTTCCAGAAAGGAGCAGATGCTTAATCAACATTTGTAAGCTAACTGAATGAACAAATGAGCAGATAAAGGGCACATAAATGGATGGGGAGAAGCGGGGTGGAAAGGTCTCCTAGAAGAATCGTTAGGCCTTCAGGGTGGTAAGGATTTAGGTAGGTGAAAGGTGAAGAAAACGGGCAAGCAGATGCCTCTTCTCCATTCCATGATCTCTTATCTGGGAAACAGTCTCCCAACTTGTCTCAAAATTTCTGGTCTCTTTAGTTTTTCAGGCTAAGAGTTATTATGTTACAAAGTCAGTTACATCACTTAATGTCTCTAAAATGCAGTGGGCTCCCTACTGAAAAATAGCCAAATTCTTCAGCATGGTGCCACCCCCTCCCCGAAGTGATCTGGCTTTCAGCCATCTGTCTGTACTTATTTCCCAGTAAATCTGCCCATTTACTTTTTGATGCAGTCATGCATCGAAGAGGCCATTACCCACTGACCAGACACAGGTCCTGCCCTTTCCTATTTCCTTGCTCTGCCCTGTCCTCCATTCTCCCTCTGCTGAAGTTCTCATCTGATTCAAGTGTAACTCAAATGCCATCTTCTCTATGGAAACTTCCGTGGTACGGTACCCTCCTCCTCTGAAGGAATCTCTCCTCCCTTTCTGCATCCACTCCACATGCTTATACTTCCTTTTTGTGCACATAAGTCATTCTTCTTCACGCCACAGTTTCTATCGACATATCTTTCAGTAGCTGGTGAATTCCTCTAGGTCAGAAGCAGCTCTGAAACTGCTCCCGACATAAGGTAAGCACTCGATAGATGTTTGCTGGACTAAATGTCCTGATATATCCACCCAGGAGATCCCTTTATATTGTTCCTCACTTCCTGTGGTGGGTCACTAGGAGAGCATTAAGATACTGTCCTCTTGAAAACCAGACTACAGCCTTCCCCCCAAATCTGATGATTGACTTATTCATCAGATGTTTATTGAATACCTATCATATTTTAGACACTTTTCTAGGCACTGGGGATACAAAACAATAGAAAATAAAATATTTCTGCCCTCACAGCATTTATATTTAAGTGAGCAGGAGACTCAGTATAATATGAAGTGCATCAGGTGGTGAAAAATATTGATACTATGGAGAAATATAAAGTGCAAAGGGGGATACAGAATACATTGCCTCCTGGAGGTAAGGGGATAGTTTAAGGAGTGTTCTGATACAGACTCTAATAAAAGGTGACTTTGGAGCAAGACTCAAAGGAAATAAAAGAGTAGGCAGATACGAGTATAAGGCACTCCAGGCAGAGGGAATATCTAGCACCAAGGCCCCACGGTGGCAGCAATGCCAATAATCCAAGTTAAAGGAAATGACCATCTGCCCCAGGGTGTCATGTCTGAGGATCAAGTCTGAGGCCAGTGTGGGTAGAAGAGCATAAGTGAAGGGGCAGAGTGGTAGCAGACACAGCGGGGCATGGGTTGTAAGAGTGTGTAGAGCCTGAAAGGTCATAGTAAGGACTTAGACCTTCCCTGTCTGTGACATAGGAAGCTGTTGGAAGGTTCTGAACAGCAAGATGAGATCAACTGACATGTATTTTAAAAACGTAAAATAGTCATGGTGTTGGGGAGACACAGTAGGGGAGCAAGAACAGAAGCAGACAGAGACCGATTTGTGCAATAATCTAGTCGAGGAATGATGGAGGCTCAGGACAGAGTGCTGGCTGATGTGGGCTAAGAGGTGGACAAAGTCTGAATTTATTTTGAAAGCACTTGCTGACATATGAACTGTGGGTATAAGAAAAAGAGAGGACACAGGAAAGGTGGTAAGTTTTTTAGTCTGAGCAACTAGATGGAAGGGTTTGTTGTGGAGAAAGCTGTGTCCCCAGCTTTATTGAGATATAACTGACACATAACAGTATGTAAGTTTAAGGTGTACAACATGATGATTTGATACCCATTATCTACTGAGAAATGATTACCACAATAGGGTTACTTAACACCTCCATCATCTCACATAATTACCCGTTTTTGTGTCTGGCAAAAACATTTAAGATCTACTCTCTTAGCAACTTTCAAGTATATAATACAGTACTGTTAACTATAGTTGCCATGACATACTTTGGATCTCCAGAACTTATTCATCTTATAACTGGAACTTTATATCCTTTGACCAACATCTTCTCATTCCACACACCACCCCCTGCAACCACTTAGCATAATTCCCTCAAGGTCCATCCATACTGTCACAAATGACAGGATTTCCTTCTTTCTCATGGCTGACTAATATTCCACTATGTATATAGCACAGCTTCTTCATCCATTCATCTGTAGGTGGACATTTGGGTTGTTTCTATATCTTGAATAATGTTCCAGCCAACACGGACGTACAGATATCTCTTCAAGATCCGTTTCATTTCCTTTGGATTTATATCCAGAAGAAGGATTGCTGGATCACATGTTAGTTCCAGTCTTAATTTTTTGAGGAAACTCCATACTGTTTTCTGTAGCATCTATACCAATTTTCATTGCCACCAACAATGTACAAATGTTCCCTTTTCTCAGCATCCTTGCCAACACTTGTTGTTATCTGTTTTTTTGATAGTAGCCATCCTAATGAGTGTGAGGTGATATCTCACTGTGGAAGACTATGAGAAAAATAGATCTTGTGGGAGAACAAGGGGGATTCAGGAGTTCAGTTGTGGGAAATTGAAGTCTGAGATATTTTTATCATCCAGGTGAGATGTCAAGTTGGCAATTAGAAAGAAAAGTCTGGAGTTCACTGAAGGAGCCAGAGCTAGAAACATAAATTTGGGATGTGTCAACCTCATGATAACATTTCAACCCACAATGACCTAATCAAAGTTGGGGTTAGTAAAGACAGATAAGAAAAGAGGGCCTGAGGCTGAACCTGATATTAAGGAGGTCAAGAATTTATGAGGAACCAACACAAAGAAAGAGCAGCCAGCAAGCTAGGAGAAAAACCAAGGGGGTGTGGTGTATAACCAAGTGATGAAGGGATCAATTACGCCAATTGTTGGGCCAAATAAAATGTGGACAATTGACCATCAGTTTTAACAATGTAGAAATCAGTGATCTGGACAAGGTTTTGTGAATAATGGTGTGTAAGCTTGATTGAGGGGAAGGTTCTAAAGCAAATGGGAGGAGTGGACTGGTGACAGAATATAGACAGGGCTGCCATGTGCCTTTGTTTGCCTGCGGCAATCCTAGTCTGCACGTGCAGACCAGTGGTACATCCAGTTAAAAGTGTTTCGGTCTGGATAATAAATTATATAACAATCCTAGGTATAGTGGCTATTAACACACTGTACCCATTCATCCATATAACAGTGCACTTTCCCCTTTCTAACTTTCTAACTTTCCTGATGTAAATAAGAGTCACATCTCCCAATCCAGAGAGCAAAGGCCTGGAGAACTCTCCCTAAGGTAATCATTCTCAAGATGATCCTTGTGTCCACACAAAGGGGACCAGGGCACTACCCTCAACAATGTCAATTCCATTGATCTGAGATACAGCCAGGAGGTTCTAATGTGTAACCAGGGGTGGGGACCACTGCCCTGGTTAATGAAGAAGCAAGCAGGTGAGTCTGATGGAGATTATTATATAACCCTCCCTCTTCAGCCATCTCTTCAGAATCTTCCTCCCTGCCCATCCCCTGGTCAACGCTCTGGTTCACGTGGTCATTTTCTCTACCTTGGACTATTGACGTTGCTCTCCAGATAGTTTCTCTGATTCTGGGATCACCTCATCCAGTCCATTTTCTCTCATATTACCAACTTATTCCTCTCTGTTCTTCCTTTGAAAACTTCTGATGTCACTTTATTGACTTAAAGTTTAAATTTCTTAAAATGTCATTCAGAGTCATGTGAGTACTCAAGAGTTGCATTGCACATGAGAAATGAATGAATGGGCTCAGACCTCTGGGGTCAACAGAGACATAAACAATGAAGGAGTGACAGGACCTACAACATGGGTTTGGATGGGTGGCTTTTAAAATCCCCTCATAAATTTAAGAATGTTACCAGAGGGAAAATGGGGGGGGGGATAAGTTGGGAGATTGGGATTGACATATACACACTACTATATATAAAACTGGTAACTAATAAGGACCTACTATACAGCACAGGGAACTCTACACAATACTCTGTAATGACCTATTTGGGAAAAGAATCTAAAAAAGAGTGGATACATCTATATGTATAACTGATTCACTTTGCTGTACACCTGAAACTAACACAACATTGTAAATCAACAATACTCCAATACAAATTTTAAAAAGAGTGTATGAATCTATGATGGTAAGGAATTTCCCATTTGACATATCCTTGTGCACATTTTCCTCATGCAAACCTCACCTGGACATGAGTTGGAATACAGAGAAGAGAGGAAAAGTGGGGAGTGAGATTCCTCACCTCTCACTTGTGCTCACTCCATCTTTACCCCAGGCCCATGGGGGAAATTACATTCATTCCTCAAATAAGCCATGTTCTCTCACCTCCAGGGTTTAGCATATATTGTGTCCTCCTCCTGGATTACACTTCATCTCGCTTCTTCAATTTCTACTCATCCCTGAGATCTCAGCTACATGAAAAATTCCTCTGACAAGCTTTTCCCAACACCTGTCACCCTCTACTTCACCAACCCCACTAAGGCCGGATTGAGGGCGTTTCCTGCAGCATCCTGTACCACCCTGTACTTCCCTCACCATGGCCCCTCTCTCACTGTATTGTTTTGTTTGTTTTTTTAATTTAATTTTATTTTTTATACAGCACGTTCTTATTAGTTATCTATTTTATACATACTAGTGTATATATGTCAATCCCAATCGCCCAATTCATCACACCACCACCCCCATCCCCCCGCCACTTTCCCCCCTTGGTGTCCATACGTCTCTCACTGCATTGTAATTGTCACTTTACATGTCTATCTTTCCAACTAGACTGCCAAGACCATATCTATCTGTTTCAAGGCTCAATAATTCTTTGTTGACTTAACACTAATATGAATTCAATCTAAAGTGCTGGTAGAAATACCTAAAACGAGCACTAACAATTCACAGGTGCAGAACTCTCCTTTGAAATTTGAAAGCCCCAAGGATGTCCCACCTAACCCTGTCCTTGCTATGCCCCACACCCACTGGTGGACATATGCTTCACATTGGCTCCAGTGCCCGTGACTTATGATTCATGCTGAAAGCACATTGGAAGCCCTCATCTTTATAGCTCTTTTCTGAGAAAATTACCCAATCTGGCAGTCCTTCTGGCCCCAAGGCCATTTGACAGATCCCAATGAACAAGGCCAGATGGGAGTGGGGGAAGAACTCCACCATCAAATTGTCCAATGCCTGAAAAATGTTGGCTTTGGAATGATGCAGGTCCTCTCTTGTGCACTGCCTAGAATCAGAGGAAGGTGTTCTCCGCCAGGCCAAGGCAGTGAGGTCTCTGTGTTCCTGGCTGAGGCCCCCAAGCCAGTTCTGTCTCTGCAGCAGAGCTCCCTGCCGGGTGGGGTGTCACAGCTGTGGAATCAGAGAAGTTGTGCAAGAGGAGAAAAAAAAGTTTTCCAAATCAGCAAAAGAGCAAGTCTTGGAGAGAAAGAGCTCGGGGAGAGTGGGAGTCCAAAGCAAGGCCAAGAATCATGAAATAACGTCCACGTGGCAAGAACTAAGGATCTTAGCAACTGCAAGATCTAGAGGAAAGTAAATGAGCAGAAAGTTAGAGGGAAGAATAAGCTTGGTCAGGAACACATAAGGAATTCCAATGCTTTCTTGCAGCCTAACGTTTAGTTGCAAAACATTCTACAGAGTCAATTTGTATATTAACTAACTCACCAAGCATTTATGGATACTTTGTACCTAACGTAACTCCCTTGATCTGCACAACTACCCTAGCTTCTATTATTATTGCCATTGTAGGAATGAGGAAATTGAATTTCAATGAGGTTCATAAGTGATTAAGATAAGCTTAATGCCCAGGACCTGTCTGATCCACAGGTCCCGGTTCTGGATTGAAGCCCACCCCAAACCACCTCAGGGCTGGGCAACCCTGAGCAAAGTCATTCTCTCTTTTCTTGTCTATAAAATGAGGATGCTATACCCACTGAGACAATCTACCAGAAAGGATTTCCTCGACTGTAAAGCATTATGCAAATGTGAGTTACATATACTTGTTTATTTGCTTGCTTGTTTCTTTATACTCTATTTCGTTTCACAATGAGGCTTTGCATGAGACCACACGCAGTGAAATAACGCTGTACAGTCATCTGAATACCGGTGCCGAAGAGATTGAATTCTCTGCTTGACAAGTCTTCACAGAGGAAGACGCTGCAGGCGCCGATCTCACATTCATAAAATCATTCACTCAACAAGCCCTTATGAAGCCCCTGCACTGGATCAAACTGAGTGCAGTATGTAAATGTGAGTAAAGCACAGTCCCTACCCCCAGAATCTCAGTCTAGAATAGATGGTAGAGTAATAAAGAGGCCACTTTAAGAGTGTGCTCAGCACAACAGGAAAGTGAAAGAAAGGCAGCAAGTTGCAAGTTTGGGGAATGTGACAGAGGTACTTAACCCAGGAAAGTGCCCCCAGAGGCAGGAACTTCTGAGCTGTTTCCTGAAAAATGGACTGAAGTCTCCCAGGTGAAGCTTGGGGGTGAACGACAAAAAGGATATTCACACCCATATCCCTTTTGTCGGGAGGGTGCATGAGTTGGCAGTGTAGTAGGGCTGCAAATAATTGGCCTGGCTGAAGCTTCAAGTTGCAGGGGAGAGTGGGATGTGTATGAAGAAGCTCCCAGACCTAAAATAACTTCCTTGGCTCTGCTCATGTGCCCTCATTTCAGGGCACAGTGAGACATCAGGGAGGCTTCTGGAGCCTTCAAGAGCCTTCTGCCTCGCTCAGATCCATCAGCTTCCCTAGCTGCTCCAATACATAAACCAGGCCTCAGCAACCTCTTACCTAAACCACATCTCTCTTCCCTCATAAGCAAAGATGAGCTGCTCAAAGCTTGAACAGGTCCTGTCTTTTTCCTTTTGCTGAGTGTGTAATAGTTCAGGCCTTGGGTTCTGGAGTCAGACTGGCCCACCTTCCAAGGCTGTCATGGCTGCTTCCTTGCTATGTAACTTCGGGCAAATAATTTATCTTCTCAAGTCTCAGTTTCCTCATCTGTAAAAGGTGTCAATAATAGCACCTACCACATAGGGTTTGTGTGAGAATTAAATGAGATAATACAAATAAAGAACAAAGAACAATGCCTCACCCATAGCAATTATTCAGTAAGTGTTACTTATTATCATTATTATGATAATTACCTGCAGCATCAACTTCTACAATACAGCCACTTTATTTTTAATTGCAATTCTTTCCAGTGATTGGGGAAATGTGCATCAAGAGTGAGAATGAGAGAAAACATACATAAGAATCATTGATTAATATGGGGGAAAGAACAGAGAAACCCAGACCATAAAGTCTCACATGGCTATGTTGGATTAGTTTCAAGTTTGACGTCCAGTTTCCTGGCAGCCAAAGCAAAAAGGAGAACCAACTTGTAATTACTTCCCCAGGATAGTTCCAAAAGAATTTCTTTCACCAGCTTCACACAGGAGGCAAGACATGATGTAGTGAACATATTCACAGTGGGGTCTGGATTGGTCTGTCAGAGCTGCCATAAGAGAATATCATAGACTGGGTGGCTTAAACAACAGAAATTTATTTGAAATTTATTTTCTCACAGCTCTGGAAGCTAGAAGTCAAAGATCAAGGTGTTGGCAGGGTTGTTTTTTGAAGCCTCTCTCCTTGGCTTTTAACTGGCTTTCTTCTACCTTGTCTTCACATTGTCTTTCCTGTGCATGGCTGTGTCCTAATCTCCTCTTCTTATAAAAACACCAGTCATATAGAATTAGAACCCACCCATATGATCTCATTTTACCTTAATTGACCTCTTTAAAGGCCCTATTTCCAAATACAGGCACTGGGGGTTAGGACTTCAACGTATAAATTGGGGGAGACACAATTCACCCCATAACAGCATCCCTGAAGCAGAGCAGGGAGGAAATAACACAGCTTGATTCCACAAGGTGTCCTGACCATGCAGTCCTCAGACCTTCTGATTCCCAGCTGATCCCTGAAGAGAACCCAGAGCATCCAGAGGGGTGGATGGACTGTTTACATTCCAAAGATATGGGGGGAAGATCACATCCCTCACTCAGTGCTAGGAGGTAAAGGTGGGATAAGAGAAATAGAGACCCTATTCCCGCCGTGAGCGGGGAGTGAGTTCAGCCTTGGGTGTTGGGTAAAGAACCTTTAAAAAGGTAATATTGTTTTTAGGCATGCTGCTCCAGCAGTGGTGTGTGGCTAAGACAACAGGGAAAGCAGTTAAAAATGGTTTGTAATTACCTAGGTCAAGGCTACCAATCTAAACTGGGCCATGGCAATGGAGACAGATGCCAGGAGATGGGTCTGCCTCGTGCAACCTACTTCATGGTTACAGTTCAGAAAATGTCCCCACTGGGTTGAGAAGTGGGAATAAGTGAGGATGATGAATGGGACAGAGGCTTGGAGGAGAGGATTCGAGTTTTCAGTCAGTTAGGATCTGGGTTAAAGCCTCTGGCGTAAGAGCCAGTCTGCTCTGCTACTGTTTTTCTGTGGACCCTGCCCTCTGGGAAAAGGAGAAGAGTGGCCCTTACCAAGCATCTCTGCGCCAGACACAGAGTTAGTCACTGTTCTTACATTTTATCATGCAATTCCCAAATGGACCTACCAGTTAGATGTTATTATCCTTATTTAGGGATAAGGAAACTGAGGATCAGAGGGGTAAAGTGAGTCATCTAAGGACACATGGTAAATAACAGAGCCAGAATTCAAACCAGAGTCTGATGACTTCCATAACTGTGACCTTAACCAATAAACAGTCAGTGCCCCACACACCTTACTGAGATTTCGGAGGTTAACAACCTTCAGCATGTTTTACATCAATCAGTAACAACTGACACAATGTTGCTTTTGCCTTCTTGATCACTAAAACCTCCTGAAACCATTTCTCTGAATGGAGGTACCAGCGTCTTTAGCCTGACTGCATTTTCATGGACAGAAATGAGACAGAAAAGCTCACAAAGCCGTTAAGCAACATCAGGGCCTCACAGCCTCCCAAATACCTTTTCTTGGGCCTTCAATTGTCCTTTTAAAAAGAAACCCAAACAATGAAGAATCATCTAGTAATCATCCTACCAGCATGATGGGCAACTCCACAATGGCCCAGAGTCAAATCCCGGAAGAGAAAACAGAGGCCCAGACCACTGCATCCTGGTCCTTTCACAGAATTCTCATTCCCAGAGGAAAATATCCATCATTTTTAGCATTCCAGAAACCAGCTGCCCTCCCATTTCATGAGGTCCACTGCACCCCTTGACTGTCCTTCATGAGAAATAAGGAGATGGAGGCGGGCCTGGAACGGACAGCTTCCTTCATTCAACACAAGTGCTCTGAGCCCCTGCCCTGCTAGCACAGTGGTGGGAGGAGCAAGGACCTCAGCATTAGGCTCAACCTGGGTTTGATTCCCACCCCTGCCATTGGGTGGCCTTGGGTGAGTCATTTTAAACTCTCTGAATTTCAGGCCATCATTAAAAGATTAAAATAACAATGCTGGTGGGACAGGGCCTGCGACTAGCCAGGTCCATTGAAGTAAAGCAAACAAGTGGGCCAGCACGCAGGGGCAGAAAGAGTTACAATTAAAGAGTCGGGTTCAAGTCTCAGCTTCACTACCTGCAAGCTCTGGGACCTTGAGATCTCACTTAATTCCTCTGACCCTCCATTTCCCCCCTATAAAATGGGTTAACAATACCCATCTTACAGGCCTGTTATGGGAATGTGAAACACTTTTGCAAGGCATCTGAAATACAGCAAGTCCTCAAAAAGTAGTGATCTTTATTGTTTACCAGATGCTGTGCTAGGCACTGGGGATGCAAAGATGAAAAACAGTGATGCTCCCTACCATGAGAGCTCACATCTCTGTGTATCTATTTCCTTGTCCATAATATAGGGTAACACTCTCTTCCCTGACTTACTCATAGGGCTAAAGACAAAATTAGTAACGCAGCTGTAATTATAATACCTAACACTTATTGAGTGATTACCATATGGCCAGGCATGTTATTAAGTGTATTAGATGCCTTTTTTCATTTGCTCTCTGTGGTATGAAGAATGTCCCCCAGAGATATCCATGCCCTGATCCCTAGAACCTGTGAATATTACCTTACATGGCAAAAGAGGCTTTGCAGATGTGATTAAGTTAAGAATTTTGAGATGGGGAGATTATTCTGGATTATCTGGATAGGCTCAATCTAATCACATAAGACCTTAAAAGCAGAGAGTTTTTCCAGCTGGAGGCAGGAGAAATGAGGCATAAGGAGAGGTCTTGAAGTGTAAGGACTTGACATGTTGATGTTTTGAAAATAGAGGAAGAGGGCAGTGACACAAGGAGTGCAAGTGGCCCCTAGAAGCTGAGAACGACTTCTGGCCAACAGTCAGAAAGGAAATGACAACCTCAGTCCTGCTACCACAAGGAACTAAATTCTGTCAGCAACTTGAAAGAGCTTGGAAATAGATTCCTCTCCCATGTCCTCCAGGAAGGAAGACAGCGCTACTGACCCCTTGATTTCAGCCATGTGAAGCCCGGAGCAGAGAACCAACTGAGCCAGGAGGTGCACCTTTGAAATAATAAATAGGGACGATTTTTAAGGTATGAAATCTTCAGCAATAGAAAATCCTCAACACAGCCCTGTGAAGAAAGAGTCATTGTAACTCCCATTTTGCTGATGAGTAACTGAGGCAAAGATAGTTAAACTCATCCAAGGTTACACAAGTAGTAAGTGGCAGAGCTACTTGATCCAGTCTGATTCAAGAGCCTTTATTCATGAAAGCAGTCCCTGGGGCATAGTAGGTGCTCAATAAATATCTGTGAAATCAATGGATGGAGGCACAGATAGATGAGTGGAAAGAAATATTGAGTGTGAAGATGCTGAGGACATAGAAAGAATTGTCACTTGTGTTACATTAAGCAGATCGCAAGAATAGCCTGAGACCGTCAAAAGGTACAAACTTCCAGTTAGAAGGTAAATAAGTACTAGGGATGCAATGTACAACGTGATAAATAGAATTAACACTGCTGTATGTTATATACGAAAATTGTTAAGAGAGTAAATCCTAAGAGCTTGCATCACAAGAAAATTAATCTTTTTTATTTCTTTAATTTTGTACCTGTATGAGATGACAGATGTTCACTTAATTTATTGTGATAGTCACTTCATGATGTATGTACATCAAATCATTATGCTGTACACCTTAAACTTATACAGTGCTCTATGACAATTATATCTCAATAAAACTGGAAGAAAAAAATTTTTTTAATATCCTTAGAAATAAAAGGCAATTTGGCAATTTGAGGAAAGAGCACTGGACTAGGAAGCTTGTATTTTGTTCCTGGTTTTCCAATTTATTTTCTGTGTGACCTAGACCAATCTCTGCACGGCTCTGAACCTCAGTTTTCTTGTCTGTAAAGTGGAAATGCTAAACCCAGTACAATCTTACCATCATGGGTGCCATGGGGCTCACATGGGATGCGGAGACATAAAAGTGGTTGGTAAACTACGCTCCACAATGCATTCATCCATTTGGTCATTAACATTTACCGAGTGCTTACCCTGTAGCAGGCAGTGTGAGAGGGGCTGGGGGTGCAGCAGTGAGAGAGACCGAGCCTGTCCTAAAGGTCCCCCAGCCTTGCCATGGCAACATGTGCAGGAACGTGTTATTGTAAAACCAGATGAGATGTGCTCAAGGTCAAGTTAGACCAAGAGAATAGTGTGATCAACCCTACACGGTGTATGTATGTTGGATGAGTGGGTGGGTAAGGGTACAGGAAGGTTTCCCAGTAAAGGTTACATTTGAGCCACTTCCTGAATAATTACGAGTTGGCCAAGTGTTTGTGGGAAGGGAGGACCTTTCAGCCAAAGGAACAGCCTTTCAAAGGCATCTGTGTCCTGTGTAGAAGGCCTCCGTGTGGTCACTAAGGATGGTCACTAGTATCTCCTCTTCCTCTCCTTTCAAGCACATGTTAGGACAGCACTGCCCTGCCTCTTGGAAGTTAGGTAGGGTCTGGGACTGGCGTTGGCCTATGAAATGTGAACAGAAGTGACTGCTGTCATTTCTGTAAGCCATAGATGCCATTTTAAATTTTCTAGTAGTCATATTAGCCACACACACACAAAAAGCAAAGGGTAAAGACAAATAGATAAAATTAATTTTAATAATACATTAAATATTTTAACCTAATATATTCAAAATGTTATCATTCACTGTGTAATCTAACAAAAAGTATTGAGATATTTTATATTATTTTTCATACTACATGTTTGCTTTGTGCTACGTGTGAATTTTACACTTCCAGAACATCTCAGTTTGGGGTAGGCTGTTTTCAAATGCTCAGTAGCCACATGCGCTGATAGCTGCTATATTGGACAGCGCTAGGGTGACTGGCAGAGCCTCCATGACCCTCAGCTGGTGAGTGAGAGACAAAGAGCAAGGGCCCGGCGAACACTCAATGAACATGTAGCGTAATCAAGACACGAGCCATTGCTTCTGAGATTTCGTTTGTTATTGCGACATAACTTAAGCTAACCAGCACAAGCCTCATGTTGTTAGAGTGTAAAGCAAAACCAAAGGAGACTGGAAAGTGAGACAGGAGTCAGTTAACGAAAGGCCTTTTACGAGGTACTTAGACATTTGAATTTTCCTGACACCATTCAGATTTACGGGAGGCAGGGAAAGTAAATAGGGGGACGGTGCGACATCCAAGCAATGAGGCCTGCTACTGGGACAGACGAAAGCTCATATAGAAAGGCACACACGCCACCCCCCACTTACCAACAAGTGGCGCAGCTTGTTCGACTCCGTGTAAAAGGGAGCTCCTTGGCCCGGCCAGTAAGGGAACCATCAGCCTGACCTCTTACATTCTGCTGTGGCTTCAGTTTCATCTTGTAGCTGTTGGCTGTGAGGAATGATTCCACATATCCATCGTGGTAGAAGGCTTTGCCCTGATGAAAAGGATCATGGATCTGTTTCAAGGTCATTTTCACATGTCAAGGTCATTTTTTCTTATTTTTCTTCTAGCCCAGGGCAGACCTCAAAACCTCCAGCTTTTCAAAGCACTCCAGCTGGGGTGGGGATTTTTCCCCCCTGTACTTTTTTCCCTACAAATGACATGTCATGAAGAAGAGATAAAGAGAAAAACAACAGTGATTGTTTGGATAATTCTGTACCATCCGCAGAAGGGGAACCAGGGACTGGGCTGAATAAAGAAGGCCATGCAAATAGATGGGTGTTGATTAGAAGTCAACACATCAAAATCCATTCCATAGATCTGAATTATTGTATTTTGAGAATTCCAGTTGTTTATCTTTTTAAGCAGGGGTCAAGGGACACACTTTGATCCTGCGTTACCACAAAGAACTCTTTAGGAAACATTTTGGTGAAATGAGAGTCATAGCCATGAGACAGATTTGTTTAAAAACCACTTTAAGCCACTTCACTGAGATTTTTGTACAGAAGGATGTCTGTCACAGTGATTTTCATAGTATTTAATCAGCCTTCGCTGTCACAGTAATGTGGATGCAAAGCCCTTATACAGGCGCATAGGCATCAGGGATTATTTGTTAACTGCTGTGTAATGAAGCAGAACTCAGACTAAGTCTGAATCCTCCCACTTACCGGCTGTTTGACCTCAGGCAAAACCAATAACTTTCTAAGCCTTGGTTTTCCCATCTGTAAATTGAGGGCAATGATCCCTACCACCCAGGGTGGTTGTGAGGATTGAGTGGAAAAACTGGCATGTTAACTGATGTTCCATAAATCTCAGTTTTTTTAAATGAGTAAAGAAGTACATGGACTTGGGGCCAATAGACTTAGGATAAAGATCCAGCTCTGGCGCTCCCTATTTGCATGGCCTTGGACAACTCACGCACATCATTTGTCTACATCTGCTATAAAATGGGATGTCAAATACATCATGAGATTAAACCACATGATGTATTTGCCATTCAGTTTTGTCTTCATCCCCAAGAAAGCAGTCTGAGGCAAGGATTAAAGTGCTGGTACTTCCAGTTGGAGGTGAAAGCCAAGGGAGGTCAAAGTGAAGAAGAAAAGCAAAAGTGAATGAAAGAAATATGTAAGCTAATGTGATTTGTACGTTGCTATGATACCGCTCTTCAGGGTGAGCTGCAAAGAGATGCTCATCCTGCAAAGGCACGTTCATTCCTTCAGCCACTATCAATTGCCAGAGGCTTTTCAAACAGACACTGCAACTCAGCACTCCCCAGAAGGGAGGAAAGAGAGAAATGTATCTGCCTTGCTTCTCCTGGTCTCCCTTTCCTACTGATGAAGGTTTACCCCATGGGGAGCTAATTCCCCACATCTCTGAGTCGTATCATGTGGCCCCTCAATAGCTGATCAGGAAACAGTTCATCTCTCCCAGTGGAAAGCTGTGGACCACCTCCGTGTGGTCCAGCTGAACCTGTGGGCCATGCGGACCAGACAGGCCCGGGCCTTGCAATCCTTGACAACTCAGGGAGCTCCATCACCACGATGGCACCAGAACACTCCAGCCCCTTCATGCTGTGCTCTACCCTTGGGCAGGGGAGGAGGTGGCATCAGTGGCACAGAGCAGGAGTGAGATTCCAATTTTTAAAAGATACTTTGAAAGCTTAAATGTGATCTGTCTGTTTTAGAAATGAGGAATTGGAGCCCCAGAGAGGGAAATGGTCTTCTCTAAGTTGCATAGGTGCCATTGTCAAAGTCCCTCCGAACTAGGCTCCTCAATCTAGCTGGCAATTTTGTTTGAAAGGAGATTCTGACCCAGTAGGTCTGAGCTGAGACAGAGATGGGGATCTGTGGATTACATTTTGTATAGTGAGCCTTTAAACGGCCAGAGCCACCTTGGAAATCTACACTAAGTGCCATGTGAATGAGACTTCGGCATGTTTCCTCTCTCATCCACCATCTTAGTCCAGAATGGTTCCCTTTGCCCATCACTTGCACCTGACTCTCTCCTGCTATTTAACTTTTACTGACTTTGCCTATTATTTTCTCATCATTGCCCATGCTGTCTTTGCCCTAATATGATTCTTAATGTTCCACTCTTCCTTCCTTCTTGGTTAAGATTTTGGCTACCCTCACTATCACTTAAGCTATGCCATGTAAAATTGTGCTGAGTACACACTCTCTCTACAACTTGGGCCCAGAATCCTCCAGCCGCAAGGCATTCCTTGTGGTCAGTGCCTCTGATGGGCTCCACCCAGCTTCTTTTTTTTTTTTTTTTTTTGCGGTACGCGGGCCTCTCACTGTTGTGGCCTCTCCTGTTGCGGAGCACAGGCTCCGGACGCGCAGGCTCAGCGGCCATGGCTCACGGGCCTAGCCGCTCTGCGGCATGTGGGATCTTCCTTGCGGCATATGGGATTTCCCAGACCAGGGCACGAACCCGTGTCCCCTGCATCGGCAGGCGGACTCTCAACCACTGTGCCAACAGGGAAGCCCTCCACCCAGCTTCTTTTATGAGAAGATCAAACTGATGAGGGGCTTCCCTGTTGGCACAGTGGTTGAGAGTCCGCCTGCCGATGCAGGGGACACGGGTTCGTGCCCCGGTCCGGGAAGATCCCACATGCCGCGGAGCGGCTGGGCCCGTGAGCCATGGCCGCTGGGCCTGCGCGTCCGGAGCCTGTGCTCCGCAACAGGAGAGGCCCGCGTACCGCAAAAAAAAAAAAAACTGATGCCAACTCAAGTCTTCCAGGCACTTTCCACTGTACCACCCAGCCTTAATTCTAAGGTTTAATAAGGCCGAAGGGGATTTGTAGCGCACAAGAGTATTTTTGTGCTGAAATGTGTACTTGTTCTCAAAAAAAAAAAAAACACAAAACTTACAGTCAAGCTGGAATACTCTAGTTCCCTAAAAATCACAACAGAAATAGATTTTCTTTCCTGTTTACATATGAATCAGATTGTGCTTCAGAGTTACTGGTTTGCTGAATGAATGACCAGAAGCAGATCTGAAAGTGTTTATGAAACGCCTACTATCTTCAATAGTGAGCAGAGAGCACAGAATGGTCTAGAGTTAGTCAGTGAAACAGAAACTGAGTTACTGAAGGAGAAAGAAGCAGTGGGTATGGACTGGAGAACCGTGGGGATTAGATTTCCCAAGCTCTTCGTTTACTCTGACCTAGGGCAGTTGGCTTCAGAGAGGCAGGGTTTCTCACGGCTACGAGTAGGGGCTCTGCAGCCCAACTGCATCAATTCAAAGTCCAGCTCTGCCATTCACCATTTGTGTGAACTTGAGCAAGTTATTAAATGTCTTGGTCCCTTGGCTTCGCCAATTGTAACATGGGAATAATAATAGTACCCATCTCATAGAGTTGGCATAAGGATTAAATGAGTTAATCATTTAAACATAAGCCATTTAAATTTTTCCCACCACATAATAAGCACCCAACGAATGGTAGCCAGCATGCTGCCAACTGAAACTTCACTGCTTCAACTCCCGCTCAGGAGATTATATCGGAATGCGAGTAAGTGAGAGTTGAAAGAGAAAACACGTCTTAATAAATTTGAGAAGATTGAAATCATATCAAACGTTTTCTCCAACCACAAAGGAATATATTCTAGATATAGAAAAGAAGTCTTTATGCTAATTTTATCAAGAACCAAGATTTTTAGTGTATGAGAAAAGAGAAACAAGTGTAAATTCAATTAAGTTAAATTTTATATTACTATATTTGGATTGTCCATGATTAGCTTGAATATAATTTTTTTAAATATTTTCTAGCTCTGCCCACTAAAAAGGCCCAGAAGCAATCACAGCCTCATGGCAGTGAGCATCCCTAGCACCGAATTGTGGCTTATGAAGACCATTGCCTTCCACAAGAGACAGGGACTCCTCTGAAAAGTGGACGATGATTAAGATCTGGGGCAAAGAATTTCCAGAGACTCGTACCAGAATGTAGGGAAGCTATCAAACAGTACTGAGGATGTGATAAAAGGACTCATGGCAAGTGTCTTGAAATACGCTGCATGTAAAAACCCATATGTTCTAAAGGATACCCAATAGAAAAATAAATAAATAAGCTCAGCTCTCACAGTGGTCACCCTCAGTGGTAACTAGGTACCAACTCAACTTAACAGCAGTCGTTAAAGGGACAGAACCATTTATCTTGCCTTTCCTCAATGGGAAATATTTCGGAGTAAACAGATACTCATAGTTTATCAGCATAATGGGTCCTTAGAGAAGCATTCCAGCCAAGACATGGGAAAGGATGACAGAATTAGAAAAAGTGCCCATTTTCAACCCCTAACAAAATAATTGATTCAAGCAAAGGTTGTCTGTAGATGACACCATTAGATGAAAGTTTAAAGGAAAATTTAGAATGGAGATATCAGACTGTCGCCATCTGAAACCCTTGATCGAATTAGCATCATTAAAATGGTACAATCAGACTTTCTGCACCTTCTAATGTGATGCAGTGTGAAGTGCATAGCACCAGCAATGAAATGCTCTTGGAAAAAATCTTGAACTCGACTCTCAGCAAAGACATTAGAACTAGCTTCTAGTTTACTGTAAATAGAAAGAGTAGATAAATCAGTTAAATGACACCACAGTGAAACAAATAGACACATTCAGAATGTGGGATTTTCTACTAAGACCTGATTTCTTCCATAGGAAAAATGGCATAAAAGAGGAGGGATCAGGGAAAGGGCCTAGGAAAGAAGGGCTGTTCTAGACTACAAGAGACTTAAGAAACACAACTGAATGCAGTATGTGTGGAGTTTATTTAGATCTCGATGTGAACAGTGTTACATCACATTCTTGAGATAATTGGAGAAATCTGAATACTACACCGAGGGCTTACAGTGAATTTCTTTAGGTATGATGATAACCCTATGGTTAGCTCAGAAAATGTCCATATTCCTATAAGACATACCCTGGACTATTCACAAGTGAAATGATACGAGATCTTGGATTTGAACAAACAAACAATTGGGTGGAGTTGGGGTGGGGGGCAGGTGATGAAGCAAGAGAGGCAAAGTCACTTTTATATATATATATATATATATATATATATATATAATTTTATATATATATACATATATATACACATACACACACACACACATACATACCATACATGCATACTGGTTATATGGAGTTTATTATACTCTTGAACTGTATTATGCTATACTATATTATTATTGTACTATTATTGAACCATTATTATTATTATACCATTATTATTATTATATTCTCACCACTTTTGTGTATATATGAATGTGTTTATAATACCAATATTTTTAAATAACATGGGAAGATCCAGAATCAGACTTAATACACATTTTGTTAAAAAATAGTTGCCACCTTTGATTTTTTTCACTCATAGCAAAAATTCCCTGTTCCATCACCCACCACCAAGCCAAAACATCCCGTTATGTCACCACTCATGCTGCATGTGCTCCATCCTTGAACTAATCAGTCTGAATGGAATGGGGGTGCTCATCTGTCACCCACCAGACGGTGGCTTGGGAGCAGGAATTGTGTCTTATTCAACTTTGAATCCCAGCACTGGTACACAGCCAGTGCTCACAGTATATTCACATCATAGGTGAATGGGAATCAACCAGAGATGATTTAAAATGCTGATCCCTTGACATTAACTCTAAAACTTCTGAAGCAGAAAGTCTGTGTGGGGTCTGAGGAATCTTCATTTTTAGTAAATTTCCCAGTGATTCCTATGCATAGTGTTTGGAGCCCACACCCTGAGAAACACTTTTTTCTCTATTAAACAGTCATGTGGGACAGTTTCACAGGGGAGCTTGGGAATAAGCAGAGTCAATAAACAAATGGATGGCATGTATGCAGTTATACTCATCGGTTTCAGAGGCTCTGATTTCTGAGGTTAAATAATGGGAAGGGGTGATTAGCAAATGCAGAGGGAGCAGAGCAGCTTCTAATGCAGCATTTGATTTCAATTTTATTTTTATTTAAATGGAAACTTCTGCGGGAGTCAAAAGCAAAGCTTCTCAATTACAGAGAGAGCAGCCATGGATAAATATAAATCTTAGCTTTCCAGACAGCTTTGTGAAATGGATAAGGAGCACACGGCACTAACTAGTGTGATTATATAAGGCATGTGCTTGTAATAAGACTTAAACGAATATGGGCTTCCTCAGAGTCGAATTTATAAAATTTCTTATTCTCTCCCATCAGCCCCGTAGGCATCTGTTTGAATCTGCCAGCTCACTGGTTGGAGTAATATTGTTTCCACACAATTCCCATTCCATGCCAATATATTGTTAGTGGTGGGTAGTTTCCTCTTGAGCCTAGAATTGCCCACCCCTGGAGTTCAACTAGAGGACAGAGGGATGATCATTTAATGATTACGTGATCTAAAAGATCCTACATTGGGTCTTGGAGAGAAGGCCCAAGATTCCTGCCAATTCCCTTCCTCAGTTGCCCCCTTATTCCTCCCGGTCTCCAAGCTTGGCAAATGCTCTGTCTTTGCCTAAAATGCTCCTCCCCCACATCTCTGCCTCACCAGGTCCATCGAGCCCCAGCCCAAGGATTAGCTCTTCCAGGAAGATTCCTCTGACTCCACGCTGATGTCAAAGCTCTTCTCTGTTCTAAGTAATCTGAGTTTACCTCCATCACTATATAATTTTTTAAATATTTATTTTATTTAGTTTTATTTATTTATTTTGGCTGCTCCGGGTCTTAGTTGCTGTATGAGGGATCTTTAGTTGTGGCATGCAAGATCTAGTTCCCTGACCAGGTTTCGAACCCAGGCCCCCTGCATTGGGAGCGCAGAGTCTTAACCACTGGACCACCAGGGAAGTCCCCATTATAATATAATTGACGATTAAATTTTGTTAGCCCTGCCTCGACTGTGAGAACCATATCTCACTCAATGCCATATCCCAGGTATCTTGCACAAACCTGGCAGACCGTAGATACTCAACAAAGGCAGTAAAACTGAATGAATGAATGAATGAATGAATGCCTAACCAACACATCTAAGTTACTCAACCAATCCAGTTCAAGTATGCCCCTGAATTGAAATAGTAGAAACATTTTGAGGAATTTCTAAAATATTGGAGAATTAGAGAAATGCCACAGATAGGAAATGGATACTAGTGTTAGTTTTTCAAAAAGCAGCTAAAGGTGAATTTAAGACCATGAGCAGATTAACTTGTAACTGATTACTAGTAAAATGTAGGAGCGTTTTAAAAGCAAAGAAGTGATGATTGGGATTTACATAGTTTTTCAAATCATAAATCCTCCCAAACTCTCTCTCCCATTCGAGCATTTGACAAATCTTGTATAATGTCCATGTGAAAAGAGAAAAACATTAGCAGGAAGACAATGTCATTGAGACAAATTTGTGGTTGGTAACATTTATGTATTAATGAATGTATGAAGATTAGTCTGGAGGGAGAATACTGTCATCACTTCTTTGCCTTTGCCATTTAACAACTGTATAAATTACTTGATAAAGATTCATAAGATAAGCCCATTAAATACATTCATCCATTCAATAAGCAACTGTTGAGCCCTTGCTTTGTGCTTTCCCTTGAGAAGCTCATTGCATAGTAAATAGCTAATTATACTATAATGTAACAGATGCTATCACAGATAATGAAGCAGAATCTCAGGAGGCTGACCTCGAAATCACAGTTGTTAATAAGAGCCCCAGGTAATACTTGTAATCAGACAAGATCTGGGAAACGATTGTAGATGACACAATCAAGTTTAAAGTATTATCTATCCAACAATGAATAAATAAAATCAAGGGAAAAAATGAGAGCAAAACTTTAAAATACCTCCACTGGCAAGAACAATGGGTTGAAACCTAAAAGGAGAAATGTAATGATTAGTAATGTTAAAATATGCAAAAACTGGGCTTTACCTATTATACAACAAAATAATGCATGTGATCTGGTTTGCTAGATCAGTTAAAGGCAGGTAAATCCACATATCTCCAACTTACTATCTTTACTGCAGTAGTAGATAAAAGAGTATGACCATAGCAATACGATTTCTTGAGTCTCAGTGTCCTCATCTATCTAATGGGCATAATAATAGGACTGGCCAAGAAGGCTTGTGTAGAGTCTCCAGGTATAGTTGTGCAGGAGAAAATTAAACGAGATTATCTGCTTATCAAATATTTATTGACTGACTACCATATTCCGACGTTAGGCTCTGGTTATGTCTAAAGCACTTTGCACCATGCTTAGCACACAGTATATGTACCAAAATAAAATGGTAGCTATTATTACTATTAAGCCCATTTGTAATGATCCTGGTTATCCATCCTGCATCTAGAAACAGAAACTGCACCTGCTTTTTTATGCTCCACAATAGGCGGGTCTGTGCTGAGCTACTGTAGTTAGCACATTGTAAACCTCTTCAGAGCTCTTTCCTTATCAAGTGCCATTGAGAGTTCCAGCCAGAGGCAGACTCTCAGTATGGTGTCTGCTGCTAGACTTCTTAGGACAATCAAGTGTTTTCAAAATCAAGTCACAATTAATCCCTGACTAGACCGGCTTTCATAGAAATTCCTCACCTCTGAACTTCTAAGCATTGTTAGTCTGTAACATGCAATGTAGCACTTACTTTTACCATCTCCGAGTAGAAAGAACACTTAAGATTAGCTTAAAAGGTGTTAGTTAAGAGACTGGGCTTCTTGGAGTCAAACAGTCCTGTGTTCAAACCCCTAATTGTCTGACCTTGGGAATGTTATTTTGTTTCTTCATAAATTCAACACAGTACTGTGAAGACTGAATGAGATTATTATGTACCTTGCAGTGTAATAGGGAAGAAGAGATCTGACCCCATATTGGATCTGTTTCTTTTACCTTTGTATTCTTTTGCTTTTGCTTGGAGTTAAGAATGTTGCCTATAGCCTGAAATATACAGGATAGCCCATTCTCAAGGCTCTGGCCTTTAAGGGTTTAACAATTTCCATTCACATAGAGATAAAAAGTTGCAGAACAGAGAATAACATTGGTCTTCTTGGAGGTTTACAGGAACATCATGACCTGATCTATGTGGACAACTGTAAGAACAAAGGATTCCAACACCAAGAAGTTTGCAACAGTCAACCACACTCCCTCTCCTTTTAGTATAAAAGAAGCCTGAATTCTGACTTGGGTAAGATGGTTCTCTAGGACATTAGTTCACCATCTTCTCAGACTCCTGGCTTTCCGAATAAAGTCGTTATTCCTTGCCCTAACACCTCGGTCTCCCGATTTATTGGCCTGTCATGCAGTGAGAAGAATGAGTTTGGACATGGTAACAGCAGGAACTCACTAAATGGTAGTGGTCAAGAGTAGTGACTGCTCACTGGTTCACAGCTGGTTGTTAGAAAGTCCTCAACGAATTGAACCAGAAATTTCCTTCCTCTAGCTTTGTTCTTTCCAGTGGTCTAAAGTCTGCCCTCTGAAGGTACAGAGTCACATATCTTTACTTCCTCTCTCTAGGAAAGTGCTTCAGATAGTTGCAGACACCAGCAATGTCTCCCTAGGGTGACCAACCATCCTGGTTTGCCCAGGACTAAGGGGTTTCCTGGGACATAGGACTTTCAGTGCTAAAATTGGGAAAATTCCAGGTAAACCAAGATGGTTGGTCACCCTATCTCCCTCTCTGTTCTCCTCCAGGCTGAATAACCCCATGATCTTCAATCATTGCTCTTGTGACCCATGTGTAGTCCCCTCATCATCCTCTCTCCCTCCTTATAGCCATTAGTTTTTTGTCAATGCCCCTCTTAGTGTATAGCACAGAAACATTTATGCTGCAGTATAGAGGTGGAAGATTTTCTCCTGTGATATATGACATTGGTTCTTCTTTTCTTTTCCCCATCTCAGGTGCAAAGATCATTCTCCTAAGTTCATGGGTCACTGTGTACAAGGCCCCCTTGTTTCTTTATTCCTCATTGTCTGCATTCCTGACTTTTAGTTCTCCCTCCTGATTAGGTACTCAGTCTAATGTGAGAAAGATTAGATGAGGGTTTATGTCAGTGTCAATCATGTAGTTGTTTTTTATGCATGTATATTTCAATTTGCATAAATGGTATTATGCTATAAACTACATTTTCTATTTTTTTTTAACTAAAGGCTATTATTAAGATCTGTCCACATCACCATGTGGACAATCATTTCCTTGACTATAATTTCTGCATAGTATTTCCTTGACTATAATTGCTGCATAGTATTCCTGAGTGTACATCCAGCTCATTTTCTAAATCCATCCCCTCAATGACGGTAAAGAGGTGACCTCCTTCTCCCAGCTGCTACATATAATATTGTGATGAGCATCCTCATTCACGTCCCATTTATGAGAAATTCTCTTGGATCAGTTTTAGTTGCCAGAATCTCCTTGAGCTAGCTTAGCAAAAAGCAAAACAAAACACACACACACACACACACACACACACACACACACACACACACACATATATATATAATAGCAAAAAACAAAACAAAACACACACACACACACACACACACATATACATATATAATGGAGAGAATTCTTTTTTTTTTTTTTTTTGAGAATTCTTATTTTTAAATGGTTGGAAGAAAGCAGGATTTAGGCCAAGCTTCCAGGAATGACACCTGGAACTACACCCACCAGGGTGTAGTTCAGCAGAACTGACCCACCAGGGAGCAATGGGCCAGAGGACCTAGAAACCAACACCACCTCTTTGAAAGCAGGGAGGCCCATTTCCCAGCTTCTTGATACTCACCATGTTAGGACCAGATATCGGGCCCTCTACTACATCTTCTGAAAAATAAATTTCAGCTACCTAAAAGTCTTTGTGACCACACGTACCAACAAAAATAACAGACACATCAGAAACAAGACCTCTGCCTCATGATAATCACTTCCACCTTCCAAATATCACATACATACATTGCTTGGAGGAAGCTAGGTCATTAATGGAACCTGAACAATAAGGGCATCTGGAAAATATAGATTTTACCTTTCCATCGCCTAGGGTGCAGGAAATCACGTTCTAAGTGAGGTAGAAGGAAGTTGGCTGAACCAATCTACCTATAGAGTTTGCCACAAACAAAGAGTGGGACTGACAGATCACAGGCATATACAAGCTTAATGTGCTCAAGTAGTGCCAGATCGTTCTACAGAGTGACTACATAAGTC
The DNA here is from genome assembly GCF_963455315.2 of Globicephala melas. Lineage (NCBI taxonomy): Eukaryota > Metazoa > Chordata > Mammalia > Artiodactyla > Delphinidae > Globicephala > Globicephala melas. The sequence goes on along the minus strand of NC_083314.1, from coordinate 140,732,802 downwards.
TACACTCCCACCAGCAGTGCGTGAGGGATCCCAATGCCCTCTTCCCTGACAACACTTGGCATTACGCAGCTAAAAAATGTTTGCCAACCTAGTTATGATGCCAAAGTAAAAAGCACATATTCAGTGTTCCAGTACCCCATTGGAGTCGATTGAACTTGATTTCTAACAATTTTTTCTGGTGTTTCTGACATGAGCTGCTACCTTACTAATTTTCCTCAAGCCAGTAGTTCCATTTTATATGTAATCTTAAATTCTGGACTTGACATTTATCTTTTCAAAATTTCTTGTAAACAGTATTAGCCTAGTGCCCTGGTCTATCGAGATTATTTTAAAATCTTTCTAACTGTTATCTATTTTTTAAGTGCCCCGTTCAACTCTGAGAGAGTAGAGGGAAAGGGTGTTCATTTTCTATTTTACACATGAGAAGCTCAGAGAAGCTAAGTAACTTGATCAAAGCCACCCAGTGATACATGGAAGAGGCATGCTTTGAACCAGGCATGTTTGCAACCAAAGCCGTTCACACGCAGGGTCATATGCTTTGCAAAATCATACAGGGGAATCTGAGGACTAACCCAGACTCCCTTTGGTTTAACCATTTAAAACATTATTTTACGATAGGCCCTTTTATGGCCTTTGTAAATAAAGTCTAATGAAAAGAACCAAAAGTGACTTAATGGAAAATTTTCAAGATCTTAAAAGATATTATTGCAAAAAATGAGTTTCTCATTAAAAATGGTTCAAGATGGGAAAAGTGTGTTTTTCTGTGACCTCCACACTTTTGCACCTGCTGTTCACTGGAAATCTCCTTTCTCCATCTGGACAATTCTTGCTCATCCTCCAACACCCAATTCAAGGTGATCTCTTCTGTTTTGTCTGCTCTGATCTCTTCAGAGAGAGAGATTCAAATCTAGGCACTTTGATTCCAGAACCCACGCTCTTGACCTTTATATGCAAAAACTAATGTGGAGAGAAACATAAAAAAAAACCATATAATATGATGTGATTCATCTTACAAAAGACATAACACAAAGGCACAAAGGTCACAGAGAGGAAGAAGCAGCTGATTTACCTGAGAGAATCATGGGAGCGTTTCAAACGATGTGATTGTTGAACTGACCCTTGAAGAAGAAGCAGGATTTGCCAGGTAGACAAGGTAGATAGAGAATTTCAGACAGAGAGAACAGTAACAGCAAAGGCAGGGAGGAATGAAAGAGCATCTTTCTCCTAAAAGCATAATGATACACTCTTCCCCCAAATATAAGTCAAAGGGTGTTTTATAAATAACTCTGGATCTTAGAGATCATCTTTATAGTAAATTTTTACTTTACATTTTTAAAATGTATTTTAAAACTAGCTTGTTATCACTAATCAGTCAATGGTACAGCTAGGATTGCTAGTGTTTCCCCAAATTCTCTGATGACAAGACTTGTCTGGGGTTCTTGTTAAATACACAGCCTTCTGGGTCCCTGGAACTCCTCATTCAATGGGTCTGGGATGAAGTCAGAAACTTGTAATGTCTAACAAATATCCCCAGGAAATTCCCATCAACAGAGAAGTTTGATGAACACTAGGCTAGCCTGGGCCCTGATGTCTAGCACTCCTCTGATGACACTTTGCAGAGGAGGAAAACTCCAGTGCAGCAGTCAGCCTCCTGGTCAGTTAACAATTAAATCGTGTGAACCACTGCGCTGGATAACTCGAAGATATATTTCATTAAAGAAGGTGACCATGAGCAGTGTGCTCGATGTCTCTTGCTTCAACAGTGTTTGGGCAGAACTGACCCAGGGACACCCCTTCCTCTAGCTTCTGACCACCTGCCAACCATTTTTCCAGCCACAACTTTCAGAACCAACCAGTCAGCTATCCTCGGCCTCTGGGACCAGCCAACACCATTTTTTGAGCTTAGCTCCTTATTGCTGATCAACCATGAGCTCCCGGATTTTTCAGTATTATTCTACCCAGGTGGAGACCGCCATCCACTGCCTGGTGAACCTGCATCTGCAGGCCTCCTACACCTACCTCTCTCTCTGGGCTTCTATTTCCACCACGATGATGTGGCTCTGGAGGGCGTGGGTGACTTTTTCCATGAATTGGCTGAGGAGAAGCACAAGGGCACCGAACATCTCTTGAAGATGCAAAACGAGCGCTGCGGCCATGCCCTCTTCCATGACCTGCAGAAGCCATCTCAAGATGAGTGGGGTAAAGCCCAGGATGCTGTGGAAGCCACCCTGTTCATGGAGAAGAACCTGAACCAGGCGCTTTTCACTCTGCATGCCCTGGGTTCTGCCCACACAGACCCCCAGCTCTCAGACTTCCTGGAGAGCCGCTTCCTGGATGAGCAGGTGAAACTCATCAAGAAGATGGTAACCACCTGACCAACCTCTGCAGGCTGGCTGGTCCCCAGGTGGGGCTGGGCAAGTATTTCCTCGAAAGGCCCACCCTCAAGCATGACTAGGAGCCTCTGGAGCCCAGCGGCCTTTGAGAAGCCCCTCTGGTGTCAGTGCTTCTGCCTGAAGCCTCTCTCTGCAGTCACTAAACAGCTTTTTAACTGTCCTGGAGCCCTCTCCCAAGCCTTGGACCAAATGGAAACAATAAGGCTTTTTGCAGCAAAAAATACTAACAATAATAGTAATGTGAATTTGGAAGCCTTGTACCACATTGCTCTTTATAAACTCAGTGTCTGACACTTTTCCTGCACTGTCTCATCCAATCCTCTCAACACTCCTGCCAGGTAGATATTCTTTTACATTGTACAGATTTGGAAACTGAAACTCAAGAGGTTTGGGAAATTGTAGGTCATGAAGCTTATAGTAAGTAGCCAAATTGAAATTTAAAGCCAAATTCATCTGAATCCAGAGACCATGTTCTTCCCATTACCCCAGATTCTGCAAGGGTCTAGGGCAGATTCTATCTTCACAAAGTCAATCTATACAAATGTCTAGCCACAGTTGAAGTCTGCATGCCTTTCCTCAGGACCTCTCCATTTTAGGTTGACTTTTCACTGACCTTTCCTCCCCCACCCCACCTGCTTCACCCCAAGAAGCCATCCTGTTTTCTCCTTGCCACTCCATTGCAATTTTACACCCAGATTATTTGTGTCTATAACAAGCAAGGCCACACCAATGTCTGGCTTTAAAAGAAGCATGAGTCTTCATTCCCGAGGTAATGAGACCTTTTTTTCCAAGTTCCTTCCTTCAAAGTTCATGAACTTAATAAAAAATAAGACCAGCTCTATTACAGCCCAGACCTCTGCTGCAGGAAGCCAGGGCTGACTGAGTAAAGGCAGTGCCTGAATGAAAAAGAAAATGTATTCATAGATCAGCACTGTCGTTGCCTTCCACCGACCAAATCCATAGACACACTGGGAGGCACCACAGCCCACATCTGAGCTTCCTGGTTACACACTACAGTTGACATTCACGTCACAAGGGCAAAGTGGACCTTGATATAGAGATGTTTACAGTCTTTGTTTATAGTCTTTTCTCCCCCTTGGAAGTAGAGCTTTGGAGAAGCCTGACACTTGACTCTTCAAAGTTGTTAGAGACATGCATCCATCCAATCCCCACACAGAATAGTGTGAAAAACCCAGGGGATGCATGGAAGGAGTTACTCCAGGCTGTTTCTCATTGGCCTGTTGTTCCTCAGTGCCAGTGGCCATTGCCACATGCTTTTGCAGCTGCCCAGTAATGGTCCCACGGTGGCCCTTGCCATCCCTTCATCCCTCCAAATGGCTCCTCTTCTGAGAATCTTAAAGGTCATTAGTATTCCCCCCCACCCCCCGCCTAGTATTCCCCCACTAGTATTCCCAACTCCTAGCAGCTCACTTGTATACCTACTGCTCTGAGGCCTCCCTGGACCCTCCAGGAACTTGGTTCACCTGCCCATCAGTCCCCTGTTAGCATTCACACATCTGTTCAGAAGACATGTTCTGAGTGTCAATCATGCTCCCAGCATGAGGGATTCACCTTGAATAAGACCCATCCTTGCTTTCCCATCAGTCTCACCTCCTTTCCTGCCCAAACTCTCCTCTCACCATCCTATGGATGCTTCATTCTGCGCCACTCAATCACTCATCTTCTCTGCTTTGGCTGCCAAGCTGCTGGAGAAGTTTGCCTAACGAGGCTGAATTGCACCAGAAAAGAATTAGCCAACTCTGCCTTGGCTTCAGTTTCTACATCGCAAGGCTGCAATGAGAAATAGAGGAGGGAAAGAGTTTAAAACCCTAGTATACCATGTAACACAAGTAGGTGTTCAATAGATACTCCATCCAATTGCTATGTGCTCTGAGCCACAGCCCCTCATCAGGACAATGGACATAGCAAAACAGCAAAGTCTTTAGGCCGTAGAAAGGATTCAAAAACAAACATGTCAACAGCCATTATTCCCTTGTGCCTTCCCCTAAATGAACATGGTCTGCCTGGGCTTTGGATCCCACACCATTGCCTGAGTTCTAGGTGTTTCTGATCAGCAGCTTCACCCTATTGCTATTGCATCAGAGGAGCTCCGCTGATGACAGGTTTCAGACCTGCTAGGCTCCTAGAGCCTGTGCCACTGCCTCCTAATTCTCAGCTAAGACCATCAAAAAGATTGCAGAAAGATACAGGAAACAAATCTCAGGAGGCCCTGCAGCCCGGGAGGTTTGGTGCAAGGAAATATAACATCTCAGTGCCTGGAGCTCAGCGCTCCCAGGCCCTCAGCCCCCATCCCAGATGTGGTGGGCAGCGATGTTGAGGAGTAGGTTGTATTTCCTGTGAATTAAGCCATCGGGTGGGAGAACAATGTCAACATTGATGGAGAAAGGTCACTGAAATTCCAAGGACACTTGAGGCCTTTCACTGGGTTGAGACAGAGATGCCTAATGTTAATCCTACGTAATATGAGACAACCCACTTTCTAATGACAACCCACTTTCTAATGGGCCTACTGGAAGCTCAATTGGCCATTCACTGTGATTCAGTGCATCCTCAAGGAAGTGGTTTGGAAGGGAGGGAAATCTCTCTTTTTTTTTTAATCTGTGGTCCAAAACTCTCCCAGAATATATTACCATGGGCTATTCTGATTCTTGGTAGAAAAGGTGTTTGCTCCATTCAAGACTTACTTAGTTGGAAGGCGAGGGGTTCCAATCTCCACAAATAGTGAAATCAATATTCTTTCATTTATTAAACACACATTAATGGGGCACAGAATGTAATTAACACACAGGCTATTTCTGCTGCCCTCCTTAGGGTGGTTTTTGGCCCATGACCTTGGCTCTAAGGCCCATGTCTTTGCCCTTGTAGTTTAGAGTTCATTCCTTTATCTGACAAATACTTAATGTGTGCTTCCCTTCTTCCAGGTACCATAGGGAGGGATAAAATGGCCAACAAGACAGAGCCATTCTCTCCCCTTACACAGTTTATTGACTAACTGGAAAGTCAAACCATGACTTTATTCATTACAATTAAGTGGCACAAGTGTAATGCCAGGGGAAGTGCAGGGTCCTCTGGGAACATAGAGCAGGCCCTCTGTAAGAGGAGAAAGGAAGGGGAATTTAAGAGGATCTTTGGAGAAGCTGACATTTCAGCTGGGCCTGGACAGAAGGCTAAGAGTTAGCCCAGGGAAGGGGGAGCAGGAAATAAGGGGAACAAAGGAAGGCCACTGTCCCCGGGCTGGAGGGAGTAGGGAGTGGAAGGGGTGAGGCGTGGCTGATGCAGAGCAAGCAGTTGCAGGGGAGGGCTGCCTGTCCCACTCACTCCAGCTTTCCAGCTGCATGACGTCTCCAGACCTGCTTCAGCTCCAAGCTTTGCAACCTACTTAGCTTGGGGATGGGAAGTTCCAACCTCCAAACACAGAGAAATCAATATTCTTTCATTTATTAAACACACATCAATGGGGCACAGAAGATAATGAACACACAGGCTATTTCTGCTGCCGTCATTAGGGTGGTTTCTAGCCTGTAACCTTGGCTCTGACGCCTATCTTCAGTGACAGCCCAGCCCCCAGAGTCCCAGGAGAGCTCCAGCTTCCCAGGGGCCACTTGTCAGGGAGGGGAATCCAGACCACCTCCACTCATGTCTCCAGGGTCAGATTCCCACAATTAGAAGAAATGGTCAGAGTGGGGAGGCGCAGGTGGTCCACCGAGTGGGACCCATGGTGCAGTGTTTCTGACATGGCGAGCTGTCTCCTCGCTCCTTTTCTTTGTCTTCGCTGGCAAGGAAATGATCTTCAGGAGAGTCGGGCACTGGAAGTGAACTCTTTGTTTCCCTAAATGAGTTCTCATCTCCTGGCTTGGATTAAAGTCTGTCCCAGAAATGAGAGTTTCTGCAGATAAAACTTTAAGGAAACATGAAGAACAAAAGCAGAGTTGAAGGATAGGCATGTGACCAACATTTTTATTTTCAACAATGAGAAAAAAGTAGACACAGGAAATGTCAATGGTGGCCTTGACACCGAGACCAAGCCAGGATGAAGACAGGTGATCAAGGAGGAGGCTCCAGGACATCAGAGAAGGAAGCAGTGGTGACCAGGAGAGCAAGCTCACTCAGCTGTCTGCCTTTTTGTGGACAGATACAAGTTGGCAGTTTAGCACAAGTCCATAGTTTCTCTGGGATTCAACAAAACACGTGCCAAACACTTCCTTGGCAATCCCTTAAGATACATTCAACAAATGTACGCTAAATGTGGTGTGTCTGCAGAGTCAAGGCCAGGGCGTATGAGAACGTGGAACAGAGTCACCTACCCCAGCCTGTGGCAGGTCTGAAAGGCACCCTGAGAGAGGGCCACCTGAGCAGATAAAGCACACATCTGACACACGGTAGGGTATAGGGTAGAAGCAGAAGCAGGTAGTACAGCATGGTACAAACACTACAGCCAGACTGCCTGGGGTCAAAGAGGACTCTGCCATTTACTAGCTGTGCAATCCTGGGCAACTTCCCCTAACCTCACTGTGCCTCAATTTCCTCATCTGTAAAATGAGAATAATAATAGTACTTCGCTCATAAATTTGATGTGAAAATTTTGAAAGCGTCAATATATGCAAAGTGCTGAGAATGGCACCTGGTAAGTGCTACATAAATGTTAGCTATGATTAAGGAGATGTGTGGTTAAGTTTTTTTTTTTTTAATTAATAGTCTTTATTTTAAAGCAGGTTTAGGTTTATAGAAAAGCTGAGCAGAAAGTACACAGAATTCCCATATACCCCTCCCTTCCACACAAAATTTCCCCTACTGTTGGCATCTTGCATTAGTATGGTACATTTGTTACAATTGATGAGCTGATACTGACACGTTATTATTAACTAAAATCCACAGTTTACACTAGGGTTCACTCTGTGTTGTACATTCTATGGGTTTTGACAAATGTATAATGTCAGGTATCAGCCATTACAGAATCACACAGAATAGTTTCACTGTCCCCAAAAATCTGTGTTCTATCTCTTCCCTTCCCCCAACCCCAACTCCCTATCCCCTGGCAACCACTGATTTTTTTTTATTATCTCCATAATTTTACCTCTTCTAGAATGTCATATTATTGGAACCATACAGTACATAGCCTTTTCAAATTGGCTTCCTTCACTTAGCAATATGCATTTAAATTTTCTCCATGTCTTTTCCCTGATTAAGTTTTTATAAATGGTGGGTATATTCATACCAAGTTGAATGACAATACTCAAAGGAAGCTGAATAAAGAGTCTTTACCTTGTCATTCTATAGAAAGTTCTGCTAATATTTGCCTTTGGAACTATGCTATTTCATCCCCCAGTGAAGTCCGACCACTAAGGGTTTTTGTTCCTAGTTAAGTAACTCCTTTAATATACAAACATTCCTGGGAGGTCACATTTTAAATATTTCAGGTCTAGAACCATAGCATTGTTCAGCTTGAAGGAGCTTCAGTATCAAATGTTCCCAAACCCGTATTTTTTTTTTTAATCTTTATTGGAGTATAATTGCTTTACAATGGTGTGTTAGTTTCTGCTTTATAACAAAGTGAATCAGCTATACATATACATATATCCCCATATCTCCTCCCTCTTGAGTCTCCTCCCACCCTCCCTATCCCACCCATCTACGTGGTCACAAACACCCAGCTGATCTCCCTGTGCTATGGGGCTGCTTCCCACTAGCTATCTATTTTACATTTGGTAGTGTTTATATGTCCATGCCACTCTCTCACTTTGTCCCAGCTTACCTTCCCCCTCCCCGTGTCCTCAAGTCCATTCTCTACATCTGTGTCTTTATTCCTGTCCTGCCCCTAGGCTCTTCATAACTATTTATTTTTCTTAGATTCCATACGTATGTGTTAGCATACGGTATTTGTTTTTCTTTCTGACTTACTTCACTCTGTATGACAGATTATAGTTCCATCCACCTCACTACAAATAACTCAATTTTGTTTCTTTTTATGGCTGAGTAATATTCTATTGTATATACGTGCCACATCTTCTTTATCCATTCATCTGTCGATAGACACTTAGGTTGCTTCCATGTCCTGGCTATTGTAACTAGAGCTGCAATGAACATTGTGGTACATGACTCTTTTTGAATTATGGTTTTCTCAGGGTATAGGCCCAGTAGTGGGATTGCTGGGTCATATGGTAGTTCTATTTGTAGTTTTTTAAGGAACCTCCATACTGTTCTCCATAGTGTTTGTATCAATTTACATTCCCACCAACAGTGCAAGAGGGTTCCCTTTTCTCCACACACTCTCCAGCACTTATTCTTCGTAGATTTTTGGATGATGGCCGTTCTGACTGCTGACACGTGATACCTCATTGTAGTTTTGATTTGCATTTCTCTAATGATTAGTGATGTTGAGCATTCTTTCATGTGTTTGTTGGCTATCTGTATATTTTCTTTGGAGAAATGTTTGTTTAGGTCTTCTGCCCATTTTTGGATTGGGTTGTTTGTTTTTCTTTGATATTGAGCTGCATGTAAATTTTGGAGATTAATTCTTTGTCAGTTGCTTCATTTGCAAATACTTACTCCCATTCTGAGGGTTATCTTTTCATCTTGTTTATGGTTTCCTTTACTGTGCAAAAGTTTTTAAGTTTCATTAGGTCTCATTTGTTTATTTTTGTTTTTATTTCCATTACTCTAGGAGGTGGGTCAAAAATGACCTTGCTGTGATTTATGTCATAGAATGTTCTGCCTATGTTTTCCTCTAAGAGTTTTACAGTGTCTGGCCTTACATTTAGGTCTTTAATCCATTTTGAGTTTATTTTTGTGTATAGTGTTATAGAGTGTTCTAACTTCATTCTTTTACATGTAGCTGTCCAGTTTTCCAAGCACCACTTATAAAAGAGGCTGTCTTTTCTCCATTGTATATTCTTGCCTCCTTTATCAAAAATAAGGTGACCATATGTGTGTGGGTTTATCTCTGGGCTTTGTAGCCTGTTCCATTGATCTATATTTCTGTTTTTGTGCCAGTACCATATTGTCTTGATTACTGTAGCTTTGTAGTATAGTCTGAAGTCAGGGAGCCTGATTCCTGCAGCTCCGGTTTTCTTTCTCAAGATTGCTTTGGCTATTCAGGGTCTTTTGTGTTTCCATACAAATCGTGAAATTGTTTGTTCTAGTTCTGTGAAAAGTGCCATTGGTAGTTTGATAGGGATTGCATTGAATCTGTGGATTGTTTTGTGTAGTATAGTCATTTTCACAATGCTTATTCTTCCAATCCAAGAACATGGTATATCTCTCCATCTGCCAAACCCGTATTTTAGAGATGGGAATCAGACAGAGAGGTGACTTAGTGAAGAGTACACAGTCAAAGACAAGCAACACGTCATTCATCTAGGAAGTCACCTGTCACTTGAATGCAGGTTTGGAGAGGGAGGGCCAGTAACCACACAGCCTGAACAGAGAAATTAAAATAAAAGTTTCAACAAAAAGATCTTTTGGGGACGAGGGGAAGATGGCGGAAGAGTAAGACTTGGAGATCACCTTCCTCCCCACAGATACACCAGAAATACATCTACATGTGGAACAACTCCTACAGAACACCTACTGAACGCTGGCAGAAGACCTCAGACCTCCCCAAAGGCAAGAAACTCCCCCACGTACCTGGGTAGGGGAAAAGAAAAAAGAATAAACAGAGACAAAAGGATAGGGATGGGACTTGCACCAGTGGGAGGGAGCTGTGAAGGAGGAAAGGTTTCCACACACTAGCAAGCCCCTTCGCGGGCAGAGACTGCGGGTGGCGGAGGGGGAAGCTTCAGAGCCGCGGAGGAGAGCACAGCAACAGGGGTGCGGAAGGCAAAGCGGAGAGATTCCCTCAGAGAGGATCAGGGCTGACCGGCACTCACCAGCCCGTGAGGCTTGTCTGCTCACCCGCCGGGGTGGGCGGGACTGGGAGCTGAGGCTCGGGCATCGGAGCTTAGATCCCAGGGAGAGGACTGGGGTTGGCGGCGTGAACACAGTCTGCAGGAAGTTAGTGCACCACGGCTAGCCGAGAGGGAGTCCGGGGAAAAGACTGGACCTGCCGAAGAGGCAAGAGACTTTTTCTTCCCTCTTTGTTTCCTGGTGCGCGAGGAGAGGGGATTAAGAGCGCTGCTTAAAGCAGCTCCAGAGACGGGCGCGAGCTGCGGTTAAAAGCGCGGACCCCAGAGACAGGCATAAGACGCTAAGGCTGCTGCTGCTGCCACCAAGAAGCCTCTGTGCGAGCACAGGTCACTATCCACACCCCTTTTCCAGGGAGCCTGTGCAGCCCACCACTGCCAGGATCCCGGGATCCAGGGACAACTTCCCCGGGAGAACTCACGGCACGCCTCAGGCTGGTGCAACGTCACGCTGGCCTCTGCCACTGCAGGCTCGCCCCACACTCCGTACCCCTCCATCCCCCTGGCCTGAGTGAGCCAGAGTCCCTGAATCACTGGCTCCTTTAACCCTGTCCTGTCTGAGTGAAGAACAAATGCCCTCTGGCGACCTACACTGAGGCAGGGCCAAATCCAAAGCTGAGCCCCGGGAGCTGTGAGAACAAAGAAGAGAAAGGGAAATCTCAGCAACCTCAGAAGCAGCAGATTAAAGCTCCACAATCAACTTGATGTACCCTGCATCTGTGGAATACATGACTAGAAAACGAATCATCCCAAATTGAGGAGCCGTGTGGATGAGAGGCTCTTGGTGCTGCAGCCAGGAGTCAGGGCTGTGCCTCTGAGGTGGGAGAGCCAACTTCAGGACACTGGTCCACAAGAGACCTCCCAGCTCCACATTATATCAAATGGCAAAAATCTCCCAGAGAGCTCCATCTCAACACCAGCACCCAGCTGCACTCAACGACCAGCAAGCTACAGTGCTGGACACCCTATGCCAAACAACCAGCAAGACAGGAACACAACCCTACTCATTAGCAGAGAGGCTGCCTAAAATCATAATAAGTCCACAGACACCCCAAAACACACCACCAGACTTGGACCTGCCCACCAGAAAGACAAGATCCAGCCTCATCCACCAGAACATAGGCACTAGTCCCCTCCACCAGGAAGCCTACACAACCCACTGAACCAAATTTAGCCACTGGGGACAGACACCAAAAACAATGGGAAATACGAACCTGCAACCTGCAAAAAGGAGACCCCAAACACAGTAAGATAAGCAAAATGAGAAGACAGAAAAACACACAGCAGATGAAGGAGAAAGATAAAAACCCACCAGACCTAACAAATGAAGAGGAAATAGGCAGTCTACCTGAAAAAGAATTCAGAATAATGATAGTAAAGATGATCCAAAATCTTGGAAATAGAATAGAAAAAATGCAAGAAACATTTAACAAGGACCGAGAAGAACTAAAGATGAAACAAGCAACGATGAACAACACAATAAATGAAATTAAAAATACTCTAGATGGGATCAATAGCAGAATAACTGAGGCAGAAGAACAGATAAGTGACCTGGAAGATAAAATAGGGGAAATAACTACTGCAGAGCAGAATAAAGAAAAAAGAATGAAAAGAACTGAGGACAGTCTCAGAGACCTCTGGGACCACATTAAATGCACCAACATTCAAATTATAGGGGTTCCAGAAAAAGAAGAGAAAAAGAAAGGGACTGCGAAAATATTTGAAGAGATTACAGTTGAAAACTTCCCTAATATGGGAAAGGAAATAGTTAATCAAGTCCAGGAAGCACAGAGAGTCCCATACAGGATAAATCCAAGGAGAAATATGCCAAGACACATATTAATCAAACTATCAAAAATTAAATACAAAGAAAACATATGAAAAGCAGCAAGGGAAAAACAACAAATAACACACAAGGGAATCCCCATAAGGTTAACAGCTGATCTTTCAGCAGAAACTCTGCAAGCCAGATGAGACTGGCAGGACATATTTAAAGTGATGAAGGAAAAAAACCTGCAACCAAGATTACTCTATCCAGCATAGGTTCTCATTCACGTTTGACAGAGAAATTAAAACCTTTACAGACAAGCAAAAGCTGAGAGAGTTCAGCACCACCAAACCAGCTTTACAACAAATGCTAAAGGAACTTCTCTAGACAGGAAACACAAGAGAAGGAAAAGACCTACAATAATGAACCCAAAACAATTTAGAAAATGGGAATAGGAACATACATATCGATAATTACCTTAAATGTAAATGGACTAAATGCTCCCACCAAAAGACATAGATTGGCTGAATGGATACAAAAACAAGACCCATATATATACTGTCTACAAGAGACCCACTTCAGGCCTAGAGACACATACAGACTGAAAGTAAGGGGATGGAAAAAGATATTCCATGCAAATGGAAACCAAAAGAAAGCTGGAGTAGCAATTCTCATATCAGACAAAATACACTTTAAAATAAAGACTATTACAAGAGACAAAGAAGGACACTACATAATGATCAAGGGATCGATCCAAGAAGAAGATACAACAATTGTAAATATTTATGCACCCAACATAGGAGCACCTCAATACATAAGGCAAACACTAACAGCCATAAAAGGGGAAATCGGCAGTAACACATTCATAGTAGGGGACTTTAACACCACTTTCACCAATGGACAGATCATCCAAAATGAAAATAAATAAGGAAACACAAGCTTTAAATGATACATTAAACAAGATGGACTTAATTGATATTTATAGGACATTCCACCCAAAAACAACAAAATACACATTTTTCTCAAGTGCTCATGGAACATTCTCCAGGATAGATCCTATCTTGGGTCACAAATCAAGCCTTGGTAAATTTAAGAAAATTGAAATTGTATCAAGTATCTTTTCCGACCACAGTGCCATGAGATTAGATATCAATTACAGGAAAAGATCTGTAAAAAATACAAACACATGGAGGCTAAACAATACACTACTTAATAACGAAGTGATCACTGAAGAAATCAAAGAGGAAATAAAAAAATACCTAGAAACAAATGACAATGGAGACACGACGACCCAAAACCTATGGGATGCAGCAAAAGCAGTTCTAAGAGGGAAGTTTATAGCAATACAATCCTACCTTAAGAAAGAGGAAACATCTCGAATAAACAACCTAACCTTGCACCTAAAGCAATTAGAGAAAGAAGAACAAAAAAAACCCAAAGTTAGCAGAAGGAAAGAAATCAGAAAAATCCGATCAGAAATAAATGAAAAAGAAATTAAGGAAACGATAGCAAAGATCAATAAAACTAAAAGCTGGTTCTTTGAGAAGATAAACAAAATTGATAAACCATTAACCAGACTCATCAAGAAAAGAGGGAGAAGGTTCAAATCAATAAAATTAGAAATGAAAAAGGAGAAGTAACAACTGACAATGCAGATATACAAAAGATCATGAGAGATTACTACAAGCAACTCTATGCCAATAAAATGGACAACCTGGAAGAAATGGACAAATTCTTAGAAATGCACAACCTGCCAAGACTGAGCCAGGAAGAAATAGAAAATATGAACAGACCAATCACAAGCACTGAAATTGAAACTGTGATTAAAAATCTTCCAACAAACAAAAGCCCAGGATCAGATGGCTTCACAGGCGAATTCTATCAAACATTTAGAGAAGAGATAACACCTATCCTTCTCAAACTCTTTCAAAATATAGCAGAGGGAGGAAAACTCCCAAACTCATTCTACGAGGTCACTATCACCTTGATACCAAAACCAGACAAGGATGTCACAAAGAAAGAAAACTACAGGCCAATATCACTGATGAACATAGATGCAAAAACCCTCAACAAAATACTAGCAAAGAGAATCTAAAAGCACATTAAAAGGATCATACACTATGATCAAGTGGGTTTATCCCAGGAGTGCAAGGATACTTCAATATATGCAAATCACTCAACGTGATAAACCATATTAACAAATTGAAGGAGAAAAACCATATGATCATCTCAATAGCTGCAGAGAAAGCTTTCGACAAAATTCAACACCCATTTATGATAAAAACCCTTCAGAAAGTAGGCATAGAGGGAACTTTCCTCAACATAATAAAGGCCATATATGACAAACCCACAGCCAACATCGTCCTCAATGGTGAAAAACTGAAAACATTTCCACTAAGATCAGGAACAAGACAAGGTTGCCCACTGTCACCACTATTATTCAACATAGTTTTGGAAATTTTAGCCACAGCAATCGGAGAAGGAAAGGAAATAAAAGGAATCCAAATCGGAAAAGAAGAAGTAAAGCTGTCACTCTTTGCAGATGACATGCTACTATACACAGAGAATCCTAAAGATGCTACCAGAAAACTACTAGAGCTAATCAATGAATTTGGTAAAGTAGCAGGATACAAAATTAATGCACAGAAATCTCTGGCGTTCCTATACACTAATGATAAAAAATCTGAAAGTGAAATCAAGAAAACACTCCCATTTACCACTGCAACAAAAAGAATAAAATATCTAGGAATAAACCTACCTAAGGAGACAAGAGACCTCTATGCAGAAAACTATAAGACACTGATGAAAGTAATTAAAGAGGATACAAACGGATGGAGAGATACACCATGTTCTTGGATTGGAAGAATCGACATTGTGAAAATCACTCTACTACCCAAAGCATTTTACAGATTCAATGCAATCCCTATAAAACTACCACTGGCATTTTTCACAAAACTGGAACAAAATATTTCACAATTTGTATGGAAACAGAAAAGATCCTGAATAGCAAAAGCAATCTTGAGAACAAAACACGGAGCTGGAGGAATCAGGCTCCCTGACTTCAGACTATACTACAAAGCTACAGTAATCAAGACAGTATGGTACTGGCACAAAAACAGAAAGATAGATCAATGGAACATCATAGAAAGCCCAGAGAAAAACCTATGCACATATGGTCACCTTATCTTTGATAAAGGAGGCAGAAATGTACAGTGGAGAAAGGACAGCCTCTTCAATAAGTGGTGCTGGGAAAACTGGACAGGTACATGTAAAAGTATGAGATTAGATCACTCCCTAACACCATACACAAAAATAAGCTCAAAATGGATTAAAGACCTAAATGTAAGGCTAGAAACTATCAAACTCTTAGAGGAAAACATAGGCAGAACACTCTATGATATAAATCACAGCAAGATCCTTTTTGACCCACCTCCTAGAGAAATGGAAGTAAAAACAAAAATAAACAAATGGGACCTAATGAAACTTCAAAGCTTTTGCACAGCAAAGGGAACCATAAAGAAAACCAAAAGACAACCCTCAGAATGGGAGAAAATATTTGCAAATGAAGCAACTGACAAAGGATTAATCTCCAAAATTTATAAGCAGCTCATGCAGCTCAGTAACAAAAAAACAAACAACCCAATCCAAAAATGGGCAGAAGACCTAAATAGACGTTTCTCCAAAGGAGATATACAGACTGCTAACAAACACATGAAAGAATGCTCAACATCATTAATCATTAGAGAAATGCAAATCAAAACTACAATGAGTTACCAGCTCACACCAGTCAGAATGGCCATCATCAAAAAATCTACAAACAATAAATGCTGGAGTGGTTGTGGAGAAAAGGGAACACTCTTGCACTGCTGGTGGGAATGTGAATTGGTACAGCCACTATGGAGAACAGTATGGAGGTTCCTTAAAAAACTACAAATAGAACTACCATATGACCCAGCAATCCCACTACTGGGCATATACGCTGAGAAAACCATAATTCAAAAAGAGTCATGTACCAAAATGTTCATTGCAGCTCTAGTTACAATAGCCCGGAGATGAAAACAACCTAAGTGTCCATCATTGGATGAATGGATAAAGAAGATGTGGCACATATATACAATGGAATATTACTCAGCCATAAAAAGAAACGAAATTGAGTTACTTATAGTGAGGTGGATGGACCTAGAGTCTGTCATACGGAGTAAAGTAAGTCAGAAAGAGAAAGACAAATACCGTATGCTAACACATATATATGGAATTTAAGAAAAAATTAATGTCATGAAGAACCTAGGGGTAAGACAGGAATAAAGACACAGACCTACTAGAGAATGGACTTGAGGATATGGGGTGGGGGAAGAGTAAGCTGTGATAAAGCGAGAGAGAGGCATGGACATATATACACTACCAAATGTAAAATAGATAGCTAGTGGGAAGCAGCCGCATAGCACAGGGAGATCAGCTCGGTGCTTTGTGACCGCCTGGAGGGGTGGGATAGGGAGGGTGGGAGGGAGGGAGACATATGGGAACATATGTATATGTATAACTGATTCACTTTGTTATAAAGCAGAAACTAACACACCATTGTAAAGCAATTATACTCCAATAAAGATGTAAAATAAAATTAAAAAAAAAGCTTTGGCTTTATCTTCTTGACACAAGGGAAACATAGAAAGATTGCGAGCAGTGCACCATACACAAAAATAAACTCAAAATTGCTTAAGGACTTAAATAGAAGATACAACACCACAAAACTTCCAGAAGAGAACATAGGCAAAACATTCTCTGACATAAATCGTACCAATGTCTTCTTAGGTCAGTCTCCCAAGGCAATAGAATTAAAAGCAAAAATAAACAAATGGGACCTAATCAAACTTATAAGCTTTTGCACAGCAAAGGAAACCATAAACAAAACAAAAAGACTGAGAGAAAATATTTGCAAATGATATGACTGACAAAGGACTAATTTCTGAAATATACAAACAGCCCATACAACTCGATAACAAAAAAACAAACAACCCAATCAAAAAATGGGCAGAAGACCTAAACAGACATCTCTCCAAAGAAGACATACAGATGGCCAATAGGTATATGAAGAGATCCTGAACATTGGTAATTATTAGAGAAATGCAAATTAACACTACAATGAGATACTGCCTCACACCAGTCAGAATGGCCATCATTAGAAAGTCTACAGATAACAACTGCCAGAGAGGGTGTGGAGAAAAGGAACCCTCCTACACTGTTGGTGGGAATGTGAATGAGTGCAGCCATGGTGGAGAACAGTTTGGAGATGCCTCAAAACACTAAAAATAGAGTCTCCGTATGATGCAGCAATCCCACTCATGGGTATATATCCAGAGGAAACTATAATTCAAAAAGATACATGCACTCTTATATTCACAGCAGCACTATTCACAATAGCCAAGACATGGAAACCACCTAAATGTCCATTGACAGGTGAATGGATAAAGATGTGGTATACATACACAATGGAATACTACTCGGTCATAAAAAAGAATGAAATAATGCCATTTGCAGCAACATGGATGGACGTAGAGATTATCACACTAAGTGAAGTAAGTCAGACAGAGAAAGAAAAATACCACATGATAACATTTATATGTAGAATCTAAAATATGACACAAATCAACTTATTTACAAAACAGAAACAGACTCACAGACACTGAAAAAAAAAGAGATCTTTTGAATTTCATCCGTGAACATGTACATGTACAATCGTTTAATTATTTCATGTATAACCTTTATCAGTAATAACAACATTAAAGTTAGGGCTATTTATTTACCAACATATACTTATTGAGTGCCTACAAAATGTAAGACAATAAGCTAGGTGTAAAGATATGCAGGTGAAAATAATACAGGCTTGCAGAAAGTAGGAATGAATGACTGCCTGGGGCAATCCAGGAAGGCTTCCCCGAAGAGGTGGCATTTGATCAGGCCCTGAAGGATGAACAGATATAGGTGGGAAAAGAAGGACACTAGAGTGAACCTGGGAAGAGGAAAGTGTGGGATGTTTATTCAGGAGTAGTGGGCAGTTTGACTGGCCGAGAAGAGAACACACGGGGGAGTCACAGAAGTGAGGCTGCACATTCCCCATTACAGTGTCAAGGTGACCTTAGGCTGCAGAGGGACTGGCCTGGGCAGAGTCCTCAGAAAGCTAACTCCTCCATGTCACCACCGTTCCCAAGGCCCAGTTTGCTCCACCAGGGTCAAGTGTCCAGCCACCCACTGAACACTTGCCAAAAGGCAGTCTACAGCAGGTTCTTAGAGAACTCAAGGACTCCCTGCTTCCTCCCTGTGTCCTTGGCACCGTGTCCTCATTGTGCTCTCTAAGGAACAAGTTTCCTCTGGAAGGGCAGACAATAGAATTCTTTTGAGAGAGATTTCTCAGGCATGAGTCGTCCCAAGGCAACCTTAATTCAGCCTGGCGGGGGGTGGGGGTGGGGGGTGGAGGGTGGGCTTTCCTTCCTGGAAGTCCAGCTTATTAGCGAATTGCCTCCCCACCCTCATCCCACCCCTTCTGGCAGCCCTGCACTTCCAGCCCCCATTCCTCTGCTAATGCAGCAGACTCTCACCAGCCCTTGCAGTCAGGATGGGCTTAAGCGACTTTCTCCATTAAATTCCAGACTCCTTATTTGATGCAACCGTGTTTCCACCAGCCTCCCCAAGCTTGTCAGAGAATGGAAGGCTCTGGGTCTGCAAGACACCCCACTCAAATAAATGCCCAGTTGACAAGCAAGCACCGCCATGTCAAAGAGGAATCAGGAGTGTGGTTGACAAGGACGGGGTCTTGGGAAAGTGAGGGCTGTTTGGGACTGATCTCTCACAGTCCTTTCAACACTTACCTCCCTCCTGACTGTTTCCCCATCTCTGTAGATGAAGGCACGCATGCGCGCACACACAGCACTGGTCCTCTTATTCCCTGTACTCACCCCATTATCACTCCCCACTGCCAAGCTTTCCTGACCCCTCATGTCCCCACTAATTCTGATACCGTCATGCACCTCAACACCACGGGACACAGTGGGATGGAGTGGCAAGAACAGAGGCTTTCAAATCCTACAGACAGAGGCTATATTGCAACACTAGTACCTATGTATTGTTTGTACGGTGTATATACCTTCCTCAGCCCCAGTTTCTGCACCAGCAACCTGGAGATAAAGAAAATGAAAGAGGGCTTCCCTGGTGGCACAGTGGTTGAGAGTCCACCTGCCGATGCAAGGGACGCGGGTTTGTGACCCGGTCCGGGAAGATCCCACATGCCGCGGGATGGATGGGCCCGTGAGCCATGGCCGCTGAGCCTGCGCGTCCGGAGCCTGTGCTCCGCAATGGGAGAGGCCACAACGGTGAGAGGCCCGCGTACCGCAAAAAAAAAAAAAGAAAGAAAGAAAATGAAAGGACTAAAGTATATAAAGTGTGTAAATAACCAAGAACAGTAGCTCACACAGAGTGTAATTCCAGGTGATATCCTTTCCTCTGCCTCCCTTAACAAATTAAACTCAATTGCATTCAAAGAAGCACAGTACCGGAATGTCCCTTCAAGGGCACAGAGAAACAGTATGATGGGGAGGACAAAGGCTCAGAGACAGATCCTATCTCATAAAATACAAATTTTTATTGCAAAGAACAGAAACCCCAACTCAAATTGGCTTCGGGGGGGGGGGGAAAGAGTTAATTGCTTTGGCGAAACTGATCAATACTCCCAAGATCTATTCTCCCATCCTTCTCTTTAGTAATAGAACTCCCTGTCTCCCTTGACGGAAAGGTTGTGACGGTCTGTCCCACACACACTCCAGAGGCTGACTGTGCAGTGGAATGTAAATGAAGGAGATGAGTACAGTTCTTAGGTCACTTTCTTAAAAATGAAGCTGATCTCTCTATGTATCTTCTTGTGCTCTTCCTCTGGGTTAAGAAATGGGTCAACTGAAGCAATCACTTGGGACCTAGAAATGGAAGCCACATGTTGAGAATGGCAGAGCTACTCTGGCAGCCCTAAACCACTTACCTCTGGGCTGTTACGTGAGAGAGAAATAAACTTCTATATTGTTTAAATCCTTTTGCTGGAGAGTCTATATAATAGCAGCCTAGCCGCCAACTTACTAACACAATTAATTTCAGGTGAGACTTGATTCAGCAGTTTCCAACAATGTCACCAAGAACCTGGTTTCTTTCATTGTCTCTGTTCTGCTTCCAATGGTGTCTGTCTTATTCTCAGACTCTGCCTGACCCCCTCCCATAATTGGTCCCTAGACCCCCAGCCCTAAAACAGCTCCAGGGACTTCCCTGATACTATCAAAAATTTCTGCAGCCAGTACTGACCTCAAATCCTCACACAGCACACTGTAGAGAAGAGGAATATTTTCTACTCTTAGTATCATGAATTGGCAAGAGGGACACTAAAGGACAGACAGATAAGCTAATAAACTTAAAAGGCCGACACTCATTTTCTTCTTTGCACATCTTGCTTAACTGTTTAGCTAGAGCCATTAGCTTAGGACTTACACCAAGTACTGTGGATTTTAGAATCCAGCTCTAATATTCAGACCATGCTCCTTCAGAGCTCTCTTGGGTTTCTACTGTGGGAGACAAATACCTGTTTCCCACAAAGTCCAAGATACACGAAGGAGGAAACTAATTCCCTAAAATGAAATTAAGTCCTGTGAGGAAGTGGAAATCAATGCTGGGAAGCTAAACAATGGTAAATGTCCACTCCATCACCTATATACTTATATCATTCAAACTCATAATTCCAGCCCAAACCTCTCTCCTTTGACTCAGACAGGGATAGGACCAGAGTGACACAAGCAAGAAGCCCAGGAAATTTTTAATTTCCTGAAAAATCTAAGGAAACACTCATTCTCAAGTACTGACCCTGCACTAGTCGGACCCTGAGAGTCAATGCCTCCTTAAATTTTGCTTCCTAACTCTAGTCCTGACCCCTGACCTTCAAGCCTGTGTACTGGCCATCTATCTACCAGGATATTTCTTAGGCTGCTTAAGTTCAAGCATGGTTAAGATAGATCCTGTCACCTACCACTTCCCAACCTTGTCCTTCAACGCTCCCTATGACACTACCACCTACCACCTATCTATGTGCTCAAGAAAGATTCTTGGGAATCATCGTTGGTGTCACCCTGTCTTCACCTCCCTCTAGACAATCACCAAGTCCTAACCATTCAACTTTGTTTAGTCAGCCCTCCACAACCACAGATGCAAAACCCCCACATACAAAGGACCTACTGTACTCATTGTACTATGCCATTTTATGTAAGGGACTTGAGCATCTGCAGATTTTGATATTCAGGGAGCTCCTGGAACCAAGTCTTCACAGATACTGAGGGATGACTGTACATATCTCCAAAATCCATCCCCTTCGCCAACCCTGCCATGCCTGTGGCACGAAACCAAGTTACTCTCATCTTTCCACTTGAAATTTGCAACAGCCCCATACCTGGTCTTCCCACTTCCAGTCTTGCTTTCCTCCAATCACTTTTTCCTATCATAAACAGAATGGTCTTTCTTAATTTTACTTACAAAGTAGTCCCCCACAATTTGACCCCACTGACTTCTCCAGGCTTGGTTATTACAACTACAGCCATATTGTCTTCTCTTGGTTCCTCAATCCCTCCATGCTTCTCAAACTTTCTTTGCATGTTCTTCCTCCTCCCACCCACCTCCCCCATAACTTCTCTATTCTTAAGAGTATTAGCTTAAACTTCATTTCCTCCCAAAGGCCTTCCTGACCCATAAACTAGGGGAACCCCTTCTCTATGCTCCCATAACACCTAGTTCTACTTTTAAGACACTCATTAGATTTTTGAAAAACACTTGTTTACTGCCTGCCTTTCCTAACTGGCTATATGATCCTTGAGTTGCTTATCATAAGTTGGATGAATGTTTGAGGTAAGAACCAACTCTACAAATCCCAAAATTACTACCCTGTCAATGCACTTATTTATTCAGCTATCATGTACTAAGCCTCCAGAGGGTGCCAGGACTTTGCTAGGCATCGAAGCTGCAGAGATTAAAGAGACATACTCCATACCCTGAGGGCACTCAGAGTCTAGTATACCAGTGAAGAGCCCAAGCTTCAGAGTCAGGGGCCTTGGTTCTCTCATTTGTAAAATGTGACTGTAGGCTATAACAGATGTCTCTAGTACTTTCATCATGTTCTGTTGATCTACCCCTAATTTCAGTTGCAACTGTAATGGGTATTTCCATGCAAGCTCAGAATCATCTTGTACTGTCAGCTTCCTACCTCAAGCAAGTATTTCCCATCTTTCAGCATCCTCCCCCAGAGCTTTCTCCAATATTACCTTAATTTACTTACCTGTGTAGGTAAACTCAGCCCAGAGTGTAGGAGCACCTATGACCGCCAGATTCTAGGACTGCTCCCAATCCACAAGGCATGGTGGCTGGTGGGTAAATGTCCCAACCTCCCACTTTTCTAGGAGACAGAATTGAACCCCCAATGCCTACAGGCATGACCTCAAAACACACACTCGGGCTTCCCTGGTGGCGCAGTGGTTGAGAGTCCACCTGCCGATGCAGGGGACATGGGTTCGTGCCCCGGTCCAGGAAGATCCCACATGCCACGGAGCGGCTGGGCCCATGAGCCATGGCCGCTGAGCCTGCGCTTCCAGAGCCTGTGCTCCGCAACAGGAGAGGCCACAACGGAGAGAGGTCTGCGTATTGCAAAAAAAAAACCACCACACACTCATTTTGCCTTTTCCTCCTTCCCTGTCTCCCTCTCCCTGTTCCCTCACTCTTTCTTCTTGGGATCCCTGTACCAGTCCCCAGATCCTTGTATCAGGCTTCACTTTGAGTGGAACCCAAATTAGAGTACCAAATTCGCAAGGTTATTCCAAAGACTAACTGTGGCAACATGAGTGAAATTTTTAACACAGTTCCTAGCACACTGTCAGTGCTTAATAAATTGTAATTTAGCTATTCTATTCCTCGTGGGGGAGATGGACAGGTATAATCTAATAAGATAAATGCTATAATAGAAGTATAAACTGGTTGAAAGGGCAGAATGAGAACAAGCAAAGGAGCCCTTAAGTTTGAAGGAATCAAGGACACTTCACAGAGGATGTTTCTCTTAAACTGAGCTTTCTTAAAGGCCCACAAAGCAAAAGAGAAAATTCCCAACAAGGGACATAGCAGAAAGGAAAACGTGGCATATGACAGAACATGTCATGCCATAACATGACAGGCATGTTAGGGGAGGCATAAGCAGTTCCATATCATAGGAGGGTTAAGAGAAGGTTTCTGAGGGGTAGAAACTGAGGGCACAGAGTGTGGCAGAGGCTCAAGGAATCCCCACCAAGGAGAGAGGCGATGTCTGAGGCTCCTACAGAGAAAAGCTGCCCGGGCTCTCCTGCAGATAGCCGCTCAGAGAGGGACACATAAGGTTCACCATCCATCTACACATGTGCTTTCCCCACTCTTGTTTATTTACACTCTGCGTGGCTGGAGAGAATCAAGGCATAATTCATGACCCACCCCCTTCAGCACCCTGCAGAGAGGGGGAAGCAGGGAACATCCCTGTCAAGTGCCAGATGTTTGGCAGGGCCCTAAGGGCTGCTGATGGCTTTGGAGGTGAAACAGGAAACTCTTCTGGGGCAGGAAGACTGGAAGTGCAGAAGTTTGCTGAATGAAAGACAAGTGGCTTCAGAAAAGTAGGGGCTGATGAGATGGAGTCGAGTCAGACACATCTGGGTTCCAGTCTCAGCGTGGCTCCTTCCTGACTATGTGGCCCCTGACAAATCACTTCCTCAACCTGAGCCTCAATTTCTTCAGCTCATGTCCCTTTTAGAGCCCTGAGGTTCAAGGATGCTATGAGGCAGTATATGAACTTCACTTTGAAGGTTGAAAAGGATTTTGTTACCCCAAAGCTCCTTTTTACTTTGAATGAGTAGGCCACCAAATGAGATGTCTTTGACCCAAAAGGAGTTTTAAAAAAATCCAAAAAAGGCTCAGAGGCCTGCTCACCTGCCTTCAGAGTAAACAATGACTTTTAAACAAAGGACATACAGAACAATAGATTAATGGAGGGTTGGGGGAGGAGTTGGAGGGGAAAGAATCCTACTGGGTATTAAGAAATGCTGGTTGGCTAACTTTCACTTTCACCTGGTTACTTTAGTTCCAAACTGGTAGCTAAGAACTCATAAATTTTTGCTGAAGTTTTTTCCATTCTCCTGTCCCACTCTGCATCCTACTCCAGCCATGCTAAATGAACCACTCTTCAGTCTCCTAAAATGCCCTCATCTTCTATGTCTTTGTTCATGTTGTTCATGCATTCAACAAACATTTACTAGGTCCCATTTGTTTATTTTTGTTTTTATTTACATTTCTCTAGGAGGTGGGTCAAAAAGGATCTTACTGTGATTTATGCCATAGAGTGTTCTATGTTCTCCTCTAAGAGTTTGATAGTGTCTGGCCTTACATTTAGGTCTTTAATCCATTTTGAGTTTATTTTTGTGTATGGTGTTAGGAAGTGTTCTAATTTCATTCTTTTACATGTAGCTGTCCAGTTTTCCCAGCACCACTTATTGAAGAGACTGTCTTTTCTCCATTGTATATTCTTGCCTCCTTTATCAAAGATAAGGTGACCATATGTGTGTGGGTTTATCTCTGGGCTTTCTATCCTGTTCCATTGATCTATCTTTCTGTTTTTGTTCCAGTACCATACTGTATTGATTACTATAGCTTTGTAGTATAGCCTGAAGTCAGGGAACCTGATCCCTCCAGCTCTGTTTTTCTTTCTCAAGATTGCCTTGGCTATTCTGGGTCTTTTGTGTTCCCATACAAATTGTAAAATTTTTTGTTCTAGTTCTGTGAAAAGTGCCATTGGTAGTTTGATAGGGATTGCATGGAATCTGTAGATTGCTTTGGGTAGTGTAGTCATTTTCACAACATTGATTCTTCCAATCCAAGAAGGAATGGATAAAGAAGATGTGGCACATATATACAATGGAACATTACTCAGCCATAAAAAGAAATGAAATTGAGCTATTTGTAGTGAGGTGAATGGACCTAGAGTCTGTCATACAGAGTGAAGTAAGTCAGAAAGAGAAAAACAAACACCATATACTAACCCATATATATGGAATCCAAAAAAAAGAAAAAAAAATGGTTCTGATGAACCTAAGGGCAGGACAGGAATAAAGATGAAGATACAGAGAACAGACTTGAGGACATGGGGTGGGGGAAGGGTAAGCTGGGACGAAGTGAGAGAGCAGCATTAACATACATACACTACCAAATGTAAAATAGATAGCTAGTGGGAAGCAGCTGCATAGCAGAAGGTCAGCTCAGTGCTTTGTGACCACCTAGAGGGGTGGGATAGGGAGGGTGGGAGGGAGGCGCAAGAGGGAGGGGATATGGGATATGGGGATATATGTATACATATAACTGATTCACTTTGTTTTACAGCAGAAACTAACAGAACATTGTAAAACAATTATACTCCAATAAAGACGTTAAAAAGAAAAACATTTACTGAACAGGAGCCTCTCAGACCTGGGTTCTGAACAGTGAAAAAAAGGAAAGACGTGGTCCCTGCCTTTGTAGGCATGTAGTCTAAGATTAACTAGATTAACTAGGTAGACATTAACTAAAAAGTGGTACACAAAATGGAAATGTCCGAGGTTGTACGTGCTACAGTGGGGCAGAATATTGTTTATGAGAGTCATAGTAGAAGAAATTGATTTAGTTATGGAGGTCGGGGAAGGCTCTTGGACTTAGTAATGGCTTTATGTCCTTCCTTTTAAGGACAAAGTCCCATTCAGCTTTACAAGGCAGCTCAGATATCTCTGTGAAGTCATCTGCATCTCGGCCAAGCAAGACATTCTTTCCTTTGGGATCTGCAGTTTTTTTGTTATGGACACTAAAGGAGCTTTGGGGGCACTGTGTTAGTATCTTGAGCTACGTTCTAGTCTGTCCCCACATAAACTGTGAGCGCCTTGATAGCGCAAGGACTTCATTACCCACTTCTGCAGCCCTGACGCTGCTCCAGATACAAACGAGAGGAAACTGGAGTTACTTGAAATGTAAATTGGCTGCAAATTCAAGATATTTTTGTAAGTGAGTAACTTATTTTACAATTAGCAATCTAAATAATGTTCTGATTCATACAAGTTTTTCTTAATAAAACAAATTCTTTTCTAATAAGTTTTCCTGGTTGTATTATATAATTAAAATAAGCCATGTATGAAAACTCTAGACCTGCCATTCAAGTAACGGATCATAAAATTCCTTCACTGGATTTTAAAGACATTCATCTGTAATTTCTCCATAAGCCCAAAGTCTGGCTGTCAAAGTGACTGAAGTAGTGAGGTTTCTTATTTCATATGTGAATTTTTATGATGTGGTCTACCTATGTGGGCAGGATCACTTAGGAAAAGGCAGGTGGGTTTTTGGGCTTTGAAACAGAAATAAAAAGAACTTGTTGAAAGTCCATTTCTCAGAAGTAAATACGTCTGTCGCCTTTCCTCCTCACATGGTAGAGTTGTTACAAAACAGGGCCAGAATTATTTGGTTTCCTATCACTGGGTAGGAAAGTGCCTTGTACTTTGCCCATTCAATTACCTCAACCTGGAAAGTCCTTGCTCCTATCAAAATCTTAGGCACCCTTCAACCCCAATCTCAAACATATCCTTGTTTATTTTACCAATGGTTGAATGGCTGGAATTTACCCAAGGTCATAAAACACATTAGTGGCAAACTAAGAGAGCACGCCTCTAGCCATCCTGGCCTATATTCTTTTCTCCCCACCAGGGTTGTCCAAAGGGCATGGGGTCCCAGGTATTTGGGAAACGTTATCTAACTCCCTTTTCCCCTTTCTAGAGAAGGTTTAATTCCCTATTAACACCAAAAATGCTATAAAAAATCCTGTAGCTTAGATGCAATTTTTTTATTTAATGCAGCATTTTCCAACTCATTTGAGCCCTTTACTCCATCCATTAACTTCCCTTAGAATTATTTTTCCAGAAAACAATTTGGCAAACACTACTGTCTGTCATGATTTCTCTCACTCACTTTCTCCCTATCTTTTTAGATGGGGGAGCCAAAGACAGTTATTATATAGGTGAGATGCTAAGATATTTGGATAATCACCCCTCTTCATGGCCATGAGAGAACTCTATTTTACATTTAAATAAGAATCAAATCCAAAATCAAAAGGGAAAGGAATGAAAGGGCAAGTTATAAAGGAAGAGACAAAGTGTCATTAAGGTATGGAAAGGTGCTATGTCTCACTGAGTATCAATATTCATAGCAATGCAAAGTGGAAAAGATAAAGGGAACCGAATCTCTGCACCTCCCCCTCCCTTCTCTTTTTCTAGAGCAAAACAAATACCTCTTACTTTCTGAGGTGGAGAAGATTGCCTATTCTTTTCTTGCTTAAGTTCCTCATAACACCTTTATTCCCAAGTAGTTTATCAAGATATTTTCATAAGAGAGACAGTTATCTCCCTGAGAGGAATTCTGGTGATGGCTATTAAGATTTTTTTTTTTAATTTACTTCATTACACACATATACAGAGGCAGTATTGCACAGTAGTAAGGAATATAGTGGGCTATATATCCTGTCTTGTTGCTGTATATCTTGTCTAGCTGTGTGGCCTTGGCAAGTTATTTAAACTTGGTGTCCTCGTATGCAGAATTAAGATTATAATACTACTGAACTCATAGGGTGTTTATAAGAATTAAATGACAATACATGTAGAACGCTTAGAACATTGCTTGGCACAAGATAAGGTCTCAATGAATATTAGCTATACATTTTTATTAAACAAGTTTTTACTGCATTTACTCTGACCCCTTCTCTTCCTATGGGACTTTATCCCTTTGGGTCAACTCCTTTAAATGCAGTCAACACTTATAAGGCATTAGCAAGAAGATGTACCATTGTGAGCATTGTAGATCATTATTGCAAAAAAACCTTCTGGCCAATGATATATGACTACATATAGTGATAGGACTATGTGAAAATAATGGACCAGCAGGATAACATAACAGTTGGGAGTCAGGGAGCCTGGGTTCAAATCCCAACTCGGAAACGTACTTGCCAATTGACCCAAGAGAAGTTGCTTGACCTTATCCCTAAGCTGGTTTCCTCATTTGATTAATGTGAGTTAAAATAAAGCCTACCTTACAGAGCTGAGAGGATGAAGAGACATGATGTAGAAGGAAAACATGCCTAGTACACATTACATGCTCAATAAATTAGATGGAGGTAGTAGTGAACAGTCAGCATAACATGTGTGTTTAAATGAGGGTCCCATTCAATGCTTTTCACTCTAGAGGCTATGTGTATATCTCAGTGTTACTACCAACTTCCAAATCCTATTAAGATATGATCTTTGGAACACCTGAGAATATCTATCATCCACAAACTCATCAACAGCAATAACTATGGGTAAGATTTTTACATCTTCATTTTGTTCATATATTTTTATGTCCCTGAGATCATTCTGTATAAATATTTTATACCCTACGTTTCTACTTAACATGATGTTAAAGGTATGTTCCCATGCTTTTAAATTTTTTAGACACTAGCAATCACATGTTATTCTATTGTAAAGATCTGCCATAATTTATTTAACAACCCTCTTTTTACTTATCATTTAGTTTGTTTTCAATTCTTGATTATTATAAATAATACAGCAAAATTTTGGATTCTTTCCTTCGGCTAAATCCCTAGACATAGAATTACTGGGCCAAAAATATACAAACCCATGATTCATATTGGCATATTTTTATCCAGATCCTTCACATATTTGAAGACAATAATCACATTCCCTAGTCTTTTCTCCAAACTAAACACTCTCAGATCCTTCTATCACTCTTCATCTAATTCAATTCCCAGGGCTACCACCATTCTTGTCCCTTTTCTCTGGGATCAAAGCATACGCTTCTAAGCTAGCATTCAAAGTTCATCCACTCTGACCCCCTTTATCTTCGTCTCCTCATCTGCTGCATCTCACCTCACTTTCCAGGCACCTTCCCCTCCAATCAACCATGGTTCCCTTTGTACACCCTGCTCTTTCATTCGGCCACTCATTTGTTTATTCTATTTTTTCAGTCCAGATGTCTTTCACACTCTTGACACCTGGGAAACTCAAGCTCCTCTTTCAAGACAGGGCTCAAATCCTACCTCTTCTCTGAAGCCTTCTTGGTTCCCTTTTCCCTGCCCTGGACAGAGCTAACTGTTCTGTCCCTTCTACTGCTGTGCTACCTAGTACAGTAGCAGTCAGAGTCCCACGACAAAACTGATGACTCACTCAATTTTGGGTAATTCAAGGAGAAATTAATGAAGGAATTATTTAGGAAGGTGTGGGCAGGTTGTGGAGAAACTATAAAGACTAACACATACCCAAGGGCCAACAGGCTTTTAACATCCATACACCTGAAGGAGTGAGGACACGGAGAGATTACCGGATCTTGGTAGGAAAGGGTCACTTGGAGAGAAACTGTGACTTCCATCAAGGGACAAATCAGCCCAAGGTAACCCCAAAGAGAGGGAGCCAGGAGAATAAGTCCGCTTGACTTCACTCTACTCTCTCCTTTCCACATCTTGCCTGGACTTGCATTAGCAAAACCCAGCTAGAACCAGAGGGCTAGGAAACCACTGATATGGTCTATATAGGTCAGCGCCTTGGGGCACAGAGTATGGAGGAGAAGGATGCAGAGTAGATATTGGAGGCAAAGGGAAGAACCCCATCTTACCATATGAAAGTTCATTATCCTTTATTACAGTTCACTGTCAGTAGGTATGCTTCATTCCCTGGACTGAATACATATTATCTAACTCAGTTCCAAACCAATTCTACCCTATGAAATGGCCATCGTGCTCTCCTACTCAGCACTCCTCAGTGTCCCACCGCGCTCCCGCCCCATTGCCTGCAGAGCCAACTATAAATGCATAAGCATGACTAATGTTCCTGGTGACAGGGCTCTGGCCTTTCTCACTTCCTCAGGACCACCTCTCACTTTCCTCCTACTTCACAATCTACCACATGAACATGTCACTCCCCAAACACAGCATTCTTTCTAAAGAGGTTATCCTCTTGCCTTGAACACACTTCCCCAGCTGGAAACCTCCTCCTCATTCTTTAACACAAACTCTGTGTTAAACACTGTGTAAGTAAGGGCTACTTACACAGTGAATTTCCCTGCCTCTCTCAGAAAACTCTCGACCTCCTTCTCCAAAAACTCCTTTAACAGCTTATATTTTATAGTACTTTATATTATAGATGTTTATCACCTTAAACTACCACCTCCCTTAAGGCAGTAAGACACAGTCTTACTTCATCTATTTCCTTAGAACCTAACAGAATCTCTGGCACACTGTAGGCACTCAATATTAAATGAAAGAATGAATCAGAATCAAATAAAGATATTTGCAGTTAATTTAGATTTCTCATTTGGTGGGTAGGTGTTTGGTTTTTTTAATGTATACTTGTTCTTTACGCACTTCTAGGGTGGGTGTGTGACAGAGGGCAGAAGCTTATGTCCTGAGCAACTCTCAGCATCAGCTGGCACTGGCTTCCCTTTGCCCTCCGTAGAACCTCTGCATGAAGGTGGGCATCCTTGGGAGGGCAAGTAGGAGACGACCCATATAAGGCCTACCCATTGTACATCCACTTGACATATGGACCCTGTTAACAGGTAACTTGCCAACAAGCCCTTAGAAGTTCTTGTGTCTGCTTCCTAAATCCATTTTGGAGCAGAAATCCATTTTATTAGCTGAAGACAGAATAGACCAATTCCAAATATTTGGAAAAGCTTAATCTTGCAAATTAGCTAGCTGTCCTCTGGCCACATGGTGGCCACTTGTGTGGGAGGAAAGCAGGCCCATCTCAGGACAGACCTTTCTCTGTTTCTTGAGAAAACACAATAAAACACCCTTCTCCTTTCATCCACATCTGGCGGCTGCAAAAACAGTGACCCGTGGAATTCACATTTTCATACTTGACTATGATAGGCCCGCGTGCAGGGGTTACTCTTGTTGTGTTTATGAAAAAGTGAAGCCTGTCAGGATAAGAAGGCTTCTGATGGAGTGCTTATTGAGAAAACATGCAGAGATTTCTGTTTCCCCAAATTAGAGAAGGAGCTTATGATAAGAATCCTTTTCATTGATTTCTCCTCCTCAACTGCTTTCCCACTGTCCTGCAGTATAATTACAAGCCCTGAAGTCTAGACTTTTGAAGGAAGTCCGAGATAAAATTCCCCAAAGTGGAGTAGCTCAGGGGGTCCTAACTCTCAAAATTGCACAAAGCTTCAAAGAAATCATATTGTACCCATAATAGGGTCGCCACACTAAATGAAATGAAAAGGGATTTTTGTTGTCTCCATTTTGGCTGGCGTTTTATCAGTCTGTCCTGTTCATGTTACAAACTGTGTGCTGTTGGTCTGATCACCTTCCTTGGGTAAGTGGGAATGGCCTTGCAAGAAGAGAAAGGCACCTTCCGCAAGTACCAGAATGGAGGCAGGTAAATCAGACCATGGAAGGTGGCCATCAATCTAAATAGAGCTCAGCAAAGAAATTATGAGGACGAAGAAGACAGAGACCAGAGGTCAGTGCCGGTTCAATGTTCGAGTGGGCATGGGATGCTTAGGGCAATTTCTGAGCTAACTAGCAGGCAGTTTGATCACTTTTATCTGCTGTCATGTTTACAGGCCTGAATGTGTTGAGAGCATTGAGGGGACAATCAAAGTGGACATTGATGAGAAACTATATTCAGCAGTACTTTTTGGCCTAGTTAATATAAAACTGGGGACATTAGTTCACAGAATCATTGACTAGTTCATTCAACAAGCATTTCATCAAACTCTTACTCCATGACAGGAACTGTCCTGGGCCCTGAATTTACAAAGGTATGGAAAACATTCTCTGTGTGCTTGAAAGGCTTGTGGACGAGAAGAATTCCCAGTCTCCCTGATCTCCAGACTGACACCCAGTTACCTACTCCTCCCTAAAGCGGGAGGTTTGTAAACCACAAATCAGGCTAGATTAAACCCTGCAATGACTCCTTCTTAGGAAGAGAAAGTAAGTCTTAGCACCTTGGCATGGCGGTTGGCCCCTTCTCAGCAGCCTCTCCAGCCTGATCGCCACACCCCATCCCAACCCACACCAAAGTCTCTGCCTCCAGGCCTTTGCTCGGGACTCCCCTGTGCCCACACTGGCCCTTCTCCTTCTGTGCCTAGTCAGCTGCTTCTTGCCCTTCCGTTCCTCACTTAGACATCAGGATCTCTAAGAAGCCATCTCCTACCCGAATGCCAGATCTGCAATCCTCTTCATATTCTGCCATCAAAGCCCTCGTGTGCCTCTGCCCCTGTAAGCACCACTGCTCTGCTCTAACTGCCTGCTAGGCTTGCGTGACTCACTAGATTGCAAATTTCTTGAGAATGTGCTCTTATCCTCTTCCGCTTTGTTTCCCCACATGCAGTATAAGGAAGAGCACTTCAAACCTCAAAATCATTATTAGCCACCTACTACATTTCACACCTTTCATAAATATCTCAGGTAACGTTTACAAAAATCATAAGAGGATCACATTATGATCTCACTTTACAGATGTGAAACTGTAACTCAGAAAGGTTAAGACAGCTGCCTGAGATCACACAGCCCTGAAGTGGTGGGTGGCATCACAGAGTACTCTCTTTCTCTACCCAGCAGTGGCCTGCAGGGACCTTCTTATTGCATCTGCTATTTGCACTTAGTTAGAACACTATATCCAACCCTTGTGAGGAGGAATGAGGGTAACACTTCTTAAAGAAATAAAAGCATTTTTTCTCTCTTCAAAGCAATAATCAAGGCCACTGTTATGTTTTATTCCTAAAGACATAAAGAGGTAGCTTTCTCTACCTAAAGGTTTGCTGCTAAGGATTTGGGATCTAGTCAAAGGAACCACTAATCTCTTTCTAATGGGCTTTGAACATGATAATGGGAGAAAACATGCAGAATGAAGGCTTTTGTGTGTGAAGTTTCCTGAGAATGTGGGAACAAATCCCCAGGAAGGAGACGGGGGAAGGGACCCTGAATGAGGCTCTGGATCCCAGCTTCTGGATCCTACTCCCGAGGGTAATGGAGAATGAGTGGAACACCGCTGGCCTGCAGAACGAAGTCCAGTCCCCAGGCCGGGAATGCCTTGCCAGCAGGCTGGGTAGAGCAGTGGTCTGCAAACGTTTTCCTCCTGTGCCCTTAAAACAATTTTATAAAAGTTCTGTACCCCCTCACACATTTTAAGTTGACATCTGAAATTTTTCATCAAAACTTTAAACAACATGTTATAAATATTGACATTTTAAAATAAAACTCTTACATTATGCTTTTTACATGTACCCAGTTTAGTCTAAATACCATAGTGACTTCAAACCCACCACAATTCATCTGAAAAATGTATAAACATGCTTTCCTTTAACAGTTGGAAATTTTACATTACTCTTTGTTTCTTTTTGAAAAACTCAAACTCCTGTTTCCTTCTATTTCACTTCTCCCACAGAATTTTATCCCAATGTATTAGATTCTTATGCTAGAATCTAGTCTTTTATCAACCATCCAGTACTCTGTCGAGTGTGTGTGTGTAATTTTTTTAGTTGATTTAGTTTCCTGAAACCATAAGGCAATAGGTGTTTAAATGGGGGTTGGGAATGGAGATTATGAAAAGGGAGTTAGGAAAGTGGGGAGAATCTTTGACAGTACGGATGCCCTTGGGAAGATCAATGCTGGGAGAGAACACACATGGAAATTGCAGTGCTAGACACTGATTCCTCTAGAACTATCTATGCCTGCACATCTCTTGAGAAGTCTGTAGGTACCTCCAAGGGGGTATAAACCTCAGATTGAAGACCACCAGCCTGAGGTCTGAGTTAAGGCCATGCCTTCCTGAGCCTGGACACTTGACCACCAGCTGTCGAGACGGTCATGGAGAGAATGTGATCTATGCCCACTTGTGCCTCAAGTTCAAACTCCAAATCACTCGGCGACCCTGAGAGGCTATTCAGAGAGTTCTGCAATATCTCAAAACACCCATTAGCTCTCAGGGAACCAGTGGGTACCCAACCTGTGAGAGTACCCCTGCCTGGGCCTCAGGGCTGGACTGGGGCACATGAGCTCACTGTGATCTGGGAAGGAGAGGTCATGGTCACCACCATAATTCCCACAAGCCCTCATCTCCAGACCCTGTTCTCCATCTGCCAACCCCCCAGCTACTCAAAGTCATTCCTCTCCACGCCGTCCATGCTATTCAACATATTGGATGCATTCATCCCTTTGGCTGACAATTTTGCTTAAGTATCACCCCCTTCTGACACTTTTCTGGCAAAGCTGATTACCACAGCCTCTGCATATTAGGTAGAGGTTATTACTAAACTTAGCACATTGCACTATATGTGTGGGAATGACTGCGTCTTGTCTTCTTTGAGGCATGAATCACATCTAACCTCCAGTGTCCTACTTAGTCAATGATTGGCAAATGATTACAGTCACCAAAGGACATTCAAAGGAGGTGTTTTCAGATTCACAGACTTAGAGAATGAACTTCTGGTTACCAGGGGTGAAGGGTGTGGGGGAGGGATAGATTGGGACTTTGGGACTGACATGTACACACCTATATTTAAAATAGATAACCAACAAGGATCTACTGTATAGCACAGGGAACTCTCAATACTCTGTAATAACCTAAATGGGAAAAGAATTTGAAAAAGAATAGATACGTGTATATGTATTACTGAATCACTTTCCTATACACCTGAAACTAACACAACATTGTTAATCAACTATACTGCAATATAAACTAAAATAAAATAAAAAAGAAAGTGAAAAGACAACACGCACACATACAAACACACACACACACACACAAAAGGAGGTGTTTTCTAGAAGGAAGTTTTATGGGCCGATTTTATATATATGAGATTTAGGTACTTTTAGCACCTTTAGTAGTTAAAGCTACTTCCTTTGGCCTCTAAAGCAAAAGTGCCAGGAAGAATGACTTGGGAGTTGGAGCACGCAGAAGAGCCTGTGCTCACTTTGTGTTTGCATTCTATTCACTTGTGCTCACAGCACTGAAAAAGACCTTATCATTTCAGGTAAATACAGGTCATCCCATCCAGCAGAGGGTAAATTCATTAAGAGCTGCATGACTACTTCATGAGGATGTAAAATGGTACATCCAGCCAGGATCGTATTAGCTTCTAGAGAAATGTGTCATCTAATATTTCATACAAACCACTGTGCTGGGAAAAGTGGAATTTATTTTGACCCTTCAGATGTTGACTTTTGATTCATCAGATATTCTGACCCTACTTATCCCAAGGATGTACATTACTTATGGAAGAGGACACTTAAATCATTACTAATTAAAGTTAAATTGTGCTTAATTTCTCTATTTTCACTTTTAGGTTCTTCAAAATGAAAT
The DNA here is from genome assembly GCF_963455315.2 of Globicephala melas. Classification (NCBI taxonomy): domain Eukaryota; kingdom Metazoa; phylum Chordata; class Mammalia; order Artiodactyla; family Delphinidae; genus Globicephala; species Globicephala melas. The sequence continues at coordinate 140,697,275 of NC_083314.1, read as the reverse complement.
CTTCATTTCAATCATACATAGATTTGATTCACTGATTCATTTCACTGTCTTTACCTTATTTTATTAATTGTAGCTTCTGTCATTGCATATTTTATTTTCTGGTTATTATTTCAATCAAATCCTATTTCTCACATCAAAGAATACAAATCCAATTTTGACAAGAAACTTTGATTCTTTCATCACTTTGTTTTCTTTCTGGGTTTGATAACAGAGATTAGCATATGCAGTTGAGTTCTTGTCGATTTTATTTTGTGATGATTGCTTCATCTAAGTTCAATGTGCCCCAGGAAAGATTTTGCAGTTTCAGATGAAACCAACACATAGTGATGCTTTGGTCAGGCTTAATCGAAATTAACAATAAGATAGAAATTTTTAATCAGGTTTTGGTTTGTTACAGCAGGAAGGATTAGGATGGGGGGAGGATGTCAAGACACCCTGTTTCCTGGAACAGGCTAGTGTGTAGAGGACCCGGGATACAGAGTATTCAAATGAGGCTGAAATAAAACAGTGTGGAGATGAGCTTGAAAGGTGAGAATGGGGACAGTTTGTCAATGGCCTTGAACACAACTAAGATGCAGTTATATTATAAGTGCTGTTGAGGAAAGCCCCCCTGCCCACCTCTTCCCATGCTTCCACTTGTCTGCTCCCCAGTTTCCTGGATCCTGAGAAGAATCATTAGTCTGAGGTCAGGTCTCAGGTTAGTCACGGAGCACGTTGCTCTTGTGTTGGGAGCTGTATCTTCAGGGCCTGCACATGTGTGCCTTGCTTCCTTCCTTGCCCACCTCCCTCAGGGTGGAAACTGACCACGGTTAGGAAGGGGCAGTGAGCAGCTGGGCACATTCCAGGTGTTTCTGGGTCCCACGTTGAAATACAGTTATAACATCCTAAAGTTCTCACTCTTCTTCCTAGCATATCGTAGAACCTTGAGCAAGTCGCTTAAACTTTCTTAGGGTCCATTTTCTCATGTGTAAAATAAGAGTTAAGAGTTAGTGAGACTCCATAAAAATAACTGACATCACAAGTGTTCTCTGCGACTCAGGCACTCTTCTCAGTGCTCTACAGAAATAGGGCTTCCCTGGTGGCGCAGTGCTTGAGAGTCCGCCTGCCGATGCAGGGGATGCCAGTTCGTGCCCCAGTCCGGGAAGATCCCACATGCGCGGAGTGGCTGAACCCATGAGCCATGGCCGCTGAGCCTGCGCGTCCGGAGCCTGTGCTCTGCAACGGGAGAGGCCACAACAGTGAGAGGCCCGCGTACCGTAAAAAAAAAAAAAAAAAAAGAAATGGACTCACCCCTCCTAACAACCCAACCAGGTAGCTGCTATTATTGCTCTCTTTACAGAGGATGAAACAGAAACCTAGAAAGGTTGATGCCTTGTTTAAGATTTCATAGTTAGTTCTGGGTGGACTTGGGATTACAAACAGGGGCTCTACCTTTTAGGTAAACACACACCCACACACACAACACACAAACAGGCACGTGCACGCCACCTCATTAAATAACATATAAGTGTCTGATGTATTTAAAACAGTGCCTAGAACAAGTGGGTTCCTTAGCTGGGAAATCTGCAAAAGGACCTTACTATAGGGCTAAGTGTACAGGTGACATGATTTCATTTATACTTTAGAAATATTAGGATGTAATGTCTCTCCTCTCCCAAAGTTAGGCCTGCATCACCCTCCCGAGGGTGTGGGAAGTTAGAATAAAAAATGGTAAATTCAGACCACAGAATATAGAACAGGAAGGGCCTTTAATGTTAGCTGTCCCAGCCCACTCTTACTCAGTTGGGGAAAATGAGGTGCAGGAGAAGGACCCAAAGCACATTGAAGCAAGGTTCCGGACCCGGGGCTCTCATCTAAGTTCTAGCCCAGCGTTCTTCCCCCTCCCCACCCCTTACCCACCCTGGGCTGCCTCCCCAGCACTTGGGAAAAGAGTTAAAAGCATAATCCAACCAGAACAATCATGTTCACATGTGAAAGAGCCCACAGACACACATCTCCACCATCCAACCTCCTCCTGCCCTCTCCGATTTCTCTGGAAATAACAGAGTCTCCTTGTCCTTTGCAATTCCCAGCAGAGTTATCCTTGGCCTTTCCCTGGGAACAGAGGTACATGGGGACACCTACTTCTGACCATCAGAATAAGAAAAACATTTGAAGTGGGCTGGAGGCAGGGGGGTTGCTAGGCTTCAGTTCTTCCTTTGATGTTTTTAACCTCTGTTTTAACCCATGCAAACTCATCTGCAGCCTCCTCTCCGCCACCACTTCCCTTCCCTAGCCATCGCTAGAAGTGCTTGGGCTTCGGAGACGGCCAACTTCGATTTGGATCATAACTCTGCCAATGAATAGGGTAGCTGTTGAGCAAGTCTCTAACTAAGTTACTTAATTTACTTGAGCTTCAGTTTCCAAACCTATAATTATATCTTCCTCAAAGAGCTGAAGCAAAGATTTAATGGAATAGCATATATAAAGGGCACTGTTCGTAAAATCTCTATAAACGATTCCCCTCCCTTTTTTACGATAATCCCAGCAGCATGTCTCCTAGATCAAAGTAGAGAAATAGAAGAACGAAAATGCTATCTCATATTTTTACAGCACTTGAAGCTAACATGTTACTTTTGCTTGACATTGTTGCTTTAGATTTAATTTACTGATAAATTAATGAAATTTCATTCCTTCAGTATTCACTAAAATTTAAGAACATTAACCTCATTGTGTTGCTGTAAGAATTAGTGCATTCAAATATTTAGAAAAGAGTCTTTACTTTGATTTATATTGTTACTATTATCATATGCCAGATGCTTTGGTAGGTGCTAAGGACACAGATGAATAAGACACAGATTCTGCCCTCAAGAAGCACAGAGGCATCTTGTTGACCTTATTTAACAGTGAATGAAAAGAGGCTCAGAAAATTCATTGACTTGCCAATGTCAAATGTATGTGACAGGGACAGGGCTCCACCCCAAACCCAAATCTTCTCCCTCCAGTTCCCATGTTCTTTATACCATGTTATCAGATAATGTTGTTTTATTCAACTGTCCTCCAGCATGATCATATCTTCAATCTTGACTGTTACTATTATACTAACTTTTTCTATGACTCCCACCCCCAGATGCTGCTTGGTTTTCAAGTACAGGGGATAAGGAGGAAGAGGGTGTTAAAAATTATATGTATATACATTTATATAGAGAGAGACAGACAGACAGAGACAGAGACACAGAGAAACAGAGACAGAGACAGAGAGAGACAGGGACAGAGAGAAAACCTGTCATTTCCAGGCACCAAACTAGAGATGCTTTTACTAGACGTTCATGCCTCACTTAACTGTGAGTATAATTGCCCTCATTATTATGCCCAAAACTAAGGCTTACAAAAAAAGTGTACATTTCCTAGGCAACTGGTGGATCTGGGATTCAGTCTGTCCTTCTGAGCCATGGCTCCTAATCTTTTTTTTTTTTTTTTTTTGGCTGTGTTGGGTCTTTGTTGCTGCGCGCGGGCTTTCTCTAGTTGCAGTGAGCAGGGCCTACTCTTGGTTGTGGTGTGCAGGCTTCTCATTGTGGTGGCTTCTCTTGTTGGGAGCACAGGCTCTAGGTGTGCGGGCTTCAGTACTTGTGGCTCACGGGCTCTAGAGCACAGGCTCAGTAGTTGTGGCACACAGGCTCAGTAGTTGTGGTTCGCAGTCTCTAGAGCGCAGGCTCAGTAGTTGCGGCACACGGGATTAGTTGTTCCACGGCATGTGGGATATTCCTGGACCAGGGCTCGAACCCGTGTCTCCTGCACTGGCAAGCGGATTCTTAACCACTGCACCACCAGGGAAGCCCCCATGGCTCGTAATCTTAATCCTTGCATAAACTATATTCAAAAATAGTCAGGGCAGTATTGGAATTATCTTTCTTTCTGGTTCAGTAGGCCTGATGTCCAGAGTTTCATGGGGATTTTAGATTTGTGCATTCAACACTTTGTCCATACTTATTGAGCAGTTTCTATGTGTCGGACACTGTGCTTGGGAATCAGAGATATGTACGATGCTGTCCTGACCCTGAGACAGCCATACAAAGACAAATAATGGTAGAAGATGAGAATATATAAGTCCATTCAAAATGAGTCCCAAAGCTGAGTTGGTTAGAATGGCGTCATACTCACTCACTTGTGACCCAGAGAAAAGATTATTTGGGGAATGACATAATAGGCATTCAATAAGTGCTCATTGAATGGATGAAAGGGCTGGGATGAAACCTGGATGACCAAGTGGAAAGACCAGCATCTGGAGGGTAGTCTCTGCCCTGCTAATCATACATGTAACTTTTCCTCTATGTATCTCAGTCCACAGCACGTATTGTGTGCTTGTCACAAGGTTTGCAACCATAAATCTGACTGCACCAAAAAATTCAGCACAAAGTAGGAATCCAAACAAGCTAACATAAAGAGTACATTCCAATGAAATATGCAAATTGAACCAGTGCTCATGTGGGACACACGGGCTGCAATTTATGTGTCTCTCACTGCCCTTCTAACCTGGTTGATGGGGGTAGTCCTTCCTATACTCCTGGATGAAAGTTGAGGTAGGCCCCCTGACTTCCTTATTTACTCTTAGGTAATCAAAAGTTTGGTAGTCATTTAAAATCCTTAAATAGAGTCTCAGTTCAGTAGAGTCAATATAATAACCAAAACCTCCAAGCTCATTTAGGATGAGTACTTCTTCCTCCTCCACCTCTGGCCTATTGTACTCCAGGGGAGGGTTATAGACAGTGTCTTCTTCCTTTAATATCCAAGTTCTTCCTCCCACTACTGGTTGACTCTGGTCTGTGAGAACATCCTGGAATTGGACTGGTAAAGGGACAAAGAGAGAAGAGAAAATGGTAATGGGCAGAGTGGGAGAGCTTTTACTTCATATGTATTGTCATAAACTAGCACTGGCTACTCTGGTCCTAGCACCTGATTAAAGAGGATTAATTCAAAAAGGTAAATGCGTCCCAATGTTCACAGCAGCATTATTTGCAATAGCCAAGATATGGAAACAACCTAAGTGTCCATCAATGGATGAATGGATAAAGAAGCTATGGGGGGGTATGTGTGTGTGTGTGTGTGTGTGTGTGTGTGTGTGTGTGTGTGTGTGTAAAACCCAGTATTACTCAACCATGAAGAAGAATGCAATAATATGATTTGCAACAACATGGATGGATTTGGAGGGTATTTTGCTAAGTGAAGTAAGTCAGACAAAAAAAGACAAATACTGTATGATATCACTTATATGTGGAATCTAAAAAATACAACAAACTAATGAATGTAACAAAAAGAAACCAACTCACAGATATAATAGAGCACAAACTAGTAGTCACCAGTGGGGAGAGGGAAGGTGGGAGGGGAAATACAGGGGTAGGGGATTAAGGGGTACAAACTGTTAGGTATAAGATAAGCTACAGGATATATTATACAACATGGAGAATATAGCCAATATTTTATAATAATTATAAACGGAGTATAAACTTTAAAAATTGCGAATCACCATACTGTACACCTGTAACTTATATAGTATTGTACATCAACTATACTTCAATTTAAAAAAATATAAAAAGATGATTAAGGGTGGAAGAGGGGACAGGATTTGTGGCCTTTGCAAATTCCTCACTGAAAGCATTTAATGACGCTACCAGGAAGTGGGTGATGGGTCTCCCTTAAGTTAGCTGTCCCCTTCCCATGCCCAGTCCCCTTTTGCCCAGCAGTCTGGTTCACATAGACTCTCTATTTAGTTATCCCTCCCCAGTAGGTTTCTTGGGTAGAATTTCAGTGCCTCTAGGCCTGCTTTCTCCCACATGGTCCATGTCTGGTCTTCAGGAAATATACAAATCTTTGACCTGACAGACTCTGGGAGGCAGGCTAATCCAGTGCTTCGGCCTCTCCCTCCTTCCAGCCATCGGCAGCTCACCAGGCTGCCTCTGCTGCCAGCTCTTGGGCAGAAGGCAGAGCCAGCCCACTGAGTCACCCCAACTTCAGAGGACCCTTACCAGACTCTCCAAGTGGCCCTGTGGAGGCACTCAGTCTTGTTTTGAAGGAAGGGGGATGTGCCCTTACCCCATCCCTTCCCTGGGGATGTGGGATTCAAAACACAGGTCATGTCAAAGACAGTTTCCTCTCAAACCCTCTTTTAACCTTCAATTTCTTGATTTATCTCCAATATTTTATGTCATCAATGTGGATGTAGAATCCAAGAGCCACAGACTCAATTTGGGGCTCTCTCCTTTGTAAATTCCACACCAGGTGAATGCAGCTTTTAAGGTATCTTGGCACCATGGCCAACTTCCCCCTGAATAGCCTACCATACACACATTAAGTATGTCCCAATTTTCACATTAGCCGGTACAATGTAGAACTCATTCCCAAATTAGCCCTTAGGTGGAACCTTTCCTCTGAAAAGGATTCTTTCCAGCTCTAGTCCCACATCTCTCAGGCTGTATTCCCCAACGGTCTCAACAGATGGTGACGTCTCTTGCTGTCAGAGCCACAATGTGGCACAAAGCCTACCTTGCATGTCCAAGGCCCTCTGTAATTGATCTGTGATGGATGTATCTGAAGATACCATGAACTGCAGCTGTATCTCATTACCTATTCCCACTGTATCCATTGGCAATCTTCCTAAAAGAGCCTTCAGCACCCAATCAAGCATGGCATCATGGATACAACATACCCTGCACCATAGCTATTGCCCTTAAAGCATTTCTCTGCTATAAATAAAAGGGAATTAATCTTCCTTGAACCCCTATATATCAAGTACCAATCCTTATTTTCACTTATTTTCCAAAGTAACCCTAAGGAATATTTATTACTTTACCACCACTTTTCCAGATAAGAAAACTGAGTTTCAATCAGGTTAAGTAACATGCCTGAAGACACACAGCATATAAACGGTACAGTTAGACTTAAATACCTTTGATTCCAAAACCCATAGCCGTAATGGAAGGTAAAGTCCATTATGAGAGAGGAGACCTGAGGTTTATCCCAGCTCTGCCATTAGTTTGACCGTGGCCTTGGATAATTTCCTTCTCCTGTCTGAGTCTGAGCTTCATCATCTGTAGATGAAGAAACTGGATAAAGTGACCACTCACACCCTTCCAATTGCAGAGTTCTGAGCTACTGAAAGGTGCTTATGTTAGTCACGTCGGCCTGCCCAGATGTTTTAATTCAGAATTTCCCATGTGGTAATCAGTCTCATCTTGTTATTTCCTGCCTGCACTTCTAACCTCCCTCATTTGGGATCACATGTGTCGCTTTTTTGTATTGCTCATGTTTACCGAGGGCCCGATTTAGAGTCATCTGCAAATTTCATCAAAGGGCGTTTATCCACCCACCACCTACCCAGAGAAACTTGGTGGGCCATACCAACAGCAGAGCTCACGTTCTGATCGTTCTCTTCCTTCTTACATATTTCTCTAAATGTCTGCCCTCAAAGTGGGTTAGCATTATCCTGAACACCTGTGGTCTGGGGGTCAGCTGGACATGGGTATGAACCTTGGGCAAGTTATTTAACCTTTACTTAACCTTTTTGAACTTCAGTTTCTTCATCTGTGAAACAGCAATCATTACGCCACCACCAAAGTGTTATTTGGAGTATTAGAATTAGGTGTGGCATATGGCACATTCCAGGGCAGGACTAGGAATCAGTCACTCCCCTCCCCCCTTCCAAAGGCTTTGGGAATGGCCATCAGGCAAACAGAGCTTTCCAAAGAGATGTCTATCTGAATAGCATCGTGGAAAGTTTTCCTAACAATGACATATAATATCGCCCATATACTTCTTAACACCCTTAGGCATATAATGTGTACTTTTGGCCTGCAAGTAAAGAAGGAAAACAAAATCTCAGGTCTCTCTGATGAGCGACCTTGCAGGGGTTATTTAATCTTGCTAAGCCTCTTTTTATTAAGCCTCTCTAAGTCTCTATACTTTTACATTGCTGTGAGGCTTAAATGGAGTAATGCAATTATGTCAGGCCATGATAGGTACTTGATACATCAGATGGGTCTGCATTTGAATCCCCTCTCCCTTTTACTAACTTAGAGATCTCTTTAAGGTCTAACTTCCACATCTGTCAAATGGGGATAATACTTCTTATGTTCAATGTGGTTGTTAAGGTCTGTGTATTATTGCATCATTGGACATGCCTAACACAGAGTAGGTTCTTGGTATGTGGTAAAACCTACTCCCTCCCTTTTCCTGAATGTTTCTGAGTTGTGCTGTCATGATTAAGAGCAGGTAAGGAGCCTGATTTTTTTTTAAAAGTTAAAAGGCATAAGGGCAAAACAGGTGAAACCTATTCCTTCCTTTGAAGGGTCCCTAAGAGTTAAACTTGGGATGTAGTTGAGACATCAAGATGGTTCTCCATAAATAAAAACTTTACTAGGCAATCACATTTGGTTCATATCAAAATCACTCAGATCCAAAGATGCATTCCAAGCAGTTGACATCCATTTCAGTTGGATGCTAATCCAATTTTTTTAAAATTAATCCAAACTTGAAAAGAAGCTGATCTCATGTATCTTACCAGAACATCCTGCTCCCACTTGATTTCCTGGGAGGGAAAAGGGTAGCCTGGCTGTCCAAAACAGAGCTAAAGACACATCTTTTCCCCATTTCAGCTGGAATCTGCAGTTTCAGAAAGGATTTAAACAGCCCAGTTGAATCTCATAAATTACTCCTTTCACAGCCTTTTTGCCTCTCTCTTGAGATTTACCAAAAAACAAAAGAGCTCATGTCCTTTCCTACAGTCGTTGGATCCTGGAACCCCAGCACTGGAAGGGCCCTCGAAAAGCTTGCCTCTTCCATCTCCATCAGCCCCTCACATGCGACAGTCACCAAATCTCACCAGTTCTATCCTCTTGCCATTTCCCAAACCTGTCTCTTTAACTTTATGCCAGCTTCTATTCCCCCAGTCAAGTCCTCGTCACTTCTCACCTAGACTATTGCAATCATGCCTCAAATCATCAGGACTCTGCCAGTGCATCCTCTATATTGCAGTCAAAACCTTTATAATATGTCAATAGATGCATACTACTGCCACATGCTTAAAACCTTCCAGTGGCTCGGTACAAAATACTTAGTTTGGTCACTGACAGCACATTCTGGCCGCTGCCTGTCTTTTCAGATTCCTTCCTCTGCTACTGCCCTCTTTATACTCTGTAACAAGCCATAAGTGACTTTGGACTTCTCTTTTGTTTCTGGAAAGCTTTGATACCACCTGAACATCTACTATGTGTGTATCACTGGGAACCTAGGGATGAACATGTACCCTACACTCAAAGACCCTACAGCCTGAAGGCATAAACAATACGTAGAGGCAAATAATAATACAATGTGACACGGTAGAAGGAAGCACAAGATACTCTTCTTGGAGTCCCAAGGAAAGGCTCTGAACAATCTGGGAGGTGGAGAGGAAAGGGAGAGGGAGAAAAATGATTCTAGAAGGAGATGACACAAGGTATTTCCTTTAAATTTGAACTGTGTTTAGACTTTTAGAATTGCAGGTTTATGGTGCAAGATGGCAGAGTGGGCATCCCTCCTAGATAAGACCTCACTGAACAGATAACAAAGATGTACAGGATAGAATACATATTTTTGTTAGTTTGGATTTTTTTAAAAGAGAGAGTGCTATCTACACACAAATCTCTGATTAGTAGAAAGAAAATGGGATCACTGAAGCATAAGCTAGAGCATAAGAGGTCAGTACAAAACCCAGAGAGAAGACTGCAGTGAGTGTGTGACCTGATGTAACCTGATGGAGCAGGTTTGGGGAGGCAGAGAGGGCTATGGGATGGCCATCATGAGGGAATCAAGACTAGCCTGGGGAGGCCCGTAGTCTGAGTGGAGCCTGGAGATGGAGTCAGAGAAGAGTTCAAGGTAAACCCACATTTCCCCCTTGACCAGAAGAAAAGGAGGAAAAATGCTTCCATTCAGGAGGAGAAAAATGTGCTTCAGTGAACTCATTTTCACTGTAGAAATTATAGAGGTTCAAGCAAACTGGTCTTTATGCACAATAAAGACAAGCCTGCCATTCATCAAGACCTGCTCATCCACACAGAGCTCTCCCTCTGCCCTCCTGTGTGGAGAAAGAGGCCTTTGGGGTAAAGGGACCTGTTGGATTACTGAGGGAAAATATGCCAGCTACCTATGCTGCCAGACAAGAGACTAACAAATAAAAGTAAAGCAATTCAGTCACCATTTGAGGAAAACTGATGAGAAAGAGAAAGCTCAAGATTAAAAAATGCAAACAGCAACACTAAAGGGAATAGCAAGAAATAGAAGAGGATTTTCAAAATAAACTCAATCAGGAAACTCAGAGAAATTTGAAAAGTTATTGTTACTATGAGAGATAGGCAGCCAAGTTTCCTGGAAATGTGAACTATTTTGTCCACATTTTTAAAATGCTGTGGATTGGTCATGGTTAAAGTCCATATTAGTAATCTGGAAGATGAAGTCAAGGAAAGCTCATGAAACATTTGGCAAAAATGGGGAGAAGAAAAATAGGAGAAAATTAAAAGTTAAACTAAAGGGAGAATACATCAAGAAGGCTCAACATTCTTCTAATGGGGAATTCAGACATGGAGAGAATGTTGCAGATATTAGTGAAGGCTATGGAGAGGGGGAGGGTGCAGATATTGAAGAAAGCACAGAGAAAAAAATTTCTTGTCTTTAAATAGAGATTGAAGTTGAAAGGATCATTTCAGTGTAAATCGTGTGGATATAAACAAAGCAAACAAACACACAAAACAAAAATCCACTCCCAGTCATTATCTGGTGAAGTTTCAAGGAGAAAAATATTAAAAGATGCCAAGGCATGTGGCAGTAAATATGCCTTAAAAAAACAAAGAATCAGAAGGTACTCGGATCTTGTGTCAATAATCACTGACTCCAGATGATGTGGAAGAATGTCTCCAAAGTTATGAAGACATGTATTTTTGAAACTATAACTCTATAAGCAGTGTGAAGCTAACTTAAGAAATTTCAGGATTTGGGAAGACACTAAAAGTTTATGTGATAAGCAAAAGAATGACCTCCTCCCACAGGTGTCCACATCCTAATTCCAGAAACCTATGAATATGTTACCTTACATGACAAAAAAGACTTGAAAATGTAACCAAATTAAAGAGCTTGATCAATGTGATAAACCATATTAACAAATTGAAGGAGAAAAACCATATGATCATCTCAATAGATGCAGAAAAAGCCTTCAACAAAATTCAACACCATTTATGATAAAAACCCTCCAGAAAGTAGGCATAGAGGGAAGTTACCTCAACATAATAAAGGCCATATATGACAAACCCACAGCCAACATTGTTCTCAATGGTGAAAAACTGAGACCATTTCCTCTAAGATCAGGAATATGACAAGGTTGTCCACTTTCACCACTATTATTCAACATAGTTTTGGAATTTTTAGCCACAGCAATCAGAGAAGAAAAAGAAATAAAAGAAATCCAAATCAGAAAAGAAGTAAAGCTGTCACTGTTTGCAGATGACATGATACTATACATAGAGAATCCTAAAGATGCTACCAGAAAACTACTAGAGCTAATCAATGAACTTGGTAAAGTAGCAGGATACTAAATTAATGCACAGAAATCTCTGGCATTCCTATACACTAATGATGAAAAATCTGAAAGAGAAATTAACAAAACACTCCCATTTACCATGGCAACAAAAAGAATAAAATACCTAGGAATAAACTAACCTAAGGAGACAAAAGACCTGTATGCAGAAAACTATAAGACACAGATGAAAGAAATTAAAGATGATACAAACAGATGGAGAGATATACCATGTTCTTGGATTGGAAGAATCAACACTGTGAAAATGACTCTATTACCCAAAGCAATCTACAGATTCAATGCAATCTGTATCAAACTACCAATGCCATTTTTCACAGAACAGTAACAAAAAATTTCACAATTTGTATGGAAACACAAAAGGCCCCGAATAGCCAAAGCAATCTTGAGAAAGAAAAATGGAGCTGCAGGAATCAGGCTCCCTGACTTCAAACTATACTATAAAGCTACAGTAATCAAGACAGCGTGGTACTGGTGCAGAAACAGAAAGATAGATCAATGGAACAGGATAGAAAGTCCAGAGATAAACCCACACACATATGGTCACCTTATTTTTGATAAAAGAGGCAAGAATATACAATGGAGAAAAGACAGCCTCTTCAATAAGTGGTGCTGTGAAAACTGGACAGCTATATGTAAAAGAATGAAATTAGAACACTCCCTAACACCATACACAAAAATAAACTCAAAATGGATTAAAAACCTAAATGTAAGGCCAGAAACTATCAAACTCTTAGGGGAAGACATAGGCAGAACACTCTATGGCATAAATCACAGTAAGATCCTTTTTGACCTACCTCCTAGAGAAATGGAAATAAAAACAAACAAATGGGACCTAATGAAACTTAAAAGCTTTTGCATAGCCAAGGAAACCATAAACAAGATGAAAAGACAATCCTCAGAATGGGAGGAAATATTTGCAAATGAAGCAACTGACAAAGGATTCATCTCCAAAATTTACAAGCAGCTCATGCAGCTCAATATCAAAAAAACAAACAACCCAATCCAAAAATGGGCAGAAGACCGAAATAGACATTTCTTCATAGTAGATATACAGATGCCAACAAAAACATGAAAGGATGCTCAACATCACTAATCAGTAGGGAAATGCAAATCAAAGCTACAATGAGTTACCAGCTCACACCAGTCAGAATGGCCATCATCAAAATATCTACAAACAATAAATGCTGGAGAGGGTGTGGAGAAAAGGGAACCCTCTTGCACTGTTTGTGGGAATGTAAATTGATACAGCCACTATGGAGAACAGTATAGAGGTTCCTTAAAAAACTACAAATAGAACTACCACATGACCCAGCAATCCCACTACTGGGCATATACCCTGAGAAAACCATAATTCAAAAAGAGTCATGTACCATAATGTTCACTGCACCTCTATGTACAATAGCAGAAGCAACTTAAGTGTCCATCGACAGATGAATGGATAAAGAAGATGTGGCACATATATATAGTGGAATATTACTCAACCCTAAAAAGAAATGAAATTAAGCTATTTATAGTGAGGTGGATGGACCTAGAGGCTGTCACAGAGTGAAGTAAGTCAGAAACAAGAAAAACAAATACTATATGCTAACACATACATATGGAATCTAGGGACTTCCCTGGTGGTCCAGCGGATAAGACTCCGCGCTCCCAATGCAGGGGACACATGCAGGGTTTGATCCCTGGTCAGGGAACTAAGATCCCACATCCCACGTGCCACACGGCACGGGCAAAAAAAAAAATAAACATATGGAATCTAAAAATAAAATGGTTCTGAAGAACCTAGGGGCAGGACAGGAATAAAGACACAGACGTAGAGAATGGACTTGAGGACACGGGGAGGGGGAAGGGTAAGCTGGGATGAAGTGAGAGAGTGGCATGGACATATATACACTACCAAATGTAGAATAGATAGCTAGTGGGAAGCAGCTGCATAGCACAGGGAGATCACTGGGTGTTTGTGACCACGTAGAGGGGTGGGATAGGGAGGGTGGGAGGGAGACGCAAGAGGGAGGAGATATGGGGATATACGTATATGTATAGCTGATTCACTGTTATAAAGCAGAAACTAACACAACATTGTAAAGCAATTATACTCCAATAAAGATGTTTTAAAAATGAAATAAAATAAAATAAAATAATGAAGAGCTTGACATGGATCGTTAAAAGTGGAAAACCTTTTCCTTCGTGGTCAGTGGGAGATGTGACCACAGAAGAATGGTCAGAGAGATGTCACAGTGCTGACTTTGAAGAGGGAGGAACAGAGCCATGAGCCAAAGAATGCAAGTGACTCCTAGAAGCTGGAAATGGCAAAGAAACAGATTTCCCTGAGTATCTACAGAAAGGAATCCAGCCCTGCTGATATTTTGATTTTACCCTCGTGATAACCATGTGGCACATCTAGCCTACAGGACCGTTAAAGTAACACATCTGTACTATTTTACATCACTAAGTTTGTGGTGATATGTTACAGTAGCAGCAGGAAACTTTATGTTACCTCTCACTTTTCTCTTCTGAAAAGTACTTGAGGATGTACTATAGCAAAATGGAAAAGGAAGCGAAGAAAGAGAAATATACGTGATGCAAGAAACAATGGAACTATTTCAGAAGTAAAATGTAAAGAGACCAGATTTACAGCTATGCAAGAAATCCAGGAAGTATTCTATCAAAATTAGAGTAGGAAGCCGAAGGTTTTGTGAAAAAAAATCTTAAAGGAGAAAACGAGTTCCATTGCAAAATTATAAGACGAAGAAGCCCAATGATCTTAAATATATGATGAAAACTTTTGTATATTCTATGAATTTTTTAAAAAGAGGTTAATTAAGAGCTTTGTGAGAAATCAGAAGTTGTATATGTAAGTCATGATCCAAACACACATGACTTTAAGCAATTGACAGAGAATTAGAAAAGATCATTCACTAACCCTTGATAGCAGGAACATTTCTCTTCAGGCACTAATGGCTTAGAATTACCATTTTTTTCTCAGTGGGTTCAATAATACTTCTACATTCTGTAGTTTACCCATTTACAATATATATTTGAAATGCCATTTTGTTGGTCGAGCATTTTTAGAATCAACCTATAAACAAAGCAAGTAAGGTCTAGTTATAATTATAGTACCAAATCTAATATGAAAATAATGCTGGCCATCAGGAGTCAGGTCAGTGTCATCATTTCACATGGTAGGAAGTCAGTAGAGGCTGTCTAAATGGCTGACAAAATAGAAGTTTAAGTACAATATATTTTAACTTAAAGATAATCAATTGTTCATTTCACAGATATTCATTGAATGACTCTTTATGGTAGGCACCTTTCTAGGTATTAGGAATGTAACAATGGACAAAATAGATAAAGCCCTTTTCATTACAAAGTTTACATTCTAATGAGACAAGATGGATCATAAGCAAATAAATGAGTGACGTATCTAGTAAGTCAGATGGTGATCAATGCTACAAAACAGAAGCCAGCGAACTTTTTCCATAAGGAGCCAGATAGTAAATACTTTAGGTTTCGCAGACCCTAAGGTCTTAACTCTACTGTTAGAGCAGGAAAGCAGCCATGAACAATACATAAACACATCATGTGGCTTTGTTCTAATAAAACTTTATTTCCAAAACAAGCAGAGAGCCAGATTTGAACCATGACCCATAGGACATAATTTGTACACCCTTGCTATAAAGAAAAATTGAGCAGGGACAGGAGCTAGGGAGAGCCCTAGAGAGAAGGGTGGCCATTTTGAATAAGGAGATGAGAGAAGGCTTCAGAAGAAACTGTTATTTGGGAAACAACCTACAGGAGGGGAAGAGAATGAGCCTTACAAATATCTGGGAGAAGAGTGTTCTAGGCAGAGAGAACAGCAAGTGTAAAGCCTGAGGTGGGAGCATTCTTGAGGCTGGAGCAAGAAGAGGGAGGAGGAAGGTAGTAAGAGACCAGCCCAAGAGGCAAGCGAGGATGCACATGCAGGTTGTGGAGATCATGAAGTGTTGTAATAAAAGTGTGGTCCATGAACCAATAGCATCAAATCACCTAGGATCATAGTCTGCACTTTAGCAAGACCCCAGATGGATAATATGCACATTATGGTTTGAAAAGCACTGGTGAGGATCCTCCTGGGCCATCACAAGGACTTTGGCTTCTATTCAGAATGAGAAAGAAAGACATTGGCTGATTTTGAGCAGAGGAGTAACTTGATCTGATATTTGTTTAAAAAAAACTTCTTGGCTGAAACTAACAAAATATTGTAAAGCAACTATACTTAAAAAAAAGAAAAACTTCTTGCCTACCATTTTGTAATTAGACTACAGGAGCACAAGGGAGAAAGCAGGGAGACAAGTTAGAATACTTTAATAATTCAAGTGAGAGATGGCAATGATTTGGACAAGGGGAGGTAATGAGAAGTGGTCAGAGTCTGGATATATATTTTGAGGTAAAGTCAAAAGGATTTTCTCTCACTTTGGTTGTGAGGCATGAGGGGGACAAAAAGGAATGGGGTATGATTACAAGATTTGGGGTCCAAACAACTACAAAGATGAAGTTGGCCTTTACTGAGTAAGGAAGACTGTGGAGGGGGGTCAGAATGGGGCGGGGCCAAAGACCATGAATTTAGTTTGGGATATTTTAAACTTGAGGTGTTTGTTAGACATCCAAGTGGAAAGATCAAGTAGACACTTGAGTATGAGTCTAGAGTTCAGTAAAGAGAACCGCCTACTTGAAGAACTGAAAATAACTTGAAGAACTAAAAATAACTTAAAGAAATAAAAATAGTAACATGAGAGATGGATAGTGTGAAGGGATTTTGGAAGTGGAGCAAGGATGTTAAATCTTTCATTGCAAGGAATCAAAAAGTACTGTTTAAATTTGAAAGATTAAATAATATCATATAAGTATATAAATTAGAGTTATAAAAGTAACCTACCTAAGATTAAAAATAGTAAAAAAGAAATTGTTTATACTAAGTGAAATAAGCCAGTCACAAAAGGACAAAGTTTATATGATTCCACTTACATGAGGAACCTCAAAGTAGCAGAGTAGTCAAATTCATAGAAGTAGAAAGAAGAGTGCCTGTTAGGGGCTGAGAGGAGGGGGGATGGGAAGTTACTGTTTAGTGGGTACAGAGTTTCACTTTGGGAAGATGAAAAAAGTTGTAAAGATAGAAGGTGGAAGGGGTTAATCTACAAAATATGTAAACAGTTCATACAATTCAATATCAAAAAAAAATGGCGGAAGACCTGACTAGTTATTTTTCCAAAGAAGGTATACAGATGGCCAACAGGCAAATGAAAAAAAATGCTCAACATTACTAATCATCAGAGAAATGCAAATCAAAACTACAATGAGATATCACCTCATACCTGTCCAAATGTCTATCATCAAAAAGTCTACAAATAAATTTTGGTGAAGATGTGGAGAAAAGGGGACGCTAGTACACTATTGGTGGAACTGTAAATTGGTACAGTCACTATGGAAAACAGTATGGAGCTTCCTCAAAAATCTAAAAATAAAACTACCATATGATCCAGAAATTCCACTCCTGGGAATATAGCCACAGAAAATGAAAACACTAATTTGAAAAGTTACATGCACCTCAATGCTCATAGTAGCATTATTTATGATAGCCAAGACATGGAATCAACCTAAGTGCCCATCAACAGATGAATGCATAAAGAAAATGTGGTGTGTGTGTGGATATATATATATATATCCACACACACAATAGAGTACTATTCAGCCATAAAAAAAGAATGAAATTCTGCCATTTGCAACAGTATGGACAGACCTAGAGAGTATTAAGTGAAATAAATCAAACAGAGAAAGACAAATACTCTGTTATCACTTACATGTGTAATCTAAAAAGTAAAGCAAATGAACATATATAACAAACCAGAAACAGACTCACAGATATAGAGAACAAACTAGTGGTTACCAGCGGGGAGAGGGGATGGGGGAGGGGCAAAATAGGGGTATGGGATTAAAAGACACAAACTATTATATATAAAAAAAATAAGCAACAAGGATATATTGTACAGCACAGGGAAGTTGGATATAGCCATTTTTTTGTAATAACTTTAAATGGAGTATAATCTATAAAAATATTGAATCAGTATGTTGTACACTTGAAACTAATATAATATTGTAAATCAACTATATTTCAATTAAAAAAGGAGATAGAACGTGATGATGGCTGCACAACAATGTGAATGTGCTTAATGCCACTGAACTATACATTTAAAAATGGTTAAAACTGGTAAATTTTATGTTATGCATATTTTACCACAATATTTTTTTTAATTTTTATAAACTCACATAGTAATCACAGACAAAAAAAGAAATAAATCGTTACCTCATGGGACAGGAAATGAGAAGAGAGGGAGGACGGGAGATTTTTGCTTTGTATTTTGTAATTTTCTGTACCGTTTGGATTCTTTAACCATATGCACACATTATTTTCATATTTAAAAATAAAATATTCTAAAAGAATGAGTATGCAAAGGGAATATTTCAGTCCATGTTTCTGCTTGACTTGCATTCAATTTCTCAAACACTATTTTATAGAAGCTGATTTCCAAGAAGCCTTCAAAGCCCCTTTTTATTATTATTTTTACTAGAAGCCATTCCCTTGGAATCAGACACTCGTGTTTTTCCAATGGAACTTGCATTCAAAGCCTGGGAGAGTGAGTGCATTTGGAAGCCTACTCAGCACAGCCCTCTGCCTTTGAACTGCTATGTTTTCCAGAGCTCCTCACATATCCCTCTTCCAGTTACCTTCCAATTCAACAGATCCGTCAGGCAGCCAGTATTTATCGAGTTGCCCGTGGAGGTGACCAGAGCCTGCTGGAGTATGCCCATTAAAGAAAACCTCCCACCAGCAAAGCAGACCTCAGGAAAATCCCTGATTACAGCTGCTCATCGCCCAGGCTCCAACCAACAGGCTATACGATGCCAATATGTAGGCCTCAAATAAGGCCATCTCATCTTACAGGATTTACAAGAAATTGTAGATTCCAGTCAGAGAATTCTAGCATGTCAGAGTTGGAAGAGACCTCAGAAGTCACATTATAAAGCCATTCCATTTTATAGAGAAAGAAATAAGGCCTAAAGACGCACAACAACAGACAATGAGTTGGAAGCACAGCCCAGACCCAAAAGTAGGTGTAGATATCAGGAAACATGCCACTCTCTAGATAAGTCTAAAAGGAGCTCCCAGAATGGTGGGGCCTGTCCTGTGGGGGAAGGTTGAGGAACAGGTAGTGATAAGGGGAATAGGAAGAAGGGAGGAAGCAAGGAAGGAATACACATAGTTGCAGTTACCTTGGCACAGAGAGTAATAGCATGAGGAGTAAGCCAGAGTTTTTGATGTTCTGTGAAGCCATTCCATAGATGGATGGTTTCTCTGCTGACTCTTTTTTTTCATTGTATGTACCACACCTTGCTCTATATACTATGGATGTTGACTTGAATCCAATGTGGTCCTGCCCTCAAGAGTCTGTCCAGTAAGCCAGATGGTTGCCATGGCTGATAATAGAGACGACTGCAATACAGTGTGATGAGCAGGGGAGACAGCAGTATTTCCTAAAATTTTCTAATCATAGGAATTACCCACTCTAGATCTGTTGAGTTGGAGTAATCTGGGGAAGGGCCTAGTAATCTGCTTTTTTACCGAGAATCCACCCCTAACCCCATCCCCGAGTGATTCTTACAATCAGTGACACTGGCTTTGGAATCATCCAGAGCTGGAGTCGAACACTCACTCAGGCCAATGATAGGATCTGCCTGACAAAATTATTTATCTAGACATTCACCTTTCACCTCTTCCCAAGTCCCCTGAGACTGTGCCTTTGCCACCTGTCAAGGTACAGACCACTTTGCATTGTTGTACAGGTTGTGCACTGCACAAAGACACCAGTCAAAAGATGGAACATTTGCTGAGATTCCACCCCATACTAATCCTCTGCCCAGAGGCAGGGGCTCCATTTTTTTCATCCAAACACTCTAAGCTTTGCATCTTGTGTCTTCCCAAAGGAAGAGACTTTTGTGATTCATCTGCCCAGAGGGGGCACTTTTTTCTATTTTGACCAAAGGTACCATATAGACCAGCAGGATCCTGAAAAGGGTAGTGGTACTTGTCTCCACTCCCGGATTTCCCTACCCTGGATGACTTCTTCCTCTCTTCAGTGCCTGCACCAGTCTAATGAAAGAGCCAATCCACTCAGTCCTGCAATAAAGGATGCATCATTCCAAATACTGTCTGGCTCATGCCTGAAAAGAGAGGCAGTGTAGCTTGTGATGAACAATATGAGATTTGGAGTCCTCACCATTTACTGTGTGACTTGAACAAATTACGTATTGTCTATAAAATGTAGATTAAAACTGTTCTTCTTATGCAACACTTTGTTGTAAGGGTTGAACACGATAATGCATGTAAAAGTCCTCAGCACAGAGCCTCGGACATAGTGAGTTTTGTTTCCTATGTGCTATGCCATTTGACTTAAGCTTCACCATAACACGTTTGGATAGCTGTTAGTATTATTATCTCCATACCACAGAGGGAAAAATGAGTGTTGTAGGTGAGATGGAGGGAAGTGGTACAGAGCTGATATCAAAATCCGACTCTAATCCACTTTCCCCCTACTTTTGCCTCTAGATCCAGACATCAACTTTTCTCAGGCTTCCAGGTTCCAGGAGAGGAAAGGCTAAGCTTTCACCCTCAATTTATAAATGCACCTAAATTAGGTCTACCAACACCGGTAGAATGGCAAATAAGTTTCTGATTTTGAGGGCCAGCTGACAGCAGTTAGTGATTACTGTCCAGAGGACTGCGTTCTGAAGGACTGTAAGAGCAAGTCAGGGTTCATAGAGTATCGTAATTGGTTAATGACCTCAACCACAGGGACGGGATCCAGGAATGATGGCAGGCCCTACAGAGTGTATCTCCCCCACTTTCAGATATCAAAGTCTGCCCCAAATCAAGCACACTTGATAAAAAGGGAGGTCCAGGGGTACTAAATAAAGCTCTTGAAGACCATGAGCACCTTTTAAGACCTTTTCCCAGATGCAGCCAGAAACAGCCAATGAATACAGAATGGAGGAAAGGTATGGAGAGAAAGCATGGAGCTACCTGATGCGTTTTACATAAGGAGCGAAAGCTCAGTTCTGCCTATTCCCAAAGACTCTAGGCTTCATCTTCCTGAACATCCAGGTAGGTGGAGAGAGGTCACTATGGAATTCTGAAGCCTCCTCATGAAGCCCAGGGGGAGCTTAGTGTGACCTTGGGTAACTAATGTAGGCTCTCCCAACCTTGGGCATTTCAACCTTGAGTGTGAAATGTGGACAATAATCTCTAACTCGTTGTGGTTTTGCAAGTATTAAACTAGGTAAATTTATCTAAAGAAACTACAGAGAACCCTATCCAAAGTAGGTGTTTGAAAATGTTCGTTCCCCACTGCTTCCTCTTCTCCGTCAAAAGGAACATTGTGGCTTGTTTGTAAGTCAAGGTTGCTGAGGTATAATTTATTTATTTTTCACACACACACACGCACACACACACACACACACACTGTATTTTATTTTTACAAGAGATAAATAAACCGACACCAAACATTGTAAATGGATGACCACAACAAAAACAACAATGATTGCAATTGAGGTGTAATTTACATACAGTAAAATTCATTCATTTGAGGTGAAGAGTTCTATGAGCTTTGACAAATATATGCTGCCAGGTAACTATTACCACAATAAGATAGAGAATGGGGCCATCACTCCAAAAAGTTCCATCGTGCCCCTTTCCAGGCAATCCCTTGCCCTCACCTGTAGTCCCCCAGCAAACACTGATCCTATTTCTGACCCTATAGTGTTGTTTTTTTATTGTGACCTCTTCTAATAGCAAAAATCAAAAAAGCATATCATTCTCTCGAGTTTTTCTTTCACATCCTACTAAAAAATAGCCCAGCTCTGACAGCTCAGCTTTCTTCCAGGAAAATTCTTCATTAAATAAATGAATTCCATGTGCATATTAAAAAGACATTCTGCTTAGTATTCCTTCTATTTATAGCCGGAGTTCAACCAGCAGGGGCCCAGCAGGCCTGTCAGGGTCCTCTCCAGCACACACTCCCCCCTCCCTGCTCCAGCCCAGCTGCAGACCTGGCTCCAGGCCAGGTGGCACAACTGAGTCAGAGTTCCAAAAGGGGCCCGGGGAAGCCCTTCCCCATGAGTTGTGCTCCTCGGCTTTAGGTGACTAAACTTCAGGACACCCTGGAATTCCTGTGGGGAATATATGGTCATATAGTCATTAACAACAGCAGGTAGAAGAAGGGAATTGGACTAGAAACAAGGGTAGAAGGAGGGATGGGTAGGGCTAAGTGCTCTCCAAAGTCCTCCCCTACAGAGAAGTCCCATGACCCAAGTGACCAGAAGCCACTCCCCACCCCACCCTCACGACCATGGACCAGATAGTGCACCAGGCCTAGGATTTCAAGGAGTAGCAGAGAAATGATAAGACCTGGTTTCTGCTCACAAAGAACTTAGTATCTCAGAGAGACAAAACATGCAGAGAAGGATGGGGTTGAGTGGAGGAGAAATAGAACGGGCTATAGAGCTAAAGGGAATGAGATTTTTAGCCCAATTTTGTCATTTGCTAGTTATGTGACCTAGTTCTGTTGCTTCACCTCTCTGAGCTTCAGTGTTCTCATCTGTAAACTGGAAATTGCATCCATCCTCAGAGGGGTGTTATGTGAAAGGAATGAGGTAATGGATATAGAGCATCTACAGGCTCAAGAAAGAGTAGTTTCCTTCTAAATCTCTTGTATTACTCAAGGTTCTCCAGTAAAAGAGAGCCAATATGAGATAGATGACAGATAGATAGATGATAGATAGATGATAGATAGATAGATAAAGGGATTGATTGTAAGGAATTGGCTCAGGCAATTATGGAGGCTAGAAGTCCCAAGACCTGCAGTTGGTAAGCTGGAGACCCAGAAGAGACCCTGGTGTGGTTCCAGTCCAAGTCTAAAGGCCTGAGAACCAGAAGAGCTGATTGCATAGGTCCAGACAAAAAGCCAGCAGGCTTGAGATCCAAGAAGAACTGATTTTTCAGTTTGTGTCTGAAGACAGGCAATGACTGATGCTTCAGCTCAGTAGTCAGGCAGGAGGAGTTCCCTCTTACTCAGCTTTTTTGTTCAATTGACTGGATGAGGTCCACCCACGTTAGGGAGGGCAATCTGCTTCACTCAGTCTAGCAGTTCAAAAATATAAACCTCATCCCAGAAAACCCCAACAGACACACCCAGAATAATGTTTGACCAAATGTCAGGGCACCCCATGGCCCAGTCAACCCCTGAGACCCTGCCCCATCCTACAGGACAGCTCTGGGTTGAAGTCTCATTCACTCCCCATCAGTCTCAGCTACATTCCAAGATGTGACCTCTCACTTTCCACCTTGCATTATAGTCCCTGGCTCAATTCTATTGGTCTACAGGCTTCTTAAGAGCATTGATCATGACTGATGCTGTGCCTGGCACATGGTAGATGTACAGGAAATATTGGTTGAATGACTATGCTATCTCATCCAACCATTTCATGCAACAGATAAAGCAACTAAGGCTCAAGACTTATTTGTTCACTCATATAACATTTGTTGAGCCTCTTCTATGTTCTGTGACAGTAAATAAGGGTATAGAGAGGGGTAAGCAAGACATCACATATGCCCCTAAAGCTCAGGCTAATACAACGGAGGAAAACGAAAAAAATGGAGTTCCCACTATGTGTAAGAATCTTTAATGTACATGACTTTACCTTATATTCCCAGTGTCCATTTATTCATTCATTTTTCTAGAAATATTTATTGAACACTAACAGTTCTAGGCATTGTCCGAGGTTCCAGAGACACAAAGGAGGTCCCAGTCTAGTTGGAGACACAAACAAAGAGAGAGATTAAATGAAACAAGGCAATCATGAAAATGACAGTATTTGCAAAATGCAGAGGAATCAAAAGAGAAAGAATATACCATCTGCCTGGGGATGTCAGGGAAGGCTTAATAGTATTTGAGCTGAGAGCTGAAGGAAGAGGACTTTTCTGCAATCAGACACGTACGGAATATTGAATATACAAAACACTGCATCTTAGGTCATGAGAACAGCCTGTACAAATGTTTGGCAACATGAGAGAACATACATAAATAAAAGCTTTCGTTTCATGATTGAGCCTCCTACAGTTTAATTTTGCCCAAAACATTATATTAAAACACATGACCACAAACCATTGCATACCACAGTCTAGCTCTGATTCTTTATTCTAGCTGGTGAAATGTAACCCTCTGTGTGGCTGAAATCCAACTGCTTCCAACATTCACTGCTCAGAAAATCATTTCAGGTTGGGCTTTAACTTCTGGGTCAGAGAGTGCCCTTGGGCAGGGAAGACTCTTCTACCACCACTATGTATATCTTTGTGGCCCTTTTGGTATTTGCTTCAACCAATTGTTATTACTTCCTTTGGATCAAATCCTGCTTTCAAGGATCATAGGCATGGAAAACTGTCAGAGAGCTGCTTTGGAAGCTCTGCACTGCCCTTTACTTGTTCTGATACCACAATTAGAACAGCCTTATTGAGCCTGTTTTCTCAATTAATAATTGTTCATCTTTATTGAGGGCTTATTATATGCCAGCCACTCTTCTGGGCACTGATAGTCTATTGTCAAGCACATGTTATCTCATCTAATCCTCACTACAATCAGTGGATGAGGATATAGGTGTTAGAATTCCCATTTTAAAGTTGTGGAAACTGAGGCCCAAGGGTAATGAACTGATTTGTCCAGAGTCACACAGACAGGATCAGAATGTGGTCCAGAGCTCAGCAAACTCTTCTACTCATCTCTACCAACCCCCTTTCCAGAATTAAAGGTGAATATAATTCAACTGTGCTTAAAAAAAAGAGAGAGATGTGTAAATATTAATTAGGCTATCAAGCCTGACTACGGGGTTCTTAAACTTAAAGTGATTGTTCAATTTCCCCTTCACCAACCACAAGATACTCCCTTGCCCTTGCATGGAATGCAGCATCCTTTACAATCTAGCTCTGCCTACCCCTTCAGCCTTAACAGCATTCATCTCCTCAACCCCACACCAAATACTGCACATTATAACTTTTAACCCCCAAACTACCTTCTATAGGTAATATGTGTGCAGTTTCTCAGTTTCCTAATCTGTAATATGAGAAGTTTGACAATAGACAATAAGGGTTCTTTATGCCTAAAGAAACTATGAAGATTCCTACTTCTGGCCAAGATGGAGTAATAGGGACCAGATTTACTCTCCCACCCGAAACAATTAAAAACAAACAAAAAAATCAATGGTTCTCAAGACATTGGATGTTTAGGTAATGAAGGACCATGATCCCTGAGGGCTAGGAACAAGTGAGGTGAGTCTTATAATCGCCCCTTTACATTCTTAAGTGAGTTTCTAGGTCACAGCACAGAATGGGGAACCCACGTGGAGGTCAGTGGACTTCTTGATTTGCAGAGGCAAAACTAAGAGTCTGGGGAGGCCAAGATGGCAGTGTACTAGAAAGAGAGATATGATGATATAATTAGTAGACAAGGACATTAAAACATTATTATAATGGTATTCTGTACGTTCAAGAAGCTAGAGGATCGAACATGTTAAGTAGAGATGTGAAAGAAGTAAGAAAGACCCAAACTGAATTATATAATATCTGAGATAAAAATTGAATTGGATGGGATTAATGGCAGATTTGACATTGCAGAAAATAGTGAGCATGAAGGCTGTCTACAGAAAGGAAAAAAGACTGGAAAAAGCAATGAACAGATACGTGATCTTAGGGAGGACCCTACTTAGAAAATGTGAAGACAAACCACACACTGGGAGAAGTTATTTTCTAATCATATATTTGATAAAGGACTGGTATCCAGAATGTATAAAGAATTCTCAAAACTCAGCAATAAGAAAAAAAACACAGAAAGAGGAAAACAAATACCATATGCTAACACACATAGATGGAATCTAATAAAATGGTACTGATGAACCTAGTGGCTGGGCAGGAATAAAGACACAGACGTAGAGAATGGACTTGAGGACACGGGGTGAGAAAGGGGAAACTGGGACGAAGTGAGAGAGTAGCATTGATATATATACACTACCAAATGTAAAATGGAAGCTGCTGCATAGCACAGGGAGATCAGCTCAATGCTTTGTGACCACCTAGAGGAATGGGCTAGGGAGGGTGGAAGGGAGGCTCAAGAGGGAGGAGATATGGGGACATATGTATACGTATAGCTGATTCACTTTGTTGTACAGCAGAAACTAACACAACACTATAAAGCAATTATATTCCAATAAAGATATTAAAAAAAAACTCAATTTAAAAAATAGACAAAAGATTTGAACAGACATTCTACCAAAAAAGATATATGGATGGCAAATAAGCACATGAAAAGATGTTCAACATCACTGGTTATTAGAGAAATGCAAATTAAAACCACAATAAAATACATTACTCACCTATTGGAATGTCTAAAATTCTGGAAGGCCGGTATACCAAGTGTCGGTGAGGACACAGAGCAAGTGGAACTCTCATACATTCCCAGTGGAAATGTAAATGTTGCAACCATATTGGAAAACAGTTTGGCGGCTTTTTGAAAAGTTAAACACACATCTGTCATGTGACTCAACCATTTTACTTCTAAGAGTTTAATAAGACTAATGTTCTTGGCAGCTTTCTCTCTAATAGTCAAACCTGGAAATAAACCAAATGTTCATCAACAGGTGAAGGGATAAATTATGGTACCTATTTACAATGGACTTGGCAATAAAAAGGAATAGTTGTGCATGCAGGGAATAACATGGTAAGCCTCAAAATAATGACGCTGAGTAAAAGAAGTGAAATTTTTAAAGAATACTTTATGATTCTGTTTATATAGTTTATATACTATATGATTCTGCTTATATATACTACTCTGTGGTAACAAAAAGCAGATCCATGATTGCCTGGAGAGGGGGCTGGGGAGGGTGGCAGGTAAGGGCGGGAAGAAAGGATTCTGAAGGGCAGGAGGAAATACATGGGGGTGATGGGGGGTGATGGATGTATTAACTATTTTGATTAGGTGGATGGTTTCATAGGTAGGTACATACACTTACCAAATTGTACACTTGAAATATGTGCAGTTTAGTGTATGTGAAGAAGAAGTGGGAGGAAGAAAAAGAGAAGAAACGTGGCTATGATGCTAAAAGTAGCTCTCCTACATCACCCCAGAGGCAAAGGCTAACTTCTTCAGGGCATCTAATCCCAAGCTAAAATAGGAATAATGAAATAAAGTAAGTACCTAACAAGAAAGTTGTGGAGATTATTCATTTAGCAAACACTTTTTAACTGCTTACTTGATCCTCATCAGATTCTATATTGAGTGCTTTGCATTCTCTAGTTCATCTATTCCCCACATCAGCCCTCTGAGGTAAGCACTATTAATATTCCCATTTTACAGATGAGGAAGCCCAGGAGGGTTAAGTAACTCACCCGGCATAGAGCAGGTATTCTATAAATATGAGTTGAGACAACCCCTTGTGGTGTTGTGTCAGTGGAGGCCACCTTGCCTGGCGATTGAGAGCACAAATTCTGTAGTCACAGCAAACGATTCAAACCCACATGCTAGCTCGGGGGAGTTGGGCTTAGGATTTCATCTCTCTGTGCTCGGTTTCCTCATCTGCAAAACAGGAATAGTAAAGCCTGATGTGAAGACTAATTTGAGGAATGTGCATAAGGAATATGGAATAATGGTTGATGTGTAATCAAGTCTCGGATATAAGTGTTGTCATGTTAGTTGAGTCTTGGCTTATGCAGTGTTTGTTGACTGACTGATGATGGAAACAAAGCATGTGACAGCTCTAATATACTCCACCTGAGAACTCCCCGGATGGCAGTCCTGTTCTCACTCACCATGCCACTGGGACCAAGAAAGAGACCTATTTTCAAAACAAAACCCACCATTTGCATCCTAACAAATTCAGGTCTCATCACTGATGCTTCTCCAGCCCTGTCTGGCCATCTCATAACCCCCTCAATGACTTGTGCAGGAGCGTTGACCTGAGTGCACTTGAGTCTTCCTGGACAGAGCCCCACAAGCCAGTGACCTCCCACCTTCCACTTCATTTCCTCTTAAATATCCTCACCCTATCCTGGGGTTCTTGAGCCTCCAGAAAAAATGGTTCAGTGCCATTTATGGTACGTTGTCCTTTTTGGAGTGGATACCATTGTTTAATGGTTTACATAATGGCTAAGAGCCCTGGCTTGTAGGCCACTCGGCTGACTTTGAGTACCAGCCTTGTGACTTTGAACAAGTTACTTAAGTCTCTGGGCCTCAACTTACTCATGTGCTAAATGGTAATAATAATAGTATCTATGTCAGGGGGTAATTTTGAGGAGTAAAAGAAAAAAAAGTTACATAAATTTTTTAACCCAGTTCTTTGGTAATAAGGAAGCTCACAACAATTGCTTGCCATGTGTTTGGTTTTGTTCTCACTGTTGTGTTTTCCAGCCTACAGAACCCTTTCACATTTGCCGTGTCCTTGGACACAGCTTAGTGAAGGAGCAGGCTGTGTCCTGTTGGAGAGTTGAAGATTGGGCTCTGAGAAGTAACTGGCTCTGTGACTGGGCTTTGCTCAGGTCACAGCTGGCAGACCAGGGCCTTCATCCTGAATCTCAATGCCACAGTGGATAGTACTGCTACTATTTTGATGTCATGCTAACACTCAGTTCTACCATTCATCCCATAAAGTAAAGAGGTGTTGCTGTCGAGACTTCAATTCATTCCAACATATACTTACTAAAGTCAACTAGGTGTGCAGAAAACCAGAAGCTCTTGAACAGAATACATTTATAGCCAAAGACTTTCTTTTTTGGGAGACAGTGTCGAGTGGTTAAAGACCCAGCCTTTGGAATGAGGCCTGGCTTCAAATCTGTACTCTGCCACTAACGAGCCACGTGGCCCTGGGCAATTCCTTGATCTCTATAAGGTTCAGTCTCCTCGTGTATAACATGGCGTTAGAAAGCATATCTACCTATATCTTCTAAGGCTTAGAGCATCATTCAGGCTTTTAGACATTCTGAATAAATGTTAATTTTTATTAACAACTTTTTACCCTCCAATTCGTACCTACTGCCCTTGGGGTAAAGACCAAACTCTTTAATGTGACCACAAAACCTGAGCCTGGCTCTGTACCCATCTAGCCTAAAACTCTACTTTGCTTACTACCCAGCAGCCACGTTAGTGAGATGGCTGTATAATTTCTCATCCAAACAGAGATGCTTTGGAGAGGGCACGAAGGCTCTATGAAGGAGTACCCTGAGCCTTAAAAGGGACTGTCCCCAGCAAACAGGGGCATATGGTCACCTACACATTGGTCTTCTCTCCTCTCCATTCTTGGTTTGTACCAAACTCCTTTGCAACTTCATGCATGCTCATTTACTTCGCCAAAATGCCCTTCCGCACCCTCTTCACTCAACCACCTATTATTCATCCTTCAGGGCTCACCTCAAGTGACATCTTCAGCCACAGGCCCTCACAGCACCCTAAATTCCTTTCTCCTAACACTTCCCTCAACGTTTCATTCAAAAATAATCTCTATTAATTTTGACTTATGCCTATCTCTCCCACTAGACCATAGGCATAGGCCATGACTGTCTAATTTATCACTATATCTCTTTTCTAGCAGTTAGTGAATGAATGAAAGAATGGATAAATGAAATTATTGTCACATTCGTCCTGCACAATCTCTGTAAGATGAAAAAGTATGATCACCCTCCATTTGTAGATGGAGAAATGGAAACAGAGAAGTTAAGCAACTTGCCCAAAGGTATACAGTGAGTGAATCATGCAGGACATGGGACTCCGATCCTTAGCTCAGTGCCTTTTCTGTTGTGCCACATTGTCTCTTAACACTCTATCTCCATGTCTTCTGGACCGAAGGACTCAACCTCTACAGCAAGTAGTTAAGAAATGCAAGAGAAATCTCTCTGAACATAGAAAAGCCCTCTTTACTTCCTGTTTTAGTGGGGAGATTTAGGAAAGGAAGCTTACTTCAAATCAGTATGAGAAATAAACATTTTCACCAGGTTGAACATAGCCTATTCCAGTGGTTATTTGGATAAAAACCCCAGGGCAGCGTCCCAGCCGACCTCATCTCTCTGTGGGCAGCAGAGTGCCACCAGGTTCAGGCCACACTCGGGAGCCTCAGCTCGGGAGCAGCACACCAGGAAATAGTTCAGAATCCCAGGGCTCCAAAGCAGCCTTGATGGCTGTAACCTGAGAGGCCTCCTGAACTTGGAGGAGAGGTCAGTCGACCCAAACATTCCGTTGTCCACTGAGAGACACCCAGCGCAATTCGAGATGCCTCCAAAAGAATATTATTCTCTTACAGCGGAGAGATTTATATTTTTGCGAAGTGCTTCCATAAACAGCTTTGTCTTCCTTTTATCCTACCAACAGCTAAGAAAAGAAGTGGGAACAGGGAATGTCGCAAAAATGGGTAAGATCATGGGGTTTGAAGCCAGACTAGCTTGGACCCCATTTCTAACTCTTTCTGTCTATGGGACTCAAATAAGTCACCGAGTGCCTCTGAGCCTCAGTTTCCTCACCTATAAAATGAGATACAGTAGCAGTATTACATACAGGGACACTACAGAGTCGATTCAGTGATATATGCAACATGCCTGACGCATATGTTCAATAGTAATTCAATACTCATAGTCCTTCAGTCTAAATTTCTGGGTTCCATTACATTGAGTGGGATTTCTTTATAGGGAGGCCCACCAGCAAACGTCCCCCCATTAGTTAATCTCCATAGTTCACCAGCTGGCTGAGTTGTGGGATGCATCCATAAACCAGTGAACCTCTGTCTCATGATGGAACCAAGAAGCCTTTTCCTACTCTTCTGGTTCAAAGCATAAGTGCTTCTAGAATAACAGACTGTCAGGCATGGATGGATCACAAACTGGTGGATTTACCAATGCCCTCGGAGCAATCAAGCCTAAGGAACGATCTTTTAGGTCACATTGATGGGGGGTGAAGGGGAGCCTGGCTGGGTCCTGATGAATCCCACGCTCAGCCTGACAGGGTGAATGGCAGCTTCATCAAATGGGTTCTTGGTGGAGGCCCTCGGGGAGTTCTCACTTACCAGCCTCTCCAGACCTGTCTGTCTGTCCACGGCAGACCCTGCCTCTGACTGGGGAGGCCTGAGTCAGGCAGCCAGGGGGCCTGCTGATTGGAGTCAGCTCTCTGGGCTGTCAGCTGGGGAGAGGGGGATATTGAATTCATCAGTCATGCTGACAGGGGACGAGGGGTGGGGGAAGGGCTCCCAGGGCACAGGGGAAAACCCAGCACAGAAAAAAGCTGTGAAGAACAACTGGTCTGGCCTTGAGCAGGGTGAACCCCTTAAGCCAGATTAATGACCCACAGCTTCCCATTTTTGCTTCAAATTGCACTAAATGATGGATGATAAACATTAGCCCTTGGTCCTCACTCAAATCGTCTAAGAAAAGCAGTAGACAATTTCCTAAATTTCTTCTGTAGTATTTTGATGTATTCTTGATGTCATACAACAGTTTGCTTTTCAATAATTGGACATTTTGTTACTTCTGGGAAGGGGAAAATGTGTTGGAATTTGTTGAACACTTACTATGTGCCACGTCCATCGGTCATTTTAATCCTCGGAGAAGTGGGCGTGAATATTTCCCAAGTTATAGGTAAGGATACAGGGAAAGACAGGTGACTGACTTGCCGAGTCACCTCAAGTCAGTGACAAAACCAGAATTTCTACTCAAAACTAGAATTTCTACTCAATGACAAAACCAGAATTTCTACTTCAACTCTAAAGTGTATCCATCCATGCCTCATCCACTTGAACTCTGCTCCAGAAATCAGTAACTGGAGTTGGTTTGGCCCATTATTTACCTGTTGGTAATATGTATATATTTTTCACTGGTTAATTTTTGAAGTCAATTATTTCTCTCCATGCATTTCACCTGGAGTCCTGTTAAATTACCAGGCTAAATCTTCAGAACAATTGTCTTTGGTCCTAACTGTCATGAGGAGATCTAGTCCAGGTGGAATCTGTGAGAGTCCTTCCTAGGATCTGCTCCAGGTCTGGTCCACTCCAGGACCCATCAAGATGCGCCTTTTCCTGGATTCTCAGAGCCAGAACAGACCTTGAGGTTCTTCTTTTTCAAATTGCTGGGGCTTTCCTAATCAGCAGGTAGTAAAGGGGGGAAGAGAGTTTTACAGTTGGTGCAGGGAGCTGGGCCAAGGGCCCCTCTGGTTATGATGCTCTGGGATTCTATGAACTGAAGGCTCTCTTCTGGTTTAGAGTCCATATTCACACTTCTGCTCTCCCAGCCTGGCTTCCAGGTCCATGGATTATATTGCCAGTTTTAGTGCTTTCAGGTTAATGATATGGAATCGTAGTTTGGAAAGGACCTTCTGGCTGTCAAGCCCAATCTTCCATTCAGTACTTGAATCTCACCTACAACACCCCGCTTACTCTTCTCCAGCAATGAGGAGCTCATTACTTCACTCCTTCTTTGGAAAATGTGGCCATTTGAAAGCTCTTCCTTCCCTTTATGTTGCTTCAGGCAGAGGGGACAAGATGAGCCAAAGCACGGAAGAGAGAAACAACCTTGTGCCTTCAAAGAGGATTTGTAATCTAAGACTAGAGTTCAAGTCAAGCCTCCTACTCCTTAGCTGATGACCTTGGACAGATCACTTAACCTTTGGGATTTGAATCTTTCTTTCCTTGGCTATAAAATAGGGTAGTAATACCTGCCCTATCTACCCCAAGAAGTTGCTGTGAGGTTCAAATGAATCATGAATAGTTATTTCACAGAGAAAAATACTGTGTGCTTTAAAATACAATACTTATTTATTGTATTTTATTGTATTGATATTTTCTTAGCCAACCTTTTCTACTTTGAACAAGAAAGGAACTAAAGCAGTTGTTTTTGTTTTGCTGTTGTTGTGTTACTATTTGTAAGAGAGAGATTTAAAGCCTATTATAAAACCCAGAGGTAGCCCTTGCTCAAGTTTTTTCATTTAGTGCACCCAAAATATTCCCAGACAATATCATGAAATTGCTTTTCCCTCATCCCCAAATCTCCTTCCTGATCCAGGCGTAATTTCTGAACTTCTTCGGGGAGAAGGTTAACACTTGTGCTGATTTGCACCCAAGCTGCCTAGGGCTTGCACTGACAGAGACAGATGTCAACAGGGTGAAACTAACAAATTAATTTTACCTGATGACCTGAGCCAGATGTGACAGAAGGAAGAAAGAGGGGATAAAAGATATGGCCTCTCCTTGCTAAGCCACAATCCATGTTGTATTTCAAGGTTATTTCTCAGCCTCAAAACTGTTTTATATCCTATGAAACTTTTCTGAAATAGTGTTCCCAGGTTATCCAGACTTGAATCCCTCTGGATAACTGTGGTTATCACCCTTTGGGAAAACCTACTTGATAATTTCAAATGCAACAAAGAGTTCTTGATCTAGATGACATCTCACTTCATTCTCAGAATAATCCTATGTGGTAAGTTTTATTATCATTCTCATTATTTAGATGCAGGAAGTGAAGCCAAGAGAAGAAAAAGTGAATATCCAAGTTCACAAGGTAAACAAAACTTGAACTAAACTAGAACTAAAGTCTTTGATTTTAAGATAAAAGGAAGTATTAAAGGCAGCCTCTCTTAAATGCACATTTCAAAAAAGGTGTCAACATGATTAAATCCCTTCTTTGTTCAAGGCTCTGCACTAAGCATTGGAGATGAGGGTTTAGAGGAATATCTCATTCTATTGAAGAAGAGTTTCTTTTCATACACTATGAATTGTGTGATTCTCAGGTCTGCCCATTCAACAAATATTTAGTGATACCCACTAGATACGAACCAATGCTCTGGGTGTGGAAAAAAAAAGAGAGAGAGAGAAGAGAGAGAGAGATGAACAATCCATGCCCTCAAGATGAAAGGTTAGAAGGAAGTCGCTCCATATGATCAAATATCTATTTGATCAAGGTCTATGTAGGCTGTATGGGAACTCAGACAAACCTTATATAGCATAGCACAGCCATGGGGTGAAGGAGTACAGGGAGGGGAAAGTCAGAAGTTCTTCTAGGAAGAGTTCTCAGGTAACTTAAGTCTTGAAAGTCAAGTATGGCTTAGCCTAGTTAATACATGAAGAAAGGATATTCCAGGGAGTAGGAACAGTGGAAACTAGGCATAGGTTGACAAGAGTTCCAGGAATGGAAGACCACAAGTTTAAAGCCTGGTGAGAGAAGTGGTGAGGGATGAGACTGGACAGAATGGCAAGGGGTGGATCATGAAGGATCTAAGAAGCCAGATCATTAGTGTGTAGAAATGCAACTCGTTTCTGTAAGTTGATTTTGTATCCTGAAACTTTACTGAAATCGTTGATTACTTCCAACAGTTTTTTGGTTGAGTCTTTGAGATTTTCTATAAACAAAATCATATCATCTTCAAATAGCAACATTTTTATGTCTTTCTTTTCAATTTGGATGCCTTTTTATTTCTTTGTCTTGCCTGATTGCTGTGGCTAGACTTCCAGTACCATATGGAATAAGAATGGTGAAAGTGGGCATCCTTGTCTTGCTCCTGATCTTAGAGGAAAAGCTTTCAATTTTTCTCCGTTGAGTATAATGTTAGCTGTGGGTTTGTCGTATATGGCCTTTATTATGTTGAGGTATATTCCTTGTATACCCATTCTGTCAAGGGTTTTTATCCTCAAAGGATGTTGTATTTTGTCAAATGCCTTTTCTGCATCTACTGAGATGATCCTGTGATCTTTTTTTTTTTTTTTTTTTTTTGCGGTACGTGGGCCTCTCACTGTTGCGGCCTCTCCCGTTGCGGAGCACAGGCTCCGGACGAGCAGGCTCAGCGGCCGTGGCTCACGGGCCCAGCCGCTCCGCGGCATGTGGGATCTTCCCAGACCGGGGCACGAACCCGCGTCCCCTGCATCGGCAGGCGGACTCTCAACCACTGCGCCACCAGGGAAGCCCGATCCTGTGATCTTTATCTTAATTTTATTAATAAGCACACAATGTTTTGATCTGAGATAGTTTTCTTCTCCAGTCATAATGTGTTTCTGAAAACAACTGTTTTTGCAGGTAGTTAAATTACTTGTGGATTCGTTCGACTCCTTGGAGACCTGTTTTTAAGTTTTTCTAAGGCAGTTCCAGAATAGGCTTTACTAGAGGAATTGTTCAGCTCCCGATAAGGAATGATGCCTCCAGAGTTTTCACTGAATGCCCCAGGTAATCACCAAGGCTTTTGAATTTGACTTTCTGGAGGTTGAATGTTTCCCTGAGTTTTACGAGTTCTGGGAATTGTTCTGATTACAACTCCTGGTCATTCTTTGTCTGGCCTTTCTTCACTCCAAACATGTGTGACCTTTTACTCAGCAAAGATTCCAGGGGACCCTATGCAGATTTTTGGAGATATTTTTCTGCATAGCTCCCTTCTTTCTGTAACTCTGCCCTAAAAGATCCTAATACCACAACTTCCTCGTCTTTGCTCTTGTCCTCAAGTTAGTGAGGTCTCCAAGCTCATTCAGGTTCTTCCTTCCTGAGCCTATGGTTCAGAGATTTGGACTCATCTTATTTGTTTACCTTTTTTCATGGATCACAGTCCTGCACTGCCTGTTGTCCAATATTGGAGAACAGGTCTTTCCGATATTTTGTCTTCTTGTTTATTGTTTATGAGGAGGTGAAGTTCATTCATGGTTACTTCATCCTGGTTGAAAGTAGAAATCTCCTACCCTGGTCTTTTCCTTGCTGACCCTCTTGCTCACATACTCCCATCCTCTCTTTCCTGATTCAAATCAGGACCCTGATTCTGCAACCCACTTATAATTCTCCTACTTACCCAAAGTGCCAGTTACCACCAAACTAAGGCAACTTTTGCCTAAGGCTGTTTTTCTCCTTTAAGGAATATTCTATACTCTGTGTTTTTACTTTCTCACTTCCCATTCATGCTTTGATCTAATGCAATTTGAATTTCACTAGCATCATTCCACTGCCATAGCTGATACTGTGGATAGATACCAATAATCTCCTTATTCTCAAATTCAATGGAAGCACTTCTGCTCCATTTTCTTTGATTTTTCTGCAGCATCTGATATTGCTGACTCCTTCCTCCTTGTCAAATCTGCATTCCCTTGGAGGAGAGAAAACAAAACATTGTGGTTAAGAGGACAGACTTTTAGTCAAAGAGACCTTGTTCTAATCCAAGTTCTGCCACTTATATAGATATAAGAACTTGGACTAATTACTTGATTTCCTTGAGTCTCATTTTCTTCATCTGTTAAAAGAACATGATAATATCAACCTCACAGTATTGTTGAAAGAGTAAATGAAATAAATTCATAAGGTGCTTAACCAAGTATCTGGCACTTAAAGGCACTTCATAAATAAAAGCCTTGATTATTACCTTTCTTCTAATTTCTATGACGTTATTTTCACCTGGCTGTCTCTGGCCATTAGGTGAGTCTCTCTTAAAGGTTCCTTTTTTTCTAACTATCCTTTGAGATGTATTGTGCCCCATGA
This sequence comes from Globicephala melas, assembly GCF_963455315.2. Lineage (NCBI taxonomy): Eukaryota > Metazoa > Chordata > Mammalia > Artiodactyla > Delphinidae > Globicephala > Globicephala melas. The sequence goes on along the minus strand of NC_083314.1, from coordinate 140,661,075 downwards.
CTCAAGCCTCCTTTATTTTGTTTTTCGTTTTTACATTTTAGATTACTTCTTTAAAAGACAAAGTATTAAAAAGTATTGAGTAGAAACAAAAAAATATTTGTGAAATAGAGGTAAGTTAAAAAGGAAATAAGGACAACTTACACCCCTGTTCCTACCACCTTTCTGAAGAAATAGAATATTACAATCATCTTTGAAACCCCCTGTGTGCACTTTTGGGGATCTATCCCCTACCCTTTCCCCCCAGAGACAACCGTTTCTTGATTTTTGTGTTTATCATTTCCTCACTTATTTTTAAAGTTTCTCCACGATCGTTTAGTTTTGCAAGCATCTGTACTTTACATAAAAAGAACCATACTGGATGTTCTCTTCTGTAACTTTCTTTTTTCCACTTAACATTATGTTCTTGAGGTTCATCCATGTTTCTGAGGTTCTGTTTCATTATTTTTTATTGCTTCATCATGCCATTGTATGAATACTCCAGGATTTATTCAGTCTTTCTCCTGCTGATGGATATTTGGGCTGTTTCCTAGTTTTTTTGCTAGTACAACAATACTGCTATGAACTATTTTTCTATATCATCTCTGAAGTTGTCTAGGCTATAGAATCAGGACTGGTATTGCTGGATGAGAAGGCTTGCACATTTTTCCTAGGTAAAAATGGTTTTTTAGAATGGTTGTATCAGCTTACACTTCCATCATCATTGCATAAATATTCCGGTTGTTCGACATCCTCACTGACACCTGATATTGTCATACTTTCCAAAGCTATTTTTTACTCTATCCATTCTCCCTTAGTTTCATCACCACTTCTGAGCTGATGACCACCAGACATTGACCTCCAGCTGATATGTTTCTCCTAAGCTCCAGATCCACATACTCAACTCCCTATTTACCATCTCCTGGTTGTCTTCAGCCAGCCAGAGCAAACGCAACATGTCCCAAACTAGCATATCTTTTTCAGTAAATTGCACCATCTTTACACGGTTATCTAAACCAGAAATGAAAGTATCACCCTAAACTTCTTCCTTTCCCTTTTATCCTTTATCTGAATCCTGTTAATTCTACTCCCCAATTACGTCCTGAATCTACTCGCTCTGTTCCCTTGTGATTCACTGGTATTTCTGGTGCTCCTCTTTCAGGGCTCACCTCCTCATTTCATGACATTGGTAAGGCCTTATGACTTACTTGGCCAATGAAATGTGTGCAGATGTAACATATGTCACCACCAGGCAGAAGTTGTAAGACTCAGTGCATGATTCACCATGACCTACAACCCTGCCACAAGGACTGACAACAGTACATCTGGTAGAGGGTCCATCAGCCTTGATTCTGGAATGAGAACAGAAACTTGCTTCCACATAATCAACATGTATCAATGGCATTAATTTTTAAAAACCTGCTTTTTTGCTGTTTTAAATCACTGAAATGTTCAAGTTATTTGTAACTACAGCATAAACAAGACTATCCTGACAAATGTACCCTTCTTCCCATCTTCCTGACTGTTGAACATGTATAAGCAGCAGAGTTAGAGAATTTTCCAGTTCCCTTGGAGTTCACTACTATGAGATTTGAAATTTTCTTGCAACTTCCTGAATAAACTCTTATGTTGGCATGGAAATAATAGCCTTTGAATGCCCAATTTCAGAGCTTGCTGAATTCTTTCCAAGTGGCATTAGTTGAGGTTTTGGCACTTTCTTCCAAAGCACAGCCATCCTCTATCTGCATAAAAGTCAGCTGTTATCTTCTTTCCAAAGCCATCAAATCTCAAAATAGTATAAGTTGGGAGTAGGCTAATATCTTCCTGGCAAAGTCCAGTGTCAGGTTTCAAGGGCACCATATGACATCTAGCTGACGAGGGACATAATTAGACTGTCTATAATGCTCAAAGACCTACAGAATTTTGCTTTTAAGGAACTAACCGAATCTAAGCCATGTTGTGACACTAACCAAGGGAGAGGAAATTAATGTTGGTTGAGCCAGGCATTTTATGTATACTGTCTTGTTTGGTCTTCAGAACTACTTTGCGTGTTGGATATTATTACTCTAGTTGACAAATCATTCCCAGGAAACAGATTCAAACTGAGTAAGTGATTGGTCAAGGTCATCATAAAGATTCTAGGTCCAGAACCCAGAGCTTAGGGCTTCTTGTAAAGTGTTCTTTCGACTCCACCCTAGACTCGTAATTGTGTCACTTTACTTTGCTTAAGATTAAAAAATAACCCAAATGGAGACAGAAGAGTTTTCTGAGTCTTCACTCACTCATCTAACAAACATTGCCTCCGACTTAGTGCAAATAAGATTGCTAGAGAAAGAAAAATGAACTAAGAGAATATAGAATAGATGAGAGGAAGAAATCCCTGCCTTCAAGGGGCTCATGACATACCGTATAGGCAGATTAACTACAATGGGATGTGATGAATGCATTCATTTACCAAACATTTACCAAAGGTTGAAGACTTGGAGACAGAACCACAGTCCCTGTGTTCAAGGAGCTCACAGTCCAGTGTCACAAGTGGAACAACAGAAGGATGCTGAGTGAGAGCATACTCAGGAGAGTACAGCCAGTTCTCTCAGGTGAGTCCTAGAAGTCTTCAGACCTGGGGTGATTCTGGAGATCGATTTTTTTTAATTAAGATGTAATTGTCGTATAACAATGTGTAACTTTAAGGTGTACAATGTGTTCTTTTGATACATTTACACAGTGCAATGTGATTACAACCTAGCATTCGCTAACACCTCTGTCGTGTCACGTAATTATCAGAGAGATAGGTTTTGAAAGATAAGTTAATAACCAGAAGAAGAGCATGCCAGGCCACTGCAGCAGCATCTGCAAAGGCCCACAGGGCAGGGCTGTGAGAGAGAGGGAAATCTTCCCAGAGGAAGCAACCAGTCAACTGAGACTTGAAGTATGACTAGGACAGACCTCATGGACAAGGTGCAGAAAGGCACCACCAGAACAGATGCCAAAGCATGAGCCTTCTTTGGAAGACATTGCAAGCATTTGATCATGCCTGTGGTTCAAGGTTCAGATGAGGGAGAAGTAGAAAATTAAACTAGAAAACCAAGGTCAGGGGCAGATTGTGGAGAGCCTTGAATGGTTTGCCAAGGAAACTGAGATTTCTCTTATAAACAATAGAGAGCTGTGGATGTAATGTCAGCACAAATTTAGAGGAAAAAAAAAACACTCAGAACAGAGCTTCACACACAGTAAGTCCTTAGCAAATGTTAGCTATTATTATTTTTAATTATTGTCTTAGTCCGGGCTGTTACAATAAATACCATAGACTGGGTGAAATAAACAACAGAAATTTACATGTCACAATCTGAGAGGCTGGAGGTCTCAGATCAAGGGTGCCAACACAGTCAGGCTCTGGTGAGAGCTGTCTCTCTGGCTTACAAATGGCCACCTCCTTGTCATATGCTCACATGACAGAGAGAGACAGAGACAGCGAGACAGCTCTCTAGTCTCTTCTTATAAAGGCATTAATCCCATCATGGGGGAATCCACCCTCAAGACCTCATCTAAACTTAAGTACCTCCCAAAGGTCCTGTCTCCAAATACCATCACACTGGGGATTAGGACTTCAAGATGTGAATTTGGGAGGGACAAAAAGATTCAGTCTGTGGAAATTACCACTATAAAAAGGTGTTATAAGAAGGAAATAATATGGTCACATTAGCAGTTTAGAAAGCTCACCCTGACAGGCATGTGGGAATCATAAGTCAAGGGTTCCCTCCACCACTGGTAGTACCTACTCATGTTGGCAGGTGTATCTGGGCTCCTCCTCTCTGCTTCCACTTCTCTCTACTTCTCTCTCTCATTACACTTAGTACACATCTCCTTATATGCTGGTCCTTCATGTTAGATCATCAATTTCGTGAGGACAGAGATCATATTGATATCTGTGTCCTTAGCACTGTCAACTAAAAAATATTTAAATGCACGTAACTCCACACTCCCTCATGGCACTGGGCTGGTGTGTCCTCCATTGGTTTCCCCTCCTCCCTCCATATTCCACATTAAAATGTCTGATCATTGCAGCCTGCTCTGGTTTTAGGCTTAGGGTGTCATGTTTCAAAAGTTCCTACTCAGATCATGGGTGGTAAGTATGGTGTCTGCCCCCCCCAAAACACACACTTTCCAGAACCATCCACATCCGTGTTTCCAGTTTCTTTGCACTGGCCTTGAAATTGATGACAAATGAATTTGCAAGCCCATCTAGGAAATTACCTCAGCACCCAAGTCATTTCCTGGGGCCGTTTACATTCTTAAATGTAGGGAGAAAGTTGAGGTGCTTTTTCTTTTTAAATTCGCTGAACCACTGGTAAACCCCTTTCACCCTTATAAATGGATGGGAGATGATGTCACAGCACAGTAAAAGCTCTCGTTGCTTTAGCCCTCCCTTCGTGGTTCAGGACTGACTCAGATTTCTCTGACCTCGGCTCCCTCTGAGGCTGACATGTCAGATCACTGGGACTTGTCTCAGACCTTCCACCACTTGAGGCAACGGATGGTCAGAGAGCTCTTGGAAGAAGACACTGATTTTTTTCAACATCATACTGTTAGGCTGCACCTCCCACTGACACATCACTTTGCCATTCATTAATTCAAGCAACATTGGTAGAGCTCTTACAATGGTCAAGGTTGTGCTGGATTCTGAGGTCACAGAAGTGAATAAGGTATATACCCTTCCCTGGAGAAGACAGAGCATTATGCCAAGATGAAACGACCATGACTAAGACTCGTTCACTCATATCAATGAGTTTGCAGTGTTTGTAGGTGAGGAATATGTATAACTACATGACCATGATATAATTAATACAATGTTGAAGGTAGCAAGGACTTTAAGGAATATATATGTATATACATCATATATTTTAAATAAATATATGTATCTACTATATATGCATATATTATATATACATTTGTATACCTATCCTATATATAGCCTACATACTTCCTATATGTATGAGTATATATTTTATATGTATATATTTACTATAATCTTTACTATGAGCCAGGCCCTTTTAAAAATGGTCTCATAGGGCTTCCCTGGTGGCGCAGTGGTTGAGAGTCTGCCTGTCGATGCAGGGGACACGGGTTCGTGCCCTGGTCCGGGAGGATCCCACATGCCGTGGAGCGGCTGGGCCCGTGAGCCAGGGCCGCTAAGCCTGTGCGTCCGGAGCCTGTGCTCTGCAACTGGAGAGGCCACAACAGTGAGAGGCCTGTGTACCGCAAAAAAAAAAAAAAAAAAAAGGTCTCATAAATTAACTCATTTAATTCTCACACTATCTCCATGAAACCTGTACTATTATCATCATCCACATTTTACAGATTAGGAAACTGACTCTTAGACATTTTAAGTAACATGCTCATGATCTACTAAGATCTACTAAGAGCAAGGACTTGAATCAGGCAGAATACTTCCAGAGGCTGTCTTATTAAACCGTATGCTATAAGTTGTGAAGGAGGTAAATAATAGAATTGTTCCCAGCTGACGAGGCTGTATTTGCATGCAGACTCTAAGGCAGGAAAGGAATATTTGAACAAATCCTTTGAGGTGGAACTTTGTAGACCACCCTCAAAGAATGGCAAATGATTTAATTTGGTTGGACCATAGAAGATGATGCTTGTCTTTGGCTCTGTGAAAAGGTCATGTGGAAGAGTGGCATCATTCTGGAGGGCAGAATGAAAGTCAGTGGGTAGAGGGTGCAGGGACTCAGATGGTGTCTGGCTTTCTACCAGCAAGGATGTACAGGAGTGGAGCATCACCTCTTTTGGGCCCAGCTTGGCCTGCCTGAATAGTCTAGCCTGCTGGTCCATCTTGCAGGTAAAGGATTTGAGCTCTGGGTTCCACAATGTTGACTTTTTAGTACAATGGTACTAGAACCTGAGTAACATCCTCTCTTGCCTGAAGAGACCACCAGTGTCCACAGCGGACAATAAAGGCACTAAGGATCTGTCCACTTGTCTACTGCTGTTAGATAAACCACCCCAAGCTTGAGAGTGTAAAGCGGCAATTATTTTATTGTGATCCCAGATTCTGTGAGTCAGGAATTGGGAAAGGGCATGGTAGGTACATCTGCTGTCTGCACTACAATGTCTAGGGACCCAGCTGGAAGGTTCTAGGCTGGAGTGACTTGACAGGTGGGAGCGGGGATCATCTGAAGACTCCTTTACTCACACGTCTGGGGATGATGCTGACTGTTGGTGAGAACTGCCTCTGAGGCTGTCAATTAGAACACCTGTGGGAAGCCTCACCACGTGGCTGCCTGTGCTTCCTCACAGCATGGCAGCTGGGTCCAAGAGTTACCACCCTAACAGAACCAAATGGAAGCTATGTACCTTTTATGACCTGGTCTCTGAGGTCAAATAGAGTCACTACCAGTAGAGTCACAAGCCCATCCTGATTCAAGGGGAAGAAACTAGACTCCCACAATTAAAATCGTGAATATCAAGGTTATATTGTAAGAAGAGCACGTGGGATGGGAGATATTGCTGTGGCCATCGTTGGAAAATGCAATCCGCCACAGAACCTCATATTCAGAATCCAGAGAACTCCCAGCAGTTGAACCCAATCATCTCACTATGGAGTTAGCTAAGAAAAAAAAAAGCCAGTTCAGCAAAAATGCATCATCATTAGCACCGCCCAATTTCCAAAGTCATTTGACCACCGAACCATTGTCCTTGAGATTCGTCAGAGACAGGTAACCCTCAAGCCTACTTTTAAATATAGTAATCCAGAGATCATCCATATAAGATGTGACCTCAAAATGAAATCTTTCCCAAGTCCCTCTTCAGGACTTTTGTACCAGCTCTTTTCTCTGCTTTCAACACTCTTCCCTCAGATCTTTCCAAGGATGACTTTCTCTACATTCAGGGCTCAGTTCAATCAACACATTTTGGGAGAAAACTTCCCAGATTACCCAAGCTAGAGTGCCCACTCTTTCCACACATTATCTGGTATTTCCTAATATCTGAAATTATTTTGTTGACTTGTTTATTTCCTGTGTCTTCTCCCTGCCTCACTGCTTCTGCATGGTAAGTGTCATTAGAGCCTAGACTTTGCTCTTTCTGTTCTCTGAAACCTAGCCCAGTGCCTGGCACATAGTACACATCCATCAAACAGTCATCGAATGAAGAAGTGGAAAATGGTACCATACCCAGAAATCTTTTTGTTTCTTGTTTGAGGAATTTGGGGTAAGGAGAATAAAGAATGTTTACATATATCTCAACGAAATGTAAACTTCCTTCTTTTCATCTCTCCACTTCCTGAGCCCACACCCAAATTTTCTCCTTTTTTAAAAAAAAATATTGACTATGATGCACAAAAGAGGGCTGTGCACAATTGTGCAAAAATCTAGAGAAGCAAAATATAATAACTACTTCTTGAATTACCTCCCTATAGAATTTCAGGTGGTTCTATATATTCCATTATAAATTCCCTCATATAGAATTTTTTTCTTTTTAAGTGTAGCTAAAAATATATAATAAGAATATATAATAATATTATAATTTATTTATAAATAAAATATTTATATTTATGTAAATATATTGAATATATTTATAATATTTATAAAACATTTTATAACATTTATATAATATAAAATTTCTACTATATAAATATTATAATATTTATGTAAAATGTAAAATACAAATATATGTTATAAAATATAATGAGTAGCTTAAAAAACTACTTTAAGCTTTCTTTTAAGTATCTGATCTTTCTTAAAGATTTCATTTCTAAATAGTGGAAAAAAACTAATTTATAACACTGTGACACAGAAGTGTATATCCAAGAAAATGCTATAAATATCAAAAGCATTAGAAATAGCTCACTTGAATTAAACAAAGCCATGACTTGAAAAACCTCAAACATAAATGAAATGGAAAGTCAGAGATACAGTAGAATTTTATCTTCATGTACAGTCACATGTTCTTTATTCTCCGATGACAGGATTAACAAATATGGCAAGCCTCCCTAAGGTAGATTTCAACATACAAGGACTTCTTCATCCAAGATTCTTGGAAACCAAGACCTCCAAGAAAAGAGATCTCTTTGCTCTTCTATGGAATATCTTTCAGAGTCCTAGCTTCCCACCCCGCCTGCCCTCCCCCCCAGCACTGCCCACTATGACTCAACAGCACTTATTAACCATATGCAGGTGCACAGGCTTAGGCACATCAGATGTGGCCCAGAATTTTTCACAGGAGTCAAATTATACTCACCCACACACCGAAAAGGAGGTCTGCTAGAAATCTTTTAAAAACCGGGTGCTTAATTTATATGAGACGGTGTCTAGACATTTATTTTCTGGAAATATTTAACTTGGATAAGACATGTGGCCCCCAAGCTGAATGCAGGATTGAAATATTTCACTTGAAAATTTGTGCAAGGAAACGTCTGGTTGAGTGCAATGAGGTTAAACATGGACATGTTTTCCTAGGATGGAAAGGTCATCCTGTTTGCCATGTGCTAGCAGGAACTTGCCTCTGAATACTCCTGGTATTATGTTAGAAACACAGAGTTTAGGCGATAATTGCTTTTGCTGTGCCTACTTTTCCATAGTTAGATATGCATTTACATGAATCTATATGTGAATACTACAACTTAGGTAGTCAGTGGGGGAGAAATACTAGAGAGAGAAATTCTGGAGATTATATACAATGGAAGCTTTATTTGAATTAGAAGTTTTTGCTTCAATATCTTAGACCATTGGGGCCAGCAGATTTTTCTATGAAGGGCCAAATAGTAAATATTTTAGGCTTTGCAGTCTATTCAGCGTGTCACAACTTCTCAACTTAGCCACTGTACTGCGACAGCAGCCAAAGACAATGCATGTGCTAGTGGCTAGGCTGTGTTCCAATAAATTTTGTTCCCCAAAACAGGCATTTGCTGACCCCCTGTCCCAAACCAGTAGCTTTGGAATTGTTTTAACTGTGACTCATAATAAGAAATAAAATTTACACCATCACCCAGAACAAACATATGTGTGTGTGTGTACATTCACAAAATAATACCTACCTTCATAGTGAGTATACACCATATTTTCTATTCTATCCAATTTGATTCTAAAAATCACTTTCTTTTTTATTGAAATACAGTTGATTTACAGTGTTTCAGATGTACAGCAAAGTGATTCAGTTATATATATATACATATATATATGTATATATATATATTCTTTTTCAGATTCTTTTCCATTATAAGTTATTACAAGATATTGAATATAGTTCCCTGGACTATACAGTAGGTCCTTGTTGTTTATCTTAAAAATCACTTTCTACATGCTGACAGCCACCATCTACGTTGATTTCAAGACCCACTAAAGGTCATGACCCTCAGTTTGCAGAACACTGTACCAGACTAACTCTGTGCTTGTGTTTAAAGTGAATAGCGTGCGAACAGTCAGAAGCAGACAAAGAATCACTGTCCCTCTGTTAATGAATGAGATTGCTTGCGCTTAGTCCGAAGCCACTGCTGCCTGCTTGGGTTTTCCCATCTCTGAAATCTGATAAAGCTGTGACCCAATAACCAGGGAGAACATGCATTGCTGAGAACAAGTACAAAAGTCTGGGTAAGAGCCACAGGACAGGAAGCTGGATGTCTTATCTTTTCAAAGTGGAATGGAAAAACGGAATCTTTTTTCTTCGGAATGAGTCTAATAGAGCTGGCAGAAATCTTTCTCTAAATGGAGTCCCACCAGGCAAGAAAACAAGGAGGAATAACTTTTTTGATACAATAGACCAAGCCCCAGAGTAAGAATCAGACACCTCAGTCCTAACCCCAACAGGACCACTATTCAGCTGATGGTCTGGGGAGGTCGCTCCTCTCTTGGAGCCTCAGTTCCCTTCCCTGCTAGCTGGGTGACTTTAAGCAAGTTTCTGTGCCTCTCTGAGCCTCAGATACCTCAACTGTAAAAAAAAAAGTGTTAGCTATCTTAGAGGATTGTGATGAGGATTAAATAAATTAATGATGTATGTAAAGCACTTAACACAAGCCCAGCACAAAGTAGTACCTGATTTATAATACTTGCTACTAGCATGTGGTAGTTGATATGTAATACTCTTGCTAGTAGATATAGATATATAATACCAATACTTGATATGTAATACCTGCTACTATTTCACCCAACTTTTAATTTTGAAATGTTTCAGAGAAATTTCAACAGAAAAGTTAATATAATAGTCCAATTAATTCTTTTTTTTTCTATGCAAGTTTACCAACTGTCAATATTTTGCCACATTTGCTCTTTCCTTCTCTGTCTCTCTCTCTCTCTCTCTCTCACACACACACACACTCTCTCTCTCTCCCTCTCTCTCTCTCTCTCTCTTTGTCTCTCCCTATCAGTCAATCTCTCTCTCTATATATATACATATGTTTAGATAGATAGATAGATAGATATAGATATTTACATACATATATAAATACGTATATAGTTTGTGAACCATTTGAACATAACTTGCCAACATCAAAACACTACACTTCTAAATAATTCAACATGTATCTCCTATCCTCTTACAGTTGTATTCTCTCATATGACATCATTATCATGCCTCCCAAATTTAATATTTATAAAATATTATCGAACATACATTCCACATTCAAAGTTTCCCAGTAAGGTCCTTGAAAGCTGTTCTTTCTTTTTTCCAATCTGGAATCCAAACATGTACCACACACTGCACTTGGATGTCATGTCTCTTTAGTTTATCTAATATACAATATTCCTTATACTCTTTTTCTTTCTTTCTTTCTTTCGTGGCATTGACATTTTTGAAGAGTCCATGGTAGTTGACTTGTTATGTGTTTTGGGGTTAGAACAAATGAGTAAATATTTTTTTGTGGAAACCAGGATTCTAACTGTAAAAGATGGGAGATACAAATATGAATGAGTTAGCTGAACAAGAACCCAATGGTATTGGATTTGAGCTAGGAATATTAGACTTTGTATTAGGGTTCTCCAGAGAAACAGAACCAATAGTGTGTGTAGTTGGCGGGGGGAGTGTTATTGATTTAAGGAATTGGCTCACACAGTTATGGAGGCTGGCAAATCCAAACTCTGCAGGGTGGGCCAGCATGCTGGAGACGCAAAGGAGAGCAAATATGGGTTTCAAATCAAAGGGCTGTCTGATGCAGAATTCCCTCTTGCTCAAAGGAAATCATTCTATTTCCTAGTCAGGCCTTCCACTAATTCAGTGAGGCCCACCCACATTACCAAGTGCAATCTGCTTTATACAAAGTCCACTTATTTAAATGTTAATCTCATTCAAAAACAGCCTCATAGAAACACCTATAATAATGTGCATCCAGCCAAGCTGACGGTTCAATTAACCATCACAGACTTCAACAGAGGTAGAGATAGAAACAGATACACACACATATCCATTTATTTATTTTACCTCTGTACTGAAAGGGCCCCAAAGCAATAATACCCCAGTAATACAGAGCACATATAATGTCCAAATCTTGGTTTCTAAATACCATTCTCCACTAAAAAGAACCAGTACTCCTTGGAGAAATAGTTGATTCTGGCCCTAGAGCAAGGAAAGTACAAGGTAAGTCTGGAACATCTGGAACACAGAGAATGAGGAAGTACTCGAAGATCATTGGAGACATATCAAAAGGACAGACACTGGTTTAAAGGAATTTCCACTGGACAAATCAATTGAGAAATCAAAACAAATAATGCTGGTAATGATTTATAGCACAGTCAACAACAATTAAAGAGAAAAACCTATAAGACCATGATAATAACAAAATAAAAAGTTGCATGGAGGCAGGGAGGGAGCTGTTTTTAGGAATAGTTGCTACTAGGAGGAAGAGAATATTTGACAGACTTCATTGCTGACAGACCAATCCTTGGACACAGATAAACTGGATATTTGCCCTCAAGGAAACTGCACTGATATTGGTTCGGGGGAGGGGGGAAGGTGTGGGGGGAGAGTAATAGTTATTGAAGTTATTAAAGAATGGTTGAAACAAATTGGAATGATGATGCAGATGGTGATAGTAACTGTTTATGGAGTGAATACTAAGAGTTAGACATAGTACTATCCCACTAGCCCTTTTATACACATTATTATGAGTTCCTCCCAAGGTCATTCTAAGAAAGGTAATAGTGACTTAAGCTCAGAGAGTCAGGTGGCGTGCCCAAGGCCTCACTGCTACTAAATAGCAGAGCTGGGATTTGACATAGACCTGTGGACGCCAGTGTCCCAGCTCCTGCCCCCAGCACACACTTGCCTGTGGTCTGAATGTGGGGATAGGTAACCAGGGGCAGATTCCAGCTCTGCCTCTGAATGACCTTGGATAAATTACTTCCCATCTCTACACCTCAGTTTCTCCAGGCTTTTCTCAAAACCTCAGCACCCCTTGCTCTCCTTGTCCTCTCCCTGTTTTTTCTGACCCCCATCCCTGCCGCCACCAGGGCTGCAGCCCCTTCCTAAAGAAAATCAGTTAGTCTCTTCTCCACCTGCCCAGCAGTTTACTTTACCCCCATCCACGCAAAAAATAAAATAAAATAAAAAAGGCAGGTGCTAGGAGAGGAAGGACTGAACTCTGCAGAATGGGTAACTTCTCTTCCATCACTGCCTCCAGAGCTTAATGTGGGGCACATTGGATGAGGTTAGGGAACAAGGTGTGGATTAGTGAGTCTTTTGCTTTCTTTATAAGATATCCCGGGCTTCCCTGGTGGCGCAGTGGTTGACAGTCCGCCTGCCGATGCAGAGGACACGGGTTCGTGCCCCGGTCCGGGAAGATCCCACATGCCGCGGAGCGGCTGGGCCCGTGAGCCATGGCCGCTGAGCCTGTGCGTCCGGAGCCTGTGCTCCGCAACGGGAGAGGCCACAGCAGTGAGAGGCCCGCATACACAAAAAAAAAAAAAAAAAAAAAAAAAACCATACACACAGAACAGTTCAAAAACAGCTGAACCCACCACCTGATCTAACAATGTTAACATTTTGCCGTATTTGCTTCAGATGTTTTTTTTTTAATTAAAACATTTAGTTGAAGGTTCAGTAGAAGTCCTCTTTGCAAGCCTCCCTGACCTCAGTCCCTATCTTCCTCCCCAGAAGCAATTACTATTGTGAGTGGCGTGTATTTTCCCCGACCAGCTCTTTATGGTACATAAAGAGAGTTCATTTTAAACATACAGGGCTGCTTTACCTGTTTTCTTTAATGTGCATAAAGGCTATCATCTTGTCTTCCTTTCTGCAACTTGCTGCTTTTATTTAACAATGTGTATCTGTGATTTATCCCTGTCACTAAGTGGAGCTCTAATTTATTCCTTCAGCTGCTGTTTCATATTTCATCCACAAATGACCAGTTTATCCATTCCCCTGTTAATGTACTTTTAGATTGTTGCCAATATTTCACTATTATATAAAATGCTGAAACTGAACATTTTTGTATCTCTCCTTCTGCACATAGGCAAGGGTTTCTCTAGAGTATTTTTTGCTTCCTAGAGGCAGCCCTGGCTCCAAGGGCATGTTCATAGTCACCTCTGTTAAGTATTTCCAGTTGCTTCCCAAACTGATTTTACCGATTTCTAGCATAGCTAGCATGTTACGATGGTTCCCATGCAACTTGACCCTCATCAGTCCTTGGTATTCTCTGTTCTTTTTGACAATCCAATGGGTGGGAAATGGTATATCATTGTTCTCATTTGAATTTCCCCATGACCAATAATGCCAAACATCTTTTCATGTGATTATTGGCCATTTGAAAGGCCTGTTCACAATCGGTCAATTTTTCCATTGAGTTGTTTGTCTTTTTCTCATTGACTTGTTTGAATTATTTATATATCCTAAAACTTGAATGTGTTGTAAATATTGGGACATGCTTTGTAAACTTCAAAGCAGCATGAAAAAACATTGGTTTTTATTAGTGCTCGTTTTACTCTTACATATGTCTTATCACCTAAACCAGAGCCCCCAGAGGACAGAGAATGTGGCTTCCTTATGTTTATTTATCCAGAGCAAGTGTTAATAGGAAGCAGCCTGGAATTATGGGGGGAAATTATGGCTTTAAAAATAGAAATGGAGTTAATACTGCTTCTGCCACTCAATAGCTGTGTAAGCTTGGTCAAGCCGCTTAACCTCCCTGAGTCTCTGTTTCTTTTGTTCTAAATGGAAAGGATCTGTCCCACGGTCGTTGTCACGAATCACATAAGATAATGCATGTAAAAGTGCTTAGTGTGTGGCATGGCATGTGCTAGATCTCAGTAGATGTTAGCTGAATAGAAATACTGGTAAATATTTCTTGGTGGTTAACTTAGTTCTTCAATGACTGAATAATAATAGCTTTGATTTATTGAATATTTCTTATGTATTAGACACTACATAAACAGCTACCCTCTATTGTATTTTTTTCCCTTTTGCAGATGAAGTATCCCAGACTAAGATTATGCAATTTGGACAGTTTTACAGCTTATCAATGGTGGCATTAAGCTGCAAACACTGATATATCTTATTCTTGTCCTGAAATGAATTCGTTCTTCCAACAATATTTATTGAATGTCCACTATGTGCCAGGTATTCCACTGGGCACTGAGCTACGTTGGTCAAGAGGTCTTTCTTTCAAGGAGTGATATGTTTTACTAAGGGTCCAAAACAGAAAGCAAACAGGCAAATAAATTCTGATATGTTATGAAACAAATACACAGCTAAGATAGAATATGGCAAAGAGCTTGGAGGTTCTCTTTCAGGGAGGCAATCAAAGAAGGCTTCTCCAAGGAGATGACATGGAAGCCAAAATAAAATAGATGAAAAATAGCAAGCTGGCCATTTGAAGATCGCATTTCGAGCAGAGGCAACGATAGTCCAATCCAGTTTCAATTTATATCGTCTACTAAATTGAAACGTTTTTACTCCATATCCCTCATTTGTGGCTCCTGGTCGTTCCATTTAGCCTAACCCCTGGCGAAGAAGAAAAGAGCGTGAGCCCCAAGCAGCTGGGAAAGCCATTGCTCTGTCCTGGGCCCAGATCAGCCCCAGCCAGGCGGCAGTCATCTGAACATCTTCCAGATGTAGGCCTCCCTCCTCCTACCAACTTCCCTTCCATGTCACTGTTCCACCTCCCAGGCCCCAAGCCTGTGAACTCAGCCAGATAGGTTTGGCTTTGTTTCCCAGGTAAAAACTTTTCACCCTAGTATTCCCCACACCATCAACAGAGTGGACATTTGTAGATTGGCCTGTAGGTACATGAGCTGACAACCCCGGAGGACTGATTCAAGTCTGGAAAGGTGCCAGGTTTTCATTAAACCCCTTGTAAACCCCCACTTTGGTTCTACAGAGCTACATCTGCCGAGGAAGCCATCTGTGATTTGTATCATCGTGCTCCAAAAAAACACCAGCAGTGTGAAAGACTCTCCCCTCTGCTCCACAGTGAAATGGAAAAGTAACATTAGTAATCACTTCTGCAGGCTCCATAATGACATCATGGGCATTGGCTTAAGTCTTAAACCATGGCTGATGGTCCCTGCCAACAATCTGGGTGGATCTGAGTTGTCCTAAAAATTACAGGTCATTACGCATGCCCACCTCTCTACCTAAGAGAATATAGATGAAGAATTTGCCCTTGTGATACAGGGAGGAAAAAGGAACTAACATTTAATGAGTGTCTGCTAAGTACCAAGCCCTCTACCCCCTGACAACCTTCTAAAGCAGGCATTATTATATTCATTTTACAGATGAAGAAACTGAGGTCAGAGGTGCTCGATGACTTACCCAAAGCCATGCAGATGAGTGACATGGCTGCAGGTAGAACCCACATCTCATGAACTCCAACATCTGTGAGCTTCCCACTTCCCTAGAAAGAACCCCGAGAATGGTGTGCAAACCAAGTGTTTGGTAGCTTGTTTTGATTTTTTTCCAGATTTCTTTTTCATTAAAAATTAAATAAGGAGGGACAGGTAGGACATCTTCCCCCCACAGTGGCTTGGATCTAAGTAAAACCACTCAATAATGGGATCAGCAAGTATGTGATTTAAATCTGTGATACTTGCTTTGAATTGGATGAACTACAGGAACCTCCCCTTCCCTGCTTCTCTCTTCCTCCTCTCTGAAGCCCAACCCACCCTGCCAAAAAAAAAAAAAAAAATACAGCCAGTTCCTGATGGCTGAGTTCACAGCCAAAATTAGAAACATCCAACTGGTGTCCATTTCACAAAGAGCATCTTCCAAAAGTTGGGATCATCTGTGTTGGCTGGTGCCGACTTTCGGTGGTCTCCTGCAGTCTCAAAGCTAAAGTACTTTTTCTTCTGAAACTGCAGGTATGCAGTTTTCTCCGGATCTGCCTGGGGCAATCCAGAGCAAAGGGACAGCCTCCTAAAAAAAAGGAGTTCAGAGGAAACAGCAGTTTCCATCAGTAGACTTGCAGACTCAGAAGCAGGGAGTAGCAGAAAAAAGAGCCTGTGCTTTGGGTTAAGTTCTGAATCTTGGCTTCAACGCTTCATGCCTGTGTGATCTCAGACAAATGTTTACCTTTCTGAGCATCCCTAGGTGGCAAACGATCTAACGACACCTGCTGTACAGTGTGACCATGAGGAACATCCAGACATAGGCACGTCGTAAATTGTAATACAAGTGAATTGGCTTTCCTGACCTTCCACACTTACCTCATATTCAGCTGAAGCTTCAGAGAAAGACTCCTCAGAATGTCAAAAGAGTTGATAGTTTTCTTTTGGAAGGGTAGTTTCTGATATTTCAGATGTTGTTGGATCGTCCAGAAGTTTAAGTCTCAGCAGCTTTTCCTCTTCCCTCATATAAACACCTAGAAATAATTTCCTGATCTCCATCCCATGGAAACCAAAAAGCACCTAGACAAAGAGAATCAAATCACGTTGAAATCACTGAGCAGAGCTCACCTTTCTTCCACAGACAGCCAGGTTAGCCAAAGGTTTTGCTTTTTTACCAAAGGGAAATGGAGTGAGGAAAAGCGCTGACAATAAAGGAAGACTGCCGCTGTGGGAGAGTTTTAGGCTTGACTAAGATTCACAAAATATAATCATCCTGTGCGTTTCCATAATGTAATCTTTACAAAGAGAACCTAGTTGAATTTCCAGCACTCTCCCTTGAGCAAATTGCTCCTTGCCTCCTAACTTCAGTTTCCTCTGCTCTGAAGTGGAGACTGGAGATAATAATCACCGCCTTGCAGGATGGTTAAGGGGATTACAGATTAAATCCATCCAGCTGCTAGGCTCAGTGCCTAGCAGAGAGCAGGTGCTTCATAAATGGCTGTTTTATTGCTGACAAAACACTCTGGATAGCCACAGCCACCCCGGACGGTAAGAATCACTGGTCCCATTTTTTAAGACGAGAAAATGGAGACTCAGAAAAACATAAAGCATGCTCAAAATCCCACAATCCCGGCTTTGCACTGAGGGGATCGGCGCGCAGGTTTATTTGGCTGTAAAGCCTGTTTTCCTTCCAACACACACACACACACACACACACGCACGCACGCACGCACGCACGCGCGCGCGCTGCTGCCACGTTTGTTCCCACGGAAGCAGAGGGGGGAGGGAGATTTTGAGTGCGTTTCTTCGTCTACATCTGAGTTGCTTCCTCTCCTCTGGCTCATTCGTTCCATCCCCGAAGTCCCGGCTGAGGCCTCCACTGTGCTGCCAACCTCCCCTCCCCGCCTCTGCCGCCAGCTGAGGCTCCCACGCAGCCACAGAGGCACTGGAGAAACCACATCACCTCTCTCCTCCCCACCGCATGCCTTTGAAGTGAGCCTGTCATCTGACCGGTACCTACTCACGCTGCAAATCCCAGACTCCTTTCCTACCTGGAGCCCCGGATTCCCCCGTAGTTCAGGGCAGACACTAGATACGTCTGCCTTATTTTTCACGGGGCTTAATTTCGATCCAGCCTGAACTGACTAAGCACCTACTCTGTGCCAGACGCTAGGCTTGGCTCTGGAAAGAGAGAAATGAGTAAAACACGGGTCCTGCCTTCAAAGAACCCACGGAATAGGACAGACTCCAACTTGGTTCCATTTAATAAATAATCGCTGAGTACCTACCTATGCCAGACCCCGTGCTGGGCCCTAGGGAATACACAGATATACAAGGTGTCGGTCCCTGGAAGAGCTCCGGTCACTGCAGCCTCCTAATTAGCACAAGCACCTGCCAGCTATGCGTTCCCTGCTACGACCCCCCAGACTGTGCTTTATGAACGTCCTCTCCAGGCCACAAAATAAAAATAACGTTTTGAGATAGATGTTCGAAAGGGCAGAAAAGTCCCTCTGTCCAAAACCAATCATGATGATGAGGATTCTAGAATCCAGGTCTACTTTCTGTCTCAAAATTTACTGGTTTTCAAATATAAAATAGATAGCTAGTGGGAAGTAGCTGCATAGCACAGGGAGATCAGCTCAGTGCTTTGTGACCACCTAGAGGGGTGGGATAGGGAGGGTGGGAGGGAGATGCAAGGGGGAGGAGATATGGGGATATATGTATATGTATAGCTGATTCACTTTGTTATGCAGCAGAAACTAACACATCATTGTAAAGCAATTATACTCCAATACAGATGTTAAAAAAAAAAGTTGCTGGTTTTTTTGGCAGGGTTCTGGCAGATCTGTTGTTCCTATAATTACCTCACATTTGAAGGGTGTGCTTGAATTTTCCAAAGCATATTCCCTCTATTATCTCATCTGAGCTCAGCATCCCTGTCTCAAGTAGTTACAGGGTTTCTTTTGTGAGGCCCAGAGATGGTGACAAGTCAGAGGAAAGGGGGCCGGCCAGTGCCAAGCCCTGCAAGGCCATTTACTCCTCAGAGGGCCCTGGAAAGGAGCTGACCTCGTTCCTTCTCTTGTTTTCTATTTGAGGAAACTGAGGCTTAGAGCATCTCTCCCAAGAACACAGGACTAGGTAAGAGAAGTCCTGGGCTTGCACCCAAGTCTAGCAGGAGCCAGTGCCTCTGACAGCCAAGCCTGCTGTCCTCAAAACAAAACAGTGCTCTCATCCTGGAGCCGGGACAGCCCGGCCTGCCTGGTGGAGAGGTGGGATGGCTTCGTGGGGTCTCAGCACAAGCTTGTTCTCTCAGCCTGAAGACTTTGGGAGACTCACCAAACCTCTGGGCCTCCATTTGCCACAAGGCGATGCTAAGCCCTGCTGCCTTCATCCCAGGGTTCTGCGAGGGTCTGCTGAGATGTGAAATGGGTGGGAACAAGGTTTTGAAGAAGACATAAGTGCACAGGATTGCCCTTCACAGAGGGTCTGCTGACACGTTACTGTGGAATCAGGAGGCCTGGAGACAAAAAGCAGACAGGCCACAATCCCCTCCAGGAGCCCTGCTCTGGAACCAGGACTGGCCCCTCCAAGGGGTCCAGGCGAGGGCCATCGTCCACAGAGCCAGGCCCCCGCCCTGGTGATTTATCCGTCTTTGCCTCTCTAGCCGGGCTCAACCCGCAGACGCAGGGGTGGGGGAGGGGCTATCACAGAAACAGACAGGTCTGGTCACAGGGGGACAGCGTCCATGCCAAGAGCCCACTTTGTTTTAACGAATGACACCAAACACTTAGGCCATAATCTCTTCAGATTCCTGCGTCTGGCAGTAATTACATGCCTCCCATTAATAAATCCTATTTCTGAATAGTTTACTGCACTGCACCCCTTTCTGCAAACACTGCAGGCTGAAACCTGTCAGATGAGGCCAGAGGCAGGCTTGTGAAGAGAACGCAGATACAATGCCAGCTTTCTGGGCATGAAAAGGCAACAGCCACAGGCAGGGAAATAGCCACAGGCTCTGATGTGCCTCCAAGTTCCAGGTATGGAGGGAGGTTTGTAATTCTCACCCCTACATTCAATCACTCACTGACTCCCCAGAACTCTGACCCCCAAATTTATCTTGAAGGCATCTCCACTGCCTTGGTTCAGAATTCATCAGTCTCACCTGGAATATAGTGACAGTGTGTCATCCTGTCACTCTCCAGCTCATCTGCCACGTGCTGCCAGAGCGATCTTCCCCACAGAAAAGTCTGATCGCATCACTCTCCTGCATAAGAGCTCTGCAGACATCTGCAACACTCCAGGATAAAGTCCACTCCTCCCTATCAAGGCCCTTCGGGATTTGAATCCTGCTACCTGTCCAAGCTCACTTCCCAGAAATTACCCTTCCCACTATACTCCACCCTACTGGTTCTCAGAGCGTGATCCTTGAACCAGCCGCACCAACATCATCCAGGATCTTTTGAGAAATGAAAATTCTCAGGCTTCACCCAGAGCTACTAATTCAGAAACTCTAAGGTGAGACCCAGAGATCCGGTTTTTCAGTAAACCTTCCAGATGATTTTGATGCAGGCGATCACTTGAAAAAATACCTCTTTACCTACTTTTTCTTAAACTTCAGTGTTTCTTAAACTTCAGTGGGGATCTTGGTAAAATGTAGATTCTGATTTAGTTGGTCCAGGGTGGAGCTCAAAATTCTGCTATTCTAGCAAGTTCCCAGGTGATGCCAGCACTGCCGGTCCACACACCAAACTGGGCAGCAAAGTTCTGGACTTCAGTGAACTCCTCATGATTTCAAAGCACACCTACTACCTCTTGCTTGCCTTCGTGAGTGCCGTTCCCTCTCCCTTCCCTAGTTTTCTTTTCCTCCCTTTCTCATGTCCCTGTCCCATCAAACAATTCTACTTATCTATCAAAAGTCCACATAAAGAGCCTCTGTACTCGGAAGACTTCCTTAACACCTCCCATCCCCACCCCAGATGGATGAAAGCCCTTTTTTCCCCTGCTCCCACATGACTCTGCAAACACACACTACATCAGAGCACTGATCACACTATACTGTCTGTCTGTCTGTCTGCCTGTGCTACCCCGTCCAAAAAAAAAAATACTTTAGGAACAGGACCTCTTGCATAGCTGTGAACACAGCACCAAAACAGTGCCAGGCACACAGCAGAACAACAGATAGAGAGTGAGTGAATGAATCCTTAACAACCAGTCCTATTGGACTAGGGCAGGTAATAAACCAAATATTTGGGAGGATTGGCCTCTTATTATTCTACCTGCCACGAGACCGGTATTAACCACCAGGTTCCTTTTAAAACAGGCAAGAGCAAACACTGTGTTCTAAACCAAACCGGCTGCCTAATCCTAGAAGACAAAAAACAGAGAGATGTTCTCTGTGCACCAGGAACCCCAGAGAAAACTTCTGAGAGGTAATATCCAAACAGGAGGTAGGTACATAGGGACTTCGCAGAGAGGAAGACTCCACACAGGGAAATTTCACCAAGGAAGTTCCTTTATTCACTAATGTAAATAATGTAATGTAAATCCCGTCCACAAGCATTTATTGTACCCTTTCTATGTGGAAATGTAAGATGAATTAGAAGAAGTGGAAATGTAAGATGAATTAGATCTCTTCCTTGCTCCCAAGAGGTCCGTCTAGTGGGGAAAGTAGGTACACAAATGTGTGAGGACAATACAGAGTGACAAAAGCTGTGATTCAGATGTGCACAAACCGTGGAGCAGATGCTTTCCATTTTGCCAGGAGGGATGGGGACAGGCATCAAAGAGGAGATGATATTTGAGCTGAGTCTGGAAGGCTGAGTTCATTTTTCAGAAGGAAAATAGGGGAGAAGGGTATTTCAGGCAGAAGGCACAGGGCAGGCACAGGAACAGAGGATAGAAGAATACCGCCCTTAGGGGATGGTACTCTGATACGGTAGGAGAAGTGGGTTGGAGTGGAGGATCTCGTGAGGAAGATGAACAGAACCGGACGGGTCATTTGGCAAACATTGATGGAGCGCCAGCTGGGCACTGAGGCAGGCCCTGGAGATGCAGACCACCATAAACAACACGGAAATGGTTTCTGCTCCACTGGGGTTTACAGTTCACAGTTTAGTAGGAGCGGTGGGGAAAACACAAACAAACAAATGAAAAAAATATCTGCACATGGTAACAGACAATTCGCTGAGCCAGAAAAAGAGTGAGGGCTTAAACTTCCGGTAAAATGAATAGGGAAAGGCTCCCCAAGGAGGTGAACTTAATCCGAGAAGGAAGAAAAGGGGAGAGAGGAGAGAACCCCAAGCTGAGAGGGAAGACTAGGCAAAACCCCCGAGGAGGGAGGTAACGTGGTAAATTCAAGAAACCCAAGGTGGATGGAATTACTGAGTGAAAGGACAGTGACATAATTTGACAAGAACAGATTGGAGGGCTAGACGGGCCACACTGCCTGGGTCCTGCAGGCCACAGTGGGTGTTTGTCTTGATGCTAAGTGCAGGGGAGCCTTTTGGAGGCTCCAGAGCAGGAGGCTGGCGTGACCTAGTTTGGTTGGAGTATTTTCTTTTCCCTTTTATTTTTTTCCAAATAGATGACTCCGCTTCCTTAATTAAAAAATGGATTGGAAGGAGATTGGAGACAGATCCTCCCTGGAGGCTCAGAAATTGTTCTGTTGAGAAAAGAAGCCAGGCCAGAACTAATGTGATGGCAATAAGGATGGAGGGAGCAGCGTCAAGAGAAGGTCCCTTAGGAAAACACCATACTAGGAGCCCCCAAAGAGCAGCTTCCTCTACTTAAGCTGAATGTACAGCAAGTTCTCTTTCAGGACCTATTTATTGAAAAGAGTACCTTTCTAATCCCTCCTACACTGTTGGTGGGAATGTAAATTGGTGTAGCCACCACGGAAAACAGTATGGAGATCCCTTAAAAAACCAAAAATAGAGCTACCATATGATCCTGCAATCTTACTCCTGGGCACAGATCCAAAGAAAACCATAATTTGAAAAGATGCATGCACCCCAATGTTCATAGCAGCACTATTTACAATAGCCAGGACATGGAAGCAACCTGAATGTCCATTGACAGATGAATGGATAAAGAAGATGTGGTACATATATACAATGGAATATTACTCAGCCATAAAAAAGAACAAAATAATGCCATTTGCAGCAACATGGATGGACCTAGAGATTACCGTACTAAGTGAAGTAAGCCAAAGACAAATATCATATGATATGGCTTATATGTGGAATCTGAAAAAATAAAAAATGATACAACACAGAAATAAACCCACAGACATAGAAAACAAACTTATGGTTACCAAAGGGGAGGTGGGGAGGGATAAAATAGGAGTTTGGCATTAACATATACACACTACTCTATCTAAAATACTGGTTGGCCAATAGGTCCATTCAGTTTTTTCTGTAAGATGGCTCTAGTAGCACTTAGTTGTCTTTAACTTCATTCAAGACCATTTAGTTAGATTGTATGTGACAGCTGTCATATCAGCGTGCATTTTTTAAAAAGTTATCAAAATTGGTGAATTTTTGTGTAGCCATTTTAATACTGAAGATGGAAGAAAAAAGCAGCATTTTCAGCATATTATGTTTTATTATTTCAAGAAACGTAAAAATGCAACTGAAATGCAAAAAAAGATTTGTGCAGTGTATGGAGAAGGTGCTGTGACTGAAGGAACATGTCAAAAGTGGTTTGCGAAGTTTCGTGCTGGAGATTTCTCACTGGACAATGCTCCATGGTCGGGTAGACCACTTGAAATTGATAGCGATAAAATCGAGACATTAACTGAGCACAATCAACGTTATACCACGCGGGAGATAGCCGACATATTCAAAACAGCCAAATCAAGCATAGAAAATCATTTGCACCAGCTTGGTTATGTGAATCGCTTTGATGTTTGGGTTCCACATAAGTTAAGCAAAAAAACCTTCATGACCGTATTTCCGCATGGGATTCTCTACTTATATGTAATGAAAAACTTTCCGTTTTTAAAACAAATTGTGACGGGTGACGAAAAGTGGATGCTGTACAACAATGTGGAATGGAAGAGATCGTGGGGCAAGCGAAATGAACTACCACCAACCACACCAAAGGCTGGTCTTCATCCAAAGAAGGTGATGTTGGGCCTCCCTGGTGGCGCAGTGGTTGAGAGCCCACCTGCCGATGCAGGGGACACGGGTTCGTGCCCTGGTCCGGGAAGATCCCACATGCCACTGAGCAGCTAGGCCCATGAGCCACGGCCGCTGAGCCTGCGCGTCTGGAGCCTGTGTTCTGCAATGGGAGAGGCCACAACAGTGAGAGGCCCGCGTACCGGAAAAAAAAAAAAAAAAGAAGGTTATGTTGTGTATATGGTGGGATTGGAAGGGAGTCCTCTATTATGAGCTCCTTCTGGAAAAGCAAACGATTAATTCCAACAAGTACTGCTCCCAATTAGACCAACTGAAAGCAGCACTTGATGAAAAGTGTCCAGAATTAGTCAACAGAAAACGCATAATCTCCCATCAGGATAACGCAAGACCGTATATTTCTTTGACAACCGGGCAAAAACTGTTACAGCTCGGCTGGGAAGTTCTGATTCACTCGCAGTATTCACCAGACATTGCATCTTCAGATTTCCATTTATTTCGGTCTTTACAAAATTCTCTTAATGGAAAAAATTTCAGTTCCCTGGAAGACTGTAAAAGGCACCTGGAAAAGTTCTTTGCTCAAAAAGATTAAAAGTTTTGGGAAGATAGAATTATGAAGTTGCCTGAAAAAATGGCAGAAGGTAGTGGAACAAAAGGCTGAATATATTGTTCAATAAAGGTCTTGGTGAAAATGAAAAATGTGTCTTTTATTTTTACTTAAAAACTGAAGGCACTTTTAGGCCAACCCAATAGGTAACAAACAGGATCTATTGTATAGCACAGGGAAGTATACCCGATATTTTGTAATAAACTATAAGGGAAAAGAATCTGAAAAAAAATAGATATGTGTATGTATAACTGAATCACTTTGCAGTATATGTGAAAATAACACGACATTGTAAATCAATTATACTTCAATTTTAAAAAATAAAAGAGTGACTTTCTGCTTTGCAACATGCCTTCCATCTGCCTGAATTCTGGGTTGGGGAGCCATTTGGCTCAAGACATGAGGAAACTCTATGGTAGCTATATCCCTGGTCAACACATGCACTGATGCTGGCAGGCCCTAAAATAAGGCAGAGGTAACTCACATATTTTCCACCTTCCACTGTTGAGCTACCCTATGACAACCTGCCCAGCCAAGTCTCCCATTGGGCTGAACTCCTGAGAAATTGGGGTCTGATGAATATTGGGAAAGGGGGTGGCTCTTGAGACAAAGGCCAATTGCACACAGGAGGCATGCAGCTGCTTCCTTTTCTTAAACCCTCTAGAACGCCTGTCCTATGAAAGACAGATCGTGGCATCTAACAGCATTTTAGAAAGGGAGTTTTTACTGGGGATTTTCATACTTTTTAATAAATCCTAGTCTTCGATCTAAAAGATCTCCAAGGGAACCTTTGTACACTGTTTGTGGGAATGTAAATTGGTGCAGCCACTGCAGAAAACAGTATGGAAGTTTCTCAAAAAAACTAAAAATAGAACCACCATATGACCCAGCAATCCCACTCCTGGGTATTTATCAGAAAGAAACAAAAACACTCGTTTGAAAAGATACGTGCATCCCAATGTTAATAACAGCGTTATTTACAATTGCCAAGATACAATTGCCAACTTAAGTGTCCATCAACACATGAATGGATAAAGAAGATGTGGTACATATATACAGTGGAATATTATTCAGCCATAAAAAAGAAGGATATTTTACCATTTGCAACAACATGGATGGGCTTGGAGGGTATTATGCTAAGTGAAATAAATCAGACAGAGAAAGACAAATACTGTATGAGATCACTTATATGTGGAATCTAAAAAATACAACAAATTAGTGAATATAACAAAAAAGGAAACAGACTCACAGGTATAGAGAACAAATTAGTAGTTATCAGTGGGGAGAGGGAAGGGGAAGGGGCAATACAGGGGTAGGGGAGTAAGAGGTACAAACTATTAGGTATAAAATAAGCTACAAGGATATATTGTACAACACAAAGAATATAGCCAATATTCTATAATAACTATAAATGGAGTATAACCTTTAAAAATTGTGAATCACTATATTGTACACTTGTAATTTATGTAATATTGCATATCAACTATACTTCAATTTAAAAATCAATCAATCAGGACTTCCCTGGTGGTGCAGTGGTTGAGAGTCCGCCTGACGATGCAGGGGACGCAGGTTCATGCCCCGGTCCGGGAAGATTCCACATGCCGCAGAGCGGCTGGGCCCGTGAGCCATGACCGCTGAGCCTGTGCGTCCGGAGCCTGGGCTCCGCAACGGGAGAGGTCACAGCAGTGAGAGGCCCACGTACCGCAAAAAAAAAAAAAAAAAAAATCAATCAATCAATAAAAATCTCCAAGGATAATTTCATCCAACCCCCTTTTTGACAGATGGGCAAGCTAAGATGCAGAGAAGAGTGACTTATCGGAAGTCATGAAGCTATTGTTTGAGCAAAGCTGTAACTGCAAGGTTGGTCCTCATTCTCAATCCTGGGCCCTTTCTCTAAGACTCCACACACCCTTCTGTGAATAACTTATTGAGCATTTACTACATGCTGGGCTCTAATTCACACACCACTAGAGGAGTGAATTTTTTAGATACAATACATGCAGTGTTATAAAATGGAATACTAGGCTTGTTGAGAATCTTGAGTGCAGTCACGGCCTCCATGATACTCTGAACTCCTGAGAGCAAGGGAACTGAGTCTTATTCATCTACATATCCAGTCAAGGAACCGGGCAGATAGTACTGTTGATCAGTGAATGCGGGAACGCATCCTATGGTCGTTGGGGATTGTTCACAACAATAAAACGGGGCCAAGTGGTATCTAGTGCAGACAGTTCCAAGCAGCTCTGCTTTCACGGTGGGTCTCTGAATGCAGAGCCTGCAGTAGTGGGTGGGTGGCAATGATTTTTTTTCCCTCGCTGGTCAATTGCCTTTTCAGGTGGTCTTTATGAAGCCATCAATCTCTTAACCCTGACAGTCACTGTGACCCACTGCAGCTCAGGAAATGAATCTTTCTTAATTACCAGACCTTTCTTGCTCCCTTGAGATCCTTGAGTACTACACCAGGTGTAGCTGATGGATGTGTCATCTGGTTCTACCAGCAAAAGTGAAGTGTCTTATTTGCTCAAACCTGAGGGCCCAGCTTGCCATCCCAGCGTAGTTAGAGGGGAAGCCACCCATGATTCATGTCTCCAGGAAAAGACTTTTTGGCTCCAGCCTTTGGAATATTGCTAAGGGGTTAATAACACAGACTTCAGAGTCAGACCCATGAGCTTGGATTTCCGTCTCTGCCTCTCACCGTGAAGCAAATTGCTTGACTTGACTCTCCAAGCTTTGATTTCCTCGTGTGCAATGGGTTCCGCTCACCTGCGCCACTTTGAGATGCTGGACGGCTCAGTCCTCTGGCAGATTCTCTTGTTCAGCTATGCTCATTTCCGTGATGGTCTTACCCCTGCCTTTTAATACTGTGTATATGCCAAAGTCTCTTAAATGTTTTTCTATCCCAGACCTCTCATCAAAACCCCAGGCCCAGATAATGATCTACATACCTAACATCTCAGCTGGGCCATGTTATGAGCGTCTCAAACTTAATATGCCCCAAACCAACCTCTTGATTCCTGCTGCACCCTATCTTCCTTATGTTTAGTAAGTGGCAACTCCATTCTAGCAGGTTCTTGGGTATAAGACATTCGAGTCACATTGGACTTTCACACCCCACTTCTGGTCCACCAGCAAAGCCTGCCTGGTCTGCGTTCTTCAATCCCACTCCTTCTCATTACCCACCCCATTACCACTGAGATCCAAGTGGTAATTATCCCTTGCTTGGATTATTACAGCAGTCACCTCCTTGGAAGATTTCCCAGCTTCCACTCTTGCCCCTTACAGAATTTCTCCCTCAGCAGCCATAGTGATACTTTATAAAGTCAGATCATGTGTCACCTCTTTACTTAAATCAACAACCTCCTATTTCACTCAGTAGAAGCTAACATCCTTACAATGTCCTACAAGTCTCTATAAAATATCTCCTCGAAAAGGGAACCCTCCTACACTGTTGGTGGGAATGTAAGTTGGTGCAGCCACTGTGTAAAGCAGTATGGAAGTTCCTCAGAAAACTAAAAATAAAACTATCGTATGATCCAACAATCCCACTCCTGGGCATATATTCAGACAAAACTATAATTCAAAAAGATACATGAACCCCCTACGTTCATAGCAGCACTATTCACAATAGCCAAGACATGGAAACAAACTAAATGTCCACCAACAGATGAATGGATGAAGAAGATGTGGTACATATATTCAAAGGAATATTACTCAGCCATAGAAAAGAATGAAATAATGCCATCTGCAGCACCATGGATGGAACTAGAGATGATCATACTAAGTGAAGTAAGTCAGAAAGAGAGAGACAAATACCACATGATATCACTTATATGTGGAATCTAAAATATGACACAAATGAACCTATCCATGAAACAGAAACAATCACAGACATAGAGGAAAGCCTGTTGGTTGCCAAGGGGTGGGGGTTGGGGGATGGATGGGCTAGGAGGTTGGGGTTAGCAGATGTAAGCTTTTATATAGAGAATGGATAAACAACAAGGTCCTACTGTACAGCACAGGGAACTATATTCAATATCCTATGACAAACCATAATGGAAAAGAATATTAAAAAAGAATGTATATATATATATATATATACATATGTATGTAAATATAATATATAGGTATAACTGAATTACTTTGCTGTACAACAGTAATTAACACATTATAAGTCAACTATAATTCAATTAAAATATATATATATATTTCCTTCTCTTCCACAGCCCATACTTCTCTCATGTCCTCCCACCACACTCCCTGTCATTCAAGCCACCCTAATCCATCCCACACCACTCCCCTTGCTGTCCTCCAGCAAGCACGTTCTTGCCTCAGGGGACATGAGGGCTCTTGCAGATGCTGTTCCCTCTGCCTGGAACGTGCTTTCCCTGGTTATCCACGTGACCTGCTCTCTCCCTTTTTTCTGCTCAATGTCACACTATCAGAGAGGCCTTCCCTTATCCTCCTGTATGACAGCAACTTCATCCTCTCCTGAGCCATCATCCTCCATATTCTGCTTTATTCTCCCTTGTCATATTACTGCCACCTAAAATATTCATTCAATTGTATGTTTCCTGAGAGCAAGGACTTTACTCTGTTCACCACTGTGTCCCCAGCATCTAGAATAGTGCTTGGTCCATAGAAGGTGTTTATAAATATTTGTTGAATGAATAAATGAATACAATGGAGGTAATAGTTTACCTACTAGGATGATGGAGGGATTGAATGGGATGGTGTGTGTAAATCATCCTGCATATTGTCTGTAGGTGACCCTTCTCCCGGTGGAGCTTCCAACATGACTGTAGGTCATGGAAAGTGACAGAGTAAAAACACCATTCCAGCCCCTTTATACAATAAGAGTGACCAGCGGTTGAGAGTCTGCCTGCTAATGCAGGGGACACGGATTCGAGCCCTGGTCTGGGAGGATCCCACATGGCGCGGAGCAACTGGGCTTGTGAGCCACAACTACTGAGCCTGCGCGTCTGGAGCCTGTGATCCACAACAAGAGAGGCCGCGATAGTGAGAGGCCCGCGCACCGCGATGAAGAGTGGTCTCCACTTGCCACAACTAGAGAAAACCCTACGCACAGAAATGAAGATCCAACACAGCAAAAATAAATTAATTAGTTAATAAACTCCTACCCCCAACATCTAAAAAAAAAAAAAAGAGTGACCTTTCACTTCTTCCCATTTGTGTACTAAGCTTTTACCTTTTTTATATCATTTAAGAAAACCTACAAAATAGATATTTTTATTATTTCTAGTTTCACAGCTGCAGTAGCTGAGGTCTGGAGAGGTTAGAAAATTTAGATTACCTGTGTATAAAAGAGCTTGTCATATATTAGGTATGTTACACAAGGGTGATGACTCCTCCATCCCAAGTTCTGCCTTTGACTGGGAATTTAGGACCTGCTGGCCTCTGAGCCTCCTTAGAACCCAGCTATCCCTATAGGCCAGATTTCAAAAGGCTGAGAAGACAAGAAAGAACTGTAAGCACAGAGTGGTGTCCTCTTCCATAAATTGGGCCTATGAAGAAATCCGCCCTTAAAACTTTAATTCTTTCATCATAGAGGTAAATTAGGTCAGCCAGGCATGAACCTTTCCAACACTTCTTTGGAGAAAATCTACCAGAGCTACACCAAAGTGGTTATGTACATGAGCACACACATAAGATTTATCCTATGTTTCTACTTCCAAACCTTGTCCTCTGTCAGTCGAAGGAACATGGCAACAAATAGAATCAGGTCACACATGCACAAAAAAAAACAGAAATAACCACAGCCAACTGTGTCATTAGGTTCAGACTCACAGATACGAGGTTCCCCAAGGACCTTGAAGATGTGACCCCAGGTCTCAGGCCTCTTAAGCAATTCTGAACCAGGAAGAACAAACAGTAAAATCAAAGGCATTGAAATGATGAGAGCAAAAGAAGAAGAGACGGTAGGAAGAGCTAGAAGCACATGGTTGGGAGGAAAAAAGCTCAAGATAGATACTATTACACAGAGATGGGAGAGTGTGTGTAGTATACACATCATATAATGTTTTGTATATAAAGAGAGGGAGATTCTGTAAGCACATATAACAAAACGTCAAAGGACTTATCTCTGAAGAGTGGGAATATATGTGTGATTTTTATCTCTTTTGTCCTTTATTTTTTTTCTGCAATGGGCATATTCCATTTGGGTAATAAGAGGGAAAAAGAAGATATTAGCCAGAAGATAGATAGCAAGGCTCACCTCTTCCCAGACAGCACGGACACCAGTTCCAAGCAGTCCACCAGTGAGTCCGGCCTCTCCTGTGTTGGCGGAGGTCAGGACATGGACTTTCTCCCAGTTTACTAGGCTCAAAAGCTCCTGGGTCCCCAACTTTACCCTTCTCCTCACCCTAGCGTATGCTTCACTCATTCTAACACACAAGTTTTTGCTTTGAAAAATTGGCCTTCACAAAACTAATAATAATTAAAGAGAAACTGCAAATATCAGTCCCATGGGAGAGGATATGGTCAACCCAAATACTAGGTAAAGAGATGCAAATTAGAATTACAGTCATTAACCGTATTTCTCCTAATAACTTTACCAGTAATAATAATGCCAATGCTGGCAAGGGTGCTGTGAAATTGATAGCCTCCTACATTGTTGAGGACATTGTGAATATGTTCAAACCTGTGAGAAAAGCAAATTGGCAACATGAAGCAAGAGCCATGAAACTGGTTGCTCCATTTCATCCAGTAATTCAACATGAGGAAATGTATCTTTAAAACATAATAAGAGGTACTGTCAAAGATTTATGTCCCAAAATGCTCATAGTAGCAGAAAAAAATAGCTCTGGTATATCCACTCAATAAAATATGAAACCGCCACTAAACATGACCATCATGAAGACAGGGGCAGTATGCTCGTGATATCTATAAAGGCGCACCACTATTACAGTTCCATGTAAGTCGTGGAGAAAATAGGCTAAAACATTCTCAAAGGAAACATACCAGCATACTCATCTTGGATGCAGAAGAGGGGTAGAAAATGAAAACCTTTTGAATCTTCTAGAATGTGGGCATGCTTCTTTAAGAATTTGTTTTTAATCCATTCTAAATGAATTGGGGTGGAAGTGCCTTCTTTGCACATTAACTTCTCAGTTTCCTTACCTCTAAATAGTGTTAAGAAGAGTTTCATCTCAAGTGTGTTGTGACTATTGGACAAGTGAATACATTTGACACATTAAATAAGCTAAGTCTTTAACGTGCTTAGAACAACACCTGGTACATAGCAAGTGCTCAATGCATGCTATTTTTGTTGTTGTTCTTTGATAATTTGTCCGTACCTTGACTCTCCATTCTTCTCTTACCACATTATTCTAGGGAATTTCTCTTCTCACTTAGATCCTTTAAACAACTCCCTACTCGATCTGCCTCCAGACTCCTCTGTTCCTGTCTTGAGCACAATTTTTTAAAAACAAACAAACAGACAAAAGCAAACAAAAAGATGATTTGTCTACATCATTTCTCACAAACCTCCAACGTCTCCCGGCTCAAGGACACTGTTCAAACTCTTCAGTCTGTTATTCTGTGCTTCATGATCAGCCCTAAGCTTCCTTCTAGACCTTTCATCACCAACCACAAAACAGCCCTTTCCTCTGTTGAAAGACAGTACTAATTGATCCTGCACACCTAAAACAAACTGGCCCTGGGCCACGTGCTGTTGACATGTCCGATTACACTCAATACTTACAATCACCTTGCTGCAGTCAGTGTTATGATCATTTCACAGAAGAGGAAACCAGCTGAGATAAGGGACTTGCCCAAACTCACAGAGTTAGTAAGTTATAGAATGGAGATCTGAACTCCATCCCCCCCCACACACACACATCCCAACCCAGGGCCTGTCTCCTTCTGCTTCCTCCCCACATGCCTGCCTCATGAATACACCTTCCAGGGCAGGCCTTCAAAATTACCATTCTGCAAATATACCATGTTTCATACAGGACCCACTTAGGTTATTGGGTCCAGAACGGCCTATACAACCACACGCACCCATTCCCCACACACGTGAGCACGTGCACACACACACACACATATGCCCCATCTAATGCTTCATCTCTCTCCTGAATACTATTCCTTCTTCTAAGACAATTTAAATACTTCCTTCCTCTCACAATAAAGAAATGCCTTCATCATTGAATTCCATCTACAGTGTATTTTAATAGATGGTTTACCTGCAGTCAACAGAGTACTGAGATACTGGCTATGGGGCAGCCAAGAGGCAGTCGGGGTAGTTCCACCTACGGGGTGCTTACCATCTAGCAGCTGAATCTCTGAGGTGCCAACTACAAACAGGGTCAAAGTCCTAGCAGAGATCAAGGAGGGCCAAAGGTGGAGAGAGGGGTCAGAGCTGCTTGGCATGAGAAAGTATTTTATGTCAGTGAGAGTGGGATCAGGTCCTGACTGAATCTGTTATCCTAGATAAGTTACTTCTTTCTGGGCCTCAATTTCTTTCTATATAAAATGGTATTAATGAGTTGAATGTCCTCTAAGTACCCGCATTCTTACCCCAAACTCAGCATAGTGTCTGGCACATAGTAGGTATTCAATAAACATTTGTCGAATGAATAAACTCTGCTACTTTAAGATAAAGTCCAGGTATGTGGAAGGGAGAGGAAGAGAATTCTCACCAGCTTTAGGCTCTCATGAAATGATTCCTGAAAGGGGTGAAGGATTCCCCCTTTCTCACAAGATCCAGGCCAGGTTTTCTCTGAGACTCTGACCAGTCTTAGGCAGGGAGGGTTTAATTATTTCTGAGTCTGTACCCCAGCTGGATAGAGTTAATAAACCAGCCAGGTCTTTATCTTAACAAGGAGTCTTAGGATCAAATTCTCCCCTCATTAAAGGCCCAGAAATCTCCCTGACAGCAGTGGGAGTTCTGCAGTCAGCCTGAACATGGAATTTAGTTTCTTAGTGAATTCCTCCATGGGCAGGACCCTTTAGAGGTGGGACAGTCTGGAAGAGAAGGAGAGATGGAAGAGAAAAGGAAAGGAGGGAGGGAGGAAGGAAGGAGGGAGAGAATGAGGAAGGGAGGGAGGGAGGGAGGGAGGGAGGAGAAGGGGAAAAACAAACCTCTCTTAGAACTCAGGGCACAGAGACAGGCAGGAAGGAGCTTCCCTAGATGGGTGGGCTGTGGAGGCGGGAATGGTGTAGAGCCAGAGCTGAACCCTCACACACACCACGTCTGTGGACCCTCCGGACCGTCCTGGGGAGTAGGTATTCTCGTCTGAAAGCGGACTGACCAACCTGAGCTCCCCAGCTGGTAAATGTTGAAGCCCATTCTCCTTACTCCCCAGCCTGAACTCTTTCCATTAACTACACAGGTTTCCCAAAATAAAGTTCAAAACGTGGCAGTCTCCAAGGACAATGTTATATTCCTATTTCTAAGTCTCACAACAATCATATAAGACAGACGTGGAGACAAACAGTTCTTTCCTCTTTAAGATAATGCCACATATAGGTATATATTTATAAATCCATGACTATATATAGGGAGAGATTTAAATGTGTACATAAAAGCATACTTATCTATTTCTCTGTGCTATTTTCCAGTACATTCTTATGTATATGTGCCTGGGGGGTCCAATGTGACCACAGAGACCTGAGTTTGAATCCTGCCTGGATCACATGCTATCTGGACGTTGAACAAATTTTTTAATGTCCTGGAGACTTTACTTCCTCATCCATCTGGTAGAAATAATAATAAAGCATTTCCCACAGGCTGGTTTTAAAGGTTAAATAAGAGAATACATCAACCAGTCAAAAAGACAAATACTGTATGATTCCACTTATACGAGGTACCCACAGGAGTCAAACTCATAGAGACAGAAAGTAGAAAGGTGGTTTCCAGAAGTTGGAAGGAGGGGGAAATGGGGAGATATTTAATGGGTTATCGAGTTTCAGTTTTGCAAGGTGAGAAAGTTCTGGATTTGGGTTACACAACAAGGTGAATATATTTAACACAACTGAACTGCGCACTTAGAAATGGTTAAGATGGTAAATTTTCTGTTTTCTGTTGGGTTGGCCAAAAAGTTCATTTGGGTCTTTCCGTAAACCCAAAAGAACTTTTTGGCCAACCAAATATTTTTACCACAATTTTAAAAATAAGTGCAAATAGGAGAATACATATGAAAGGCCCTGCATAGCATCTCACACAGACCGCACTTAGTTTTGTCTCACACACACACACACACACACACAAGCACACACACCCACAGATGCACTCAGTGCTCTTTTGTAGTGGCACTTACAAGGCAGCACACTGCATCCCTATTTTAGGAAGCTTGTTTACAAATACATTAACAATACCATCATTAATTTGCCTCATTTGAGAAGCACACCTGGTCATGTGCTAGCAGGTAGGGAGAAGGGAGAAGATGGAACAGGGAAAAAGAAGTGGGAGAAACATTAGGTAATTTCTCAAGACTTGAGGCTAATGCTTTACTTTTTTTCTTTTCAAAATATGCCAGTGCGTCTGTGGGCATGCCTGCGTTTATACCTAGCTGCCATTCATTCAGCAGCTCCTGAAGTCTGTTTCTTCTCTGTTATAACAAACCCCCCTCCTTTCCTTATAATGTTAACCCAACACAGTCCTGGATACCCTATAAGTGCTAGAAAGTCAGTGTGGCTGTTGGGTGAATACATTCCCTTGGAGCTAGCGGAAGATACTACACCCTGGAGCATGAATGGAATGGGTCATGGGGCAGACCAGGCAGCCTTTGGGTAATTCCGTATGTTATTTCTAGCTCGTGGGGTCCCCAGGGGCCCCGTGGGACTGTCCACTGGAGGAAAATACCAAGTTGTTGGGTTCCCAGGCACAAATGAAACCCTAGGGGATTAGAATTCAGAGTGGAGAGGGAGCCCCAATGGTGGTGGAATAAATAAAGCCGATTATCAGGGTCAAACAGCAAGACGAGTCCAGTAATTAAAGCAGAAGCAATGGACTTGAAAGCAGCATGGACCAAATGTAGTACGAAAAAGAGCACAGAACGGGCCCTGACACCATGTCTCAGAAGCTTTCCCCGAGGAGGAAGCAAACAGTGAGTTTCCCCTTCAAGCAGCACCTGGGACATGACTGGGCTTAGTGACACTGCAGGGGAAACAGCATGTTTCTGAAATGTGCCTTTAATTATTGAGTGTGCCACGTGCACTAGCCTATGAACCAAAGCTCAAAGATAACTGCCTGACTCCACTGGTACTTTTCATCTGAGACAGTTCAGTCCATTGTCGGCCTTACAAGGCAAATAAGGTTTAGGTCTTCCCCTCTACCTTCCCTGGAACCTATTATCAGAAAAAGAGCACTATGGGCTTTTGAAACATTGAACAGAGCTAAGTGAGCTTCACATTGGCCAGAGTACGCGCTGTGTCACAAAATGCTGAAAGAATAATGGCAAACCATCTGAAGACAGCAGGGAAAGGAGGGCACTCGGAAAAAGGTCTTGGGTCTCGGGTTGGCTGCTCTCAGCCCCTTTCTCTGACTCTTTGAATTTTAAGATAATAGTGCTGGAGATGGCAGGGATGGCATTCCCGTCTGTGCTCATCACTCAAAGCCCGCAGACTAATTATAAGATGGCCACAAGAAGGGCGCTCCTGCCAAACCAGAAGCTTCTGGTCTTGCTATTTGCTCTCTTGCCTATCGGGTGACAGGAAAATACTGCAGCCCACAGCTGTCTTGTATTTGGGTATCACACTAGTCCTTGGAGAAATAGGATCAAGAGAATATGACGTAAACTTGGAATAGTGTGTCTCAGTTTGCAAAGTTCTCTCGCCTGACTAGTATCTTAGTGGGAGAGAGGTTACTGCGCTTAGCGCATGAGAACATTGAAGCCTTACAACATTGGCCTCTCCTGCCTCTTTGGATAACCTCCATGCCTCACGAGGTAGGTGCATGCTTGGTTCCAGCTACACTAACCTTCTTTCTGTTCCTTGAACTCTCCAAAATCACTCCCACCTCAAGGCCCTGGCACCTCCTGGACACCCACTCTCCCCTCCTTCTGGAATGTGCTTCCCCATCGATTTACATGTCAGCTCCTTCTCCCCACTCAGGTCTCAGCTCAGATGCCACCTTCTCCAAGAGCCCTGCCTGTCTACCCTCAATCAAGTAGCCCCACTTCCCTGAGACAAGAGCACCAGAATCAAAGCTAGATCATCCTTCTTCTGAGGGGCAATGCGGAAACTACTTTTCAGTCCTCTGTGGTCAAAATATGAGTGAATTTCCCAGTCACTTGTCACAAATCTGAAAACCACTCACCTCTGATGACCATTAACATGGGGTATTACTTTGATGGGTAAAAGTGAATCCTGCTTCTGAGCGGAACAGCGGCAGGAGCTGAGTTTTCTGGACGCTCCTACCCAACAGTGAAGTTCACTAATACAGAGGTGTCCAGGCTGGGAGAGGCTAGTGGAGGAGGTTTGTGAGAAATTTTCTGGCTAATCCTCACTAGAACTCTTTGTCTAAAACCAAGAACTTGGTAATGGTTTGGTGGGAGGTCTTTTAGGCTGTTCCCTGAAGAATATGTTCTCAATATTCTAATGGTGGTGGTGCTGCTGGCGACCCAGAATTCCCTCCCACACACCCAGCCCGGATGAGTATTTCTCCTACCTACTTGCCCTCAGGCACAAGACATCCATGCTCCCTGGTGAAATCCCCCCGCCTACCCGCCCCGACCTCGGGGTCCTCTGTGCCGTGCCTTTTGCATGTGTGCAGGAGAGGCAGGGCTCCTCACATCCCTGGAAAGAGCTAATAGCTGAGAAGCATAAACACTGGCCTGAGACCCAGAAGATATGGGTTTGGATTCTAAATCCACCCCTTCCCAGATGAGTGAATTTAGGGAAACCGTGGGATCCCTCTGAGCGTCTGTTTCCTCACCTGTCAAACAGAGACTTGATAAGCCAGACAGAGAAAGACAAATATGTGGTATCACTTGTATATGGAATCTTAAAACATGATACAAGTGAACTTCTTTACAAAACAGAAATAGACTCACAGATGTAGAAAACAAACTATGTGGTTACCAAAGGGGGATTAACATATACACATTACTATATATAAAATAGTTAAACAGGGCTTCCCTGGTGGCGCAGTGGTTGAGAGTCCGCCTGCCGATGCAGAGGACACAGGTTCGAGCCCCGGTCCGGGAAGATCCCACATGCCGCGGAGCGGCTAGGCCCGTGAGCCACAACTACTGAGCCTGCGCATCTGGAGCCTGTGATTCGCAACGAGAGGCCGCGATAGTGAGAGGTCCGCACACCGCGATGAAGAGTGGCCCCCGCTTGCCACAACTAGAGAAAGCCCTCGCACAGAAACGAAGACCCAACACAGCAAAAATAAAGAAATTAATTAATAAACTCCTACCCCCCCCAAAAAAAATAGTTAAACAACAAGGTTCTACTGAATAGCACAGGGAACTATACTCAAATATCTTATAATAACCTACAATGGAAAAGAATCTGAAAATGAATAGATATATCTATCACTGAAATACTTTGCTGGACACCTGAAACTAACACAACATTGTAGATCAATTATACTTCAATTAAAACTTTTTATAAATAAATAAATAAAACAGAGACTTGAATCTAACCTTAATCTACAATTCTGGATTGCTACAAGAACACTAAATAAATATGAGATTCAACAAATTATTTGGTTTAATAAAAAAGAGAAAGGACCAAGAGGTCCTGCACCAAAGAGGTGCTGAAGTTACACAGAGAAATTGTTTCTTTCCTCTAACTGCTCCTGGCGAGGCAGTCGCCCTGTACTGTAATCAGCAGCAGTAGCAGTTTTTGTTTGTTGGTTGTTTTTTTTTATATATTTTAATTAATTTATTTATTTATGGCTGCATTGGGTCTTCGTTGCTGTGCGTGGACTTTCTCTAGTTGCAGTGAGCAGGGGCTACTCTTCGTTGTGGTACGTGGGCTTCTCATTGCAGTGGCTTCTCTGGTTGCGGAGCACGGGCTCTAGGCGCACGGGTTTCAGTAGTTGTGGCACGTGGGCTCAGTAGTTGTGGCTCACGGGCTCTAGAGCGCAGGCTCAGTAGTTGTGACACACGGGCTTAGTTGCTCCGAGGCATGTGGGATCTTCCCGGACCCGGGCACGAACACGTGTCCCCTGCGTTGGCAGGCGGATTCTTAACCACTGCACCACCAGGGAAGCCCAGCAGTAGCAGTTTTACAAAGACTCCCACTAGGATACCTGTGTGCAAGAAACCTCCTTGAGGATTTGAGAATGATTTGATTTACATACGTTTGGGTTACAAACAAATATTCAGGAGCCTAGTTATTCCAGATGCATAGAGAGAGAATGCCTTTATTATTATAAGTTTATTCTTTACTTGTCCTCTGATTTGACAGATGGCCTTCTGCCTCTCTCCACGTCCTCCCCCCCAAACCGCCTAGGAGCTCTGTGTAGAGTCATGACCCTTCGACCAGTAAGTATCATTTATTTACTTGCAGCAAGGTGCTGGGCATAGTACTAGCAGTTATCACCCACTTTTCCATATTCTTGCAACAATCCTAGGTGATGACTGCTACGCTTATCCCCATCTCACACACAAGGACGCCGATGATCAAAGAGGTTAAGTGACTTGCCCAGGGTCCCACAGTGCCGAAGTGACAGAGTAGGCTATTTGGGCTCCTAAGGCCTCACTCTACCCACTGCAAGGGAGAGACAGCAGCACTTCCTACCTGGCCGCTGTCCTCTGCTTGTTCCACCAGAGAAGTGGCCGTGCAGGGTGACCCACCCCCTCTGCCTGCCCCCAGCTCCTCCATGTCAGAGGTTCCAGGCCCAAACATCCCTCCCTGCAGCCTCCACACAGCCAGCTCTGACTTCCCGAGTCAGCCACCCAGGGGAAGTCCACTCGTGGCAGACAGCAGAACTTTCCACTGCACAGAGGACCCCAGGCTTGCCAAGTTCTCCAGCAGCCAGGCTCTGGGACGTGGGCCTCATGTGTTCTCATTGCATAAGTGTTATTCCAGCCAGTTTCCAGAATCGGAAATATGGCAGACCATCACCTGGTGGGGAGCCTTTGCCCGGGAGAGATGCTTGTTTGGTTAGCTGTGTTTTCATGGCCCTTTCCAGGAGAGCAGCTTGTGAAAAGCGTTGTCTAGCAAGGTCCATTTCTTAAGTCAAAGTGGCTTTACTTTCCCTATTCTTCAGTCCTCCAACACATTTCCAACCAGTGATCTCTCAAACCCACCTCAGCAGCCTCTGCCCTGGGTCAGGCCCCTCATCTCCAGGTACAATCGCTCCATGGCCTCTTTGGGTGTCTTCCAGGCCTCCTGCCTCCCGCCTGGCCCAGCTCTAGGCCAGCCTCCGCGTCTTTCCAAATGCCAGTCTCACTGTATTCGTAAAATCCTTCCATGGCTCTCCAGCATCCAAAAAATACCTACTTCTCTACTGTTCAAATTGTAGAATATACAATACAATAAGAATATGTTATTATAATAATTTGAAAGAAAATATTTTAAGATACACTTCCCTCCCTAGACTGCAAGTTTCTTGAAGTAGGAAGAATGTCTTTTTTGTCTCTGACTCTCCAGGACACAGTTCAGCGCCCTATCCACTGTAGGTAAGAAGTCAAGACATGTTTATCGAAGTTCAGTGGTACTCGTCAAGCTTGAGAAGAGTAATGGGATACCCAGTGTAATTAGACTGGGGTGATAAAATTCCAGCCAAAACAATTTAGTCAGTATGCACAGCATTACCTAAGATAAAGATACAATTTCCATTATAATTTTTGCTACCAAAAATGGTTCTTAGACTCTCTTTATCAGTGCGTATTAGATTCGAACTCCTGATTGGGATCCATTTGTCCAAATCTGTGTACTGAGGAAGATGGTGCTCTTCAAGATGGGCCCTGATTTTGATGAGCTCTCAGGACAGAACCAGGGAAGTGCGGAGAAATTAGCAGGAGGACAATTTCAGCCCCATGCTCTCTCCTCCCCTCTATTTGGAACTCCAGTGATAGCCTTTCCTGCTTGTGTCTCAGGGGTCAAATCTGTGTTCTGTCATGTACCAACCCTGTGACATGTAGCAAACCACTTCACTTTTAGAGACTGCATGTTTGCATCTGTTCGTGGATTATTTGTGAAAAATAAATAAAATCATATATACATATATATATATATTTGTATATTGGCTGATGAATTTGAGGAACACAGAAAACTACTGAAATTATTAACGTTACTTATCCACAAAGCTCTCTCTCCTGCAAGATTAGGCACTTGAATTGGAGGGGTTGTGTCTCACTCCTCCTGCCTTCCTTCAAGTTCCTAGGAGACGCTCTCGAATCGATTGGATGTTCAGCCGATGATTTGGGGCAGGAATTGACGTAAGGCCTGGATGTGTCAGCCCCATGGGCCTCTAGTAAGAACAAGGCCAAGGTTACAGGCACAGCGTGAGCCCCTGACTCAGGCTGGAGAACAGGCACAGCCAGGGAAGGTGGCAGATGGTTCAGTCTTCCAAGAGGCCTTCGACAGAAACGTTTTATTCATATCCTGACTGAATTTGCCCAAGTTTTGAATTTATCCTGCAGTTCCACAGGCTCTGAAACCTGGTCTTGTGGGCCCCCAAGAGCCGATCCTTCTCTCCTGCACACCAAGAGCTAGTCTCCTGGAAGCCAGGTTGCTCACGTGTTATTGTAGAGAGAGAACAAGGAGGCACCACCTCATGGAGGTGGCATCCACACCTCAGCGCAACCAGTGCCTTCTCTCCCCGTGGGCCACGCTGCTTGGGATGTCACGTCATACTCCAAAGGTTGCTGGATGGGCTGGGTGTCAGCACAAGAGAAACTAGATGAATAAACTACCCAATAGCACCCGATTAAGATGGCCTAGACAGAGTGCCAAAACTTCCCTCTGTGACTCGGCTTTCCTTCCTTCTTCAGATATATTTGAGATCTGTGGTCTGATTAAGATCAGCTGACTCTCACAGCCCTGGGAGCCATCGTGTCTCCTCTCTAATCCTCTGTGCCTCTCTGAAGGTTTAACTCTCAGAGGATAATCTTGTTTCAATATTTCTGAGTTCTCCCAGGAAGTTCATTATAATCCTGTGTGCTGGCATCAATGGTTTTCCTTGAGAACAGCCTGGTAGAGTGGAAGGAGCATCAGATCTACAGTCAAGAAAGTGGGATTAAGAAAAAGCTCAGACACTTGGATGAAATAAACCCTACCTCCTCATCTGGAAATGAAATGCTAATAACTCCTCCTCTAGGGTAGTGACAAGGGTCAAGTGAAGTCAAGGATGCTATCAAACCCATGCGACTTGCTAGTCATTATTTCTGTTTTTTTCTATAAAATCTGGGAATAAGAAAGATACAACTTGACTCTCATTCGGCCAGACTGTAACCAACACAAATAGAAAAACCATTTGTCAAATATGATGCGGGATTTAACACTGAGACACTGAGTAGCCGTCTTCTCTCCCAGACCGTTCACATCTCTTCTGCATCTGAAATACTGGTCCCAGACAGCCCTAAAGGATACATCTGAGGAAGCATCCAATTGGATTTATTTCCTGAAGAGCTGTGTGGAGAGAGGTTGGATGTTTTTGCTCCATCTTGCATATAACTGGAAGTTCCAGTGCTATGAAAGCCAAGAATTGGGGGGAGAGTCATCCAGAAAGTAGCCAGACGTTCTGGATACCAGAAGGAGTTCACTTGGGGTTAGATTGATTCAGCTGTCAAGTAGTAGCAGACATTAGGATTCTTCTTTAATGAGAGCTCACCAGCCCACCCCTTGTAGAGTATGAACAGTATGAACAGCATTTGGTAGATGCATCTACCTACCGTAGGGTCATCCATCCGGGATCAGTTCAAATGTGACCCAAGGAACTGGGAGGGTCTTACAAAACATCTGTTCTGTTAATTACAGAACAGTGCGCTATTGAAACCAAAGCAGATTCTGACTCCCAGCTTTTTCATTTTAAGCGTCTTTGACCTTCATGCCTCAGTACTTCCTAACACCCATCTTTTGCTTCAGCATGATAGAGCTGCTGACTGTAATCCCCTCGGGCCATGACTATTTCCCACCTCCATGTCCATCTTTGCTCCTACTGTTATCTGTCAACAATCGACAGGGGAGGGAGGGGACACAAGGCCCTTATCTATAGATCCCAAGCATCTAGCATGGTATCTAGAAGTAGCTCATTGAGTGTTAAGTGGATGAATGAATGAATGAGTCAGTGAATGAATAAGTACATTAATAACTAATAAACAGAAGCCTGTGTTTTCCTTCCACAAATATAAATTCGTTGATTTCCTTGTTTTATTCTAGGATGGCCCAGACTGTATGATTTTCACAACACAGCAGAGAAACAGGTCAATTAAACCAGGGGAATCAATATGAGTTTCAGGTTTATTGGGTTTAATTCCCAACTGCCAAGTGATAGCCTAGGAGAACCTGGACCCAGCGCTAAGATCTGGGTGCACAGGTGGGATGTGACCTCTGAACAGCAACCTGTTTGTTAAGGCGATGGGTTGTTTTTTAAAAGCTCACATTGTGTCTCCACAGTGAATGACCTGAGTCACTGCTACTTCTCTTCTTATGTCAGAACAAAGTCCACAGAGACAAGAACTGGTGGTTTTCAAGTGCTCAGAGGTGTGTGTTTTTCTTTCAGTTGCTGTATAATGTAAACATCATTATCCTCCATTTTACCACTGAGAAAGCTGGGTCTCCAGGAGGTGAGTTGACCTGCCCGGAATCACATCACTAGTTCATGGATCTAGGGTTCAAATCCAGGCCAGTCTAAGTCCATGCTTTTCCCACCCATTACTACAGATGACTAAGTCAGTGGTTCTCAAACTTGAGAGTGGCTGGAGGCATTGTTAAAACCTAGGTTGCTGGGCTTCACCTCCAAATTTCAGTCAGAATGGGATGGGGCCTGAGAATCTATATTTCTAACAAGTCTCCCAGTGAACGTACTGATGCCGGTCTGGGGATTACACTTTGAGAAACATTTGGCTGGAGTATCAGAAAGGACTCTTAATTGTAGTTAGTATAAACCAACTGGAGGTAATCTGAGACAAAAAGGAGCATTTTATCACACAGATAGAGGGACACGTCCTTTCATCCAAGAGAAGGAACATAACTGGGTCACAAATAGGTCTAGAACCAGAGACAGGCCTCTATCTCCAGCTTTCATCTTGGCTTCTCTTCGAAATTGGCTTTATTCTTCTCCTATTTATACTAGTTTCTGAATCTGCCCCCCTGTCCAGCGATAGACCACAAGGCTAGCAGCATCTTCCAAGGTTATGCCATGAAGAGCCAGCAGCCCAGAGAAAGACTGACTCTCTCACTGTGCCAGACCTAAATTCCAAAGACTTGTTTGAGTGGGATGCACATTCCTGGTCTAGTCATCTGTGACCAGGACAGTGATGTGGGGGGCATTGTACAAAGTGGCTACCAGGGCCCCATCACTGTAACCATGTCCCGTAGATTGACAGAGAAGGGTAGTTTGCACAGAAAGGAACTGGGCAGTAAATAACCACTATGGGGCTTCCCTGGTGACGCAGTGGTTGAGAGTCCGCCTGCCGATGCAGGGGACACGGGTTCGTGCCCCGGTCCGGGAGGATCCCACATGCCGCGGAGCGGCTGGGCCCATGAGCCATGGCCGCTGAGCCTGCGCGTCCGGAGCCTATGTTCCGCAACGGAAGAGGCCACAACAGTGAGAGGCCCGCGTACCGCAAAAAATAAATAAATAAATAAATAAATAAAATAACCACTATGGCTGGGGTGTGAGAAATGTGCTTGCATTTCTTACCTTACAAGTAGGTAAGAAGTGAGAAAGCCAGCATAGCGACCAGAATGCGAACTATAGTTGGGGAAACTTTCGAAACATGTAGCTGGTGGCCTTCAGAAATATTTTCCCCTTGAGCTAGAGGAGACAGTAAACAGTAAACCCATCTGGTTTGTAAATTCTCTTAAACAAGTCTACATAGACAATTCCTAGGGCTAAATAGAGCCAGTTCTGTTTTCCTAGAAGAACAATGGAATGTGGAATTTCAGACCAGTGCAGCTGGTGAAACTGGGTCAGGGAAAAGGCACAGATTACATTCATTAATGTTCTGCAAACTCACCCTATCCCCACCCTGCTACACCCCTTGCCTATCTTCACCCTACAAGGGAAAAGCCTAAAATTGCTAAAGAAAGGTTGACACAGAATTTGAAGCAGATGGAGTCAGATGCTCAGCGAGGCCTTCCCGGCAGGCGCCGA
The DNA here is from genome assembly GCF_963455315.2 of Globicephala melas. Lineage (NCBI taxonomy): Eukaryota > Metazoa > Chordata > Mammalia > Artiodactyla > Delphinidae > Globicephala > Globicephala melas. The sequence continues at coordinate 140,616,354 of NC_083314.1, read as the reverse complement.
TAGGGGCCTGGCACCGTGGGTCCAAGAAAGAAGCATTTCCAGCAGGCTGTGTGCTGCTGAGCTAGGATCCCTGTCCTGGTAGGCCCTGAGTCCCAGGTTTGTTTGCTGGGGATTCCAGTGACGGGGATCTGAAGAGGAAAAGATGCTTGTGAGAGGTACAATGGAAAGAGCGTTGGATTTATGATCAAGACTCAATGGATTCAACTCATGACACTAACAAATGGAGAGACGAGCCCAAATCAGCCAGTGACGCTCTCCGCCCTTCCTTCTCCTCATCTGATACTGGCGACCATAACCATCTGTGTCCTTCTGATTCTCTAGGTTGCTATAAATTGCAAATGTGATTGTCTGAGATATCATACGTTAGGTCAGGACCAGGCCACCTGTTACATGTACAGTGTTTTTATGTAAATTAGAAAAAGGCATCCCTTCTTCTATGTCAGAGCACGTGGCTTAGCAAGCGGAGCATGGGCTGCATGTCTCCCCCTCAGCCAGGCATCCTTGCTCAGGGAACACCTTCACTACCTTCATGGTGGCCCTGGGTCACAATGGACCCTTTAAGAACAAGGTAAATCTGTGCCAAGTATAGAGGCCTCAGGGTGATGTCAATCAGCCTTGGTGATAGCAAGAGGCAAGGAGGGTCACCCCAGCTCTCATCCCCATCCAGGTTAAAAGAGTTACCCAGAATGATCTCTTGCCATCCAGAAAGCCATGGAGGTAGGCGGAGGAGAGAGTCCCGAAGACGCTCATACTGACATACTTAACTGGCAACTTCTGAACCCTCCAGAAAAACCACAGTTTCTAGAAGCTTCAAGCTGTGGCTGGTTTGAATTTACACATTTTCACCAAATCCCCACCAGCTCTCCTTTCCTGTATTAGGTCTGTAGTTGCAGTTCCTTCCATGACTGTGTCTGTATAATCTGAGCAGAGGTTTGGTGTTTAAAATTATGTAAGAGCCATGTATTCTCAGCTGCTAGAGCTGACTACCACAAGTGGGTATAAACCCTGCTTGTGCCTTTTTTTCCTGCTTGTTTGCTAGACACCTCTTTTTCTTTGATTACTTGTGCTGCCTTTGTCTTTGTCTACAGCACTATTAGACTTAGATTCCTTTTCAAATTGCTGTTTGGCTTCATCGGTCTGTTGAGTCGGAATCTTTAGTACCTAGAACCACCAAAAGGGGGCGCCCAGCACGATCTTGTTTTTGGTTCCTTGAGTCCTGGACTATTTCTCCTTAGCTTTTCCTCCCACCTCACTGCGCCTTGCTCCTATGGTGCTCTGACATTCCGACTTCATGGCCCATTTTCCATTTACATCTTCACCTTGCCTAGTGAACTTGACCTCCCCCCGCCCCGCCCCAGCTACAGATATTGAGATCACCTCCCAGCTAACACCATTCTGATTCTTTTCTCCCAGCCTGAACCATTTGGGGTTCTCTATGGGTTTGGCTGCGCCCCGAGGGCCTCACACAGTCATTGACCTCACCCCCTTCAGTTATAGGCAGGTGACGCCACCCAAACTCACGAACAGGAAAAGAGTAAGGAGAGCTGAGGCGAAATCTCAGGGAAATGTGGAAGCAACAGCAAGGTTCCCCTCCTTCACGAGGGGAGAAACCTCCCCCACTCCGATCGCACTTGGGGAGAAAGCACTATAAACCTCGCAGGAATAGAATCTGAACCCCATACTAGTAGACTAACGGGGAGACCCCAGTGATGCCAAAAGGGAGTTTCAGGAGGCTCAGAAGAGCTGTAAATACATTTCATAAGATGTCCAGTGAAAAGTCAATGCGGGTTCTTGTTAAAGTCGATTGTCTATTAAGGCTTCCGGGATTATGTTGCCTGTATTTGCACACTTTCTGAAGTTCCTGAATGTTTCTGAAATCTGGGGGTGTCCCTGCTTCCAGACTTGTGCCACTCGATTTCACCCTTGAAAGCAGCCAGAGACATTGCCACCTGCCTGCTGGGAACCCATCAGCAGTTTCCTATGCCACCACTGAAGTACAGCGTGACCTGGGTCAGGACACACGGCCCTGCAGGACCAGGCCTGATTAGCTATCTGTTTGCATCACAAGACTCTTGCGGCAGGGCCTATGTCTTCTTCGTTGCTGTATCCCCATCACCAAGAGTCACACCCGACACCTGGTAGATTGTATCCACTTATTGATTGATTAATATCATGGACAAAGTGCTCCTAATTGGGATCTAATCCCATTTATGTAACTTCTCATCTTTCTGTAAGGGGAAAAATTAAGTGACTTCACTGTGTTTTCAGGTGCAGAACCTCAGTGGCCCTGTACCTTGCCAAAGCATCCTGAGGGATTGTGCGACTGGCCTCCCTCCACAGTCATGGTCTACAAGGCTGAGGTTCTTGAATACCAAGCCTGCCCTGGTTGGAGAAGTGGAAAACAGCCAGTAGCCACTGGGAGCTTGCAGCCAAGGAGATGTTTTTCTAGTCTGAACCCACACACCCAGATAGCCCCGAGAGATCCCGAGGGCAAGGGAATGTCCGCTTCCACAGGAACTTGAATCCCCATGGACGCCACCCCAGCACCAAGCCCACCCTGTCTACTCCCCAAAGCCCAGCCGTCCGACGCCCACTTCCTCTTCCACGTTCCACAACAATGAGGTCTCCTGGAGCCCAGTCTAGCTCCTATTCTCACTTGACTTCATTCCAGAATGCCTCATGGAAAAGTTTTCTACTTTCAAGTTTTCTCCCCAGAGGGGACCCTCTGCTGTCCAGCAAAGCCAGGATCCTTCTATGCACTCAGCAGGCTTCAAGTCAAGACTTCTCTCAATGGATCTCAGCAGTTTAAAGCGCTGGTAGCACGGCTTCCCGTCGTAGACCCTCCTTACATTTCCAAGGCTCAAAATAGTCCAGAAATGGAGGCATGAAGCAAAGGTCAGAACCACCCCCAAGGACAAGCAGCCACTTGTTTTGTCAACCCGATGACATTTCTGCTAACTTGGGACCCTTTGTAAAAGGAAACTTCTCTGGCAGGCAGCTGAAACGAGGGTGGTGGGGAGAGGCATGTGTACAATGGAAAGAGCAAGGATTGTGAAACCAGAAGGACCAGGTTTAGGTCTCTGCAACTGGCTGTGAGATTTTTGACAAGTCGTTGAAATGTTCTGAGCCTCCTTTGCCAAGAGTCTATGAAATCAGGCAGATGTGAATCTGCCACATGTGTGGCAACTAGAGAACCAGAGAAGTGATGATTTTCTGAGTGCTGGGTTCTTCATCCATAAAAACCAGAGCAAAACTACTCCCCCTTGAGTCTTCTCAGCACCCCCCCTAAAGCTCAGAGAGGTTCAACAGCTTGCCAGCATCACACAGCTAATGTCCAGAGCACAGATGGAACCCGGTTCTGCCTAATTCTCAAATCACATCTCCCAAGTCTCATGCTTCCAAAGTAAAATAAGACACATATGTGGTCTTTGCTTTAAGCAAACTCAAGTCTTTGAGAGAAGTTATGTTGACATCTAAAAGAAGGTGTCGTCTACGCATATATAGTCAATAGAGATTTCTTGGAGGAGGTGAGACGCAGGGGCTTGGCTTTGAAAAATGGGTTTGAGAGTCCCCCTTTTTTTCCTTGACTACTAGGAAACCTGATCCAAGTGTGTGGCTCCCCATCACATATACAAAGGACTTCGCAACATCTGTGGAGTGTGCATTTACCTCACCTGCCCACAGCTTCTTCCTTCTTTTCTACCTGGATCTTTTCTTTGCTGCACCACTTGTCTTGAAATGTTCTTTATCTTGGTCTTTTGAGCATATGTTTGTAAGTAAGCTGCCTTCGTGTGTTCTATGGCAAGGTAGAGGATGAGTGAATAATTCACAGCACGTGCCTGTTCCCTACCTCACCCCTACTTAAGTGCAGACAGGCCAAGTTTAGACACTGCTTGGCTAATGACTACTTTCAGTCCTCACGTTTTGTGAGGCCCCTGCATTTTAAGCCCTCTCATTCCTGCAGTGGACCAACTGTCCCCTCCCACTCTACCTATAGGTTCAGGAAGGTAGGTGAATTGGCTGCACTGAAGAAGCCTGATGTGGGCAGTCAGAGTTTGGGGAAACAAGCAGGCCAGCCTGCTGAGCCCACTGGGAGGGTGGCCCCAATTTCGGTGAAGGTGCTCCTGGCAGGTCACAGGTCAGTAGGTGCCCCACCTGTCCCTGCGCCTGCCCTCTGCTGAGATTTCCTACCCAGTCCCCAAGTTCCTCCAGGACTAGGCCTCTGCTCTTGTCAGACCACATCCTAGAGCCCAGAGTCCTGTGTCAACCCCAAGGCCTCCAGCTGGGGCAGGAGAGGAGCACAGAGTGGCCCCATCAGTGGGTGAGAAGAGAGATATGCAAAGTCACCTGAAGGACCTGGAAGGGCTCCCAGGCAGGAGAGGCTGAAAAGCCCCATGACTTCCAAAGGAAGCTGAGTCACACTGCAGGAGAGCCAGCCAACCACATGAATTGAAAAAAAGAGAAGGTCACAAAGTCAAACCAAGGGTCCCTGCCTATGGAGAAGACTGAACCAAATCACTTGTAGTCTTCAGAGCCAGGTGGCAAGGACCATCCCTACCATGTGGTAAATGATTGAGAAGTCTTATCAAGATGTCATTAAACATTTCATGTACGTATTTCTCCTCGTTCCTATTTCAGGCTTATCACACAACCTTGCATATAGGGTTTTGTTTTCCCAGTAGGTCTGCTCTCAGGGAAAGCATGAGCTTGTTATTGCCAACGGGAGCATTCCATCCCTATAACCTTGGTTTAGCAAGTTACATAAGAAACAACTTGGCTTCTGAGACCTTCAAGGGGTCTGCGTCTACCCCTGAGTCACAAATAGGCTGCCAGAGACCTCAAAGTGCAGATGTCTACATCTAAAAGCCCACTGGATTATGGAGAGTTCATCAAAGGAGTGGGTGACAAATTGTGAGACCCTGTGGCAACTAAGCCATTTGGGCTCATTGTGTAGGACGTACAGGTTCCAAGAAGAGTACTCTCTCCTATATTTGAAATTCCACTTCTTCCTGTGCCACCCACAGGTGTCTGTACTCCCTTCTGTCTGTCCCCATTGGGATGCCTGCCCAACCCTCTCTCCACAGACCTCACTCACCTGGGTGGACTTCTTGGCACCTGCTCTCAGTCTGGACTGTCCACCACAGTCCCTGGGGAGCGAGCACACCTTGGCAGGACTCATCCTTCCCCCATGCAGTTGGCCCAGACTCTAACCACCAGCCAACACCCTATGGGTGAGAATAATTACCAGTACCCAATTCCTCTTCAGCCAGACTCAGACCCATACCTCCCCTCCCGTTTGGCTCCCTGGCTACTGCCACCCCACACAGCTCAGACAGGACACGCACATTGTCTTCTTGGGTAACTAACAGATTATAGTACAGAGCATCCCTCGAACTGGATCAAGAAGCAAGAAGGTAGAATTGAAAGAATATGGTATTTTGTGTTTGGTAAAGATCTTCGTATGCTCGATTCTAGAGGGAGCAGGGAAACAGGAATGTTCACCCACTGCTGGTGGGAATTCAAATTTTTACAGCTTTCCCTGGGGATAATTTGGCAATAGAGTAAATTGAAATATCTTTAAAACCCAAATGTACTCTAAATCATCAATTCCAATCCTAGGAATTTATCCTAAGGAAGTAAAGATATACACAAATATTAAGCTACAAAGATGCTTATTGCAACTTTTTTTAATACTAGTGAAAAACTAGATGTAAGCTAAATATTTAACAACAGAAGATTGGTTAAATAAATGGTACATTCATATAGTGAAATACTATATGCCTTTTTAAATGATACAGAAACAGTTATAGACAGAAAGACATTCACAATATATTGTTAAGCGGGAAAGCAGGTTACAAATATATGCATGGGGGGAAGTCTAAAATGACATATAAATGTGATAATAACTCATATTTGAATGGTAGGATTTACGGGTGATTTTTATTTTGCACTTATCCATATTTTCTCACTTTCAGAAAATAAACGTGCATTACTTAAGTAATAGAAAATATAATGAAATTTGTGTTTTTAAAGGGTATGGACATAGTATCCATACAGACTTGGGTTCAACTTCCAGCTAGCCCACTGATGAGCAGTGTGACCATGGAAACATCACTCGCTCCCTGAGCCTCAGTTTCCTCATATCCAAAATGGCAAGACCAACACCTTCCTCATGAGGCAGTTGTGAGAAATAAATTAGGAAGCACAAATAAAGCTCCTGGCATAGGGTACGCATGGAACGACATTTTTCCCTTCCTTCCTGGATATCCAAAAATACCTCAGAATAACAATTCACAAAGACAAGATGATCAAACACGCACCTAATCATGTAAAATGTAGGTATGAAAAATTAGGAGAGACTCATATTTAATGTTCCAGGCTTAATTCTTTGAGCTCTGATCTCCCCACGCAGAGGCAGACACAGAGATCCCCACCGTTAGCAAGTCTGTCCTGCAGTCCAGGTGGAATGAGGCAGGCTGTGTTACTCAGCCCCATCAGCAGGTGGGGCCGGTCTCCACCCTGCTTCTTTCTGTATATGGCCGGCTACATCCACCGGCCAGCACCTGACAGCAGCTGGTGGAAGGCTATCCCACCACCATGCACTGCAAATACTTAGGACCCTCCTCTCTCGTCCCTAACCTGCTCCCACCACAATCCAGGTCCCGTTCATGTCTCACTCGTACCACTTGGAACTTGAGCCTCCTGGTTCATGAATTTGGTTGTCTATCCGGAATCCAGCGGGGATCTACCCTGCCTCCTCCTAGCTTCACATTCATTCACTTTCCAAGCTTTATGACTACCTAGTGGATACTAAGCTTTGTGCTAGGACATAGGGATAATCAGAGGTATATGCCGCTCTGGGGGCCTCACAGCCTAAGAGAAAACTGGTAGGAACACAGACCATCACACTATAATGCTGTGTTATAGTGACTATTATTATTATAATACTTACATAGCACTTGTTCTATTCCAGGAGCTGTTCTACTCATTTTATACGTTATGCCTCATTTAATCCTTACAACCTCCCTTTATGGGGTAGGTTAAAATTATATCAATTTGGGAAGAGACAAGAAAATGAGGCACAGAGAAGTTAAGTAACGTGCCCAGGATAGCACAGTGGGTAAATGTCAGAATCAAGATTTGAACTGTATCTTCTTTACACTCTTAAAAATGACTGAGGACACTACAGAGCTTTCATTTCTGTGGGTCAGATCTAGTGATATTGACTGCATTCGAAATTTAAGTTGAGAACTTTTCAAAACATTTATTTATTAATTCTTTAAAATAATAATAAACCCATTACATGTGAATCTAAATAACATATTTTTAAATGAAAACAATCAACATCAATATTGGTGAGAAGAATGACATTGTTTCACATTTGCAAGTCTCTTTAATGTCTGATTTATTAGCATAAAGTGTATTCTCATATCTTTTGCACTGTCTATTGTGATGTGTTATTTGGGTGTATTAAAAGGTAAACTGAGGCATATTAAAATTTTTAAGAGCTTATTTGAGCAAAAATCAATCCTAATCTGGCAGCACCAAAATAGCAGTGGTTAGGAGCGCTCCACGGACAGGAGCCAGGGACAAGACTTTTATAGGGAAGATGCAGAAGCAAAGTAAGGAAATCATCTGATTGGCAACAGCTTAAGTGGTTGCCTCATTTGGGAAAGTCTAGTTGGCTGTTTGTGATTGGTTGTCCTTGAGTTTTGATTTCTTAAATCTGACATTTACAGCGTAGGTTTTTGTTTGCTTTCATAGGCTGCTAAGGCATTAGAATCATCTCAGTCTGATGGCTTCCTTGTTGAATACCTTAACAGTTGATAGATATGAAGAAATCTGGCCTCACGCAGACGTGGAACATGGAAGACCATCTTAGTAGCCTATTCGGGTCATCGTGGAGATTCTTCTTCGATGCTACACCACAACTTGACAGGGGTGATTTCTTAAAGGGTAGCTGCAGTGTGGGATCTGACAGCCTGCGGTAGAGCATACAAATTTTTCAGAATTCTCATTTTTCATCTGAACTGTCAAATTTTATCATTGGCAACAAATACCATCATTTGTTTTCTGTGAAGTGACAGCTCTGACTCCATCATTAAAAAAGAAAAACAAAAAAAAAACGGGCTTCCCTGGTGGCGCAGTGGTTGAGAGTCCGCCTGCCGATGCAGGGTACACGGGTTCGTGTCCCGGTCCGGGAAGATCCCACATGCCACGGAGCGGCTGGCCGCTGAGCCTGCGCGTCCCAACTACTGATTACCCAAGCCTTAATAACCACAGTATGTTTATCAGTCATTCTTTCGAGGGAAAATGGTGTTTTGTGAGAAAGATGGCTGGTCCAGCTCCCAACCCAAAAAATGCCAGAGCTTTTCCTCAAGGGTCCCACTGTGCTTTGGCAGAAACGCTTGAGGCGCACTCCCATCCCACCACCCAAAACATTCAAAAGACAGGTACTCAAGGGTAGAAATTTAATAAACTGATTATTTATACTGCTTTATCAAGGACATTCTTAAGTGAAACTGGCTTTTTTCTTTTTTTCTTTTTTTACCTGTGTGTGTGGTGGTGAATAATCAATGGTTAGGACTAAAGTTTGGTACCATCACCTTGATTCGCACTACAGCACCAGCAGTATCACCCACTGTTGCTTTTGCACCATCAGTTCAAACACTAACTCAATGAAAAGGGGAAATAAAATCTCAGTAGCTATCTAAAAATAATTTGGATCTCATGGACCCCTGACGGTGTCTCAGGTTCCTGCGGGGTACTCGGACCACACTTTGAGAACTGCTGCGCTAGCTGATACTCTGGAACTCCTTGAGCTTCCTTGCGGATCAGTTTGGATTAAAGCCCTGCCCTGAGCCTGGTGATTCTGACAACCTGCTTGACCTTGGCCAGCACTTTCCCCACCTCTGAGAGTCAGATCCAGTCCCTTGAACCCCAGGTTCTGGCTTAGATGGACCGCTGACCACCACCTGTCCTTACACAAGTCTTAAAAAGCAAAAAAGAAAGCCCAACAGCAGGGGAACCTCAGCCTGACAGTGCTGTCCACCAGCTCTCCAGGCCTTGCCCCTGGACCCAGACAGTCCCTCACCCTCTAGGCAATGTCCTCCCCTAGGCTAGATAGAGCACATCACATAGCGCAGTTTAAAAAGCTTCTAATGCCAGTTCACTTCTGTCACTTCTGAGTGGACACTTCTGTCCACCTCACCCCTATAGAAACTGAGTGGAACTCACATGTCCTGAGCCTTGACTGTGTGTCAAGCGTGACAGTATCTAATTTAATTCTCACAACACTCCCGTGAGATAGATATTATCATCCCCGTTCTGTCAGAGAAGAAACTGAGGCTCAGGGAAGCAGGATGCCCACACAGATCTGTCTGGAGAGAAAGCCAAGTCCTTGCACTGCCTTCTCGTCAGTTCCCACAGTCCCATTCCCACCCCCTGTCTGGACTTCCCTTCGGTCGGCCTGCTGGTGAGGTTCCAGCATGCCTCACCACCAAAATTTCCTGAAATGAGAAAATTCCCGGCACTGGTGGTTTTAATCATCCAGTGTCTGAATTCCTAATATTCACAAATCACTCACATGTTGGAAACTATGAGACACACCAGTCTCCGGAATAGATAATTGATAAAGTCTGAGCTGGGTTCTCTCTCACTGTTGTCCTTAGTGTGCAGGACGTGGACCTCCCTCTGGGGAGTGCTTCTACCTGAGCAGGGAGTTTGTCATCTCTGTCTCTGTCTCTGTCCTGCCCTCAGGAGTTGACATCCTCCAGCCTCTTCCTCAGCGCCAGGGGTTCCCTGAAAGAGCCAGAGCCCATTCAAACCAGTCACAAAACAACTCCCCAGGATGTGACCAGGATAAGAATCACATCCTAAGACTCAGATTCAGGAAAGGTCCTCCCAAAATAAACCCAGAGCTGAAGTAAATAAAACATTAGGAATAGGAATTTTGGGAGAGCAATTTCACAGAACTACAAAAAGAAAAAAAAAATACTATTGTCCAAAGACTTCGTTCAGACACTCGGCATTTCTGCTACATCTTGTTAAGTGGTGCTTTCGGTATATGACATTGATGCAAGGGGGGAATGACCCGTGTTTATGAAAATTATACCATTTCTTCTGAGGGTAAGAGCATCCTTTAAGCACTGGTTTGAGATGGGGCAGAGAGTTTGATAAGGAGTCAGGATTGTGATGATTAAAGCCAGGCTGGGAGAAACATGTAATTTGCCCAAAAGACCAAGCGAACAACAGCTAAGGAAGAATTGCACTGAATACATACAAAGGGGACACTGCAGCGCAGTCTTGACTCCACAGGGGGAAGAGGGGACACAAACAGAAAGTATGGTTTCATAGGACAAGAGAAGAAACCACACTTGGCATAAAGAAGGGCAAATCATTTGGCGTAATGGACACCAACTGAGCCGTCACTCACACATTCTATCAAAACAGATTCTATCATTGCGACCATGACCTTCTTGCAATCATTCATTCATCCAATCTTGAACGAGTCTACCCTCCTTAGCTGGGCGCTGGGAGTAACACAGTGATGAGAACACGGTGCCCTCAAGGAGCTTCCAGGCCAAGTGGGCAAAACAGACTTGCAAACAGGCAAGGTTGAGAAGGTAACGAGTGCTACCAATTCTGCTGGGGAAGGAGGTCCACCCTGGCAGGTTTCTGAGTGAAGGTGGCAACTGACCTAGTTAAACTCCCAGCGAAGATGGTGGGTGGGGTTTTTGACAGATGAAGGTGGCTGGTGACGGTCCACATGATACCCCCAAAGATACGGGTCATCAACTTTCTTCAGTCTGCATTTATATCACTCTACTTAAATCTTTCAGAATTGGTATAATTTGTACGGTCGTCAATTAAAACACGATAAGCAACACATCATTATATTTGACTTAGGAAGCAGTCTGATCTAGCGGTGGAAAATGAGGCATTCGGGGGAGGTAGACCCGGGTTTGCATTCTACCTCTGCAGTCACTATTGTGGATAAGTTGCTTAACCTCTTGGAACCATACTTCCTTCCCAGGGACATTACAAGAAATAGAATGAAGCAATTAGAGTGTCTGGCACATAATATCCCATTCATTCTCTGAGATCAAGTAACCACATCCCAAATATCCCTTAATTCCATATATTACTCTTTCTCTCCAACCCACAACCTTAATCCAGGCTCCATCATCTCTCACCTCAGCTGCATGACACCCTTAGCACTCTCGTCCCTGCTTCCTGTTTTGTTCCCCTTCAGTCCATTCTTCACCCAGCAGCCAAAAATGCTTTAAAATGCATGTGTGCCCACACCTTTCCCCGTTTCAAACCCACCAATAGCTCCCCCTTGTCCTTAGATAGAGTTGAAACAAAAGTAACTCTCAGGGCCTTCCTTATTTGACCCCTGCTCACCTCTCCACTGCCCTTCTCCATCTCCAAGCTGATACCTCTTCCTTCCCAGTGCTTTATTTTTCTATGATTCTTTTGCAAAACTGGATTTGGTGCCCCCTCTCCGCATTCTCATAACCTTCTGCTTCCATTTTTTTCCCATCCATATTCCATTATAATCTGTATCCATTGTTAGACAGTCATTTCTTAGGGTGAGTTGTGAGGTTTTATCCCCAGTACCTGGACTGTTTTAAATGAATGAATAATCTCACAGCTAATGAATGACAGAGATGAGATTAAAACTCAGGTCAGTCTAATCCCCAGACTCATGGGTTCCCACCACCCCAGTTGAAACTGAGCTGAAAACAGATAGTGTGGCCCCCTTCCAACCCAATAGATCCCCTCCCACTGGCCCCCTCTAATCCACCCCGAACATACGTGTGCTACAGCCCCTCTATTATGTGTGGACTCACTTTCTGCCAGAAATTCATATCTCCCTTGCAGACTGAGGCTCTGTTTTACTCTGCAAAATGATTGTTCTCAGGGAAAACACTCAACCCATTGATTCTGGTGAAAACATTCTGGAATGACAGTGATAAGCAGGGGGCTTTCCTGGGCTCAGGACATGGGCTTTGGGGAGCGGCAAAAACCACACTGCAGCTCAGTTCGGAAGAAAAATTCCTGGAAGTTTGAGCAAGATGGTTTGTTTCTTACTCATGAAAGTGTATTGAGCCAACTCTCATTCTTTTGCCAGTATTTATGGGCTAAAACCATGACAAACCATCCTCTGTACTGGTCAAGATGTAGATACTAACTGATAGGACTAGAGACAAAATCCCCTGGGAACAAAACTGAAGTTTCATGAGTGGACATAGGATAACTTTATCCCATTATGGAAGGTTCCACCATGTGATGGGAAGAGCACCTGTGTCAGTGGAATCCAGGAGACACCCCACCCGGATGTATCTGAGTCCAGAACATGAAGGACCTTGTATGTTACCCCAAGGAGTTTGGGCATTAATACTAATACTGCCACTTATTGAGGACCTTCATTGTAGCAGACTGGTTTAATGTCCCTCTCTAATCCTGAAAGCTAAAAGTGTATACAACCATATTATGAATTTGGAAAATGATGGCAGGAAGTTAAGGCACATGCCATGGCCACTTAACTGCTAAGTGACAGAGACAGGAGTCCAACCTGGTCTTTTTGCTCTGTCTCCCCTGCCTCCCACCCTGGGCCCGGCCACCATCATCACTCTTTGCAGAAGCACCAGAATGGATCTCCCTGCTTCCTTTTTTTTTCCCTCCTGCAATGCAGAGTGATCTTTCAAAATGTAAATCAGGTTATACCAACCTTCTGCTTGAAATCTTTCCATGGTGATAAGTGTTGTTGCTATTTCCCAGCATCCATCCTGCCCACCCATCTTCCTGTGGTTTGGTCAATCCTGGGAGTCCCACTGACCCTGACACAGGAGTTGGTTATCTGGGCATTGCATTCTCTTGGCCACAGAGATGGAGCTGCGGACATTAGGCAGGCTACAAGGAGAAGTCATCAGCTCAGAATTGAATATTGTTTGCGGTAGTGCGGAGTAATACTCTGCTATCATTCTTGCTCTCACTCTCTTTCCAGAAGATGAATGAAAAAGCACAGCCTCTGAGCCTGCTGGCAGCCATCTCGTGACCTGGAGAGAAAGCAGTGTGACAAAGGTGCTGGCCTGTGAGAGGAGAATGGAGCCAGGGGAATCACGGGGATCCAGAGCTGGAACCCTGGCAGGACCACATCTGAAACCTCTGCACCTTTCAACCTTTCAGTTATGGTGAACCAAAAAAGCCTCTTTACTGTCCATGCCAGCGTGGGTTAGGCCCTCTAGAACTTGCCACAGAAAGTCTCCCGGGTGATTCAGATACCTCCCGTCGTACTTTGAATGGCATCCAGATGCCCTACCTTGGTATTAAAGGCCTGCTAACCTCTAAGATCAATGAGCGGCGAGGGCAAGGGCTAGACTTTCATTTTCCTTGGTATTACCAGTCCCTCCATCAATCTAACACACAGCAGGCACCCTAATTTTTTTTTTTTTTTAACAAGTAAACCCAGATCTCTCTCTAGTACATTATATGCTTCCCAGAGTCAGGGAGTCCTGCTGGGGTCCCACTGAATCACATGCTGGACCCACCTCTCTGCCAGTGGGCTGCATTTTGCTAGACATCACTTTTATTAGACATCCAGCTCCTCCATCAGTGTCGTCAAGCAGATCACCTCCAGGGAGGGCGTGGCAGTTCTGGGCGAGCAAATGCCCAAGCTGCAGAGTGTGCAAGCACTCCCCCAGAAGGAGAACCTCTGGAACAGGCTGGAATTCTCACAAGTAAACTGGGAGGGGACTCAGAGCCACTGTGATCTGGGCAGTGATGAATGTGACCAGTGGGGCATGGGGAATGCCCAGGTGTGGGTCAGAGGAACAGTCCATTCCTTTTGCTTATCTAACCAGCAGGCCCCCTCTGGCCTCAGACCCTCTGCCCTGCTGTTTCCTCTGCCTGATCACCCAGTTACTGTCTCTGTGACCAAGTTTTGACTTAATTCTCTGCAGTGTTTACCAATAACTGATTTTATTTTTCTCTGTTCCCCTCTCTAAAACATAAGCTCCATGAGACCAGACTTTGACTGTCAGCTCACCACTACATCTCTGGTATCAAGAATCCCCCAGTAAATACACAAAAAATGAATGAATAGTTGCCCTGTCCCACCCAGTCAGAGGCCCACTCCCTTAAAGGGCCAGCTCAGTCTCCTCACGAGGCATCTTTCAAATGTGAACCCCCTCGTGTAGAGTAACCCCTCCCCCTAAACCACCACTTTCTTTTTTTTTTTCCTCTGTAATTTTTATTTTTATTTTTCTTTTTTTTTTTTTTTTAATTCAGGTATGGTTGTTTTACAATGTCCGTCGTGTTAGTTTCTACCGTACAGCGAAGTGGAGTTCCCTGTGCTATACAGCAGGTTCTTGTTAGTTATCTATTTTATACATATTAGTGTATATACATCAATCCCAGTCTCCCAGTTCATCCCACCCCCGCTTTCCCCGCTTGGTGTCCATACATTTGGTCTCTACGTCTGTGTCTCTATTTCTGCCTTGCAAACCCAGACCACTTTCTGTCAAGGCATATGCTCATTTCTTTCGTGACCCTGATCATAATACAAAATTATCTCATGTATTTGTTTTTACTGATCTGTTATCTGCTTCCTCAAACGAATGTAAACTCTATGTCATTCCCTGTTGAGTCCCCAAAGGCAAGACCACTTCCAGACATTAAGTGCTCAGTAAACTTTTATGAAAGGAATGAAGGAATGGGGGATGGAATCTCCAAGGCTCTGGAACTGGTAGACATGAGGAGATAAAGGAAAGAGGAATCCAGGTTGATTTCAGAGTAACTTTGTGAGGTAAACAGGGTGGGTTTTGCCGCATGAGGAAAGCATAGGTCAGCCATATTATGACCGTCTCAAAATAGCATGTCTGGTGAAGTTCAAATCCGAACCCAGTTCTCTCTGATTCACGTTCCAGTTTCCTCTCTACTGAATCATGCAGCTTTCCTGTTGAAAAGTTATCTACATATATGCTTAAAGGATTGACAACCTCCCCTATCCCCGTTAGTCCAGATTCTCAAGAGGTGGAGACTGCCTGCTTGCGAAACCATAACTGAATCTCTGGACTTGTTTGTCTACACAATGCTTTAATTAAACCGCTTTAATGAGGCACAAGCAGCCAATACCAGCCTGGTATTTTAAAAGTCTCTCCACGCCGTTGCGCTACAGCCAGACCTCTGGCTTCTCTCTCTCAATTATTACCTTAACCATGCCCTGGAGACTTCAGGAGCCAGTTTATTTTGACTGGGAGATGGTTAAACAGCAGGAGGCAAATCCGAGACACCGTCAGGCTGTGATTTCCATCGCTCCACCCGGCCACGGGGTGCTGAGAATAGCCAAGGCCCCTTCCTGCTGGAGAAGGAAACGGCAGTTTCCTCAGCTCCCGGAAACATTGCTTCCTCTCTGGTGCCTAGCTCTGTGTTAAACAGTTAGAGAGCTTCTTCCCATCCTGAACACCAGAGACCTTGCCCAAGCCTATAGAAGACATCCTGTTTCCCCTGAGGAAGTGGCTCAGCTTGAAGGAGCCTCTAGGGCATTGGAGCGAGGGGTGAGTAGGGAGTAGGGCAGGAAGGGGATGACCAGTAGTAACAATAATAGTGTTCTCCAGTGTCAGCTAAGTACTATGCCCCCACCACACCCCTTTGTCCTGATGCTCAGAGATCTAAGTAAACTTGACCTAAACTCTCACTGGCCTTTGACAGTCTAAAGTCATCCAAGATAGAAAATTCAGTCCTTTTCTTGTTTCTACAGAAAATACACTCACACAGCACGTTCCAGGAATTTAGAAACATTGCAGTGAATTTGAGTGGTCACAGGGTCATATTTCCTGGCGAGTAACCTCATGGAGATGGCTCTGGAGTCAAGCTTTCCGGGTTCAAATCCTGCTTCATATGCTCTATCCCCTATTAGCCATACGTTATTGGGGAGGGCAGGTTCTCTGGGCATCAGTTTTTCCTCTTTTTCCCTCTATCCAGGGGAATAGTGGTACCCACCTCACCAAGATTCAATGAGATAAAGCGCTTAGAACAGATAAAGCACATAGCACATAGTTCAGTACCAAATAAATGTTCATTATTGGTTTTTTCTGCTTCCTCCTCCCTTTCAGAAGGAAAAAAAACAAAAACCTTTCCTTGTCTCATGAAGAATAATGGTACCCCTTCTCTGAAATCTTGGCGTCAGCCAGTATCCATGCCCTTGGAATTTCAGTTTCTATACGAACAGCCCTTATGGGGGCATTCCTCTGAGTGCTTTCCTTGTAGGCCGTTGAGCAGATAAAAATTTCTGTCTTATTATCATTTATTACCATTTAATAGCAACCACTGACCAAATGACTTTTTATGGCATTATTCCATTCTTTTTTAAATAAACTTCATATTTTTGATTAGTTTTAGCTCTGCACGAAAATTGCAAAGATGGTACGGAGCTCCCAAGTATTTCACACTCAAGATTCCCCCATTATCAACATGGTTCGTAAATGTGGTCTGTTTTTTATTTAATTTATTTAATTTATTTATTTTTAATTATTTATTTAATTAACATGCCAGTATTATAGCTGAAGTCCATATTTATTCAGATATCTTTAATTTTTACCTAATGTCCTTTTTTTCTGTTCCAGGATCCCATCCAGGGTAGCACATTCTATTTAGTTATCTTTTCTCCTGAGCTCCTCTTGGCTGTGACAGTTTCTCAGACTTTCCTTGTTTTGGATGACCTTGACAGTTTTGAGGAATACTGCTCAGGTATTTTGTAGACTGTCCCTCAGTTAGGCTTTGTCGGATGTTTTTCATAGGATTAGATAGACTGAGGTTTGGGAAGGAAGACCACAGAGGTAAAGTACCATTTTGGTCTTAGCATATCAAAGATGACTTAACATTGTTGACGTTGACCGTGATCACCTGGCCAAGGCAGTATTTGTCAGATTTCTCCACTGCAGAGTTACTCTTTTTTTCTCCCTTTTCATACTGCACTCTTTGGGAGGAAACCACTATGTGAAGTCTACACCTGGGTGGGGACATATGCTTCACCTCCTTGATGGCAGGGTACCTACATAAATTATTTGGAGTTCTGCTGGATGGGAAACTTATATATCCTCCCTTGTTGATTTATTTATTCAATCATTTGTTTATATCAGCATGGATTCATGGATATTTATTTTATATTTTGTGTTATAATTGAATATTAGCTTATTAATTTTGTTGCTCAGATTGTTCCAGCTTTGGCCTTTGGGAGTTCTTTCAGTTGGTTCCTGAATCGCTTTGACATACCCATCAGCTGACAGAGCAAGGAAATATATGTATATATAATAACCAATGATCCATGTATATATATATATATATGGATATATATATGGATATATACATATATGGATATATCGATGGATATATATAGATGGATATATATATATACATATATATATATATATATATATATATATATGGATGTAACCATCTGTATCTATATTAAGCTAAACATAGTTCTTACTGATGTCTCCCATTCTGATCCATTACCTCCTGGATCATTCTAGCTTCCTCCTCTTGCTCAAGTGTGTACTCTCACTCCAATAGTAAGAAAGCTGGCTCCCACCATCCATTTAATTAATTGTTCAACTCCAGTATATTTGTATAACAGTATCAGAATTGGTAACTCATATTCCATGGGAAGCAACCTTTAACTAGAGTACAGTGCTCATATACAGTTTCTTTTGCCTTTAGTTTTACAAACACCACTCATTTCCAAAGTTACTTAGGTTAGCAACCTTTTCCTCCACTCCCTTCACTTAAAGTTGCCTCATACATTTGTAATACAGTTAGATGATTTGGTCACATTCTGTGTTCCATCCTGGGATCCTTTGACCTCCTACATGATTTGTTTAATTTGCATACATTAAGGTTCACTCTGCTCTAAAGTTCTATGTGTTTTGATAAATGCATAATGTCACGTATCCACAGTTACAGTGTCATACAGTATAGTTTCACCACCCTAAAAAAATCCCCTATGCTTCACGTATTCAACCCTCCCCCCCCCCAGTCCTCTGGCAACTACTGGTCTTTTTACCTCCACTATAGTTTTACCTTTTCTAAAATGGAATATAATTAGAATCATAGAGTATGCAGCCTTTTCAGACTACTTCCCTTCACTTAGCAATACGCATTTAAGACTCATCCATATCTTTCTATGGCTTAATAGCTCTATTTTTTATTGTGGAATAATATTCCATTGCATATATGTACCACAGTTTCTCCATCTATCAAAGGACATCTTGAGTATTTGAGGGGGTGGGGGCTTTCTGGGTTTTGGCAATTATGAATAAAGCTTCTCTAAACACTAGTGTATAGGGGTTTGTTTGGACATGAGTTTTCAAATCAGTTGGAGAAATGTCTAGCAGTACAATTGCTGAATCATGTGGTGAGGCTATAGTTAGCTTTGTACGAAACTGCCCACCTGTCTCCTTAAGTGGTCATGCCATTTTACATTCCCCCCAGCAATAAACGAGAGTTCCTGTTGCTCCACATCCTCACCAGCATTTGGTGGTGTCAGTGTTTCAAATCTGGGCCATTCTTGTGGGTGTGTACTGATACCTTATTGTAGTTTTAACTTGCACTTTCCTAATGACAAATGATGCGCATCATCTTTTCATGTGATTATGTACCTTCTGTAGATCTTCTTTGGTGAGAAGTCTATTTAGATCTTTCGCCCATTTTCTTATTGTTGAGTTTTAAGTGTTCTTGTATATTTTGAATTTAAATCTCTCGTCAGACATGCGTTTAGAAAATATTTTCTCCCATTCTGTGGCTCTTTTGACTATCTTAATAGTCAAAAGAACAGAACAGAACAGAAGTTTTTAATTTTAATAAAGTCCAACTTACCAGCTTTTTCTTTCATGGGCCATGCCTTTGGTGTTGTATCTAGAAACTCAGCACCAAGGCTTGAATGGTTCTAAACAGTTCTCTTAGGTAATCATGACACCACTGCTCTTAGGCAAGGAATATAACATCTATTTTACGGGAGAAATGGCTGTCTGTCACACTTTTCTCTGAGGTATCTTTAAACAGGCCAAAAAAGAGAATGGGTAAGAACTAAGAGAGAATGGGTAGACAAAAGCCGGCCAAGACAAATATTAAATATCTTCAAAGTTCCCTGTTCAGCCTTAAAATTCATGAGCATGTGAATATTTCCTCCACTACTTAGCAGTATTTGTTTTTATATAAATATTATATTATTATTGCTGCAGTACACACACACACACACACACACACACACACAGCCATTTTGATAAAAACCGGTGGCTCATGAAGAAATTCTGTGCTGGGTGGTTTTATTCCCCACCCCAGTACAGTGACATGCTCTTTCCAGGAATATTTGAACCTCAGTTTGGGAAGCAAACTGAATAGAAGGGGCAAGGTTAAGCAACTCGTCTGATGTCATACAGATAGCAAGTGACAGATCCAGGCTTTGAGTCCTGAATGAGCAGACTCCCAAGCCAGTGCTCTCGGGGGGCTGCAGGGTGGTCTGTGTGCCAGGTTCCTGGGCCACAGACAGCCTGGCTCAGGGAGCCTGAGGTCATCTCCATTTCCAGGAGGCACCCTTCCCCCCTTCCCCATTGACCCGGCCACCCCTTGGCCTTCACAGCCTCTAGAATCATACCATATAATTTAGGCTTCCCTCTCCCTCCAAAGCATAAATGAGAGAAAGGGAAAAAGCAACCCCAGACTGAGCCTATCATGGGAGCGTGTGAATGTAGGGGAGAACCAGCCAGAAGGGATGATAAAGAACTTGCAAAAAATTACCTTTCCTTTTCAATGATAAAAAATTTTGTGTCCAAACAATTTTTTGCTGAAACAACAATGCACATCATAAAACATATTGAGGAAACATAATTATGTCAAATTAAACCGCATAGAAGCATCTCTCTGGCCGTGAGAACCACTGATTTCTTGGTGCAGCTGCATTCAGTGTCTGGGGCTGGGGTAGCCGCAGTTCTGAAAGGAGCAGCTTCGGGAGAGAAAGAGATCATTCTCTCAGAGGAATGGCCTTTGCCCTCCCGAGCTAGGATCTCACTAGCTCCTCTGGGAAGAGTGGAGCTGCAGGCATCTGTCTGTGAGAGCCTGCTTTCAGGGCCTGGGGACAGGAACACCAGCCTCTTTGCTCCCCAGCCGTCTCTTCTGGATTTTATGCATTCAGCAAACATGACCATGGATAGGTCACACCTCCAAACTCCTCCTTGGTGCTCAGTGGTGCTGAACTTGCCTAGAAGGGTTCCCCTTTTCCAACGTGCTGTCCTGGAGTCCAAGACCTAAATTTAAGTCTCTGCTGCACCAGTGACTCACTCTGTGACCCTGCTTGACTTCTCTGGGTCACTTTGCTCTTATCTGCAAAACAGGAGTAATAGGACTCTAGGTGGGGCAGGGCAGGATGCCTTTACCTACGTCATCCGAAAGCGATTGCTACAAGCAGGAAAACCGACAAGGTGGGGGCTACATCACCTACACTGGCCTTCAAAGTTTGCTGCAAGAACATTCGGTGCTTTGAGAAGTGACTTCTTCCTCTCAGATGTATACAAAACAGTTAGCCCAGTGTGCTAACTCAGCCTTTTCTTCCCTTTTCTTTCAACGGCTTCAAAGAGCCCCCCATTCGCTTTTGCCTGCCTCACTGCCCGGGACAAGGCGGCTCTGCCCCACTCCCCACTTATGACCTGAACTTCCACACATCTGCAGGGAGCGCTTCAGAGCGAGATCGCTGCCATTGACATTTCAAAGACTCCAAGATGGGGCTCTGAGCCCCATCCCATCAGTGTGACGGAAGGATGGAGCTGGAACAGGGAGTTTGGGAGGATTAACCAGCTCTCCTACCGTGAGGCCAGGCAACCTGTGTCACTAAATCCTCCTACTGGATTAAGCCCCAGCCCACAGACCAGCCGCAGTCTTGAACAGGTGTGACACAATGGGACACTCTGTGGGCCTTCGTCCAATGAAGAAACTAAAAGTAGATGGCACATGGGCACATGGCACTTGTCACTCTCTCCCTTGTGTTATTGGTAGAGGCAGCAGTGTGTCTTGAAAAAAATCATGAGCCAAAAAGTTTAGCTGTGCCCCCAGCTCTGCCACTTGCCAGCTGTGTGATATTGGGCCGGTTACTTCACTTCTCTGAACCTCAGTTGCTTCAACAGAGAAACAGAGCTTGTGGGAGGGATTTCACAGAGTCTTGAAGGATTCTGAGGTAACGCCCACATTCATTTCCTCAAAGAGCACGTGCAGGAAACGTGAATGCAACTGCCCCTGGTTGGGGCGAAGGCCTGGCTCCTGTGTCAGCTCACATGTGTGGCTCCCCTCACTCTCCCCCCTTTCTCTGTCCTTCACGGCGTCCTGCACCTGCTTCCGTCTTAACACCCAGTCCTTTAAGTTTCTCTCCTTGTAACGGTGGCTTCTCAGAAACTGGGGTTCTGTGGTTATTTATCTTCGCTTTCCCACACCTGGCCACACGTGGGGTCCTGGGAATGTTTATCAAACTAAAAACACTCTGTAACAGATGCCCCGCCTGGGATCATTCACTAGTGTGTCCCATCTCCCCTCCTGGACTAGATACTCTGAGGGCAGCAACTAGGTGTGTGATTCATCCATGTAGCTACCATGGCACCAAACCAGACACACAGTGGACTTTCAGGGGGTACATGGGAAAAGCAAGAAGAAAAATGAGAAGGGGAGAGAAAGAAACAGGTCCCCCTCCCCGACAGCAGTAACTCACCAAGAAAATCTTGCTACCCACTCAGTGCCAGGCAGGCTCATATTCTTGCTTCCCCCTCTGAGAACAAGGTCCAGATATTTTCTTAGTCCTCCTTGACGAAAACTCTACAAAATTTACAAAGCCCAGTTATGGTTTTCTTCCTTTCCAGCAGGACTTTCCTGGATGATGTTTAATGACTCAACCAATCACCCAAAGATTACGATTCCTATGGAACTGTCAGGGCCATGGGATAATCTATCCCTGACTCCAATATGCAGGAAGATCCCCTGTATAAACTCTCCCTAAAGATGGGTGGGGACAACCCACCTCCCATTTCGTTTTCCCCACTTAGACACAGCCTGCTGTTTTCAACCTCCGTATCTTTGCCGTGCTGTTCCCTTTTGTCTGAAATGACTTTGCCCATCCTCCAAACCATACCCTCACACTCTGTGACTCCTATAACCACCAGCCTTGCCACAGCCAATTTGCGTGGCTGACTCATACATACCCTTCAAAATCTGACTCGAGTGTGACCTCACGAGAGGGAGGTAGTCTACACAGGAAGCATGCGGAAGAGTGGTGAGCCCAGACGTTAGAGTTGAACCTCGGCACTCGCACAAGTGAGCTGTGTGACTTCAGGAAAGTCACCTCCCATATCTGAACCTCAGTTTGCTCATCTGTGAAATAGGAGTGTGGACACCTTCTTCAGGGAGTTGTTCTGAGAAGTAAACTGGTTGATGAATGTAAAGAGCTTGGCACAGAACTTGGTGTGTGGGAAGCTCTCAATTATGGCAGCTGTAGTCATGTCTTCCGTGGACCCCAGACTGGCTTAGCTGCCCCTCCTCTATACTCCTAGAGCACCGTGTAAGGACACGGTGCCTTACACGTAGCCACCTGTAGCTGCCATTTACCTCACTGTTTTGATATCTGCTCATTACCTGTGGCCCTACCGATGGTAAGCAACTCATGGGCAGAAACTCTTAGCATCCCCCAGATCCAAGACCAGGTCTGCTTATTGCATGAGTGAATGAATGGATGGAATGAATGAACACATGAGTTAATAAACTGAGTTAGTAGACTTCTAGGCTACCTTGACAACCATGCCTATTCTAAGCCCCGCAAGGGCTAGAGTTGGGGCTGCCCAGAGCAACTCAGGTCTGAGCCATGCCTAGGATATCACACGGGCCCATGAGGACATAGAACAGTGGGGACAGTGAAAACTAAAAGGTGGACTCCAAAATGTGTTTTGTTACTGCTGAGTTTGCCCTTTCACCTCTTTCCAAGGCCCATCAGGCCATCCATAAATATTTGCTTGGAATTATTCATAGATTCATTTGTTCATTCAGCAAATATTTATTGAGTCAGATACTGTTCCAGGAACTAGCATACAGCAGTGGATAAGACAAGCATATTCCTTGGTATATGATTCCTTGGAGAGGTGACATAAGCCATTATCACCTTATTAGTAAGGCCGTGGAAGTAGGAAGGAAGGAGGAGCAATGGACAGGGAGTCAGGAAGCCCAGATTCGGATCTTTGCTTTGAGCACCGTCATCTCAGTCAAGTCACTCGGCTTCTCTCTGCCCTGTGACATGTTACTTTCATAGGGTGGCCATATCTGCCCTACTCATCACAAGGTCAGATACCTGTATTGGGAATGATAACAGAAAAGGCTATGGAGTCGTGGAAAGATGACAGCTTATCAGCAAAATGACCTGGCTCTGTGACCTTAAACACATCATCTACCTCTCCAAGTCTCTACTTCCTCATCTGTAAAATGGGGATAGACACTCACTTGGCCTACCTTGCAAAGTCCCTGTGGGTCTTAACCTAGACCACGGGAGGAAAGCAGGGCACTGCAAACAGTAAAGAGCACTGACATTGTAACTCTTGGCTGTAGGCCTGCACGTTAACCACTCACATGTGTTTCAAGGTCTAGTTTACTCAAGCGGATCAGGTAGCCTTCTCTGACTCTTGGAGTCCTCATCTGTAAAATGGGAATAATTATCCCTGTCTGGCCCACCCCCCAGTGTTGTGAGAAGCTGATGAAATTATGGATGTGAAAGACTTTGGCAAGTGTTGCCATGCTATATAAATGATAAAGTGTTCTGTAAATTTGAAGAGCAATTATTCTTTTTGTTGTCATGAGGGACTATGCTCATTGTAGTAGAACTGGACTTGTCCTATGTCTGTTCCTCCACCTCTAGAAAGAAAGAACAGAACCATGGAGATGGTCTCCATGTATTCCCAACACGTGTGGAATCTCACTTTATTCTTGAGGTAACTCCATGTGTTGTGCAGGAAAAAAAATCTTTCCATCATCAGAGAGGAAGATAGGATTCTAGGTGGCCACTCTTGTAGTTGCTTTCCCTCTCTGAGCCTCATCCTCCCCTTTTGTCAAATAAAGAGGTCGGATTCTATTTAAATTAGGATACGTATGGCTGCAAGGAAAAAAGGGATAATCAGTAACGTTATCTGTTATCTCACATAGCAAGAAGTCCAGATGTGGGCATCCCAAGTTGGGTGTTACAGTGCCTCTAAGGTGTCAGGGCCACAAACCAGTGTCCCTGTGATTTTTTAATGGTGTCAGGATGACTCCTGTGGCTCCAGGCTTCACACCCTTATTTAATGATGCCCAAAGGCAAGACAAGATCAGTGTTTGTCCTGGGCTTCTTCTTAAGAAAAGGATATGGAAGACTTTCCCAGACCTGCCGCTTGTATTTCATGACGGGGGGCAGGG
Organism: Globicephala melas; assembly: GCF_963455315.2. Lineage (NCBI taxonomy): Eukaryota > Metazoa > Chordata > Mammalia > Artiodactyla > Delphinidae > Globicephala > Globicephala melas. The sequence continues at coordinate 140,591,880 of NC_083314.1, read as the reverse complement.
GCAGGAGGGTGATCTCATGTCCCTTATCTAAACAAGTCAGGAAAAAGTAAAAGGAATTACCATATCCAGCAACAAAATCCGTGTTCTGACAACAAAACCATCATGAAAATGGCTGCCAGGCAGACGTCCCTCAGGTCTGACACAGACTCTGGATCCCCGAAGTCCATTCAAGCCCCCAAGTGCAGTGCTGAGATCAGCCCAAGATGGCTACGAGCCCCCTTCCCAGCTTCCAAGTCCTACCCTGTCCCTACTGGGTGGAGCTGGGCGGGAGGTGGTGCTGCAAGAGAACCAGGACCCCACAGCTGGGAACTGCCCTCTGCCCACCCATGCAGCCTGGTGGCACCTCTGGCAGCTTTCTGGACTCTGTTTCTGAAAACAGCCTAGCCCACCAGCCCCAGAATGGATGACCCCTTACTTTCCTTGCAGCATCTTCCCATAAATAAACAGAAACTGATAAGAGCAACTGAAACAAAATAGAAGTCTATTTTCTTCTCATGTAAGAGGTCTAGAAGCAAGCAACTCGGGGCTCCATGGCCTATAGGAACCCAAGTGCCTTCTGTCTTTCTGCTCCTCCATCCTCAGTATATGTCCACCTTCAAAGTTATTTCATAGTCCAAGATTGCTTCTGCAGTTCTATCATCATGTCATTCTAAAAGGAAAAGGGAAAATTAAAAAAAAAAAAAGACCTCTACCTGTCATACCCATACCTCCTTCCCATTTTAAGGAGCTTTCCCCACATCCCACCCCAAAACTTCTTCTTATATCTCATTGGCCAGAACTTGGTCACAGGGCCAAACTTTGCAGCTAAAGAAGCTGGGAAATGTCCTTTTTAACTAGGCATATTGAAACCCCGAATTCACTTAAATTAGTAAGCAAGATAAAGAGAATGAGTATTTGGACAGGCAGCTAGCAGTCTCAGCTACAATTCCAGGGCTAATCATCAGAGAGTAACACGAGTTCGGGTAAAAGGCCTGGACAGTTGATCATTGCAAAGCGTTGGAGGACAGGGGACCTTGGGCGGCTGTCACTTTGTTTAGTTTTTATAGGCTTCCATCTGGCTACCTATGGGATTTCCGGCATGTCACTTCATCTCTCTGAATCTCGTCTGGTCTAAGATGGAGGTGGGACTACTAGGTTAACTGTGGTGAAATGAATCTGAGGGCAAGATTCATTCTTTCAGCTGTTCATTCATTTATTCAACAAGAATCTCCTGACACACCTTCTGTGTGCCAAGTGCTGTGCTAGGCATTGAGGATTCAGAGAGTCATAAATTGTGGGAGTTTATAATCAATGGAAAAAAGCCCAGGAAAACATCCATCATGATAGATTGTGCTAAATGCCATGTTAAGGATAAATGCAAAGAAAGGGGAGGTTCGAAGAGGGGCACCTGCTGCAGGTAGGGGATCTCAGAGGCATCATGCAGATGCTTCAGGGATGAACAGGAGCTTGTGGGCAGAGGAGGTTGGAAAGTACAGGAAGGAGGCCAGCCTGTGCATAGATATGAACCTGCAAAAGAGCACATGGTGTTCTGGAAACATTCTCCTGCTGTCCACTGACCCTCAGGTAGGGCTCTGGTTTCTGAGCTCTTTTAATGAGCTAGTGCTGTTTATTTAGTTCATTTGAATTCAAACAGATTGGAGGTTGGATTTCAGCTCCACGATCTAATAACATGCTCTCAGGCAGGGGCTTCATCTTGAACCTGAGCTTCACCCTCAGCATCTTTGTCTATACACGCCCTTAGCCCTCAGTGCTATGCACTGAGATCTCGTGTATAGACGTGCCCAGCGTGGCCCTGAAACACGGTGAGCTTTCAGTCCAGATTTTTTCCTCCTCTCCTCTTCCGCAGGGCTGTGGGGTGAACCGCATAGGTCTCAGGGAACCAGGAAGAGGAGACAGCCACTGGCCAATGGCTTAAGGAGGGCAAGAGTGGTTTCTGTGTTGATACTTTATTTTGTTTTTTTGCGGTACGCGGGCCTCTCACTGTTGTGGCCTCTCCCGTTGCAGAGCACAGGCTCCGGACGCGCAGGCTCAGCGGCCATGGCTCACGGGTCCAGCCTCTCCGCGGCATGTGGGATCCTCCCGGACCGGGGCATGAACCCGTGTCCCCTGCATCGGCAGGCAGACTCTCAATCACTGCGCCACCAGGGAAGCCCCTGTGTTGATACTTTTAAGTGCAAACGGGAACAGGAAAAAATCAGGTGAGAGAAACCAGTATGCTGCCAAGGAGTATCCTGCATTGTTCACCCCTGGTAAAGCAGCTGCAAAGAGCTGTTAAAGCAGGGCAAAGGTCAACCCCTTGCAAGAGAATAAACTGCCAAACCTTGCGGCCCTGGGTCCTCCCTCCTGCAATTCCCATGACCCCCTACGCTGGTTTTCTCCCTGGAGATGAGAAGGTGACCTCTGCCCCGCCAGGCTGTTTGGGCTGTGTGTTCGGGCTGCGTGCAGGGGGGTTGTAGAGCGTAAACTGCAGGCAACCCTGATGAGGAAGGTTGTTTGCGCCTCAATATCTCTGCAGGCTGGCGTCCTCACCTGCCGCTGTGCCTGCCTTCACCCAAAGCTCGCCCTTCTTCCTTCTACCTTCCAAATCCTCCCCATGCATCACAACCACCCACCCAGGAAGCCCATCCTGATGGCTCTAGTCTACACTGATCCCGTGCCCTCAGAATGTCTCCAGACAACCACACCACAAGATAGTCACTCTCTTTCTTCTGTTTTTTTTTTTTTTGGCTTCATCTCACCCCACTGGAACAAGGACCACCTGGGCTCCCAATTCTCTGAACCAGCACAATCACATCAACTGGGAACTTGTTAAAAATGCAAATTCACCCATGGGGGTGGGCCCAGCAATCTGCTTTAACAGGACTCCAGGTGATTCTAACACACACTCAAGTTCAAAAACCAGCGCTTCCAGCAATCCTGGCTTCTGAGAAGAGAAAGGATGAAGTAGTGATATTCTTCCTTTAGCTGCAGAGTTCTCTAGAAACACATCCACATGAAGGTCCCCATCACAGAGCACTTATTCCTTCCTTCAGCGACATCCCAGCACACTGACGGCATGGAGATGGAAAGCAGAATGGTTCTTCCCCTATTCACTCTGTAATTGACCCCACAGATGTTCCTGAGCCCATGTCGTGTACGTTTCCAGCTTGAACTCAGACACACCTGAGTGTGGTGAGTCAGGAATGGAAACATGGTGAGGCGAGGAGGCAGATGGGGAAGCGAGACAGGAGAGCTGACAGAGCTCAGTTCCCACTCTGCCTGCAGGAGGGGGCAGTTCCAGTTCTGGGGGGAACCCCTCAAGGTGTGTAGGGTTCTGTCCCCCACCCCATCCCCTGCACCAGCTGCTGCACGAGGGGCTCCCACTGTGCAGGGAAGGGCCTAGGGTGGGGCACTCCAGCAAACTCCAGTGATACATGTTTCATATTACACGCAACATTCTTTGTGGGAACCCCAGTGAAAAATACACATGGCCAATCATCCCTTTCTCAGCAGGAGGGGCCCCAGGAAAGCAGATTTTCGCTGCAGGCTTTATCAAGAGTTAGAAACACAGTCAAGGCTCTGAGCTTGTTAGAAAAACAAACTGTTTGTGCTTGGGCTTTTCATTTGAAGGATTAGGAGATGGTTTGGATATCAGCAGATACCTGAGGAGCTCACCTGGGTCTCAAGACAATGGTGGAAAGTGCATGGGATCTGGCATCTCCTGGCTCGGCTCCCGGACTGCATGTCTGAGTGGCATTTAGGGGAGCCACCTGCCTGGCTGAGCTTCTATTTCCTCATCTCAAATAAGAGAATAACAACACTTCATCTTAAAGGGCAGGCACTATAAAAACCCTGTGAAATGGTATTTGCAAGAGTACTCTTTATAAAACATTACATAAAAGGGATTCTTACTATCATTATTAGATGTAGAAAATCCAGAAGGAAACCTTGTCTGAAAAAATTGTCTGGCAGCAGGATAGTGGAAGAAATATGAATTTAAAGACATACAGAAATGGATATAAACCTCACCCTCACCACTTACTGGCTGTGTGGCTTCAGGCAAGTTACTTCACTTCTCTGAGCCTCAGCTGTCTGGGGTAAAAATACTCCCCATCAGATGGGTTTGCTGCAAGGACAACCGCATTTTTTCTGTAAATGTCCCTGCCCTATAGAAAGTCCTCCATACAGGTGAGCACTGCAGCTCATGGATGCCCAGAGTGGCACCGCCACCCCTGCCCCGCCCACGGGGGTTTGAGGCCACTTGAAGAGTCAGCCCTGCTCTGCACATCCCCTCACTTGAGGGGAGGAGTTTACCTCCTCCCCCTGACACTCGTCTGAGAAGCTATTCTTCATCCCCACAGCTCTGGCAGCCTCCCCTCGCCACCTCGATCAAGTTACAGACCCATTTGTTTTCCCCTCACAAAGCACTGCAGTCTGCCAGCTCCTCCCCTTTCTCCTCCAGCGGGCGAGCTGGGCCAAGAGTTCAGCTTCCAGTAGAAGAGCCCCAGCACTTCTCACTAAGGCACACAGAAAATGTCACAGCTGGCCCTGTGTTTGTAACCTTGTATACGTCTTCATCAATTTCCAGGCCCCTGGAAGCAGTTCCCAGAGTCCATTTCTTTTCAGCTGAGTACGTTCCCTAGACGGGAGGGGGAGTTTCTTAAACCCACTCAAACCCAGCAGGTGTTGGTGAGGGATCTGATCCCAGGCAGAGGGGGCAGGAACTAATGTTTTCAACCACATCCCACATCCCAGGCTCCTTTTATATGCATCAAATCTCTGCATTAGTGTTACTTTTCTGGGGGCTCTTCTCTTGACCCCCAAGACTCAGTGAAGCCCTGGTACACACTCGCTTAGCAATCTGCATTTCTTCTTGTAGAACTCACACGTATGTCAGTTGGATGTCTTTCTTCTCTGGCAAGCTTCAGGAGTGATTTGATCAAGTCTGTCTCATTAGCACAGACCACAGTGCCTGGTGAAGAGTAGGTGCTTAACAGATTCCATGTAGGTGCTTATTCATTCAATGAATGAATAAAACCTCACGGCAATACTGTAGGATAAATATTTTCATTTTCCTGACTGTGCAGAGAAGACAACTGAGACCCCAAGAGATGAAGTGTCTTACCCAGGCTGACACACCAAGTAAATAGTTGAGCTAAGATTCAAATCCAGGTTTTCACCAAATGCCTCACTGCGTTTGATTTATATTAAGATCACGCTGGAAATGCCAACAAAGACAATTTTTAAAAATAAAGAAGCTGAAACTGCCCAGTGTTCCCTCTCCACCCCCAACACAGCATGACCTGTGCCAGTAAGAGGGTTCTGGGAGCCGAGTGCAACCCACACGAGGCGGAGGCCAGGAGACAGGGGTGGCCCTTGTCCCTCAGCCGCGGGGACTAGATCCTCGCATGGAGCCCCTCCCGGCTTGTCCCCACCAGGGCAGGACTTGGATACAAAGTCTCAGGAGAACAAAGATCACATTTTCCCCTATGAAGCAGAGAGGCCAGCGCTGGGGAAACAATGGCCTTGCTGGGATCAAAGAGAGCTGGGCCTGGACTGGGGACAAAAGCTGAGCCCCAGCTTGATAAGAATGACAGCCAGCTCTCCTCCTCCGGTTACAAAGGTCTGGGGGCGTGCATGTAGATCCTTAGGGGCCTACCCCACCTTCCAGCCTCACCCCCCAGCTCCCTGCCTCCCCCCCCACCTTGCACAGCTCCAGGAATGCAGCCTAACTGCCCTCCCCCAAGCCAGCCATGTTCTTGTCCGTTCTAGGCCTTCCCTCAAGCTTTTCCTCTAACATGCTCATCTCCTCCTTTCCCCTTAAGTGCACTGACTCAGGCTTCAGCGTTTCAGCTCACAAGCTGCCTCCTCTCTGCCCTCCATGACACTTTGAGGCCTGGGTCCATCACACCCTGCTGTGGGCTTGCACCAACCCAATTCCCGCCTCTAGTTCCAGCACTGCTTACGTTGAATTATTACGACCACTGTCAATACGACCTCCCTCCCGCAGGCTGTGACCACATGGAGGCCGAGACAATTTCTTACCGATTTTGTAAATGCATTGCCTAGCCCTAGAGGAGACAGATGGGTAAACGTTGGTTGAATGAATAAAGCAATGAATGGTGTAGAGTGAGCTCTCCTAAGGCCTGGAAATTCACTTTGGGACCATGTCTTTTGAATGAATCAAAACCTCTCTGACCTCTGGATCTCCTTCACTGAATTTTATGCAACTAATATTCTTAAAGTGCCTCCTCCATTCAGGGCATGGCTGGGTACTGAGACTGGAACGGTCAGCGAAACAAAACCCCTGCCCTCATGGAGTTTCAGTCTGTGGCCAGGGCCAGGGAGACAGACATTAATCAAGTACATAATCTAAAATGATGATAAGTGCTAATAAGGGAAAGCACAGGGCAGGGCAATAAAAGAGCATATTAACCTGTGCATCAATGTCTGTCTGTATGCCCAGCAGAGGTCTTGGCTCTGGGAGGGATACATCAGGGAACTATGTGTCCACTATGGAGATAACCTAGCTAATAACAGGAGAAACTAGTCCAGGCTGGGAAGGCTTCCCTGAGTAAAGGACAGCTGAGCCAAGATCTAAGGTTTGAGCCAGCATTAGGAAGCAAGAGGCAGGAGGCAGAAAGACTAAAAATTTGCTATGATTGGGTTGCCTATGGGAAAATATCAATGCCTCCACCCTAAACTGCCCACAGAGAACCTGGCAGTAGGAGTCGGCAGAGCAATCGGAACATGTGGACGTCAGAGAGACTGTGTACTTTTCCCAAGGTCACCCCCAGGACTCTAGCAGATGGAGAGAGATGGAGCCCCAGGGCCCCAGCTCCAAGTCTGCTACCTCACAATGCCCTGCAACTGTGAGACAGATCGGGGAGACCCTTCTCCAGCCCAAAGGAGGGGCCCTGGGATTGAAGAGCAAAGCATCCCCAGGAAGTGGCCCCCCGGAGGACCAGGCTCGATCTGAAATTTCCTATGAAGGGACTGTCCCTCACCATAGCAAAAGTAATAGTGATGCCTCCTAATGCTGTGTTCATTCAACAACCACGTACAGTTAGCAAAGCACTGTCGCAAAAATGGCCCCATTTCTTCTAAGAGCAATGGTCAAGCCCTAGGTTTCGGTGAGACTGGGTTCTAATCAAGTCTTATTAACTGTGACCTTAGACAAGTTATTTTTCTACTCCGAGCTTGAATTTCCTCATTTGTCGCTTGGAACCAAGGCTCCCTGTTGGCAGGGTTATAGTTAGGATGGTGTCTTTATTATCAGTCACCTCAGGTTGCCATTACAAAGTACCAGAGACTGACTGGCTTTAACAACAGAAACATTTTCTGGAAGTTCTAGAAGCTAGATGTCTGAGACTAAGGTGTCAACAGAATTGGTTTCTTCTGAGGCCTCTCTCCTTGGCTGGTAGATGGGCATCTTCTCCCTGTGTCTTCACATGGTCTTCCCTCTGTGCTAATTTCCTCTTCTTATAAGGACACCAGTCTTATGGGATTAGGGCCCACCCGAATGACCTCACTTTAACTTAATTATCTCTTTAAAGGCCCTATCTCCAATTAGTTACATTCTGAGGTACGGGGCGGGGGGGTGTAGAACGTCAAAATGTAAATTTGCGGGGGCTTCCCTGGTGGCGCAGTGGTCGAGAGTCTGCCTGCCGACACAGGGGACACGGGTTCGTGCCCCGGCCTGGGAGGATCCCACATGTCGCGGAGTGGCTGGGCCCGTGAGCCATGGCTGCTGAGCCTGCGCGTCTGGAGCCTGTGCTCCGCAACGGGATAGGCCACAGCAGTGAGAGGCCCGTGTACTGCAAAATATATATATATATATATATATATATATATATATATATATATTTATTTATTTATTTATTTATTTATAAATTTGGGGGGAATACAATTCAGCCCATGACAGATAGAATAATGTTTCTAAATGTCTGCATGATGCCTGGCACATAGCAGACACTGACTAGATGTCAGGAATCATGGGCATCAGTATCACGGGGGAGAATTGTGGGGTAAAAGACCACCAGCTCTCTCTCATGTGCTTTAATGGACAAAGTGGGCCATGAGGCACCCTAGGTTCTAATCCTGCCTTGCTGCCTGGACGACCTTGGCAAGACCTTGGTACTAGCATAGAGGATGCACCCCCTAATGTCTACATCCCTTTCCTTCTCACATATTTCTGTTGTATAAATAGAGAAAAATGAAGTCTCCAGCTCCTGCCACTCCAACAGTAGGGCAGGAAAGAGGCTAAGCTCCTGCCATTTTCAGAACGAGCCACACCAGTGCTCACAGAGGACTTAGCGTCTTGCTGCTGCTCTGAACATCTAGTTGAAGCACCTCCAGAAAACATTCTCTGCCTTACCTCTCCCCTACCGCCCTCCCCAGAAAGCGAGAGACAGCATTTTTCCTAGAGGCCATCAGTTACAATATTATCAGGCCCTGAAGACATAACTTAGGGAGCTGTTCTGATAGGACTCAATGGTGCCCAGGTCACCCGATGGTATCTCAGGCCAGATTCATTCATCTGGCACCCTCCCCTGCCCTGTCTGGCCCTGGCATGTCCAGGACAGCTGACCCTCCAGGAGCAGCTGCGAAGGCCAGAATATCATCTTTCAAGGAGCTTTCCCACCATATGGTTGTTCAATGAGACACTAAAGAAGTTGTTGGTTTGGGTTGTTTTGTAAAGACTCTCTCAGCATATCCTATTTGCAACGTGAGCCCGGGCAGTTCCTACAGACTGGGTTTAGTCTATTGTATTTGCTTCCTCTTTGAGTCCAGTCGTATCAAGATAGTGATGCCAAAAGAGATGAGTGAGCAGAGGAGAGATGCTGAAGTGGCACTTTGGCACAGCAGGAAAAAAAAAAAAAAGGGTTTTGAAAAGGTACTAATTGATCTTTAGGCCGGTGAGGCCCTATTTGGGGGTAGCTTTTTGTGCTCCATTCTGAGCCCTGTATTTTGCACTGATTTTCAAAGTGACCCATGCTCGCTACAGAAAATGTGGAAAACAGAAAAAGGTAAAGAAGCACGCACACACACACACACACACACACACACAACCCATAAGCCCATCATCTTAAGATAATCGTTGAGATAATTGTTCTTAGTGTTGGGATGTATTTTACTCCAATCTTACTTCTTGTGGAATTAAGATCATACTAGACATAAAGTTTTATATCTTGTTTGCTTTTTTTCAGCTTTATTGATGTATAATTGACATATCTTGCTTGTTTTAATTAGCATTTTATCATAGACATTTTTTTCAAGAAAAATTTAATGTCTGCATAACATTCCACTAAACTGATGTATCACTGTTACTTACCCATTCTCCTGTGGTGAGTGTTTAAGTAGGTATACTATTGTCTGTTTTATTATGAATGGCTTTTCTTTTATAGGTTGGGCTGTTATAAATAATGCTGCCTTGGACATCCAAGTACTTTATCTACCTTTTACTGACATATCACATCCTTAGTTCATATTCTGTGTTCTTAAAAGAACCCTGAGAATTGGGTAGTATTTGCATGTAATAGATGAGGCCAGAGATGAAACACAGCTAGTAAATCCAGACTGAAACAGAGCCCACTTCTTTAGACCTCAAGCCCAATGCTCTTTCTACTCCCCTGTGATTGATATCACAAGGTGAACAACAGACACATGAACCATGTGACAGCCAGGTCCCATCAGGAAGAGTCAGAGGACCCAGGAATTCTACTCCTAGAGGAGCTAAGACCTAGAAAGCAAAGATGTCATCCAGCATCGGTCAGGATGGCCGATTGGTGAAAAAGCAAGCAAGCTTGTCCTGTGCAGCCACAGAAGGCAGAACTAAAACATCTATATGGGAATTCAAGATGATTTCCATTCAATATAAGAAGAAAGTGTGATGCCATGAGTTTGACATAAGATGGGCTTCACTTTGAATCCTTGCTCTGTTACTTACTGGTTGTATGAACTTGGGCAAGTCACTTGTGTTCTGTGAAATTCAGATCCCACAAATTTAAACCATGTGAGGTTGATCTGAGGATCAGAGGTGATGTGCATTTAGTATATAGTTTGGGGCACAGCAGGGGCTCAAAAACGGTCACTATTTTGTTAACACTAAATTTCGGCTGTCCAGCACGGAACGGGCCATGCTGGATGTTCAGGCAGAGGTGGGATATCCATCTGTCCAATGGTTAGTGGAGGCAGGAAGGTTAAACCAGGTGGTCTCTGAGTTACATGGTAAGAAAAATGTGAGCCAGAGTTAGGAGCCCTGGACCCAAGACCTTGCTCCATTACTTAGGAGCTGAGGCATAAGGACTTACCTTTTCCGGGCCTCAGTCACCTCGTTCGTAAAAATGGGAGTAACACCGCACTCCTCACTGGGCTGTTAGAAGAGAGAAAAGAGATTATTGATATGCAAGCACTCGATATAACTCCAAAATTTTCCACTAAAGTCCATTCATTTTATGATTATCATTCCAACTCCACAATGCAGTGGCTCTCCTGGGGTTGCATGAAGAAAATAAACTGTTCTCCTGATAAAGCTGCTGGGGGAATTCCCTGGCGGTCCAGGGGTTAGGACTCTGTGCTCCCACAGCTGGGGGCCCGGGTTCAATCCCTGGTCAGGGAACTAGGATCCCGCAAGCCGCTCAGCACGGCCCCAAAACACCTGCTGGCTTCCAGCCTCCACACCCTTCACAGCCATACCTTTATCTTCCAATGCTGTTTAAAGAGGGAGCCAGCCAGGATGACCATGCACGTCTGGAGTTTGGAGGGGCTTACGATGCTGCCTGTGGACATGTCTTTCATCCCCCAGGAATGTCTGTGGTATTTACAGAGCAGACAGTACCTCGTCTCCAGGACTAGGTCAGAGGCCGTCAGGACCCTTCCCCAGCCACCCCACCTCTGGGTGTGGGACACTCACGGGCTTTGGACAGCTGCTGCTTTGGGCTGGAATGCTGTGAGCTAGGCCCGACATATGTTCCATCAATTTCCTTGGGAAAGAAAGATCCCAGAGACGCAGCCTGCATTCATCCATCTAATATCAGCCACCCCAGGTGTCTTTGGGGTTTTACTTCTTCATTGGTTGTAGCAAGTGACTGGCGCCCTTCACTCAAATGCCCATTATGTGAGGCCAGACATTCCTGATCCTTGGTGCTCAGGCTTCTATCCGTCACTTAGGAATAGACAGGACTTGCATTCAGAGGAAGAGGTGGCTTGTAGCAGCTACACCCCAGAAATTCTGATTAGGTGTCTTCTTAGCCAACATTACCTTTCCTCCATTGAAGTCTTGGGATTTGTATCAACCCCCATCAGTCTCCTTACAGCAGAACTGGGCAGTTGAAAGCTCTGAAGGCAGGTAGACGCGATCACAAATACATTTGGCATTTGTTTGTGACATAAGGCAAGCTGTTACGTAGATTAAATGAGATAGTGTATAGTAGACCCTTAGTCCACTGTCTGGGCCATAGTGAACATTCTGTAATTAGCTGTTCCTTAACTGTTGTAGTAGCTGCATGATCTTGGGCAACTCACATAGCTCTTTTGAGCATCAGTCTCCTCATCTGGAAAAAATGGATCATCTATAAAAAGTGATTAAAAAGAAAGGAATAGGTTTCCCACTCAGAGCAGGCTAGGTTCATTATCTACGTCTTGCACGTAGTAAACTGTGTTTCCTTGGCATGTTATTTAAGGGAACCTCACAGCTTCAGCTCTCTTTTCTATAAAGTACCAATAATAACACCCATTCTTCAGGGTAGCTGGGAAAATGAGAGATACTATCTGGAAAGTTCCTAGCATGAAGAGCAACTATGACATTATTCCTGGTGGGCGACTGGCAGCATGATTCCTACTTTAATTTGGAATGGTAGTGATTTAAACTTGGCATCTGAAGCCACCGCCTCTTCAAAGGGTGGAACGGTGTAATCGCCAGCCAACTCTGCGGCAAGCAGACACGGAGGTAGATGCCGGGGGGGCAGCACGTGGGCCACATAGGTTCAATCGGAGCCAGGCTCGTATTACACAGGCAACCGCCAAATGCTTTGGTGGGGGAGATGACCACTCTCCCATCTGTCCTGCCCAGCCGCTCCCTGCCCCGTTCAGGAGTGGAGCATTCCTCTAGGACTGAACTCACAGAGGAGCCAAAATAGACTCGACCTCTATTCCTCATTCCATCCTCGAGCACCATATTTACCCTGTTCTTTCATCACCTAAAAGCAGCTTTGTCATACGACGACTCCCAGCTCAAAGAACTTGAGTGGATTCCTCATATCTCCCAAATGAAGTTCAAATTCAGGGTCTTGAATGATGTTTACAAAGTTAAGGTCTTCTAGAATTTTCCACCACTGATCCCAAGGAAAGCTCATGGTACGGGGGGATGGGGGCGCGGCTCCAGCCTCTAGGAGTCACACACACCTAGCGCAAGCCCGGCCCATGCCATGTAGTGCCTAAGTGGTGTGGACCAAATTTCCTGGAAGAAACAAGTCAATATTCCTCAGGCGCTACAAGACGAGGCTTGCTGCTGGGCACCTCTGTATGTTATTCCTGTTAATTCTCACGACACCTGTGAGGTAGAGATTCTTACGGTCTCCATTTTGCAGTTGTGGGGACAGAACCCAAGATCAAGCAACACAGGCAGAGTCTCTGAGCTCCGTTCCTTGTGGGTGAAATGCGGACCGAGGAATGCTTCCCCAAGGAAGTAGGAGGACTCCGCCCAAACACTGTGAGGTGTTTGCTGTTGCCAACATCACCTCGGCTTGAGCGTCGGTACTCTCCCCGGCTTCACCATCCTTTCTTCTAGAACAATAGCTATAGCCATGGAGACCAGCATGGTGTCTGGACCTAGTACGGATTTCATAGAAATCTGCACATAATTTTTGGAGCCTGGACTCATCAGCAGGTTCCCATCAGAAAGTAAGGAGCAGGCAAGTCCCACCAGCCTCGACCAGAGCTGGCCTCCTTATTATATGTTCTCAAAGTGCCACTGCATTTTCCTTATAGTTCTTATAATTATACACAGTGGGAACACGGAGGCTGAGGAGTTCATGTGGGCAGGACGTGTGTCTAATGTGCTTATCACTGCATCCTCAGTGTGGCTGGTTTCTAGGTACTGGATGAACAGATGAATTAATAGGACTGCTTTCCCTGGCAGCAGTGTGTGTGCGGTATCAGTTGAACCAGGAAGGAGCACTTAGGACAAGTCATGTAAGTTCACGTTGATGCAACTCAGAATCTGCTGGCCTGGGTTGAAGTCACAACAGCAATAAGGAGACGAAAGTAAAACGTTAGTTACAGGGCTTCCCTGGTAGCGCAGTGGTTGAAAGTCCGCCTGCCGATGCAGGGGACGCGGGTTCGTGCCCCGGTCCGGGAGGATCCCACGTGCTGCGGAGCAGCTGGGCCTGTGAACCATGGCCGCTGAGCCTGCGCGTCCGGAGCCTGTGCTCCACAATAGGAGAGGCCACAACAGTGAGAGGCCCGCATACCGCAAAAAAAAAAAAAAAAAAAAAAAGTTAGTTACGAATTGCCAGGAGAGCAAATGTTTAGCCCTCAAGGACTCAAGTTCAAGTTCCACCACTGCCCAGACTCACATCGCATGACCTTGAGAGGTGCCGTCTCCCTCGCCTGCCATGGGAGGAGGCTGGATCGGGGAACTTACAGCATACTTCCAAGTCTGATGTCCACATGTCTCCACCGGCTAACTCCTGTTGCTCCAACTTTTAAGGACATTTTGAAAATAGCTGAAACTGTGTCCAGAATTTTAGAATATTAGAGGCAGCTACTGAGGGTAAAACTCATGTGGACTAACCACCCACGTCAGAATGGTGCAAAGATGTAGGATATTGGTAATTCAGAAGGGGAGACAGGCCCCCAGTGTTAGGATTAGGGTTTTAATATAATCAGAAGGGTCTCAACCCCTCTCCCACTCTCTTTTACACACACACACCCCCCAAGGTAATCCCGTTACCCACCTGGACAAAAAGAGGAAGAAGACGACAAGGGCTTGGGAGAGGGAATTGCCACTTTCTAGCCTGTCCTTTCCCTCCTCTCCTGTTTTTTTTTTTTTTTTTCCCAAAGCTTAGCTCAGCTGAGCGCTAAGCGTCACGGCATCCAAATCACCTGGAGTGAGGGATTGCAAGTTTGTTCAAATGCGGAGTCCTAGGCCCCGCACAGATCTTCAGAATCAGACATTCTGCACGCACTCCTCATGCCCGCTCCCCACTTCCTACGCTTACTAAGTTTTGAGACTCACTGTGTAAATGTTTAACCCAATTTGGGCGCTATTCAAATGTGCCACGTACTTTACACGGTAGCACGAAGCGTCTGAAACTGTCAGTATTCAACCCTTTATGACCTTCAGAAGTGGCAGTTTCATATGGTTCAACCTCATCCATCGGTGTCGTTGATGGAAACCTCAGCACAACCTTCCAGGTAGGCATAATCATTCCTGGTTTACATTTAAGAACACGAGGCTCTCAGGGGTCACGCGTCTTGCTGAAGGACACACAGGCATGGAAGGAAGATGTGGGATTCAAACAGAGGCCTAACGTCTTCACAGCCCACGTCTGCCCCTCTGTTCCTGAACCTTCCACCTCTGCTCCTCAGGACAGCGGGAACACTAGACAGATGTGCACTGCGTGGGCCCCAGTGTCCCAGGTTGGCGCCACCATTGGCTCAAAACAGGGCCACGAGTTTGTCCCTCGAGGCCTGGGCTGCACGCGCAAGTTTTCAGAAAGCTTTGTTTCTTGTCAAAAACTCAACTGATGTTTTTCCTGGAATGGAACATGATTGCTGATTAAATATGAAGTGGTTTGAAGCCTAAGTGTCTCTCTTAATAACGTAATGTTTACTCCTGACCAGGAAGGGGTGCCAAGGGGCTGTTGCCCCGGGGTTATTTACATGTCCCAGTCTCCAGCACCCCCTTTGCAAGCTGCTTCAGTGACCCTCTTTGGGTCTGATGCCCCCTCCCACAAGGGATCCATGTCCTGAAGTGGCCCGAGGGCTGGGAGGGAGGGAGCATTGCTGTCCCCAGAAACGTCAGCCCTGCTGGCTGAACCCCGAGCCCGATGCTGCCTTGCTCTCGCCTGGAGGAAGGGGACGCAGGAACTTACCCACTCTCTCCTGCCCCTGTAGCTTGGGGCCAGGGGACCCAAATCTGTGACGCTGTGGAGGGAGTCCTGGAGGAAGGTGGAAGGAAGAGAGCAGCTTTGTCTAGAAGGGGCTCCTATGTTACATCTATCATCCCTTTGAATTCCTCAAAGACCCTTCAGTATGGTCACTCCTATTGCCATCTTATAAACAAGAAAAATCAAGACCCCCGAAGTTAATACTTTCCCCAAGTCCACACATAACTTGAGCCCAAGACTGTCTGATTCCAAAGCCTTTGCTCATTTCCAGAAGGAAGGGGGAGGCAGGAGGAAAAGGGGACTTATTTTATGCCAAGCACTGTGCTAGGTGACTTCCTTTCCAGGATCGTCTCTGTTCCTTCTATCGTTCCTGTGAGAAAGATATAATTATGCCCATTTCAGAGGTAAGAAAACAGAGGTTCCAGGTATCAGAGTGTTTGCCAAGGCCATAAGGCAGTAAGTAGCAGAACCGGGCCACAGCCCAGGCTCGCTCCCCACTCCCCTACACCCCTCAGTGACAATGAGCCCCGAAGTCTGGGTCTCTTCCTCACCCTGCCACTAACTGGCGTGTGGTTGGGGGCAAACCACTTGCCTCTCTCAACCTCAGTTTCCCCTTCTGCATCATGAAAAGGCCTCCCAGGTTTATAAATGGGAGACAACGGGGGCCCCTCAGAATAGTTTCTCTGTGTTGGAGAGATGACCTGGCTCCTGGTTGGATTATAAATAAATATTGTTTAAGTAGCTTGTCCTTGAGCTGTCTCTGTAGAGGGAAAACATCTCAGAAGACACCAAAAGAGTTTATGTCGGTCACTAGGGAGAGGCTGGGAGTGGGATGGGGGTGTGGGAGTGTTTGGGAGAAGGAAGAAGCTTCAAGAAAACCTTGGAAAGCCCCTGCAAGGGCTCTCATAGTCACATCACGCAAGCAGGGCAGGAAAAGCGCAGGTGAGCTGGGGCTTATGTGAAGTGATTCCGCGCTCGCTTAGAAGGAGGGGGCTCTATCTACCTGCCTACAGCAAATGTACTCCGAGGTCATCACCCTCAATCTCTTCACCCTTGTCCATGCCCCCCAACATGTGTCAGAGTCAGGCTTCGTTGAACCCCCTGCAAACTTTCAGTCCTGGGGCCGGTTGGGGTAGAGGTTACCATAGACTAACCCCCAGAAAGGAAAGAAACTAATTTGTTGCAGTTCAGCTGTATACCAGGCATGTATTCAATGATAAAAGGAACTAACACTGCAGTATTTTTTTTTACATAATAGTAAGAAATAATAGCAATTAAAAAGGACGATAAGAACAAATACAGTAATCAACACTTACGGAGTTCTTTGTGCCAATATGCAGTTCCCTTTGCACGCATTGTATTAATCCTTACAACGACTCAATAAAATATTTACTACTACCGTGTCCATTTCACCAACACAGCCCCCTGAGGCTCAGAGAGGTTTAGTCAGTTATACAAAATCACACAGCAGGTAGCTGGCAGATTGGGACTATGAACCCTGGTCTGGTGGCTGCTCTCCATTACACCTCCTGGGGGAAATGCCTCAACACTCCAGTCTTTCCCTTTATTAATGGTGTCACCTTGGTCAAAGCATTTAACCCCTCTGAATCTCAGTTTCCTTATCTGTAAAACAGAGTTATGTGGGGACCAAGAAAACTAGACCCAGTCTCGCATCTAGCCCGTCAATCCACAGTCACGTCTGGGGCTCCTCTGGTGTGTCTGAGCTGGGTTCCAGGGTTCAGAAGCTGAATGAGAATGTCCAGCAACAAGGACAAAAGACACAGATGCAGCCAACCAAAAGGCAGCACGCTGAGCATTCTTAGAGAACCGTTTGCCACTGGATAAGAACTGGGAAAATGTTCTTATGAACCTTAGGTGAATTACTATTGTCACTCTTCATTGGCACATTAAAGGCTCATTTCCCCTCTGGTCTCACTGCCTGGGGCTCTCCCTTTCCATCCTGTATTCCTCAGATGGATGTCTGTGCCAACAGAACTTGTACTTGCAAGCTGGTTTCAGAACTTGCGACACGTTGGGCTTTTTTGTCAACCCTTCAGGAGGTTGTAGCCTGGAAAATCCCAAAGGTGACTCAGAGACTTTCAGGGAAAGTGACCAAAGTTGAGGCCTCTGAAGTCCCTGGATCCCACTGGCTCTGCAGCTCCCCCCTCCCAGAACAGATCCAGCCAGAGCTGAAACACACAGACCTCACTCCCTGCGGCAGCCGAGGGTGACGGTGCCCAGCCAGGGGCCTCCACATCCGGGCTCCACTGCCCCTCAGCTCTGTGTCAGTTGCGGATCCCTGGGCAAGTCCGTCCAAGTTCAGTGTCCTCACTGTAAAGTAGGGATAGAATTTCTAGACTCTCCCGTATGCTAACACATATACAGGGAATCTAAAAAAAAAAAAAAATGGTTCTGAAGAACCTAGGGGCAGGACAGGAATAAAGATGCAGACATAGAGAATGGACTTGAGGACATGGGGAGGGGGAAGGGTAAGCTGTGACAAAGTGAGAGAGTGGCATGGACACATATACACTACCAAACGTAAAATAAATGGCTAGTGGGAAGCAGCCGCATAGCACAGGGAGATCAGCTCGGTGCCTTGTGTCCACCTAGAGGGGTGGGATAGGGAGGGTGGGAGGGAGGGAGATGCAAGAGGGAGGGGATATGGGGATATATGTATATGTATAGCTGATTCACTTTGTTATAGAGCAGAAATTAACACAACATTGTGAAGCAATTATACTCCAATAAAGATGTTAAAAAAAAAAAAAGAATTTCTAGACTCTCTTCCTCCCAAGCCTGCTGTAAAAACTAAACAAGAAAGTACAGTATTGTGCAATGACACACCTGTCACATAGAATCCACTTATCGTCAGTGAGCATACACTGTGTGTCACCAACTGACCATAATACCTAATGTTGGGACCTCCCTGGAGGTCCAGTGGTTAACACTCCACATTTCCACTGCAGGGGGTGTGGGTTCGATCCCTGGTCGGGGACCTAAGATCCCACATGCTGCACGGCATGGCCAAAAAATTTTTAAAAAAACCTAATGTTTTCTGGGTACCAGTTATTAACCAAATTAGTTAATAACTCCATACATTAAGTTCCTTATATTAACTAAGTTAACATATGTAAAACTAAGTATGACATATATGAGTTAATATTAACACTTATATATATACAAACTTAGCAAATATACGGAATTACAAAAATACTCAGTTTTACATATATTAACTAATGTAATCCTCACAACAACCCCAAAGGTAGATATTTTCTATATCCCCATTTTACAGATGGGGTAACTGTTCAGAGGTTAAGTGACTTGCTTAAGGCTCCACAGACACAGCTGAGAAGTGGAGAGTTGGAAATGAACCCAGGAGGGACAGCTCCAGAGTCTGTGCCCTTAACCTCTACCTCACTCTCCACCAGCGAGATATGGGGTCCACAATCTGGTAGGAAAGAAAGACAGGTAAGCAGGCAACTGCAGTATCATGATTCATGCTGTGGTGACGTGGGGAGTACAAACGGACCTGTGGAGCTAGAGGAGGGGCTCCGACCAAGCCTGGGGGTATCAAGGAGGGCTTCTTGGAGGAAGCAGGTACAGAGTAACAAAGTGATCCTGGCGGAAACTCCAACTGTGGGAAAGCTCTGGGGTGAGAAAGAGGCTGGTCAGTGTGAGTAATAGGGAGAAGTGGGCACATCGGGTGCAGGGGTGAGACCAGCTGGGGCAGAGCATACAGGGCCTTGTAAGCAGTATGTATCAGGCAGGGTCACAGCAGGAAAGAGACAGCACATTCACTTGAGTGACTTAAGAAAAGTGTAAGAAACTTTACATGAAGTGTGGTCAGGGAGCAGGAAAAGTGAGAATGGGTGCTGCAGTGCTCACGGGCTAGTAGCCAGTGCCACCCTGAAGCCTGAGGGGGCCAGAGCAGGCAGGGTACAGGGAAGACAGTGACAGGAGCTGTGGCCTTTGGCAGAGGGAAACAAACCTCCCCCGGGAACCTGCAGGAGGGAAGCAGGAGGTCAGTGCTCTGACCGCTCGCCTCCTTCCCTCCCATCTCCCGGGTCTGCATTGGCTGAACCCAGCTAGGAACATGAACATGGTGGGCCCGTTGGGAGTCAGGGTCCTAGGAGGGGAAGGGAGGATGATGGCCTTTCAGGGGACAATCAGAAGACATCCTGGCCCAGGGCTTTGTTACTTATCCTGAGGAGAGAAAGGAGCCAAGGAGTGACACTAGATCTCCGTTTTGGAATGATGACTCTGATCACACGGTGAAGGAAAATATGCAGCGTGTGAGACCAGAAGCAAAGAGGCCAGTTAAAAGGCTGCAGCCAGTGTCCGGTGGGAGGGGTGTGGCCAGAAACCACGGCAGGGGTGTTTAGGATAAAGAGACCTGGACAGGTCACTAGGTAAGAGGCAGACCCTTCCCCTCCCTCCCCCCACCTCCACTGTGTCACACCTGCACAGGCACATGCACACACACACACATGCACACACCACCAGCTCCTCTCCGAGCACTCTGCTGCAATCACAGGCTGCGTCCTCCATGTCTCTGATTCACATCCGACTGATACCTGTTGAGCATCCCTGGTGTAACTGCCACCAGGCCAGATGTTCTCACCCTGCTGTTTCTTTCACACGCTGCACAGATCTGCGGCCTGGGCACCGTGCTCTCATCTTACAGAAGAGCGACGTGAAGTTCAGATGAATCCAGAGACTCGTTCAAGGCTCCCACAGCAAGGACACTGCATAGCCAGGACTTGAACCCAAGTCAGCCTGGTCCTATCTTTCCACCTCCTCTCTCTCTCCTTTTTCTTGCCCTCCCCTCTTCCTGGCAGGAGACCTCCAAGTCTTACACGTTGACCTCCCAGGAGTTTCCTTGCTGAGGGGTGTCCTCCCCTGTAGAGTCCCCAGTAGACAGAGTTGAGTATAAAGGCATCTTCCCACTGCCACAGGAAGCCTCATGCATTGCCGGAGCCGTGCAGGCCTGAGGTCCCAACCCCAGAAGGTCTGCTCCCCCAAGTCCCCAAACAGAGGGTGCCGCCTGCTATGGAGTGGGTGACGATCACTGTGAGGGTTTATATGTGGAGGGTGCTTACTTTATCCAGGCACTACCTGAAGGGCTTTACCTTGAAGCATCACAAACCTCCATGGGGTGTGAACACTGAGTATTCCCATTTTACAGATGAGAAAACTGAGGCACAGCAATTTAAATAAATGACCTAAGGACACAAAGACAGTGAGGAGCAAGGCTGCCACAGAACTCAGGCAAGTGGCTCCATGATCTGTTCACTTCATTTCCTCGTGTGGTTTTTGTCTGAGCTGGAAAGTCCCAAAGCACACCCATAACCACCTCTCATCTTGAAAATGAGCCCCAAGGAGAGGGAGTGACTTGCCCAGTTCAGTGGCAGAGCCTGGACTAGAGCCCCTGACCCCCCGTCCCGTGCTCCTCCCGCCTCCTGGCACTGCCCCTCCTCCAGAAGCTCTGTGTGCCCCTGGCTGGAAATAGGCTGAGCTTCTGAATAACAGCTTGATTATGCTGTGCTGAGCTCTCCCCTCCAGGAAGCCAGTTTACGGGGCATGAAAGCCTCTTGCTAACGACCTATATTCCTCACGTTCAAACTGGAGCTTGGTCAGGTACTCCAAGTGACTCCTTGCAGGGGTCATGAAGCTTTTGGCTGGGGAATAACCAAAGCCAGATATTTCCAGAAGCAGGAAAACCCCTAGGGTCCCATTCCTCAGCTCCTCTTCAGCCCACAAGAAGGCTGCCCTACAGCCAATGGAAGATATTTTTTTTTCTTCCTGAGACGCTCACGGATAACACTTGGTTAGCCTGGGATTACCAGCAGCTCCTAATCACCCTTACCCCACAGCTATTCTACAGATGAAAAGCTGTAGGATGGGCATGTCTTTATCCAAAGCCCATGTTGAACCAGTGGGGAAACCGAGGTCATCAAGGAGATGGGACCAGCTCCACGTTACATAGTGGAGCCAGCAACAGCCAGAAGCCGGCTGGAAACCCCACCCGTCTAGCCTGAGCCCTGCTTCTTTCCATCATACCTTGTAGGGTCCGCGCAGCCTGCCCAGAGTAAACCTCTACTGTAAGTGTTTTATATGATTCTCAAAATTCTAAACACTTGTAGATATCCCCTGAAAACTTACTTGTAGAAATAAAGAAAAAAATAGTTCAGGAAATAACTTGTCTCTCTCAGCCCTTACTTAATCTGTTTACTCAGAATTACCAGGCCAATTACCAAGCTGTCTCCTTCCCTCCCCCAGGGGGCTTGAAGGAGGTAAAGTGAGGACATCACAATGAGTTCAATGCACTAATGTTTGTGCAGTGCTTCAGTTTACATCAGCCTTGTGAGGTGAATGCATGACTATTGCAAGAGAGACAGCATGCCCTGGCCGTGTTTCCACTGGACGCTGGAATGAGAGAACCCTGGGGTTAGACCCCAGTCCCAACACACACAAGCTGTGTGAGCTCAGGGCAGCCATTCATCTTCTCTAAGCCATTATTTTCTCCATTTTGCAAAACGGACATCATACCCACCTTGCAGATGAATGAGATAAGGGCCCAGCACATTATAGCGCTCAGGAAATGTTAGCGTTGCTTATCCTTGTATCCTCTGCCAGGGACCACATTACCGAAAAGGTAGTTAACTCTGGGGTTTGCTATCCCATCTCAGGCAGAAAATATAAATGAACATCAGAAGCGTTTGAGAGGTTCCACATGACAAATCCATAATGGGAGCTAGATATATTCAGGATGGGCACAGCACTCTGGTTAATCTAATTGGAATGAATCCAGGTCTTACGTGGGAGTTACTGGGAAGATGCACTATTTTTTCCTGCAGGTTCAGGATGTGAACCTGAAGAATGCAGGCCTGGCGGTGCTGGCCGCCATCTTACCAGCGTGGAGGAAAGGACACCTGAGAGAGGAAGAGAGATGGGGTCCTGATGACCTCCTTTGACTCCTCCCTCCAACAAGTTCTACCCCAGACATTTAAATTGTAGGCACCAATGCATTCTTTTTGAGTGGGGGAGAGTGTCCATGGCTTGCAAGTAAAAGAATCCTACAGATTCACCCATTGGCCTCAAGGGGTGTTGAAAGATCAGGAGAGACACTAGCCCACTGGGTAAGAAGAGTTGGATGGTCCCATTGGAATGAGATACACAGGACAGTTCAGGCCGTTGTGGAAATGTTCTACTTCTTAAACAGAATAGTATGTATGTAGATTTTTGTATGTTCCTCTTTGTGCCTTGCATGTATGAAAAATCTCACGACACAATTTTTTTTTAAATTCTACCTGCAGAAGTAGAGCTTGAAACAACCTTTCTAGAGATAATTTGGCAATACATATCAATTACAATGAACAATTTATCAATTTTATTAAATTACCAATTTAAAATGCACATCTCTTTTAGCCCTAAAATTCCTCTTCTTATCCTAAGAAAATACTAAAATGTGCACAAAGATTTACGGTCCACACTGTTCATCATTTTCAAAAATTAAGAACTTAGGAGTTTTATCAATGAGGAATTGAGAAAATTAACAGTAAATCCTTACATTGGAATATTTATGTAGTCATGAAAAAGAACATAGTAGATTTGTTTATGCATTGACAGGGGAAAATATATATAATATACAGCTAAGCGGAAGGGGTGGGGAAGAACTGTGTATCATTTAGGTACTTAGTGTCCAGGCACCGCTCACAGAAGATCTCATCACAGTGGCTTAAAATCACAGGGAGTTATTCTCCAATGTTAAAGGAGACCTGGAGAAGGACGATGGGGGCTGGTATGGCTATTCCTGTAAGTTATCAACGCCTCAGCTACTCTCTTCTGGTCCCCAACGTGCGGCTTCCATCCTCAGAGTCCCCTCACAGCCTAAGATGACTGCTGACACTTTACCTTGACATCTGTTTTGTAGGTCAGAAGAAGGCAGGAAAAAACGCCGAAAAGACACACCTCCCATCTCCACCAGCCTCTCTTAAGCAACCTTCTTGGTGCTGCACAACCTGTCTGCTTATATGCTGTTGGCTAGAACTTAGCCCCCTGCACACACATTGCTGGAACAGAGGCTGAGCAATGTAGTCTTTATTCTGGGTGGCAATGTGCTCAGCTAGAGATCAAGATTCTGCACTAAGGTTTGTGTGTGTGTGTCTGTGTGTGTACATACAATGCAACATATTGGTTTATATGCATACAGAATGAAGTCTGGAAGCACATACACATAACAAAAAATGGTTATGTCTGGGAAGTCAAATTACAGAGAATTCTTTTACTTGCTACTCCATATCATCCTGAATTAACAGAATTATTTTCAACCAACTTACATTATTTTTGAAATCAGGAAAGAAAAACATAAATATACCTCAGTTTTGAAGAAAAAAGAGCTAACGGCGTTAAAGTCCTATAATGTAAACTTCAGTGTGCATTATGTAATTAGTGACAATACTTTATGCCAGGGTTTGAGTATATGATTTATATTCATGCAGTTATTAAGCGTTCTGAGGGCCTTCAGAGCATAGTAGGCATTGAATAAGTGAAAGGCCAAAAACAGAACACAGAAGACATGAAAACCTCCTCTGATCTAAAGAAATTAGAATCTACTGATGATACTCTTATCGTGATTCAGTGAAGACTTCCTTTTACAAACATTTCACCTCCCCATGAGATTCACCAAATGAACATTAATTGAGTGCCTACCAAGGGCCAGGCCCTTTCCATCTTTCTCATTTAATCTTTAACAAAAACTGTGGCAGGCAGATACTACCGTCCCATTTCATAGATGAGGAAGCCAAGCCACAGAGAGGTGAAATAAGTTTTTGTTTTTGTTTTTTTTAATACGTGGAAGACCCGTGTTTCCTGGACCAAGAATCAGTGTGTTGGGTGTCAGTGTTTTCTGCAAGGGGTGTGACCTCAAACTTTTTAAAGAACCATCCACCTTTTGAGAAAGCATTTCTGAATTGTCCGTTATCAACCACTTCTTCTTGGATACCAACATGAAACACCTGTTTGCCAGTTGGAGCTGTCCCTTAATTTGATGCACCTCTGGATCCAGCTGAAACATTACATTGTCTTCCTTCTCCATCAGGTGTACAGTCTTTAAACTACCCCTGGCATTTCAAGTCTTCTGAAAACAGTATATGTGTGGTCCATAGCACAGTACAAGCAGCATCTGATAACAGTTTTCATTGTAGAATGTTTTCAGATACTTGAATAAATCAGATCTTTAATTGAGACCCTGTTGATGATAGCTGGTGAAGCCTTTCCCACCTCACCTCTAGTGTTGACCAAATGTAGCTCAACACTAGATCTCCCTGGCTTCAAAGCTCATCCTTTTTCTACCCCACCGGAGGATACCTCCCAGCTGAATCAGCCCCAGCTCCTCCTCCAGAGGCCAGTGGATGATGAATGGCAAGTAATCCTCACCCGAGTTCCCAGTCTCAAACCTTAGGAGCCTCAGAGTCTAAGGCTTTCTAAAATTAGGTTGATCGCTTCCTTCCTTACCTCCAGCCAGTTTTAAATATAAGCTCTCCTATCCATCTTCCTTACTTGCTGATGTTTCCTCTGCGCTTTCATGGACCATCAAGACCCAGCAGTATTTTTCCTATTGCCCTCTTAACTTCCTTTGGGAGTCTGACTCGTTACTCATTTTGGACCCGGTGTCTTGTGAACCTGTAAATGGTCTTCCTTACTAACTCAGCTCTGACGCAAGTCAGGAAGAGCCTCCCATGTTTTAGTCACCCCTTAGGGATAGGGCTCTGGATATCATGCAGCCCCTCCAATGTATCTCCAATGAATTTCCCGGAGGCAGCGGGTGTGGTAGAAAAAGCTTGGGCTTTGAACCCAGATGGACTTGGTTTGAATCTTAGCTGCACAATAATTCTGAGTCATGATTTCTTTATTTCTAAAATGCAGGTGATCGTACATCTTCTCCAGGCTGCACATGAGGGTTAATTGAGATAAGTATTTTTTTGCCTGGCACATGGGAATCATTTAATAACTTTTGTTATTTATCTTACCTCCAGTTTTCTTGATTGAAAATGCCCCAAATTCTCATCATATAGCTAAAGAATATTAACATCAATTATAATTAGGCCAACAGTTAACACGGCATAATCATTAAAAGCAGGGGCTCTAGGAAAAACTGCGTGAGTGTGAATCTCAGCTGCACCACTTAGTAGCTATGTGACCTTGGGCATTTACTTAAACCCTCTGAACCTTAGTTCTCCCAACAGCAAAGTGAGTTTTACGATGGTACCCACCTCATGGGGTTAGATCACTTAGAATAATGCCTTGCCCCTCATAAGCGCTAAATTTGTGTGCGATATTATTGTTGCTACCATGCATTGAGCTCTTGTTAAACGCCACAGTCTCTGTTAAACTCTCCTGCATTCTCTCGCATTTTCACAATGACGCAGGTCATTCGATCCCCACTTTTTTTTTTTTTTTTTTTTTGCGGTACGCGGGCCTCTCACTGTTGTGGCCTCTCCCATTGCGGAGCACGGGCTCCGGACGCGCAGGCTCAGTGGCCATGGCTCACGGGCCCAGCCGCTCCACGGCATGTGGGATCTTCCCGGACCGGGGCACGAACCCGCGTCCCCTGCATCGGCAGGCGGACTCTCAACCACTGTGCCACCAGGGAAGCCCGATCCCCACTTTTGAGCTGGGGAAACTGAGGTTCACCGTGGGAGGATGACTCACCCCAGATCCCAGAGCTCGTAGGTGGAAGAGGTTGGATTCATGACAGGCAATCAACACCAGAGCCCTTTTCACTCGGCTCTGAGGTTACAGCCGTCTGACTCCAGCTTATCCAAGAAGCCCTCTTGGCTCTTTCCCAACTTCCTATCCTGATATCTCAGGGACATTTCCACATTAATCTTGGTTTCCTTTGCTATTTATGTTCTGTTACCCTGCCCATGCTGTATCACAAGGGTTGATTAATCAGAAATTGTGTCTCAGTGGTTATGACCCTAAAGGAAATGTACCAGAACCCCTGTAACCATTACTGACCTCAGGTCATGAATGATAGGCTGTTAATCAGAGGGCAGAATGCAGCCCATTGTTGGGATGTAAAGAAAAGATGACCAGGTTAGAGGGCCTCGTATAAGACATGGGCCTCTGGGACCTGCTGAGTAAGCTGGTGCGCATATGGTTCTTGGTAAACAGGATGGTGTTGGCCCAAATTGCTGACACTCGCTCTGCCGTGCTGTGAACTGCGACGCACCAGGAGCAAGGATGCATTGCCACGGAGATAGCAATATATCCACCTAACAACCGGTAGAAATTAAAATCGTAGCATCTGCCTCTGACTGGGTGCTTCCCATGTGCTAAAGAAGAGGTACACATACCTCCTGGGTGTTAGCTCTTACCAGGCCCTGCCCTGCCCTTGAAGCTCCAAGAATCCCAAGCAACCCAGCGTTCCCCAGAGGCACCATGCTAATCCCTGCCTCTCTGCCTTTATCCATGCATTCCTTCATTCAACAAATAGATCCCGACTATCTACTGTGTGTCTTTTTTGGGTGGAATTGTGTCCCCCCAAAATTCATATCTTAAAGTCCTAACCTCCAGTACCTCCAAATGTGAACTGAATTGGAAATAGGGTCATTGCAGATGTAATTAGTTAAGGTGAGGTCACACTGGAATACAAGGAATTGTGTCCTTATAAAAAGAGAAAATTTGGACACAGGCACACACACACACACACACACACACACACAGACAGGGGTAATGCCACATGAAGATGAAAGCAGCGAGCAAGGTGATGTGTCTACAAAACAAGGAACACCAAAGATGGCCAGCAAACCACCAGCAGCTAGGAGAAAGACATAGAACAAATTCTTCCTCAGAAGAACCTCAGAAGGAACCAACCCTGCTGGCCCCTTGATCTCAGATTTCTAGCCTCCAGAAACATGAGAAAATAAATTTCTGTTGCTTTAGCCACCCAGCCTATAGTACCTTGTTACTAATACAGCATCAGACCTGAAGGGATGGGGATCTGTCACTGAACAAGACAAGTGAGGTCCCTGCCCACACTGAGCTTACCTTCCAACAGAGAAGACAGACTCTAAGTACACAAAAATAAATATACTATGACTTCAGGTCATGACAAGTGATGTAAATGAAACTAAAGCAGGATAAAGGGATAGAGAGTGACCAAAGTGCTCAGAGAAAATGCCTGTGAGGAGGGGAACTTTTGAGCAGAAGCCTGAAAGAAGTGAGGAATAAGCCATGCAAAGTTACGAAAAAAGAATATTCCACATTGGTCCCTTTGTCTGAACGGTGGTCTACCTCGCCTGTGCCCTCCCCCAACCCTCCCAGTACCTGGTTGATTCATCCTTCTAGTCTCAGCTCAGATGCCATCTCTTCCAAGGACACTTTGCTGACCCACAGACTAAGCTAAATGCTGGGCTCCCAAACACCTGGACTATATGTGTGTCCCTGAACTCCTTGTTTTATAAGTTTTTTGGTTAGTTTTATGTCTCTGTACCTAGATTGTGATTTCACAGAGGACAGGATTATATCTTATTCATTTCTGGGTACCCAGAGGTCACCACAGAAACTGGTGAACAACAGGTGTGCAATAAAGTTTAGTGGATGGATGGGTGGATGGGTGGATGGATGGATGGACTGATGGACAGATGGGTGGATAGAAGAAGAGGTGAATGGAATTATGTTATTTATTCCTCACTACCACCTTGTGGGATACTTATTATTGTAGTCATGGTACTGATGAGGAAATTTGGGTCTCACTGAGGAGGGATACTGGCTATACACACTATTCCCACTGACCACGTTCTAGGCCACAATTCAACTGGCCCAATTCAAATTGTCAAAGGAGCTAGCTGAGCAACGTCACCAGTTGGGCCCAAGTTCCTTGACATGCACAGTCCTTTACAAATTACCCTCTGACATTTCCATTTGTTCCTCATGACAGCCTGAAAGTACCCAAATAGGATAATTGTCTTTATCTGACAGATAGGAAAATCCTAATTCAGGGAGGTGAGCTGAATTGCCCGGGGTCTCAACAGCCGGCAAGAAAAGCAAGGGCTCCCAGCTCCCTGCTTTTTCTGTTCATGGTGCTGCCACCCCACCTCATGGACCCTCGGAACCATATCTTAGATTCTTGGACCTAAGAGGACTTGGACTTCATCTAGGCCAACCTCTTATAGACAAGGAAGGAGTAGCTCAGGGCTGGCAACCCCTGTGCTCACCATGCTTCCCTCAGGCTGACCCCACTTCACTCGCTCTAAGAAAATACCAGAGAGATGCTACTTTGTCCAAAGACAACAGGAAACACCTGCCCTTTAAAACAAAGGAACACAACGCAAAACAAAGAGAAAAGGGAACTATTATCTAGACAGAACCCTAAAACACGCTTTTCCCTGAGAACCGCACACTCTTCATCAAAGCCCCTTTCCCTTTAAGACCATCAGCTTTTCTGGAGGATTAAATTGGAGGAGGACAGAGTAATGATAAATCCACGAACCACAGCGGCCCCTCCATCAGCCCTTTAATGAGAAACACGTGGAGGTGGAGGGGCACGGAGGCAGGGATGGACAGGGTTCCTTCAGGGATGGACAGGGTTCCTTCAGGGATGGACAGGGTTCACACTTGCCGGTGTGGATGGAGAGTGGTTGTATCTCTCCAGTGGCTCCACATTCCTAGCGGGAAATGGTAGGGTGTAGGAGGCCCACTGAAGCCAGCAGCCTGGGGGGCAGCAAAGGTGACTGGTGACTTCACTCCCACCGTCCACGTTTCCCAGAAGCTCTCTGTTCTGTTCTGGGCCTCTGTGCCCAGTTCAAAGTTATGGATTCAACCCAGAGGGGTCGAGGTCAGATCCAGAAGGTGCAGGCAGCCCCAGTCCGCCATGTGAAGAAAATCAAGCTTACAAAGCATTTGGGGGAATAACATCTCAAAAGTGGTCTAAAACTGAAGGCTCTTCTTACCCCAGGAAGCCTGCTTCCACTCCTGTGTTCTCTCAGCTGGAAAAAACTCAGCCCCTTCATTCCATCCTTGGATGGTTCCCATAGTCAAATGATGAGCAAAGGCAGCTGACCCTGCTTGAGAAACGTCTCCCCAGGCGCACTTCCTCCCCATTCCTGGAGCACCTGGCCCAGGCCCAGCCTCATCACCTCTTGCATCAGTATTCTTATTGGAGCAGCCCCTCCCTCCCCTGACAACCTACCCCATCTGTTGGCGTGATCTTCCTGCACAATTAACCTGATCAGGTCAGACCCCTGCTCCAAATGCCGGGTTCCTGTTTCCCTTGAGTTACATCCGGACTCTTCATCAGGGAACACGAGGCTCTGTGTAACTATAACCAAACTCACCTCCTTCTCTCCTACCACCTCCCATTTATCTCTCCGGCAGCTCTCAACTGCTTGTAGTTGCAGCCACACTGTGCCATTTACATCTCCATTCATTTCCTCATGTTATTCCCTTTTCCTGGAATGACTCTCTTCCCTCACCATCTCCCACCCGCTACTGCCCTGCCTTCCTGCTACTCATTCTTTGAGGGCCGGCACAGGTAATCATCTCCTGGAGGAAGTTTTGCCAGTTCTCCCTCACACCAGGCCAGCCACCAAGCTGGGGCAGGTGCCTTCTCCATGCTCCCACAGCCCCCTCTTGCTACACTGTGCACCCAGAGTGACAGCCACCTGTTCATGTCCCTTTCTTCTGACTCTTCCTCAGGGGCCAGGGTTCTGTTTTACTCATCTCCACATCACCAGCTGCTGGTCAAAGTCAGAACTCCATAAATGTCTAGGGGATGAATGAATGAATGGTTGATGGACTTGAAGTGACTCATGAAGGAAAGTAAGGAGTCCAGGAGAGTTCCAGGCCAGAGGCTACAACAAGGGGCTGGATATTGATGCTTTTCATAAGATTGGAAATACAGAACGAATGACGGTTTAGAGAACAAAGGGCTACCCCCATTGGGTAGAGACATCCACTAGGCAGTTAGATCTATGTACACATCTGGAGTTCAGGAAAGAACTTATCTGCACGAGGGGTATCATTTGGGGAATCGCTGCAGTGGGAAAATTGCTCAGAGAAGGGTCTAGAGTGAGAAGAAAACAGGGGAGGAACACTGGTATTAAAACATGGGCAGAGTCGTGCTTTGTGACCACCTAGAGGGGTGGGATAGGGAGGGTGGGAGGGAGACGCAAGAGGGAGGAGATATGGGGATAGGTATAGCTGATTCACTTTGTTCTACAGCAGAAACACACCATTGTAAAGCAATTATACTCCAATAAAGATGTTAAAAAAACAAAAAAAACATGGCAGAGAAAGATAGTTCCATGTAAATAACAGAGGAGACAAGGCCAGAGAGGTAGGAGCTACTCCATCAGGATGTGATGTCACCCAGACCAAGGGAGGACAGCATTCCGAGAAGGGGATGACCAGTGCTTCCAAATGCAGCAGTCACTTCTTAAACGATGGGCAAGGCCCTTTATAATCTAGCCCTTGCCTAGATTTCCCACCTCATCCCCTCACACCATAGATTCCAGCCTGTCCGCATGGCTTAGCGTTCCCTGAACATCCTATGGCATTTCACCTTCCGGTACCTTTGTTCATTCATTTCCTCTTCCTGTAAGGTCCATATCCACCTATCCCGAAATTGTCACCACCAGTCAAATGCCGTCTTAAGCTTTTCCTCCTATAAAGCTTGCCTAACCTGTTGACCACTCCTTCCTCTAGGCCTCTACTCTTCTGTGAACTTTGCTCTTACACATCACCTGTAAGACTATATTTTTATTGTCATGCCTCTCTTACCCTCAAGATTGAGTTGTCTGGGGGCACAGGCTGTCTATTTATTTCTACAGTGCGGAGAGCAGACACAGGGTCTCGCATAAAGTCAGCAGCTCATATATTTTATTGAATGAGAAAGACTGAACCAAATACTTTGCACGTCAACGTCACTCATAGAACAAATCAGTAGAAGTGCAAAAATCAAGATCCAATTAATTGAGGGTTTTCCTTTGCTGGGTTTTGGTTAACTGAAGTTCCCCTGGGTTAATGCCTAGATTGATGTTATACAGAATGCATTGAGTTTTGCCCTGGCCTATATGAGCTCCTGAATATAGTTGCAAATGAACCCATCTGGGGAGGAGGGATCACCTTCGTGGGGTTACACAGAAACATCCATTTGTGTTGAGGCTGCCAAATTGGCTCTCCCTTGGCCCCACTGCACAGAGGGTGTCTCATAAACGTTAACTAATCATATTAACCATGCTCAAGGGGGTGTCAGTGGTCATAAAAGCTGGATTTTATGGAAGCTTCTCTGTATCTCCTGGTGGGTGGCTACAACTTATACAGGCCTGGTGGCCAGAGGTCTCCATACAGCCTGCATCTAAGAGACCTGTACGCTTGGGTGGCTTGGATCCAATCACAAGCTGGGACACCCAACCATTGATTGATTGAGGAAGGCCACCCACACTGAGCCTTCTGGAATCCATTGGTGAGTCACGGGCCAAAGGATTATGTCTTCAATATGGGCCATCGGGCCTGATACCAAGGCATTTCCTGCTTATAGCTTAGCAGAGCTGTCCTTAATGAGGGTGATGACCTGTAGGTCCAAGAAATAACCGGATGAGAGGAAAACCCTAGCCTCATTTACACCTCATGGGACATGGCTTCCTAAGCCTTTTCTGTTTGATTCTATATTCTCCAGCAGACCTCAGTTTATACTCATGCTATCAT
Source organism: Globicephala melas (assembly GCF_963455315.2). Lineage (NCBI taxonomy): Eukaryota > Metazoa > Chordata > Mammalia > Artiodactyla > Delphinidae > Globicephala > Globicephala melas. The sequence continues at coordinate 140,560,072 of NC_083314.1, read as the reverse complement.
TTATCCGTTGTATTCATTCATTCCATGGACAATAGTTGAACACCTGGGCTAGATAGATGTTAGAAGTACAGAGATGAATAAGACACGGTTCCCAACCTTTGCGGTTAACTGTAGAGAGATAAGTAAGAAACCATTGCCGTGCAATGTGTTATGTTTATATGGCCATAAAGGTATGTACAGAGGGAAGAAAGGGGACCATGGAGGTGACATTTGTACTGAGTTTTAAAGGATGAATAGAATTCCAGCTGGCAAGTAAAAGGGAAGAAGTGAGGGTGCCAGGTATCCAGGGGGGTGGAGGAGGCATTTTAAACAATTAGATACATAGAATGAGCGGGGTGCTGAAGTGGGGGTCAAGAGCAGGATCTCTGCCTCGATAATTCCAGAGATGCCACTCACATCAGAGTCTACAGAGTAAGCTGGTGGTTATACGCCCCTCATGGCCCTCGTCGGGAGGCTTCGGTTCAATGCCTGACTCTGCTACTAACCAGCTGTATGACCTTGGGTGATGCTCTTCCTGTTCCTCGCTCCCTTCAAAAGTGGAATCAAGAAACTGAACTGGGGCTTCCTTGGTGGCACAGTGGTTGAGAGTCCGCCTGCTGACGCAGGGGACACGGGTTTGTGCCCCGGTCCGGGAAGATCCCACATGCTGCAGAGCGGCTGGGCCCGTGAGCCATGGCCGCTGGGCCTGTGTGTCCGGAGCCTGTGCTCCGCAACAGGAGAGGCCACAACAGTGAGAGGCCCGCGTACCGCAAAAAAAAAAAAAGACAAAGAAACTGAACTGGATGGTATCTAAATAATCTCTTCTCTCTAGACCCCTCTATGAGTCTGTGAATCCAGGGTGAGATGAAATGACGTAGGAGTTAAAGCTTGTCACTTCAGGACTGAATTAGGCATTGTCCTTGGAAATAAAACTCTAATCTTCTCCAAACTCTTGATTTGTGTACATTTTTTACATAATGTTAGTTAAACATTGATACATAAAATATGAGCACTAAAAGGGAATGTAAAGATCATTTAACCCAAGTGGTTCAGTTTTGAAAAGGTGAGACTGAGGCCCAGAGACAGTAACTGATCCACCCAAAGGCACATGGTGGGTTAGGTCAGGACTAGGACTCGACCAGACTCTTCGCCCCAAATTTGACCCCAACTCCTTCCAAGACATTATCATTTTCTTGGCCCAAGTTTCAGGTTTATTAAAAAAAAGAAAAAAAAAAACAGAAAAAGAAGCAGTATTCTATTAAGAAGCATAATGTTGTAATGAAGGCTGCCTGCAGATCTTCCCCTGTGCCTCTTGGACACCCTATTCCCACTCTGCTGGCTCCCAAATATCAGAGCATCCAGTTGACCAAACCTTCAGATCTAGGACCATAGCACACTTCCACCTCATATTTCTTTGAAATACAAGAATTCCAAACCCTTTTCCTCATAAGTAAATTAAATCTATGTATATATTCAAGTCACTTTACATGTGGCCAAAATATTCCAAGCACCATCCACCCACATACCCAAATGAGAAACCCGAGTATGATTCTAGCTCCTCTTCTCTCTCCCATTCTCTCCTCCTAGTTCCAACACATTCCCTCTCTCCAACCTCACTGACCTACTTCATAGCCTCACCCTTTCGCACCTGGACTATTACATTAGTCGCCTAACTAGTCTCCCTCCCTCTCATCCATCTTCTTCCTCCTGCCACCATGATGGTTTTGATTCTGCCCTGCTCAAGGGCAAACTAGGGGCACTCCCACACCTATTCAGTCTTAAGCATGGCATCTCACATGGTTGCCACCTTCTCCCACCCACCTTCACTGTTTATCTCTGCCTTTGTACTCCACCAGAGTATGTACAGTTATTATTTACGGTTCTACAGGTATGCTGTGCTACCTCAGGCCTCCACACCTTTACTCAGGCTGTTTCCTATGCCTGGAATGCTTCCCCCATCCTCAAATCCATCTGCCTTGTACCTGCCTCCTGTTCAAGTCTGCTCAGGATACCACAACAAAATACCACAGACTGGGTAGCATAAATGAGAAAATTTTATTTCTTCAGTGTTCTAGAGGCTAGAGGTCCATGATCAAGGTGCCAGCAATCTCAGTTTCTGGTGAGAGTGCTCTTCCTGGCTTACAGACAGCTGCCTTCTCTCTGTGTGCTCATGTGGGCTTTGCTCCATGTGTGTAGGAAGAGAGAGCTCTCTGCTGTCTCTTCTTCTTCTTACAAAGCCACCAATGCTATGGGATGAGGGCCCCACCCTTATGATTTCATTTAACCTAATTGCCTCCCTAAAGGCCCTCTGCCTATATACAATCACATGGAGGGTTAGAGTTCAACATATGAATCTGGCAGACACAATTTGGTCCATAACACCTCCTTTATAGCACTCATCTCTATGTATTATGATGTTTTATTTTCATGTCTTTCTCCTCCATTGGATTCTAAGTTCTTGAGGAAAATTAGAATCGTCTCTGAATCCTTATGTTGGTGAAGCCTGGTCCAGGTTTTGTGAAGCCCGAGGCTTATAAAATGTGATGGGCCCTCACTAAGGAAGGGATTAAAAGTTAGGTCTGAAGTGACTTGAAAAAGGGCTCATGCAAGTGAGGAGCCCTGGAGCTTCAGCTTCATAGCTTCACAGTCTACTGCCTCTGGGCTAACAATAAAAAGCTTCATTGGGTCCTACAAAGACCACAGGCTGGGGCGCATTCAAATTTCTCATGCGACTTTGGGCAGGTAACTTCATTATCCACACTTCAGTGTTTCTGTGTGTGTAAAATGGGCTTCTAATACCTGCCATGAGGTTGTTTTGAGGATGTAATTAAGTAACCTGAAAATACATTAAGTATTTGTTTACTTGCTCATTGTGTTTCCAACTACGATGTAAGCTCCTTTCAGAAAAGAGACTCTGCCTTGGTTGTGAATGAATCTCTTCCAAGATGGTGCCTGGAAATGGGTGGATGCTCCATAAATATTTGCTGGGTGAAAGAACGCAGTGCCTTGTGGGACCTGAAAGAATGGTGCTCGGTAAGTTCTCCCAGTTGTAACTATTGCTACTATTAATGAGTCTTAGTTAAATGAATAAGGAAGAGACGGAAAATACCAATGATCAGAAGATGTAAAACATCACTGATAGCTAGACTCTGGAGAGCATTACCATTCAAAACCTCTTATTGTCTTAAATGTTTTTAAACTGAGAATAGGAATACATCTGGAAGGAAAGAAGGAAGAAAGGAAGTTGAGGGAGGGAAGGAGGGAAGTAGGAGAGGGAGGGAGAGAGGAAAAGAAAAAGGGAGAGAGACAGACCAATAAAATAAATAAATAAATAAAACAAAAGAACACTGAAAACCATCCAGGCAATGGGGAGAGTCAAAATAGGAAAGCCCCAGAAATTTGACATCGTTCCTTCCAGGACCAAGATAGCTTACATCAGCTCCCTCTGTGCTCTCCAGGGAGTAGGGAGTGTTGCTGGGTGCAGAATGCTCTCCAATCAGCCTTCTAAGAGGGGGCAGGCAACCTCAAATCACGTCAGGCCCCAGTCTCTTCCAGCTTGGAGCTGAAAAGCCAGTCCTCCAACTTAACTCTGAACTCCTCACCCCAATCAATTAAGAGAAATCCCATCAAAAACCCCAAGTAAGTTTGCTTGGCCTGACCTAGCGAAAGAGGCATTGCTCCTGCTGGAAGAATCTATCATTTTTAAATGGCTCACACTGATGGTTGAGGAATTCAGGGAGAGAGGCTGAATCCCAGCACCTCAAGAGCCTAGAGGGACCCCCACACTCACAGAGGGCCCCCTTCATTAGAGATGGGGAAACTGAGGCTCCAAGACAACCAGCTACTTTGTCAGGGTCACAGAGCTTCATTATTACTATCATTAAAGGGAATCCCTGAGATAGACCTAGCCTCCTACACAGTGCATTTAATTCTCACACTTGACTGTGTCAGTAACTCTGACTCATGGTTCAAGAATAAGACCCTCACCTCAGCTTCACAGATCTTGTTTCCGTTTCTCATTCTGCTTTGCATGCACTGTGGGAGCTCGGACAAGTGACTGCACCTTCCCGGGCTCCAGTCTCAACCTCTGCAATTTGTCTCACACGTGCACTGTCAAGATTAAGCGAGGTAGCATTTTCTTAAAAGCTGGTACTTTTCATGCTTAAATGCTGATTTCCCACCTTCTCCCTTCCTCCCCCTTGCCCTACCTTCTTTCTCCTTCCCTCCACTCCTCTTTCCTTCCTTTGTCCTTCATAGGTGCTACGATGAAGGCAAAGAAGTAGAACACAGGGTCCTTGCTCAGAGGAAGTTCATCTCCAATCAGGCTTCAGTTTTCACTTCTCTAACACATAAAGGCGGGGATACACAGATGTCCATTCCCTGTCCTCAAGGAGCTTATAGAAAACCAGAGCTAAATACAAGGGGGAGAAGACCCCACAGGAAGCATGACATTTTATAAACATTTTCAAGCGTTCAGAAATCATGAAGAAGGGAGGGAATAGCCACGTCAGGGTCCAGCAGTAAGGTGTCAGAGGGGGAAACCCAAGAGGTACTATAGTTCTCCTTGCCTGATGCAAAAAACAAGCCAAAAAAAAAATGTTAAAGGGAAGTAGAAGTTCGCCAGTCAGGGCAACTATTTCTGGGCACTGCATTTTCTGAAGAGAATCTGGTGCGTACCAACTACTACATTTTTTTTTAGTCCTCTGGGTCCTATGATTATTGAACCTCGTGGGAAAAAATCTAAACATACATGAAACTGAAACAAGAGAAGGAAAATGAAAGGAGAAGAGGAAAGAAGAAGGAAGAAAGGAAGGAAACTAACTTGGGCTTTCACTTCTAAGTACTAAGTCCCAGACCAGTTCCCTTTATTTATTCATTCTATGAGTGACAAAAAGGAGGAAAAGGGGTGGGGGAAGGGGGGGGGAGGTGGAAGGAAGAAGGAAGGGTGGGAAGAAAACTTGGAGATGAATATTATCTTCTGTTTAAACAAGAGGAAACTAAGGTCAAGAGAAAATGCCTTGCCCAAGGCAGCAGAGTCATAAGAAGAAGAACTAGGACTGAAAGTCAGCTCTGTGTGACTGCAAAGCTTGGACTCCCTCAGGACATCCTGATCCCTGGGTCAGAGTCCACTTTATCCCCCAAATGATAGCACCAGCGGTAAGGTATGGTCTGAAGAGCCAGGACATCATGGAAGCAGCAATAAAAAGCACAGAGCAAAGAGCCCTCCCAGGTGCCCAGCGAATCCCACCACTCCTGCAATTATCTCCACAAGATTAACTTCTCCCTGTGCTACTGACCAAGTTAACCCTGGGTGGGTCACTTAACCTCTCTGGCCCAAAGTTGTCTTCCCTGTAAAATGGGTCCATAACATCTTCATCATTTGATGAAAGGACTGGATTAGCTGAAATCTTGAGCTCCTGTCCAGGTTGAAGTTTTTAGATGTTACTCACATCACAGAATTTCACACCTAGAAAAAAAAGTGTAGAAATTCATGTGTCTCAAGCTTGAGAAATGGCTAGACTCTTGGCAGAGATTACCGTTTGGCCCATTTGTTCTCTTCTGTTGCATAATGATAGAATTTTTAGTTGGTCACAACACTGCCCAACTAAAGAGATTACTTGGCCTCCCTTGAAGGTAGGGGTGGCCATATGATCAAACTATAGGTAGTGGATGTGAAAAAAAGTGATGTGTGTAAATTCTGCTCTTAAAAAGAAATGGTAGGCTCTCTACTTTCCTCCTTGCCTCCTTCCTTTTGGATGAAATGCACACTTGATGGCAGGAACTGGGGCTGCCTTCTTGGATCACAGGTTGGAAGGCCCATGATGAGGACTATAGAGCAACGTGATGGGAAGAGCTCGGGTCCTGATGCTCAAGAAACCATCATTCTATCCCTGGAACGCCTACCTGGACTTCATACATGAGAGAGAAATAAATTCCTACCTTGTTTATGCTACTGTCTTCTAACAAATACATCTTTTTTAAGGAAAAAAAATCACAGATTGTCCAATTTGGGAAACACACTGCACGGAAAGTGAAATGGAAAACATTTTAGACTTATTCATGGTGTTGCCATAGTCATAAATAGAAAGTCAAATGGGGCCACTGAAATCTCACGTCTATACATAGAAATGGAGGTGGGGGAGGATGATTATGTTTATATGGAATGGGGAGAGGGCTGGATAACCATTTCAATGGATACACAAACTTATCACAAAACTTTTAAATTGCACTCACCCCTACCCTGAACCCAGGGGCCAGTGGAGCCCAGTTAGAGGAAAAATGATCTAATCCGTTCATTTTCAAACCAAATTCCACTCTGACTCCAGGACAATATCTGGTAGCGGGAGAAGTCCAGGGAGGATGAGGCAGGACAAGATGAGATCAGCAGATCTCCAGGCCCCACCACTTGCCTTAACCGCGGCATCACTGCTTTTATCTGTTTTACATACTGAGGTCCCACAGAAGAATTCAAATGACTCTGTTGTTCAGGTTTGAATAAGTTCAACCTCCTGGTTAATAGAGGAAGGAACTACTACCCAGAAAGGGGAATTGACTTGTCTACAGCCACATAGTGAGGAAGAGGACAATTTCCCAGGCCTAGGAATCAGCCTCTTTCACTGAATCAGACCTATTTATTGATCAGGCCAGACCCAGCTTCTAGCCCGGGGATAACCCTCTCTTACCCAAGAGTCAGAGCTTCCCTTTTGTTTGTGATTTTTAAGTGACTCTCTCATCCACACCGGTGCTTCAGCCAGAAGAGAAACAGCCTTTGACCACAGCAGATGCTCATAGCCTGAGAACGAGCCGGTGAATTCCTATACAGGCCCCAGGAAGTCACAGGCCATCCAGCCTGCTCAGCTGACCCAGAGAGGTTGGATCTTTCCTGGTCAGGATGGGCCTTGAGAGTAGAGCAAGGGAAGGCGTCACATTTCCTGTTGCATCAGGACCATGACAAAAGGTGTCTTCTTCTCAGAACGTAGGATCAGGTGGGTGCCAGGAACAGGCCCCCGAATTCCTAGGCACAAGTGTTAGTCACTCAGATTAAGATTAAAAGTGATTGAGGGGCTTCCCTGGTGGCGCAGTGGTTGAGAGTCTGCCTGCCGACGCAGGGCACACGGGTTCGTGCCCCGGTCCCGGAAGATCCCACATGCCGTGGAGCGGCTGGGCCCGTGAGCCATGGCTGCTGAGCCTGCACGTCCGGAGCCTGTGCTCCGCAACGGGAGAGGCCACAACAGTGAGAGGCCTGCGTACTCCAAGAAAAAAAAAAAAGTGATTGAGAATTCCCTGGTGGTCCAGTGGTTAGGACTCGGTGCTTTCACTGCCAGGCCCAGGTTCAATCCCTGGTCGGGGAACTAAGATCCTGCAAGCCACGCAGTCCGGCCAAAAAGAAAAAGATTAAAAGTGATTATTTATTGGAATGATTCAGAAGTTCCCAGTTCTCAAAGGCCTTTTATACACATTATCTTGGTTGGGGGCTCATACAGTGCTAGAGGGGAGGTGGGTCAGAAATCAATATGGCCTCATGATGCCGTCATAGACACTGGAGGCCCATCGGGATCTCACTAGAATGTGAATTCCTCCAGGGAAGGGCATTGGGTTGATTTTGTTCACTATTTCCCTAGTATTTATGGCACTACACTTGCACTGATGCCCACTAACTGTTTGCTTCATAAGTGAAGAAACAGCCTCTGCCAATCTTCCCAACCTCATCTCTCCTCAATCCCCCCATTAATACACCACCCACTTGTCCCTCCAGTCACTGAACCACAGGCAAGTCCCCAAGCGGAGGCAGCATTCTCTCCAGCCTGCGGGGTTTATACACACTCCTTTCTGAGCCTGAAATGGTCTCTGCCACCTTTTCCTTCTACCGGACCTTTCTATCTCAATCTTGACATTCAGGGCTGCTGTGTTCAGATAAGCAAGTTGTTCACCAGGCAAGAGTGATCAGCCTAGGAGGCAACTGGGGACACAAGGATCTGCTTAGGCTCTGCTTGCCAAGCTGTACATCCAGGTATGAGGCTACATTTGTCCAGAAAAGGAGGAGCCTTTTTCAAATTTTCACAGAGCTTCCATAAGGGCTAGGGTCCTGTTGACATCAGTTCTTCCAGGGGGCATTTACCCATATCCCAGAGCAGCTTAGAATCCACTCACAGTCTCTAGCCTTGATCGTTTCCCCCCAGAAGCTATGAGGTCTACCACTGCAGAGGTTGTCTTGTTAGAAGTTGTCTCAACCATTAAGACGGTGCCAGGCCCACAGTAGCGCTTCCAGAAATGTGTATGGAATGACAGAATGAGTGAATGAATAACGATGGGCTTAGAGAGGTGAACTGCCTTTTCCAGGGTCACACAGTCAGTCATTGGCAGAGCTGGCTCGAGCCCCCCAGACCTCCTGGGATCTGGTCCAGAGCTTCCTTCCACAGTGGAAACCCATCTTTCAAACATCCCTTCTGGAAGCCAAGCCCTCAGAGACACCTGATTTAGCAGTGAAGACAAGCCAGATAAACCTAATTAATTTTGAGCACTCTCATGAAGCTTATTCACTCGGTCAGTGAGGGTTACTAGTGAACGGAAATATTTGGGGAGACTCATTTTTCCACCCCCAATTCATAATTCTGTCTACTCGTCACTCTTCACCCAGATGTAAGAGGTGCTAACGCAGTTCAAGCAGGCCCCAGGCCTCCAGCACCACTGTCCTGACCGGGCTTTGCCCCTCGATGCTTATCCTGCAAACTTAAACCAAAGGGGCTTGACCAAGTGGCTTCTCCAAAGGACCCTGGAGCTAAAAGCATCTCACACTTTGGTCTTTGGGGGATAACGTGATCCAGATCCCCTGATGACAAAGCTGCAGAGGAGAAAGTGAGGAGGAATGCAGAAAATCACCTCACTGGCCGCTGGGAGACCCAGGTCCCTGTCTTGTTAGGATAGGTAATTCCTCATTGGAGAAGTAAGATTTGACCAGAGCCACTTGGCCTGCAGAGGACGATCCCAAGGCAGAGCTGTCTGGAAGATGTGAAAGACGATCAAGAGACAAGGGGCTTTGACTGCTTCTCTCTCCAAGGTGGGGGCTGTGATAGGAGTAGAGAGAACCCAGGTGTAGTCACCACTGCCCCCTCCACCACTTTATTGCTCTGTGACCTTAGGCAAGTCACTGACGGTCTCTGAACCTCAGTTTCTCATCTGAATACGGGAGATAAAAATACATACGTTGAAAAGGGTTTTTTTTTTTTTTGGTCACACCCTTCTTTCCGTATCTGCTTATCACTACTAGAGCAGAGAGGAAAGAGCCTGGGCTCCAGGCTCAGACTTGCAGTGTGATCCGGAGTAAGTTACTTCCTTCAGTCTCAATTTTCTCCTTTGTAAAATACCGTCTACCTCATAGAGTTGTTCCAAGGATTAAAAGAAAGGAATATATATAAAGTACTTGTTTAGTAAGTGCTGAACAAGTGTGAACAACTCTTACATTGTGTCTTACTGCTAAATTACTAATAAAGACAGACCACAGATTAAAGGGCAGAGTACTGGGATTCCAGCCCCAATTTGGGCACTTGCGTTTCGTGATCTTAAATAATTAAGTACCCTCTCTGGGCCTCCATTTATTCCCTCAGTAAAATGAAGGGCTGGGGGCTCCCTAAGGGCCTTCCCCCATTACATTCTGCGGATGCCAGAATCTCTTCCCCTTTGGACCTTCTGCTCCCAGGGCCTGAAATGTCCATTGTCAGCGGGTGGAATTCCCTGCTCATCCTGCAGGGCCAGGTTAAATGAACTTCCTCTGGGCATATTTCCCTAAAGGGCACAGAAACAAGCAAGCAAACAAAGTAAGTCATGGTGCTTTCCCTTGCTTTTAGTGGTCGCCTGGAGTCTGCACTTCCGGCTTTACTTAGTTCTCTTGTCCTCTCCCCACCCAGCAAACCCAGTATCCCTGGAGGGCATGGCTCTGGTAGAATAATAGATTATACCTGGGCTTTGAAGGCAGATCAGGGCCAAACCGAATTCTGTCCCACCTATCTAGATGATATCGGTAAGTCACTTCATCTCTCTAAGACTCAACTGCCTCATCTGAAGAATGGGAGACTAATGTCGACATCACAGGTTGTGAGAATTCAGTGCAGGAACCACCAAGAGCTGGGACGTGAGAATGAAAGGCAGTCCCTCTAAAGGGCTGGAACTTGCCCTTCTCTTCGGAAACGTCCCCGGGGTGTGGCACGAACGAAGCACGAAATACAGTGTTTGGTGGACAGCACTCTGTGCGTGGAGCTGCTTGGAAATCCAAATCCTCCGGCCGCCAGGCCTCCCTGACAGATAAACTGCCGCCACAAAGAGTTAATGTTCAATCACCCTTCCGACCCCGTGCCTTTCAAAAGGAGGACTGGCTGGAAGCCCTGGACTGCTCCCACTGGGTGCGTGCCTGCCCACCCGAAGAAGTCTGGAGAGGGCGGGGAGTGGGCGGGGAGGCAGGCCAAACAAAATCTGTTTCTGTGATGTCACCGCAAACACTCTCCCAGATAAATGCCCAGCTACAAAGCATCTGCATTGCGTGCCAAAACGTCCGGCTGGGCAGAAAACAAGAAATCAGGTCCCCCGTGGCCCGCACAGTCCCGCCCCGGGCGCCCGCCTCCCAGGCCCGGGACGGAGGGACGGCAGGAGCCCAGCGGCCCAGGGAGAACCGCGGCTGGCTCAGCTCCCGGCCGCCCTCCCCGCCCCCCGGCGACAGGCCCCGCACCGGCTCGCAGGACAACCAATCAGCGCTTCCTTCTCCCCCAGAACCTGAAGGGACCGCCCGGATCCGCCGCGGCGAGAGGAAAGCCGGCGACCAAAACAAACAGAAACGCGAATGCCTAGGAAACGCGCAAAGCGGGCCACGCAGGCGGCAGAGGTAACGCTGAAAGAAACCGCGACTGACCTCCTTGAAGATGTTAGAAGATATTCCACCTGTGAAAACGACGACAGAAATATTGAGGACGGAAGAGGAGGAGAATCGGAGAGTCAGTGCCCTTGGGGGGAAAAAAATAAGACGGCTGAAATTTTAAAAAGAAAGTCAATACTCCAAACGCAGCAGTTGGCCCCCCACAGGGAGTTAATTTTTAATGGATTGCATCACCCATCCCTGTGCCGTCCTGTCCCTCCTTCCTCAGCTTAAAGTCCAGGCTCCATCATTTTAATGATTCGGCCTCAACTCCCTTGCACCCGCACCCATCAGTGTGCGCACCTGCACATTGCAAGCTGGGTAAATACAACTCTCCCGCCCGCCCTCACCTGCGTCCACCCGGCTGCACGTGGCGGAAGAAGCACACCGCCTGGCTGACTCCTCTCGACAAACTCCTGAAACCAAGCCCAAGTCCTACTGCACTTCCCGAGTGAATTCCGTTCCACTCCTCTAAAGGACCGTTCGACATCTTCTCTCTTGTCGTTCCCAACACCTCCTCCCGCGCCCTTCCTCACGGCTGCTAATCTTGCTTTGATTTTACTGAGAAAATAGACTCAGTCAGAGAGAACTTCCTCCAGCCACCACCCGCTCCTCCATCCCACACGGATATCCGCGCTTGCCCTTCGCCCATCCACTCTGCCCTCCCTCCCGGCGTCGGCCACGTCGCTCTGCCTTGTCCTTTCACGGGCCTCACGTCTGCTGGTACTCTGTGCCCACGTCCTTCACTGCCCCAAGCCACCGTCCCTCCTCTCCCGCACCATCACTTTCACCTTCCTGGCTAAATCATTCTCCTCGGCACATAAACATTCTGTAATTTCTCCCATCGTTAGAAACAGGAGCGAACCCAAACCAAACAGGTCTTTTGAGGTTCCATATTTTCCTCCCGCTACCTACCCATTTCTCAGCATCCTTTACAGTACAACTTATCAAGGACAGTCTGCGCCCCCGGTTTTCAAACTGGTTTGGTTTACACACCCACAAAAGAATTCTGAAAAATTATGTACTCTAACACACATTTTACACTGACCTCTAAAATTGTTCATTGTAAGTTTACATAGTTGCAAAGAAACTTATGGCAATTTGTAAATATTGAAAATTTGAAATAAAGGTACTAAGTCACTTTTAAATGATCTAGTTGAAAGTGAATATCATAGTGTTCTGATGCCTACATTTACTTTTAAAAATGTATAAAAGAACTCTTCTCAACAATCAGAAATTTTAGTTTCTTTTATTCCTTGAACTCATATTTTCATTCCATTTACCTCTCCTCCAGAATCTTAACCTAATACAGATTATAAGATTGAAAGTCTTTTATTGATCACCATATCATATATCTCTAAAATGTATATAAATGCTATATAAGATGTTTTGTTTCCTCTAACCATATGGTTCTAAGCATTAAAAAATTCCATCTGCATTGAGTTATCATTATAATGATTAGTATACACAATTGATCAAAATAACAAATCTGGATTTAAAAAAATAATTCCTAAACATATAAAGTAAGGAAACATACAAAGTATAGGGAATTTATCTCATAATGGGACATCTGAGAATTTTCTTTAGTATATATATCCACTGGTATATAATATTTATCACTAGAGTGACACAGAGTTAAGCATGAATTCTAGTCCTATTTATCATATTTACAGATGTCAGCACAGAGAACTTAGTGTCAAGAATCAGTTCATGGGGAAAGAGTTTTGTTTATAGGACTGCGACTTCATTCTTTGAACTCCTAAGTTGTATGCCAAAAATCACACAGTGAACTATCATCAAAAATTATTTTTAAGAATCTACCATCTGATAACTAGTAAATCAGGAGCTCCGTATAGCTGATTGCAAGGTGCCTATCAGATTTTCAAGCAGAGATGTCAAGGGACATTTGTCCTGCGGCAGGAACCGTGGTGCCCCAAGCAGGATCAGGATGTGAGAGGTGGCTGCAGAGGTTGCCCCTGACCCCTGACCACAGGTGGAATGGGGAGAGTGCTGCACTCAAGTCAGTGACTCAGGTTCTTATCACAGGACCAGCCCTGCTGACAGTGTGACCTGGGACAAATTACAAAACCTCTCAGAGCCTCAGTTTCCCCTTGCCCCTTTCATGCAGGTTCATAGATTCTGAAAACAGGAGGAACTCTCACTAGGAACACAGACTTTTTGAGTTCTTTCACTTAGGAGAACAAAATAACACAGATTCAGATGCAACTGAATCACTAGTCACACTCTGAATTTTATTTTATTTTATTTTTTTACTTTTAAATGTAGTAAAATACATATTACATAAAAGTTACCATCCTAACCATTTCCAAGTGTACAGTAGTGTTAAGTATATTCACATTGTTGTGCAACCAACTACCAGAACTTTTTCTTCTTGCAAAACTGAAACTCTATACCCATTAAACAACTATCCATTCTTCCCTGCCTGCAGTCCCTGGCAGCCACTGTTCTACTTCCTGTTTCTATTTCTTTGACTATTCTACATACCTCATATAAGTGAAATTATGCAGTTTTTGTCTTTTTGTGACTGGCTTACTTCATTTAGCAAACTGTCCTCAATATTCATCCATGTCAGAGCGTGTGTCAGAATTTTCTTCCTTGCTAAGGCTGAATGATATTCCATTTCAGGAATATACCAACTGTGAATTTTATCTCATGCTGAGATGAAACTTGTTTATTCAAAAAATATTTATTGAGCACCTACTATGTGTACATACATCTGGATATGATGTGCTTGTGAGCCAAACAGATATAAATTTCATAGTCTAGTGTAAGTGAAAAGTGGATTCATTCTCCTGTCCTATCTTTTCATCCATCAACCAAGCCTCTGGGTCAGAATATCAAGTTGGCATCACAATCCCAGTATTCCAATTTGTAGCCCCGAGACCACCTAGTTCTGTCCTCCACACATACAGCACATCTCCAGACCCTTCCTCACAACAACCCAAACCTCTGCCCCGCTTTGATTCACTCCCTTATAATAGCTGCATAGGTGTCTGTATCTCTCATGAGATTGTAAACTTGTTTGCAAATAAGAAACAAGTAAGATTTCTGTATCCCCAGCAGTTTAACAAGGTACTTGGCACATAGAAATGTTCAAGAGTTGTTTATTAATATTTGCTCATAAAGCTGGAAAATCCTTCATTTGTTCAAAATTATTCAAATTCAAAATAATTCAAAAATTACTGCTTGCCTACTATGTGCTAAGCTTTCTTCTAGGAGATTGGACTATCACAAAGAACAAGGCAAGTGTTACCCATACTTTCATGACACGTTCTGGTTAGGGAGTGCAAGAATCAATAATGAGTAAAAAACAGTAAAAGAAATAGCAGACAGCGATTAGAATAGGGTGCTTGAGTATCAAGGGCCTGGGTTTGCACTGCTTTATCCTGGAGGGTCAGGGAAGTCCTCTCTGCAGGAGTGTTAGTGGGGCAGAGATCTGATGAGAAGAAGGAGCCCAGCAGGGGAAGGTCACAGGGAAGAGTATTCTAGGCAGAAGGAACAGAGACTGCAGAGGTCCTGAAGCAGGAGAGTTATACTGACGCAGGTTAAAGCCATATTATTCCTAGTTTAGAGATAAGACCATCAAATCTAAGCTTCAGTGACTTGTCCACCTCTCACAGAAGTGGTAGCTAGACTGGGAGTTGAGTACAGTCAGAAAGTAATCATATTTAAAGGGTGTGCAGACATTTTTCAAAGCAGTTCAATCCTCTAAGCCATAGAAAAGAAATAGTTTGACTGAACTTGATCCAAAACAAGCCCACGTTTCTCATCCTACACAACCCCGCTGGGCCATCCATCTCATCCACTTCTCACGTCTTTCTCCACCTCTACCATGTTCAAGCTGTTGATTCCTATAGGTCTGTCTTCAGCCCAGATGTCTGTTATGTCTATTCTGAGCTAGATACCCTAGTCCCCAACTGGAATGCAAGCTCTATTTTGTTTTGTATACTGCTGTCCAAAACCAGAGCATTGCCTGGCACAGAGTAGGTACTCAATTAACATTTGTTGAATGAATGAATGAGTAACTAAATGAACTGCAGGCCTATTTATCCACCTATTTACTGGACACATCTATCTCAACATCTCACAGACAGGTGAAGGTCAGCATATCCCAAACAGAGTTCCTCATCTCTACTACTCTCTCCTCCAAACTGCCCTTTCCCCGTTTTCTCTCTCTCTGAGATCAGTACACACTCCACCTGATTGCCCAAGTCAGAAACCTGGGCACCATGTTTGATTTCTTCTCTCTGTTTTCACCCATATCTAATAGGCAATGAAGTCTTCTCAATTCTAACTCTTTATATTTCTAGAATCCGCCCTCCTGCTTGTACATCCCTTCTGGCTTTGCCTTGGCTAAAAATCTTATCCCTTCTCTCCTGGGTTATTGTAATAGTCAACTAACTGTCTCATTTCTTTCTGTCTCTCCTACATAAACCTCTATTCTATACAATGCCCGTAAGAGTGATCATTTTAAAAAATATTTTTAAATTGTGAAAGCTACATATTCATTCTAAAGATGTCGAAAGTATAG
Organism: Globicephala melas; assembly: GCF_963455315.2. Lineage (NCBI taxonomy): Eukaryota > Metazoa > Chordata > Mammalia > Artiodactyla > Delphinidae > Globicephala > Globicephala melas. Next base: position 140,544,638 of record NC_083314.1, on the reverse strand, counting down.
AAAAAACTTGAAAAAGAAAACAGAAATCACCCATATTTCCACTATGCAAAGATAACTATAGTTACTTTTTGGTTTTGGTACAGCTCCTCCCAATAATTTTGCATATTTATTCAGTTGTTTATTTATTTTAAATCAAAACCAGAATCACTGTGTTTAAGCTTTGAATTCTTCTTTTTGTCTTGGCATTTTCTTTTGAATGCCTCTCTATACCTTGAAATATTGCCAAATGTACTTGAATGCTTTAAAATATTGCATCAACTGGATGTATTGTGATTTATTTAATCGTTTTCCAATTAGTCAACATTTAGATTGTTTCCAATTTCCTTATGTGCCTTCAGCACACATTCTTGTACATAAACTTTTGTCTTTATTTCTAATTATCTCCTTATGATAAATTCCTAGAAGTAACATTAGTAGAGCAAATTATATGTCCATGCTAAGGCTCTTTTGTCAAGTTGCCTCAGAGAAACTTCTTAGAAATGCAAATCTAATCATGTTACTCCCTTTTGAAAACCTCCAGAGATACTAGCTCAGACTTCTTAGGTAGGTATACAAGACTTCATGATTTGGCCTCAACTTACCTCTCTGACTTCATCTGCCATTGCTTTCACATGCGATCCCTTTATTTCAACCACATCAAGCTATATATCAGCTCATGAAATGTGTCAGCCCTTTGGACATGGTTGTGTTCTCTGACAAGAACACCATGCTCCCTTTTCTTTATCTAGCCATCTCCTACTTGTTTCAAAATTTAACATTAAGCAATATCTATATAAGATAGAAAATATCTTCAATTTAAATGCTTGTGGTGAGTTGGGCTCTATACTAAAATATTTCATTTAATCATTATAACCATTTTGCATAAGTATTATGTTATCTCCAACATCCAACTGAAGAAACAGAGGTTCAAGAAGTGAGGGGCTTCTGTAGTTAAGTGGCAGGCTGGAGATTTAAACCCAAGTCTATCTGACTCTGAACCCATGTTCTTTACAATTTGCTTCCTCTCTGATCTTCCTGTCATTTAGACTCCTCTTTTTTGGGTTTCCAGAGTATCCTGGGCTTACTTTTGTCTTTCTGTTTATCCATCCATCAGTCTCCCTTGTTAGACTGTAAATTCCTTGAGGACAAGAACTATGTCTTATTCAAAGTGTAGGGGCTCAGTGAACATTCACTGAATGAATGAGGAATGAATAAACAAACACTGGCTGTACTCTTATAACTCTGACCTCAGTTTTCCTTAATTTCCTTTGCTGTCACTGATGATGATTTTATGAGCTTGTCTCCTTGGGGGATCACCACTCATTTCCTCTGATGTCTTGATTCATGCTGGGGTCCTCCAACTGAGCAGAGGTGACATCATGGTCGTGGAACTCCCCTGCCAATCAAGGTGGACCCCCAGACAGCCTCCCGTGAATCAGGCAGAAAGAGAAAGATGTCGAGTGAGAGTGCCAGTAGAAAGTTTCTGTTTGCCCACACATGCCAGAGTAATGAGAGGGAAGGAAACACAGAAATAGAAGGCAGAGGCTTAATGGGATGGAAAGAGGCCCCGGTGTGAGGCAGGAACTGGCCTTAAAGGATTAAAAAGAAAATGAAAAGTGAAAACTTGGCACATAGCTTCTACTGGAGTTAAAGAGATGAGGTCCACAGGAGTCATTGTTCACTGAGGCTGTACCACTGATGTCAAAACTCCTTCCAACCCCTCGTTCCAACACCCTGAATTCAAGGGCAGTGCAGTGCTTACTTAGGTACAATGGATTCCACCCCCCCACCCCCCATAAAAGGCACCTTCCATGGGGCGAGTTTCTGAGAGCTGCTTGGACCACATATTCCACAGTTTGGGCACCAAAGTGGCAATTATCCTTTATTCCCCCTCTCCGCTGTCACCACAAACATCATAGCATCCCCACAAATGCCACCTAAGAGTTTGTGTCACCCACTCAGAAGAAGCAGAGTGAACATTCACGTACGTGCATATACTTGGACACACACACACACACACACACACACACTTGCGTGCATGCCCAGAGATACACAATTGTGTATTGGCAAATACATGTACATCCTTGCATATATAATTCACACACACACACACACACACACACACACACACACACTTCCAAATATATACTAAAGAAGGGACTCTCTAGTCATCTATTCAATCAAAAATATTTAATCGAGTACTTACTCTGTGCTAGCCACTGTGCTCCATCCTAAGGAAATGAAGGATAAGACATTGTCATTGCCTGCAAGGAGTTCACAGTCAATAGGTGAGATAGTTGGACATCTAGTCAATTGCAGAGCAAGACGACAGTGGAAGGTCAGCAAAGCCATCCAACACAACCTCTGGGCTCAGAGTTTTCCCGGGTAGGCGGAGGCAGATCTGATTCTTGACAATAGCTAGGAAGAGGTAGCTACATATGCAAAAGCAAAGTGATATGAGCTTGGGAGAATTGCAAGCAATTCAGCATAGCTGGATTTTAGGGGACAAGGGGAAAGGTAGGTGTATCACAAGAAATAGGGGTGGAGGGATAGGAAAATCCCAGATCATGAAAGGAATCCCATGCTGAAATTCCAAATCTAGCGACATGGCAGGCTTCATTAACGTAGGACTACCTCTCCCAGAAAAAACACATAGAAATACTGAATAAAATACAACAGTTCTCTCCACTGAATATAGTTCCCTTCCTCTGTTAATACATGGACCAGATCAAAAGACATTCCATGTATCAGAAATAAAAGGAGAGTATAAAACCAAGGTAATAACTTCTGGCTGAAGTTGAAGTTGGAGAGGCACATAAAAGCTAAATCACACAGTCCTATATATCCATCTAATAGGACTGAACTGTTTTCTGAAATCCTTCTTTAGAAAGTTTAAAAAGAGAATAACATAATTTGATTGCATAGCCCAGGGTCTGTGAACCCCCTGGGATTCCTTCCTGGCGGCAGCAAACACAAAATTGCTTTTTAGAGACCAGGATGCATGGGACTCCCATAGACAATAGAAACCCTGCTATAGATAAGCTCACAATAAAAAATTATAAACCACACACACTCAACTTATTTAGTGTGCAAGATGAAAATGAAAATTCAGAGGGATTTTGCTTATTCACACTTACCAGATTGTTAAAATGTTAAAGTCCAACAGTACCAGTTGTTGAAGATGGAAATCACATAGAAATTACATATGCTGCTAGTAATAGCATAAATTTGATACAACTACTTCTGAGAGCATTTTGGCAATAATATCTGTTAGAGTGGTGACGCATATACTCTGCCATCTAGCAATTCCATTTCTTTGTGTATTGGGACTAAAAGGAGAAATACATAAAGGAGTCTATTTCTGCACTGTCTGCAATAGCAACAAACTGGAAACAATCTAAATGTCCATCAACTTTATAATGGATTAATAAGGTATGGTTTACCCATACAGTGATGCTACAGTGTTAAATGAACATTACGGATCTGTGTGCCATCATGGATAAATCGCAAAAACACGATGTTGAGTGATTAGAGCAGATTATAAAAAACATACTACTTTGATACTATTTATATATATGCTTATTTAACACTCACTAAACGATTCTATATAGGGCTCATGGATGCATACATATGTTGGGTCAAGTAAGAAAACCTGATTTGAAAGGGCACGCACCAAATTCAGGATAATAGTTACCTGGCGGAGAGACTGTGTGGAATGAAGGGACTGGGCTAAAATTGTATCTCAACCGCTTCTTTCTTAACAACAACAATATCTGATCTGGAACAAATAGGGCAATATGCTAATCTCTTATAGTTGAGTGGTAGGCACACGGTTCTCGTGTTATTCTCTGTATTATATTACATTTTTTGAAATAAATTTAAAAAGAAGAATAAATACCATGTGAAGGATTTTATTCCCTGAGCAGGTGAGTGGCATGGTCAGATTTGTGTTTAGAAGGTTCCCTTTGGCCGCTGTATGGAGGAATTCTTACAAGAATGTAGACTGAAGCAGTGATACCTGGTAAAGAGGCTATTGCAGTTGGTTAAAAAAGAGTTAATGGGGCCTCACATAAATAAAGGGAATAAAGGGAAGGGATGAGTTTGAAAGCTATTTAGGAAGTAAAAATTGCTAATATCTTGTCAATCTTTTTATTTTCCTTTGGCATTGAACAAATTTCCTTCTGTTCCCTTTTTCAGTTGAAGTGTGACATAGCAATAGACAAATACGTGAATCGAAATGTACTGCTTAATAAATTTTCACAAAGTGACTACCACCCACATTAAGTCCTCTCCCAGTCGATATGCCCCCTAATGGTAATCACAGATCTGACTTCTATCACTGTAGATGAGCTTTTTCTGATTTTCTTTTAACGTTGAATTGAATTTATTGAAATAACAGAGGCATTTCGTTATCACACATAATGAGATGTCTAGACGCAGGTGCCTCCAGAGCTGATCCACCTAGGGCACTGGTCAACTGCTCTGTGAGGTTCTGGCTTTTTCCTTATGGCTGGCAAGGTAGCTGCCAGAGCCCCAAACATCATACCCTCACAGCACAATGTCGAAGGAAGGAAGCAGCAATAACCAGGCTAATGAGACATCTCAAGTGCTTTCCTGTTTTCTCAAATACATAGAACATGATCAGCTGAATGGGGGCTGGGAAAGTCAGTGATCCCCTTTTTGAGAATCTGTGATAGGAGATGAGTAGAGAAAAACAAGGTTGAGTATCATTATGACAGTCAAATAATTTCCTTGGTTTCCTACCAGGCCCTTTCAATGCTAGGAATCAAGTGGTACAAATATTTATTTTGGTTCAAGTGTGTTTTTCTGACCAAGGTATAATCATTGCTCTGGAATTTTCTGTTCTTACTGAACTCCTTGAAATGTATTGTTTTTGCTTGCTTGTTTTGGGTTTTTTCTTTTTTTTTCCCCCAGTTTTATTGAGATATAATTGACGTACAGCACTGTATAAGTTTCAGGTGCACAGTATAATGTTTGACGTCCATATATTGTGAAATGATTACCACAATAAGTTTAGTTAGTATTCATCATCTCTTATAATACAAAATATATATATTAAGAAAAATATTTGTTCCTTGTGATGAGAACTCAGGATTTATTCTCTTAACCACTTTCCTATATGCCACACAGCAGTGCTAGCTACATCATCATGTTGTACATTACACTCCTAGTTCTTATCTTGTAACTGGAAGTCTGTACCTTTTGACCACCTTCATCCAGTTCCACCTCTCCACAACCCCTGCCTCTGGTAACCACAAAGCTGATGACTTTTTCTATGAGTTTGGTTTTTCTTTTTCTTTTTGTTATTTTTACATTTCACGTATAAGCGAGATCATACAGTATTTGTCTTTTTCTGTCTGACATTTCATTTAGCATAATGCCCTTCAGTTCCATCCATGTTGTTGCAAATGTCAGAATTTCTTCTTTTTTATAGCGGAATAATATTCCATTGTATCTATATTCCACAACTTCTTTTTTTTTTTTTTTTTTTGCGGTACGCGGGCCTCTCACTGCTGCGGCCTCTCCCGTTGTGGAGCACAGGCTCCGGACGCGCAGGCCCAGCGGCCATGGCTCACGGGCCCAGCCGCTCCACAGCATGTGGGATCCTCCCGGACCGGGGCATGAACCCATTTCCCCTGCATCGGCAGGCGGACTCTCAACCACTGCGCCACCAGGGAAGCCCCTCCACAACTTCTTTATCCATTCATCTGTTGATGGACACTTAGGCTATTTCCATGTCTTGGCTATTGTAAATAATGCTACTATAAACATGGGGTGCAGATATCTCAACACAGGATTTTCATTCCTTTCAGATATATATCCAGAGGTGGAATGGCTGGATCATATAATAGTTCTACTTTTATTTTTTTGAGGAACCTCCATACTGTTTTTCCACAGTGGCTGTCCCAGTTTACCATGCCGCCAGCCGTGCACAAGGGTTCCCTTTACTTCACAGCTGCACCGGCAATTGTTATATCTTGTCTTTTTGATGTTAGTCATTCTAACAGGCATGAGGTGATATCTCATTGTGGTCTTGATTTGCATTTCCCTAATGATTAGTGATGTAGAACATCTTTTCATGTACCTGTTGGCCATTCCTATACTTCTTTGGAAAAATGTCTATTCAGGTCCATTGTCCATTTTTACATTGGGTTATTTGTTTTTTGCTATTGAGTTGTATGAGTTCTTTACATTTGGGGATATTAACTCCTTTATCAGATATAAGGTTTGCAGATATTTTTTCCCATTCAGTAGGTTGTCTTTTCATTTTGTTAATTGTTTCTTTTGCTGTGAGTTTGCCTGTGTTGAACTTCATAAAAATGAACTCACACAGTATGTATTCTGTTGTGCCTGGTTCCATTCACTCAATATTCTTTCTGTGAAATTCAGTCATATTGTTGTGCATTGCAGGGGGTTGTTCATTTTCATTGCTAAATGGTATTCCTCATGTGAATATTTAATTATACTTTTTAATGATCTCTTTCATTTTCACTTTTTAACTCAATTGTTGATGGGGATTAGAGTTGTTTCCAGTTTTGGTGAGAACACATACATCCCTCTGTTGGGTGTATATTTAGGAGTGGAATTTCTGGGGGATGGGGTATGCATATTATTGGCTTTAGTAGATACTGCCAGTTTCCAAAATGCCTGTACCAATTTATATCCCCACTTGCAGTGAATGAAAGTTCAATTGTTTCACCTCCTCACCAACATTTGTACTGTCAGTTTTTTTGTTAAGTTAGACAAGGATGTCACAGTATGTAGTAATATCTCACTGTGATTTTAATTTGCATTCCCCCATGACTAATAAAGCTGAGCACACTTCTATGTTTATCTACCATTTGTATATCCTCTCTTAGAAAGTTTAAAAAAGATGTTGTCTCTCTTTTTCTTGTTCATTATTATTTACAAACTGTTTTGGTATCAAAAGAAAACTACCAAAGCCTCCCTGAGCCTACATTCATCTCTGACATCTGGGGCCATTCATGCCTCATCTTTTCTCCTAAGGAGGTGAGGAGAATCCAAATGTGATGTGTGCACTCAAGTTTTCAGAAAACTGCAAAGGGCTGTTGAAGGCACAATTATCGTCATTGGAAGGGTTGGTTCATGCAGAAGCTGGAATGTTTTTTCAGGGTTGAATGTCCTAGAAGGGATGCTTACCAGAGATACGGAGAGGGTCCACATGGAGGACGTCAAAGTCTGACTCATTCTACTCATGGTTCTGCAACACCTCCCCTCCTCCCCTTATCACACTACCGTAATTACTTGTCTCTCCTCCTAGACCTACATCTGGCAGAGCTCTTTTCATTCATGTCATTGGTGTAGATAAGTGGTATACACAGGCTTTGGCCCTTGGTAGATCTCAGAAAAACCACCATCAGATAGGACAGAGTCCTCCAAATGACATCTCTCATAGCTTCCTGTATTCTTTCTTCCTAACGCTCTTCTTACTTACCTATTTGTGTGATCATTTGATTTTTTTGCATTCTTCTGTAGCCCATAATTCCCTCGAAGCTGAGACCCTGTCCCTTTTATCCACTGTCCTACCTCATGTGTTTACCAGTGCCTGGTACAGAGTACTTAATTAGTATTAATCAACAAATAACTGAAATATTTAGATCTGAATCCCAGAGCTGCACCATACCATGGCACAGGCCCCATCTGTCCTTAAGTGCCCATGAAATGGCGTTCTCCCTCCTTGAGACTAGTTTAATTCACCAAGTGTTATTGGAAAGGTACAATGGGAAGACAGGGAGACAATCAGTACGGAATGACCTGATTTGGTCTCCCCGGCTCCCCCACTAACTTGCTGTGTACCCCCCTCCTCCTGCCAGGAAGTTATTTTGTCTATCTGGAACTTTGTTCCCCTAGATTTGAAGGAAAAACTTTGGACTCTGGCCTTAAGAATCTCCCTCGCTGCATTGTGGGGTCCAAAGTTACAACTCCACTTACAGGAAAATGCTGAGTTAGGACAGGGACCTGAGTGAGGCTTGTGTAGCAGTGAAGAGCAGGCTGACCTTGGTGGCAGAAAGGAAGCCACAAGCCACATGGGTTTATTCCCAGGCCCTGAAATCAAATGGGAGTTTGCCTGGCTGCATTTTAAAATTGCTTGAGACCAATGATTCCCTCTTTCCTTCCATTTTCTCTTTTGACTAGGAATGTCTATAACTGTTATTCTATGCCTGTCCCATCATAGAATTTTGGGAGCAGATAACTTATTTCTTAAGTTTCACGGATTCATAGATGGAGAGGAATTGTGCCTCAGGATGGATTAAACCCAGAACCTCATCCTTACCTTATTTAGAGGATGTAGTTTGATAATGAGATTTGAGATTTTGAATTGATGCTATAATGTGTTGAGACTTTGGTGAATGTTGGGATAGGGTGAATATACTTTGCATGTGGGCTGGATGTGAATCTTTGGCGGCCACAGGTAGGCAGAATAATGGTCCCCTCAAAGATGCCCATGTCCTAATCCCCAGAACCTGTAAATATGTTATGTGACATGGCAAAAGGGGAATTAAGGTAGCAGATGGAATTAAGGTTGCTAACCAGCTGACTGCAACCTCCAGGAAACGGAGCCCCTGAAGACTCCAGAACGAGAAGATAGTACATTTGTGCTGTTTTAAGCCACAAGTTGGTGGTAATTTGTGACAGCAGCAAAATAGGAAATGAATCCAAGCTCTGGCCTGCAGTTTACTCCTCTACGACCTTAAACATCATCTTTGCATTCCTTAGCCGTCCTTATTTCTCAAAATAAGAACTGCTAGAAGGATCAAAAGCGACAAATAGGCCACAGCGCCTGGCACGCAGGTGCTTAAACAATGTGAGTGAACGTCCAGCTTCTTCCAGGCTGGGGAGACACAGGGAAGGAAAGCAGGGGGCAAATACCATTCTTAGCGGTGCAGCCTCCTTCCTTTGATGTCGCCGGCTGGGTAAAGGACTCCCTTTGTCACCTCCCGAAGCACACCTTATCTACAGCCTGCTCCTTATCTGCTTTCGGGGACCCACAGCTCCCCCTGCCCCAAGGAAACCCCCCTTTTGAATACAAAAGCTCTTTAGAAGACCCTGAGAGGAGAGCAGGACTGGAGCTCTCTCTGTTCACTCTGCAAACAGGCTCTCAGAGATGAAAGAGCTTGGGGCATCCCTGTCGACAGTACCATGGCCACCATATTTTCCATTGAGAGAATCCCACGGTGATGCCCTGAGGGGAGGCGAGGCCCCTCGAGGAGCACAGCCTTCAAGTCCCCCTCCTCCCACCCACCCAAGACCAACCCCCTCAATCATTCCGAGCTTCCAACTCCCTCCTTAGTTGTTATGAGCTTTTATTTAAAAAGCACCTTTAATACAAGTATAGTTTCGCAGATACAAGTTTTCACTTTGTATTCTACAAAAGTCTTTGAATATTATTCTCTTTACAAAATGGAACCTTACAAAAATACTGACAATTTAATGTTTTTATACAGTTTTCTCTAGTTGCAGTTATTTCTTTCATTGTAAAAACAATGTCTAGCACAGAACTACAATATTTTAGTTGATATTAAAAAAAAATGAACTCCATGCTTTTGTAAGCAGCTAATGTAAATAACACAGGTCGAGACACAGTTTATAGTCATAGTGGATATAGCTAAAATTGTTTCAGAAATAATATTTTACATAGTTAACTTTTAATGTTTTATACATTATTTATATAATATTTATATATAAAAATCATAGCTTGCTATAAGTTGAAATGAAAGGACGGCTTCTGTTGTAAGGATGTGCATGTGGTTGACCCATGTGGTTACATTTAGCCCTTTGAAAGGTTTGCATCCGAGATCTGAAAGCATTTCTTCCTTCCTCCTTTCCTCAAAGGTTCAGTAGAAGCGGTCCCTGTCTGCTGCCTCGAGTGGGACCTTGCTTGGAAGGACACTTACGGAGAGAGGATGAGGAAACTCTATGGAGATTTAACCCACGTGTTCTGCCCAGCAGAACCTACCAAGAACTGCCCTAGAGATCAACCCCAAGACAATAGTGCTTTACACAGCTTAGCAAGAGCGGCTCCCCCAGAGACCCCCACTTTATCTGGAAGGGCAGCCTCTGGGATGTGAGACTGTCTGCTACTCTGGCTCATTCAGACTTTGAGTAGCCAAAGGGTTGCTTCACTTTTCATTCTGCCCCCTCCACTCCTTCATCTCTTGCATGGAAGGCTGCTTTCCATCAGCTGATGGCAGACCACATCTTTGCTCGTCTCCGGGCGCTCCCAGGCAATCCCGGTGGGCACCCAGCAAGGGTTTCCAGGAAGAAAGCAGTAACCGAAGCTAACCATCACTACTTGAGCGTGGCAGTGCCCCGGTGTTTGATGTACACGACATCAGCATCCTGTAATTTACATCTCAGCATCACAGGCTGGTGCATCAAGAGAAGACACGGGAGGGCCTGTGCCCTCGAGCGCTTCTGAAATTGTGCTATTTGTGAAATTCACTCATCCACAAAGAGTCACCTAATCGCTAAAGTGAGGGACTGCGGTTGCTGGCCTACTGGGCTGAGGAAGTGAGTGATAAGGCTTCACAACTGGGAATTTGGATTCAGGATCTGATCGCTTGACTGAGCAAACGTGCTCACTTCTTAGAGTTAAAAACAAAAACAAACAAACAAATAAGATTCCCGAACCAAAGTCACAGTGGAGAATCGAGTGGTGTGGACAGAGAGACACAACAGGGGAGCGCCCCATGGCTATTTTCTTGATTCAGTGCTATTTCTGGCGTCTTGTGCTACAAGGTGAATTTGAGCTTTTCCAACAGGCCTGGGATTCCTCAGGTCACACAGGTGACCGGCAGGCTCTACTCAAATCATCTTAGTGTTTGTTCCGGAACAAGCCCGTGTTCACTAGAACATGAACACTCAAACCAACTGCACATCCAGGATTCCCGCACTTGCTGTTAGTTTGCTGTTGTTTCCATATAGGTGAACACTACCTATTTTGGAAGGCCACAAGGTAAGACTTTTTTTTTCCTTTTTAAAAATCAGTCGGGCAAAAAGTTTTTCCCTACATTCTACTGTCTGATGAGATAGGAGAGCAGCAAAAACTTGCTGTCAGCAGTCATTTTCCAAAAACAGCTCAGGAGGTGGGTAGTACCTACACCATGTTGTGGTGATTGTTCCTGTCGATAATGTCCACAGGTGAAAGGATGTCCTTCCTGATAGCAGGAGGAGGCAGGGAGAGTGTCGTCTTGGTCTTGAAGAGGTCAGACACGAAGAAAACCTAGAAGCACAAAATCAGAGATTCCAATCAGTCACTGACATCTGAGCCTTGGGGAGAGGCAAAGGCAAAGGCAAAGGGAAGACCATAGGAGCATAGACTTTAGAGAAAGGCGCCTCCAAACTGTAGATCTTTGAATACGGAAGGACCAAGGAGACCACAGAGTCCAAGTCTTCTTGTACAGAGAGGAAAACGGAGGCCCAGAGAAAGGCAGTGACACGCCCGACGTTGCACAGCCATGGCAGGGGCAGCCCGCACTTCCGTGGGCTCTCAGTCCAGTGCCCCCTGTGTGCAAGCCCCACTTCCTTATTTCTCAAGGTAAATGAGTAGCAGTGAAAGATAAGTTCTCACACAAAGGAAGCAAGTCATAATTAGTCACCGTCATTAGTCCGTGATACTTTCCCTTTCCTCACAAAGGAATCTAGGGTGTAACCAAAAGAGATCAGCCAGTACGAATTCCTATCGGCAGGCGCTGGAGCAAGGAAGCCGTCGCTATCACCTTTTCCTGAAAGCCCAGTGATGTCAACAATTTGATGGGGGTCGAGAAGCCAGGGTCTCCTGACTGAAGGAGTCAGCAACTAACCCGGTGGAAAGGTCAACAAAAATTCTCCTATCGCTTATTCCCAACCTCCTTCCTCCTCCTGAGCATGTGCCCTCACGGAGTCGTTCTTAGAATCGCTGAGAAACCTTTACTTGAACGCTTACCCACAAGGGTATAAGGATGGCTCGGGCAGAGTTCCGGTCTCAATTAGCTTATGATGAAAGATTCAAGAACTTGCTAAGTTACCAGAGTAAGAAAAATTTATGCTTTGTATTAGGTGGCAAAATAAATACACAGATATCCATTTGAGCCATTAAGCAACAGGCGTTTGTACTAAGTAGCCATAAGAGGCAGCTGTCAGTCATGTAATTTAATAGGAAACATATGGCTGAGTTTAGCCACTAGTGTTTTAGTGGCTAAAACACTTCAAAGGTCCTATGGCTAACGGCTCTCTGGATGGAAGAGTCTGTCCTGCAGATGGTCACGTGCTCACTAATAATGACGGCCCTGTGACTTCATTCAGGGCCCATTATAGGCAAGAAAATGAAGTTCTTAATAAGACTGCACCAATACCAAGGCTCTGCAGCCAGGGCCTGGCCACAGAAGTGACTTGGATCCTTTGCTGAACCAATTTCCACAGTGTTCTCTCTGTAGCGATACAGCCATCAGCAAAGTGCAATCAAAATCACAGCAAGACACAGGTGATGCTGGTCACCCCAGGAGCATGGGGTGACTAGAAGGCAAATGGGAAGCGGAGGCTTATTTACTGGCCACCATAAAATCCTTTGTATTGTATGTTTTGAATTTTTGTACCCATTATATATATATTACTTAAACATTTCACTACTAGTTTTTGGTTAAAAAAATATATATATGTATATATATATACAGAAAGAAGGCTAGGCGATTTCTATCCTACAGCAAGAAAGTGAAATATTAGCCAAGAAATGGGACATTTTAAGACATTTGCAGCCTGAGTGCTATTGAATGTACCATTTTGCAAAGGAAAAAATTAAGCCTTTTGTCTCTTTCTTTTCTAAGGAGGTGTGAACAGTGAGAACCGTGGCACAGAAAGGTTTGTCTCGTAGCCAGGGCCAGCTTGAGAACCAGGAGAGAAAAGGTTTGTACCCAACCCTGCCAGGAGGCCCTAGGCTCCCCCTGCACGGGAACCCTTTACAAACAGGTGGGGAAGGGGGGTTTCAGTTGCCCCCAGTATAAGGAAATCTGAACAAACATGATTAAAGTTATAGGAGATCATTAAACTTTTCAACTCTTCTCTGACAGGTGGAGAGCCCATGTCCTCATCTCTACCTGGAAATTACCTTCCCCTTCCTCCTTCACTTTGTCCCCGAGGAAGAGATTTCGGTCAGTCTCTCCATCGCTGGCTCTGAACTCCACTTTCTCCAGCCTAGCAGCGAGCGCCACCAAATAAGGGTTCTTACGAATCTCATTCCTTAGAGATCTTTCTCCCAGCCTGTGTGCCATGTGCTGAGGGCAAAGACGGCAGGAGACACCCTCACACAAACATCCCTCCCTTCAAGATCCAGATACCACCTCCATCTACTGGCTGACTTCCCAATTTAATTTCCTGAGCTCATATCCACTACATGTTAAGAGTTTCCGTTTCCGAACTGCAAGATAGGAATGAAATGAAGGTTAAAGGCAAGAATGTACTTGATAAGAACTAAACCTGCATCTGGCACATAGTTCAATAAAGGCGTTCCTTGTGTGGGTACCAAGGTCGTGTCTGGGCCTAGAGTAAGCCACGTCCTCTCGTGTCTCCAAAACTTTGCCCATCAGTCTTTCTTCCTAATGAGAGGCTTCCTGAGGATGCAGCCCAGCCCTAATCATCCCACATCACCCACAGGCCTTTGCATTGAGCCTTGCACACACCAGGAGCTTATAAAATGTTTGCTGTTGAATTCCTCCACTTCTTTCCACTGGAAGCAAGCACTCTGGCCTTGGATCTTATCGGCAACGGAGAACGCCTACGGATGTCAGGGGGACCACACCCTCCCACGCCACATGCACACACCCCAGCGGCAAGATAAAAAATGGAGTCGGGTCCAGCAGGATCCCCCCTTAAGCTGTATTTTGCCTTCAGCGTGGCCTGAGGTTACGCAAACACTTTTTGGGGGATCATGAAACACGATCCCGTCAAGACTCAAACAGGGCTCCTTCTTCATGCTTGAACAGCAGAATACAAAAAGGACTAGGAAAGGCCAGTTCTATTTCCTGCAGAAGATGATTTCCACCTGGAAAGAAAACCCAGAGGCCCAGGCTGGGAAGGGTCTACACGAATTAGGTGGCTACCCCAGGTCTGAGGGACAAAGCCACTCCCAGCCCACAGCCCCACTGCACAGACCTCCTCTGTGGTGTGAAAGAGCCGATCAGACGACAGTCTTGGCAAACTTGAAATCTAGGCGCGAAGCACCAGGGAGAGTTTTAAGTTCTCCTACCCTGAGCATATGCTTTCAATTCCATTTATCTTCTCCTCTACCTTCACAGATTGCTTTTTTGAAAAGTGCAATCAGTAAACACTTATTGAACATCTGCTCCGTGCCAAAGCCCTGAGATGATAAATATACAGAAGAGAGAGAGTTCTTTGCCCTCCAGGAGCTCACAGGGCAATGAGGGAGAGATCCGGGTAAATAGAGCAGTTACAATAGTGTTCTGAGGATTATGACACAGGGAAGCCGGGGTGTTAAAGCAACACAGAGAATGTGGCATCTAACCCAGGCTGAAGTGGAGGGGAGAGGACCTTAGAAGGCTTCCCCCAAAGGAGGTATATTTGAGCTTAGCTTTGAAGGATAAGTAGGAGTAAGCCAGGTGGTGAATGCCAGGAATGTTATTCTAGGCAAAGGGAGTAGCGCGTGCAAAGGCACAGGAGTGAGGGAGCCCAGCTCGTTCAGGGGCCGCAGGAAGCTCAGTATAGGGAGGGCTGAGCGGTCAGTGAGGCTGGAGGGGGAGCCAGATACTGAGAAGGGGTCTGGCACAGCCCGAGGAGCCACTGTCAAGGCTGAAACAGGGAAGCAGCACGTTGGGAAGACTTGCATTAAGATCATTGATTACCTAAGCAGGAGAAGGCGTCAGAAAGGGAGCCGAGGGCCCGAAGGCAGGGGTCCCGGTCAGGACACTGTTGCAGAATCTAGGAGAGGATGAGTCCTGTAAGATCACCATGCAGTGAAGACAAAGAAGAGATGGGTTTTTGAAACGTTGAGGACACAACTGCCGTTGATGGAGGTGGCATGTATGTGTGCAGGGGGACATAATGCTTTTATTTCTAGTTTTGTTTTTAACTCTAGAAATCTCTCACTTGTTCCCAACAAAACTCTTCAAGTTTGGGTAACTACGCTAGGGGAAAAATGACAGCTCTGCTTTCCTCTGTCTTCTAAAATTCTGGCTCCCTCAAATATTTGCTTGGGAAAGTGGTTCTGACCTTCTCCCGAGTCAGAAAGGCAAGCTTTTCTGTGATCTGAGGGCGTAGTAATCTGATTCAGACAAGCACTCAAGACAATGAAGCCCTTCCACCGAGAGCAAACACACAAACAGGGCAACTCCTGGCTGGAGGAATCCTGTTGGCGGTAATGAGATGAGACATGTACAGGAGTCTCCTTCTAAATGGCAACTCTTGTTACTGTGCCATTGGGTCACCACCTCCCACTCTCCATGTAGCACTGATGACAGGCTTTGCTCTTGGTAGTGGGACAGACTTGTCTTTAAATCCAAGTTTTGCCATTTTCAGCAAAATACCTGAATGAGGGATACAATGCCTACCTCAGAGGTTTACTCAAAGGATTATATGATGTCACAAAATGAGCAAGTGGGGCTTGTTAATAAACAGAGCAATGATCACTGGCTTGCGTGTTCAGTGCCTACCCACATCAAGTCACGTCTCTTCCCCTGCCCCTTGGGTGGAAAGAAAAGAAACAAGAGAAGGAACCAGAAACAAGGAAAATTAGAGAGGGGAAAATTGAAATGATTGAGAATATGGACGAATAGGTGAAAGCCTGTATAGATTCAAGCCAGACATAAAGACCATATGAGATGGGAGTTTTCCACAGGGCAGATAGGATATGCTCTCAAAGTCCAATAATTTCTGGGGCTATTTTGGGGAATGAGTCAGCACAATCAAAAAGGAAGATGCTTCCAATGCCTCGTTACCAGCATTCACCAGCTCTGGAGATGCCCAAAGCACACAGCCCAGCCTGGCCTAGGTGCTGCCTGCCTGGAGCTCACCAAGAACCACTGGCCAGAAACAAAAAGTCTCGTCTGCAGCCAGGTTTCCACTCCCATTGCTGCAAATTGCTGAGTCAGCAAGCCCTGAGTGTCATTTTTTTAAGCGCAGATTATGACAACAAAATTGTCCTTTAAATATTTCTGGAGTCCCTGAGTGTTTCAAGTCCTGAGAGTGCATAAGAGAACTCCTTGAAGACAGGCACCACATCCTTATATATTGAAATTTTTATAAGCCCTCATTGAGCTTAGATGCCAACACAGAGCACATAAACGTAAGAGTGGAAGAATTTTGGAATCTCAGAATCAGAAGAAAACCGAGCTGTCTATTCCAATGTTTCTCAAAGTATAATCTTCAGATCGTCTATTTCCGAATCAGCAGGGTGCTTCTTGAAAAAGCGGATTCCTGGGCCCACCCAGACCTACTAGAAGTGTGGCCTAGAATCTGCATTGAACAAACACTAGTGGTGTTTGTTATGTAGACTCGAGTGAGGAGAGCCATCAGTGGACAGTCCATGGAGATGAACAGACGGGCTCAAGCCATAGACCTGCCACTCACTGGCTGTGTGTCTTAGACATCTTGTAATCTCTCTGAGAGCAGCTTCCTTATCTATACACTGGGCTCCATGAGCCCTTCCTTAAGCTGCTCGAATCTGCTCTTTGGTACCCACGCTGAACTTTTAATGAACTTCTGTCTTCGCGTGAGGCCTACAGGCTCGAGTGCAGACATAATGCTATAAATGCTATGTCATGCTTCCCCTTTAGACAATGAGATACTCAAGCGAATGAACCGTGCTCAGAGCCCAGCAAGCGTAGCCTCAATAAATCTAGTCCACCCCACTGTGAGGACAGAAACCATGGGCTGCCCCTGTTGCATACACCCTGATGCCCTGGTCTTGGGATATCCTTTGGGCATCCTGCTCTACCGTAATAAACAATCTCATTGATGAAGGAATAATTTTTCTTTGCCTTGGGTTTCAGCTCACTCTCATGCCCTACGTATAATAAGTGCCGTCTAAAGAAAAGTCATCTTTGGCAGCCCTGTCTTTTGACTAAATGGGAGTTACTTGATTGCAATAATTATTTTTTGACCTCAGTAGAGGCCTTTCAGTGATTTTCTGGCACGGGAGCTTGTCAGCGTCCATACTGAGTAATTTCCTGGTATATCTGAAAGGGCACTTGATGAGGTAGAAAGAGTCATACGAGGAGTCAGGCAGCAGGATCTAGTCCCCAAATTGCTACTGCTCTATGACCCTGGCCAACTCACACTCTCGTCTAGACTTGCATTTATGCAAAATGAAGAGGTTTATGGTTTCAGAGGATGGGTCTGCCCTGCATTTGTGTGCTACCATTATTTAAAAATCTACCTTCTCACAGTTTCTGTAAGACTTAAATGGGAGAATTCACATGAAAACGCTTCATACCTGTAAAGAGCTCTTCAAATCCTCCCTCAGTTACCATCATTCATGACCATCACTGCTACTGAGGGTCACGAAGGGAGCTGGTCCCGTAAAAAGAAGGAGGGTTTGGGGCAGCAGAGGAAAGTCGCGGGCAATTGTGGAGGAGAACAGGCGTCTGAGCCCTGAAAGGAGCCTCACAGGAAGGCACTTCTTGGCTAATACAAAGGAGGGTTTCTGGTAAGGAGAACCCAGAGGGCTGACGGCGGTCACTAAGATGCTAGATCCAGTATCAGCTAGAGTTCAGGAACACGGTACCCAAGAATAACAGAGGCTAGAGGAAGGCAGGCGCCTACTTCTAGAAATCCCACCTTTTGAAGCTGAAAGGGTAAAGAGAGCTACTACTATTGACTTCCCCCCAGTATTCCACAAGTTCCATCATTCGGAACTTTTTAGGGTCACAAGACATACCATGTTCCCATCCATCTCCATGTCTTTGTGTTATTCCTTCTGCATGAAATGCCCTTCCTTATCTTTTGTATCTCAGAAAATATCCATTCATTGCTCGAGACTCTCCTCCTCCAGGAATTCTTCTAGTCTTCCAGAACCCTCAAGAAGAATGAGCTCTCCCCTCTCTCAAGCCCCCACTGTCCCCAGGACAGGATCCCATCCTAATGGCTGTGCCCTTCTACTGCACTTGTGTGTTTACGTGCCTGTCCCCAATAGCCCAGTGTTTTTCAAACTGCATGTCACAAGTCATTAGTAAGTTTAAAATCAATTTACTGGGCGGTTACTACCAGCATTCTTAAGGGTTAAATTTAAAATGTTAGAACGTATCACATACAGTAAGCATAAGTCTTATTTTGTGAAATATTTTAGTTATGTGTGGGTACCTCTATTGGGTTATAATGTATTTCTTATTATGGATCATGGCTGGGAAACTACTGCACTCTAAGCTCTTTAAGGACCAATTCTTTCCAGCTGTGAATATTTAAAACAAGGCACCATACTTAACAGCAAAACACATCTGATCAATGCGTTTCATGTGTCAAGCATGAGGCACCGTTAATTCACTGAATCCTCAATCCAAAGATCAGGTGATGTTAAGACGTATCATCCCCACATCGCTGGGTGGGAAAAGGCAGCTGAGAGGAAGTGACTTGCCCAATATGCCTAAGTGGCAGGAATACAACTCCCCCTCCTGAGTCTCTGCCTCATCATCTACCCCATTCATCTCAGCAGGGGAATGAGAAAGGAGATTTTAGAAGAACTGTGCAAATTGTCATTATCTATTGGGGGGCAAAGCTTACCCCTGCCTCTGCTTCCTTCTCTCTCCCACACCCAGGGGTTCCTGGCACCCCTGCCCACCTGAGAGTAGAGGCCCAGGATGACAAGGTCAGCCCCAGGGCTTCTGGGCAAAGAGCTAGGCTTTTGCAGGGCAAGAAATGATTCGGGAGGTCATTTCATCCATTCCCCTGTGCCCAGGCAGTAGTGGAATGAATCCAGTGGAAATAGATGGGAATCTCCTGTTACAGAAGATCTCACAAATTCAGGGCATAGACTACACGTGTTTGGAGTTTACTAGTTTAATCCTTTGAGATAGGATCAAGAGAGCCGAGATCTGGTTCTTACTCCGCCACCATGAGTCCTTGGGTGTGTCCCATCCTCTCTCTGTGCCCCATTTTCCCCTTGGGGGGCTGTCATCACTGAACCCTTCTTCCATTCACATTCTCACTTGTCCTTTCTCCCAGGGTCACCTAACTGCGGCAGAGACAAAGAACATCCTCACCCTTCCCTACATCCTGGAGGAAGATAGCAGCACACAAAAGAGCAACTGCTGGCTGAGCCACACACCCTGCAAGAGGAAAACCAGGAAAGACTCTGCTGCATGTTTATGAAATTCACGAGCAGCTGCTTCCTCTGCTGCACCCACAGCAATGGCGGCCTGGCCCTGCCCTGACCCCTCCCAGGGCCCCACAATTTGCCATCTGTTGGAGGGTCAGGGAGGAGGTGGACAGATAGTCAAGTTGTCACCAGATAGGAAATGAACTGAGGTCTGTCGCTTCGTCCAGGTCCCTGGGTTACGCCAGGGGTGGGAATGGTGAGCCCAGCTGTAGAGTTCACATCTTGGGAGGGGTGGCTCTGTGTGTGTGTGTGTGTGTGTGTGTGTGTGTGTGTGTGTGTGTGTGAGCATGTGCCTGTGTTTGCCTTGGCCTGTCTGTGTATCTGTGATTCTGAGTGCAGGTGACGGAAAGAGGATGGATGCCTGTGTCTGGGTACGACTGGGTCTGTCCCCGTGCCTCTGTCCTGTGCACCTCCGTCCACATGTGTGAAGATGTACATCAGTGTGCCTGCCCTTCTGCCCCTGTGTGTCCGTGTCTCTGTGTTGAGTTCACAACACTGTGTAGGTTTTTTTTCTGTGTTGGCTGCCATTGCCCTCCTCCTCTGGAAAGCGTTCAGCTAGTAAGCAGTGAGGGAGGGGACCAAACCCTCTCCCGTTTGGCGTGTGATTTTTGTCTAGACACGTCTTTTTGCTGTGACAGGACTTACTCTCAACAGACCCGGGTAAAAGTGCTTGGCTGTCATGGCCTGTTGCCCAAGGCTCTGCAGTGGCTGAGCCAACATTCTGTAGTGATGCACTGTACCCCCTGGGGACTTAAAGACATGTCATGATCCCCAAATAGAGGCCACCTAGGCATTGCAATGGAGACGGTTCCATCTGAGAAGGCAGGTCCAGCTCAGTTACTACAAAGTCCAAAGTCGGCTGTGCCTCGGAATCTCTGTGGGAGAAGGTCATGGAGCTAAGGGCCTCCAAGATCAATTCAGATGAGGAAACTAGGCTCAAGAGGAAGTGTCTTGCCTGGGGTCACAGGCTAATTCATCACTCATTCTTCAGCCAGTGCTTATCAAGTAGCTATTGTGTGTCAGCCACTGTATCAGGCACTGATAATGAATAACGAGAGGGTTAAGCCATGGATTCTGCTCTTAAGGCACCCATAGTCTAGTTGGGGAGACAGACATTTGAACAATTACGACAGAACCAGGCTGAATGTCACAGCAGGAAAAACATGCAAAGGACTGTGGGAGCATTGGAAGACAGTTAGGCAATCTGTCGTCAGAAAAGACAGAAGAGAAGGTATGCTAGACTAAACAACAGCCCCCCAAAGATGGCCACGTCCTAATCCCCAGGACCTGTGAATATGTTACCTTACGTGGCAAAATGGACTTTGCAGATGTGATTAAGTTAAAGATTTCGAGATGGGGAGAGTATCCTGGATCACCCAGGTGGGCCCAATGTAATCACAGGGGTCCTCGTAAGAGGGAGGCAGGAGAGTCAGAATCACAGAAGGAGATGTGAAGATGTAAGCAGAGGTCAGAGAGAACGAAAGAGAGATGAAGATGCTACGCTGCTGGTTTTGAAGACGGGGGAAGGGGCCACAAGCCAAAGAATGCCGGCAGCCTCTGGAAGCTGGAAACGTCAAAGAAACAGACTCTCCCTAGAGCCTCCGGAAGGAATGCAGCCCTACCAACACCTTGATTTTAGCCCGTTGAGACCCATTTTGGAATTCAGAACTCAAGAACTCTAAGAAAATTAATTTGTGTCGTTTTAAGCCACTAAGTTTGTAGTAATGTCAGAGCAGCAACATGGGGAACTAACCCAGGTTTCATCAGAGATGGGGTGAAACTGGAACTGTGTGCTCCATCAAAAGGGGACAGCTGTCTAAGATAAGAGCTCAGGGTGTTGAAAAATCTTGATAAGTTTCATGTGCCTGGAGGTGAAGGGACGTGAGAGGGGCAGGAGATGAGGCCTTATAAGAAGAGTCTGGGGTCTTCAGACCTGTCTCTGCTGGACCGCCCTGGGGTCGACCCTCTACCCTCTCCTTGTTACTTCATCCTCCTTAGTCCCTGTTTTCTCATCTTTTTAGTGAGGACAGTGATGGGTATAGGGTTCAAAATAGGATCTTTGGGGGACTGGAGATGGTCTATGTAAAGTGCTTAACATAGTGGCTGGCATGTGAGCTCTCAATGCATGTCAGCAAATATGATTTCCCTGTTGACGGGGGTCCATCGAAGCTTGGCTCAGGAGGTTACCAGGCAGAGTGGGAAATGGCTTCTGGGTTCCTTGACCTCTGTGCGATGGCCTTGTACCTCACTGGGCTGCCTTTTCTTGGTCCTCCTAGCCAAGCTCAGGTAATGTCCCTGTGTTAAGATCCATTCATATCAGCCCCATTCACGGGCGAGAAGAGAACTCGGCTTTGCCTGGCATGTGCCAGGACAGCCTTGATTCTTGGGGGCAAGTTCTGCTTTGAGACACAGCAGAGCAGAGACCGCAGGCTCCTGCCTAGGCTGCAAGCTACCCGGTACAACTCTGGAAAAGCACCCGATAAAGCTGCAAAACCCGTGAGGCAGATGCCCTTCAGCCACCTCACGGTCCCCTCCCCCAGCACGTGGTGTCCTCAGATGGCCTCTTGGTTCCCCAGACCCGTCTCTGGCTCAACTCAGGGTCTTGATCCTTATACTTCCTTTGATGGGAAGTGACCCACTGCCTTCTCTTCCCCAAGCTGAGCTTCCTCAAGCTCCCAGGCTGACTCCAGTGTCTTGCCCTGGCCTCTCAGGTGGCTTAGATGAAACGGCTCCCTCAGCGCTGGAGTGCTGAGCCAGCCAGGACCCTGAGCTTCCATGACCAGACTGGAAGTCAGGCACTGGGAGAAAAATGAGAAATATCAAGTCCCTACCCTCATGTGTTCACAGCTAAGTGGGACAGGGAAAGATGTGTGTAACCCTTTTCTAAGCCATCTCGACCCTGTAAAACAGGCTTTCAAACTGAAAGCAGCAACTGGATCAGCCCGAAGGGTTGCGAAGGCCCCCGACACCCTTAAATTCTGCTCTGTAAGCAGCTACCTAGGCTGCTTATGCCTTGGGTGACTCCGGCCGCTTCAGCTCCGGTGACCGTGCCTCCTTACCGAGCACAGAGGGCAAAGCTTTGGAGTCAGTGATCATCCCGGGAGCCGCTGTCAACTAGCTCTGACCTCAGATGACCTGAGTCATCTCTCTGAGCCTCAGTGACCTCATCTGTAAAATGGCCGCGGTATACAACGGCTTCGTGTCCCTAAAAGGAGCCGATGAGTAAAGGACCCAGAGCGGAGCCAGCATAGAGTAGATGCTTGACAAACGCTAGGACCAAATTCCTATCCAGCGCTCCAGTGCACCCGAGCCAAACAGGATAAAAGTCAGACCCCTCATTTCCCTTCTCGAACATAAACCATGATCCTCCCGGACACTTCGTCTCATTGTGCGTAGAGAGTGCTCTATAAAAGAGGGGAAGGCTATGAAGGAACCCCCAACCTTTCAATTTTTTTAATTGGGGATTCGGGAGACTTTAATTAGGGCAGTGGCGCCGAGAAGGAAACACCACAGCAGGCCCCCGTGGGCTGACCTCCTGCCTAGAGCAAAGCTCAGAGGGCACGGTCAGCAAAGGGTTACCCTGTCGTGCAAACACCCATCCCCCACTGTCACTTCACATTAAAGGGCCAAGCTTCAGAGAACAAGCTCTCAGTGACAGCTGCTCTCATTAACGGTCTGCTCCCCCAATTTCTCTCCCTTCTAGCCTTGACTGAAAAGAAAAACGAAAGAAAGCAACGAATAAAGCCCTCAAAACAGCCAGTCCCTAGACTAGGGTTCCTGGGATGAGGCTGGCCGGCAGCTCAGATGCTGCTTTCTTTGTGGTGTCCACTCTGATCACCCCAACTCCCTGCCCCTCTTCTTGCCTCACCTGCCTGCCGAAGTGCCCTGGCCAGTCCCCGTGACAGTCCCTCGTTGTACTGTAGCTCCTGTGCTTGGCCTGGCTGTGAGCAACTAGACTGGGATTTTTTTGGAAGTAAGGGCTGTGCCTTCTCCGTCCCTCTGCCTTCAAGAGAATGTTCTCAAGAGTACTAGCTTTGTGTTGATTACACACGCATTCACTTACTCTGAGCTAGAATCTCTGAGAGGCCTTGGTGACACAGGGAGAATAACATATATGTTAACTAGGGTCCCTGTCCCTGAGAAACGATTGAAAGGGAGACACACGTCCACAATTTCAACACAGGGTGACGAATGCAGGAAAGCAGGGAGGTTATTCCAGGGAGACATGGGGCTGCAGCCAGGCTGAAAAACCAGGAAAGGACCAGGGGCTGGCCTAGATCTCACTTCATGATTCTTACCGGGAATGAGCAAGGGTTAAACTAACAATACAAGCTGCATTTGTGGTACTCGAACACGGATTCCTGCTGGACCAGGGTGAGTGCCCCTGAGTAGGGCCCAGGAAGGCACAATGTCAGAGGAGGTGCTCAGTTGTGTTTGCTGAAAAAAAACCCTCAACATTTTAGCGTGAAATGTAATGTTGTACAGATTAAAAAACAAAAAAGTTTCTCTTTTTGACTCTTAAAAACAAAAACTTAGCAGGCAAAAAAAAAAGCAGAGATTCCTGAAGAGATAGAGCCTCAGAGGTGGAATGCCTCATCCCCCCTCACTGGGAGTCAGGGAGGAAGTACCTGGAGGGGTAGGTCATTTGAGGCTGATCGGAATGTGGTCCATCCCAAGGCCATTCTCTAGGAAGCTCTGTGACTTGATTGTACAAAGCCCTCAGGCTAGGAGAGGGCTTAGCCTTCGCCATACTCCCACCTCCCCAGCCAACACCTAGTTTAGGGTCTGACCAAGTCCTGTAAAGGTCACAGTGGGAAGGGTAGATGTTTTCCAAGCAGCTGGGAAGTGCTTCTGAATAGCAAGTGATCACCAAAGCAGCATGTGAGAAACATATGAGTCAGACACTTAGACTCTTGACATGTGACCTGAGGCAAGTTTCTTCTCCTCTTGAACCCTGACTGCCCTCATGGATAGAGTGAGTGAGTAGAATAATATCTAAGACCTCTTGCTATTGCAACTATGAGCACGAACCTTCCGTATTTCTGGAGAAAAGGATTCACAGAATCTGTTGGATTAAAACTCCCAGGCTGGAAAGAAGCAGGAATTATCCTCATTTCACTGAAGGGCTCCTGGGGCAGGATGGCTCCTCAGACGCCAAGCAGAGAAGAGGACTGAGCTCCCTGGCTTTGGTCACTGAGCTGGAAACATTTAACAAGCAAGCCATCCAGGGCCCTGCTTGTGTGCCGAGGACAAGAGGCTACTTACTATGCAGCAGGCCACCAGGGCTCCTTGAGCAAACCCCGCCAGGACATCACTGGGATGGTGCTTGTGGTCAGACACGCGGGACAGTCCTGTGTAAAAGGCCATCATGATCAGGGTGAACTGCAGGAGGGGCCGGAGCAGGCGGGCCCCTCGCCAAGTGAAGCGGGCCTGCAGGTACAGCTGGAGGGAGGAGACAAAACGAACAGACACTGAGTGACTGGCCGCTCCCCTGCATTCTAGCCCCAGGTTGACACACGTGACATTCCCACACATGGAACCATCTGGAAGAAAGAGCGTTCAACTTGGACTTGACCTCAAGCCCATGTTTTTACACCTTGAGCCTTAGTTCCTCTACTAAACACTAAGAAAAATGGAGCTTTTCTAGGGAGGTAAGCTAATAAGAGCCAAGGAAAAGAATTCATGAGAATGGCCTTAGCACGCTGCCTGGCATGGACTAGACCCTCCAGAAACCTGAGTTTCCTTTTATCATCTTCTTGACTGAAACCAATTAAAGAATAGTAACTGGGGTTAGTAAAGGTTTCTTTTTTACAATTGATGACAACTCATTCAATGCACACGTGTGTTTTCCTGGAGATCACGGCTATACAATCCCTACACTACCTGCCTCTCAGGAGTGTCATGGAAACACAAGCATGATGACGGGGTGGGGGAGGGTGGTTCATTATGATAGTCGCAAGGGAATGCTTCTGCTTCAAAAGAAAGCAACTCTACCAAAGAACAAGCTTCTAAGTCACCACTTGGAACCAGGGATTTTGCATTAGAATATGAGGAAACACATAAACCAACCAGACAATGCCAGAGAGCTTTCAAAGAGAGGTTGACAGAGACTGGACTGGGTGGGGTAGAAGAGTAACCTGAAGAAAAATGGAAGAAAAAAACCAAAACGCCGCTCTGGCCGAGGCAAAGAAGTTGCAATGACGTCAGCTGGGCATTGTCCCTTGGAGTTATCTTGCTGCAGTTTCCGTTCTAACCTCTGGGCACAGCAGACTTCTCAGGTTCCTGTGGGAACTTGGGAAATGAGGGGGAAGACACAACGGGACGAGGGGAACTTCCGACTACAAATCAAAGCAAGGCACTGGGAGACCAGAGAGAGGGGAAGAGAGCAGAGGGGAGGGGCTGACAGCCTAAAGATAGACCTGGACAGTGGCAAGGGAGTGACTCTGCCCTTCCTGAGACAAATGGACACCTTCCTTTGGGTGGTCAGGATTGACAAGCCAGCAGTAAACCTGAGGAGATAGAAGAGTGGAAGATTCCACAGTCACTCTTGCCCGCGTAGGAAGAACCTCTAGCACTGAAACCTCGACGACTGGGAAGACAACTGCAAAAAAAAACCCAGGCCTGGAAAACAGCAGGCAACTTTATAATCACTACGAAATTATATAAATGTATTGTTGGGAAATGTAAGAACAACAAATAAAAAATAATAAAGAGAATGCACTGATGATGTTGGCCACTAAACAAGTGATAAAAACCAATCGTTTTATAAAAAATACCCAGTTAAAAATCTAAAAGAAGAGATAAAATCATCATAATGGGGCCTTCCTGGTGGCGCAGTGGTTGAGAGTCCGCCTGCCGATGCAGGGGGCGCGGGTTCGTGCCCCGGTCTGGGAAGATCCCACATGCCGCGGAACGGCTGGGCCCGTGAGCCATGGCCGCTGAGCCTGCGCATCTGGAGCCTGTGCTCCGCAACGGGAGAGGCCACAACAGCGAGAGGCCCGCGTACCGCAAAAAAAAAAAAAAAATCATCATAATGGCCAAGATGATGCTATAAATAGTTATTAGCTTACCAAGAACTGCATAGAGCCTTTATGAAGCCAAGGACATAAAGGACAATTTGAATAGATCGCTAGGATTTTTATTTATAAGAACACCCATTTATAAGAACCCTCAACTTATAAACTCAAAAGTTAATATGTAAACTTAATCAGATTCCTAGGAACATCCTAAAAAGCTTTGGAGAAAAAAACCTTAAAAAATTATTCTAAAATTCACCTAAAAGGCCAAACCTGTGGAACTAGCCAATAAATAAATAAATAAATAAATACACTCACACGCGCACACACAGCTCAATAAATAAGCCAGGCACTGTGATGGGTGCTAAGGACACAGAAATGAGAAGTTATAATTCCTGCCCTACGAGCATCCAGTTGGAGGAACATATGAAAACATGTAAGTGCACTTATGGGCTTTATAGAAACTATGAAAGAAGTTGGGGGGACCAAGGTCGGTTACTAAGGGGAAGGTATACTTGACTTGAATCCTAAACACGAATAGGTATTTTCTAGGAGTTAAGGGGATGGTAGTGAGGGGGTGTGTATTCCAGGCAGAGCAAAGGCTTATAAGGCAGCAATCAGAGCGGCAGAGAACTTCTTGAAGTTCTGTAATAGCAGAAAAGGGGGTATGGGGCAGGGGATGGGGGAGGGGTGAAACACAGGGCTACAGAGGCAAGCACAGGCAGCTCATGAAGGGCACTGGAGGTCAAACTAATGAACGTGGCCTTTATTTAGTAGGTCAGTCTTTCCCAAACCATACTCCATGGAATACTAAGGGTCTTTTTAAAAAAGATTGGTAAATACTAAATGTTTATTTTCATCACTTACAAGACATGATTTTTACAGAGTATCTACCTAATGAATCACTATTGGGAAATGGTACTGTAAGCCATGGTGTAAAATGATTTTAAGCAAGGTACTCAGTACCAGAAAATAATCTGCAGGTCAAAGGCTACTCCCTCATTTCTGCTGAAATGACCCAACAAACAGCAGATTCTACAATCAAGAACCAAAGAAATCTCTTCCTTTTTGAGAGTGAGAATGATGTTGATAGCTCCAACTCAACCCGGTCTTTAAGACAATAGCAAGTTCAGGGAAGAAGGACTAGGCCATATGTAGTGTGACCACCATGGTCTGGCCTTCCTCCAGCCAGTCTTGGCCATGGACAGGGGCGGGGTGGGCAACGGAAAGGGCACAGGTTTTCACCAGAAAAACCTCATTGGGGAATTCCGTGGTGGTCCAGTGGTTAGGACTCCATGCTTTCACTGCTGAGGGTGTGGGTTGGATCCCTGGTCAGGGAACTAAGATCCCTCAAGCTGCGGGGTGCAGCCCAAAAATAAAAAAAAGAAAAACCTCATTGAGCCTCAGTTTTCGCCCATGTGAAATAAGTGTAACAACCACTGTTTCACAGGCTGTAGCACAGACTGGCGCTAAGTGCCTGGCACCACGTACTGCTCAAAAAACAGATGCTTTTATTCTCTAACCATGGTTTTTTTTCTCTGAATTTGGACCTAATAACCTCAAGGTTTTCTCATTTCCCTCAATTTAAAAATCTGCAGGTCCTCAAAAAATGACTTTTCAAAATCCTCCATCTCTCCCTGCCCCCTCCATGTAGACTTTAGGTCACGGGCCCTGGAGATCAGGGCGGGACAGAGGAAGGGTGGGTTTCCCAACCTGAACGAGGCACACATCTCCCCTTCCACTGACTCAGATACTGAAGGCTGGAGCTTAATATAAGAAAAAAGCAAATACATGAGAGGAACTTGAGGAGGGAGGAAGAGACTTGTCATCAGAATAGCTTCAGAAAGGGAGTGCTCAGGAATAAGAAAGAAGTGAGGGGCCATCTTGGGGGAAAGAATCCCTTCGGGAAGCTGTCAGGCATGGAATGAGTGGGCAGATGGAAGCTCGTGCCCCCAAATCCATCAGTAACTGACACATTTATTGAGAAATGTCTCAAGATCTCAGGGTGGATCCTGGTGTCTGTAGCAGGGGCACAGCAGTAGCAAAGTGAATTTTGGGGTGAGACAGCCCTGATTCCAGTCCCAGCTCTACCACTCACTAACTTCTCTAAGCCTCAGTCTCTTTCTCTGTGAAACCGGCAGGACAACACCTTCCTCTTAGGGTTGCCAGGGTCAAATGACACATCACAGGACCCTGCCTGGCATGAGACAGGGACTCAAGGCACTCTTTATAGAAATCGATGTCACCCTTTCTCTTTGATAGATGAGATTGACTCAATGACTTTGTTGATTTCACCAAAACAAGCGAATTACTAAAGAAAGCGATTGCACAATGACCTTTCACCCAAGGACTACTTTCGATTTGAAAAGTCAGCTGAGGGCAACAGGCTTTGAGGTTGACCAAAGGATCTGATAACACCCTCTGCCCTACCCCAATCTAAGTGCTGAACGGATTGGATTTTGCCAGTTGAAAGCCCAGTTCACAAGAGCCACTCACTCCAGGCCAGAGGCTCGGGCCTCCCCAGAATCAGTGAGTACATTCTGGAACGCCCTGCTCCCTTGGAAACCTGACCTGGGGATACTATGTAGGTCAGGAAGCTCCATTCATTCCCACTCCACAGGGGGCAGGTAACCCTTACTCAGGAGAGGGAGTCAAACCTTGTGGCCCCAAGGATGTAATGCCCTGTCCTAGACCAAACAGCAAGGAGCCTCTCCCAGAATCAAAGCTCGGGCAGGGGCTTCAGCGAAGTCCCAGGCACCCTGAAACGGGTGGTTAAGAAAGGGGTGAGCGCAGCTGGACAAAACCAGAAAGCCTAAATCAGCTTGACCTCTCCTGGGCATCTGCAGCCCTGAGGTCCTGTCCTCTCTGTCTTTAATTCCCCACCTGTGTGAAGGCCTCTGTGTTCAGAGAATCCACTTCCTGTGCGTCAGTGCGATGCCACAGAAAGTGCCTGACTTGCAAACAGAGCAACTGGATTTGAATCTTTTCTCTGCTACACACCAGCTGTCTGACCCTGGACAAGGCACTCTGCTTCTCTGGATTTCTGCTTTCCCATATGTCACATAAGGAGATTTGTTCACTTAAAAGAAAATGCTGTGAGCATCTATTCTGTTCAAAGCTGTGAAAGACACAGACATGAATAAAACAAGTTCCTTCACAAAAAAAAAGAATATAATCTTTCAGTCCCTTTCTGGGACTAAGATTTTTCTTCCAGTTGCTAAAATAAAACTGCTGATTGTAGATATGGAGTTTACAATAGAAAGGTGTATGTCTGTCCCCCCCCCCCCCGCCGCCCCCCGATGTATATGAAAGTCCTCGGCACACAGAACTCACTCCAGAAGTGGAGCTCTCTTCTTCCTGGTCTGAGCTTCAAAACTGGGATCCTGTGGAATTCTAACAAAACCTCCTTAGAAAGATCTGGCTGAGTTCAAGCCAGCTTGGGGCTGAACCAGCAAGTCAGACTGGGGTGAGTCTCACTGGTTCTTGCTAAGTCATTTGTGTTTCATTACACAATTTGCATACTGGTGAAACAGGTCAGTACTGTCCTCTGGCTTCATTTCCATTGCTCTTGGGAGCTCTCTGCTAAGAGTGAGAAGGAGGCTTTTGTCCTTCCTCTGTCCCTGCCCTCTTTCTTCCTGGAAGTCTGTCCAGATCGCTGACACCCATGGGAGAAACTTTCTCCCTTCTCCCATCTCCTCCATGGCTCAGGTTCACGTGCCTGGTGACTCTACGTGGTGCAGAACTGGGAAGTTATTCAACTACGTTCAGGACAAAGAGGAGTTTTTAGTTGACTTTTCTCCTCCTTTAGAAGGGAATCAGATCTTGTTTTCTGCCACTATCAGGGAGAGAAAAAGAAACTACTGGTTTGCTGAGCTCTTCGACACCGAGCGAAGTGCTTTAAATTATATCCCCTGCAATTGTTACAACCATCCTGGTAGGCAGACACCATTGTGCCCATTTTACAGATGAAGAGAGCAAGGCCAAGAGAGGCCATGTCACCTGCTCAAGGTAACAATGGGCCATGATTTCCACTGAGTAAGATTTGCCTCTTTTAAGTCCATGCTCTAACCACAGAACCACCTGTCTTCCTTAGGGAATTAGTGCTTTGCATGTCAAGTATTGGTCTTTTGTATTGGACTTCTGTCTCTGGAGAAGCAATCTGAGGGGACTATACAGGCGTCATGGACTAAAGGACAACCCGAATGGGGCATATGGAACTTCAGTCTCCTCTAATTCACCTGTCACACCCTTTTATAGCACGCACGTCTCAAACACAGGTGTATAGCTTTTGTAAGAGTTAGAATAGAAGAGTCTCTGACCTGATCTTAAGCTCAGGAGAGCCTGTAAACTGACTCAGAGCAGAGTTAATGACAGTCCTTTCCTCTGGGCTCCAATCCCTCAGTCCACCACTATCAGAGAACTTAGCCAACTGCTTTGCAACTATTTAAATATTTTTCAGGCTTTCCTCACAAAATGTGAGCTCTTTTGGTGTCCCCAGCTGCTCACACAAGGTCTGGCACAGAACAGGTACTCAGAAACTGCTGGATGGATGGATGGATGGATGGATGGACGGATGAGGCAGGCAGGAAGAAGAGGAAAAACATCTGGTGCTGTGGTTTATCCCCCCTTGGAAACAACAATCTTGTTCCCAGAAGGGGTTTCACCAGACACTCCCAGGATCTGTGGGCATGTGTTGTGGGCCTACCAGACCCCACTGCTCCAGGATTCTAAACATGTTGAACAAAAGCTCAATGACTAACAACCAGAGGCCAGAGAACATGGCTATCAGAGCACAGCCACTTCCCTGGTACCCAACAAAGCCTCTGACACATCCACAGTATTCACGGGCACCACAGTGAAGAGTCCAAAGGCAAACAGTTCAGCAAAGAGGCAGCAAAGGCCTTCCCTACATCACACAGGCCCTCTGTGATCTATCAAGTCAGTAATGAGGAGATGAACAAAGTTCTGATTGGAATGGAAAAGGAGCACGGCCTGGGAGTGTCAGAAGACGCGGGATTCATCCATCCATCCATCCATCCATCCATCCATCATCCATCCATCCATCCGTTCATTCGTTCATCACTCATTGCATACTTAAGTATCAGACACTGGGAAGTGAGAAACAGCAGTGAATCAAGAGACCAAAAACCTCTCCTTCATGAAGCTTATAATTTATCTGGTGGAGATACACAAAGAGTATGTCAGATGGTGAGAAACTGGGGGAGAAAATAAGGCTGCAAAGGGAGTTAGGGAGTATAGGAGGGGGCTTCCAGGAAAGGCTTCTCTGACAAAGTGTCCTGAGGAAGGGGAGGGGCAAGGCGCAGATTCCCAGGAGAGGAGCTCGGCAGTCCGAGAAAGGCCTCACTCGAACTTGCTGCTGGAGGAGCTGGGGCTGACGACCCCCAGGTCTTCTCAGCTCTCACTGCACCCTCCACGCCCTGCTTCCTACCAGCCATCAAAGCCCCACTCAACTGAACACCTGCAGATCCCACACCACCATCCTCCTTTCCACCTGTGCACCTGGCAGTCCTTCCAACCCTCCCACCATCCCGTGACTACCTAAGAGAAGCCTTCCCCGGCTTCTGCTCCCCACTCCAGCTTAGCCAGGGTGCCACAATTCTGAGCTTCCATAATAACCTATACACCCCGGGCCCTCCTGTAGCATGGACAAGACTATCGTCACTGTCCACCTGTTCCTCTAGACTGAACTCCCCAAGGGCCATGCCCATGCCTTGCCCATCGCTATATCCCCACCCCTGGCATGGGGCTTGGTGCATAATAGCCACTCACTAAATACATGCTGAATGATGAATGTTGAAAGCATAGGTGAGTTCCTTGAGGGCAGGGCCCAGGTCTGATTCATCTAGCAGCCCCAGAAGGCAGCAGCCTGCCTGGTACAACAGAGGTAACTCCAGGTGTGCTATGTGAATTGGTGCCTGGCTCCTGTGTTGCCACTTTATCCAGACAGCCAGGCCATCCTCAATCCCTGACCATGGAGGCGTGGGGCCAATCCAGATGTGGTCCTCTGGAGTTTAGACCAGGGCTCAAGGGTAGGAAGCACCGTTTATGTTTATATAGGCTGCGGGATTTCTCTGATTAGAATTTGCATTAATCTCTGACAGGCCTTAACCTCATCCTTAAGCTTCCATGCCCAGAGATAATTTGGTGTTTGGAGCATGGTTTTTCCAAGCTATCCATTTTACAAATCAAAACCTAATATGGAGCGCCCCCCAAAGCCACGGGAGGCTCTAGACGGTGGCTGGCACTGAAAGGCCTGGCGAAGGGATGGCTGGCGCTTCTGGTCCGCCACTCTCTGAACTCCACGGGAATCTGGGCAAAACTGTCTCTGAGTGCCTCCCATCTTCTCTTTCAGCACGTGGTCCCAACTGCTTTTAAATAGAACCACAGAGATTGAGAATCAGAAGACACCTTCTAATTCCACTCTTACATTTGACGGATGGGGAAAGCAGGGCCTAGAGAAGAAAAGTGGCAACAACTCTGCAAAAACAGACACAATTGTCTCCCCTTGACAGATGAGTATACTGAGGTTCGAAAACCTAAGTAATCAACTCCCAGTTCCACAGCTAGTAATTGGCATGGCCAGAGTCACCCAGGTCTGTCCAACTCTAAAGGCAAACACTGTCAATGCCATGCCCAGCCGGTTCAAACGGGCTTCTTCCCAAGGCTCCAGAGAAGCTGTGGATCACAGGCTGCCTTCATAAAAGCCCACGGGGCTCTGTGGGAGGCCGAGTGCAGCGCCAGCACTTCCTGCAGCCCAATATAAAAGCCCTGTGGGAGGAGTCTAGGGGCTTCTCTGATGGACTGCAGGATTTCCCACTTCCCCAGACAGGAGGCAACGGTGTTCTTCAAAATTCCTTTAGAAAGCTTTGCAAATTGGACTTTCAAAGAGTTGAGATTTCTGTGTAATATCACATAAAAAGGAGCCCTGGTGAAGGGCACTGTCCTCCTTACTTCTTAGCCCTTACCTGCAGAGGTTGTTTTAAGACAAGATAATCTTAGAGCTAAAAGGAGAGCCCTGTGTTTGCACGTTGTATATGTGGGTATCTGTGAGTTGTGAATGTGTGTATGTTTGCAAGAGCTCTGAAGAGTGTGCAGTGTGTGCATGGGGGAGTGTGTGTAAAAATATGCTTCAGAGATGAAGGATTAAGGAGGCTGTCTTCTTTCTTCTTCTTTCGTCCTTCCCTCCCTCCCTCCCTTCCTTCCTTCCTTCCTGGAATATAAAGGCACTGTAATTTTTTCCTCCCTTAAACATGCAAATAAACATTCAATCACAATCTACTCCTCACCCATCACCCCCACAGGGAGCTCTTGCTATAATCATAGCTTCCAGGAGGTGATGGGTGCTGGGGGTAGGGGGGCATCTCACCCATTAAAGCAGATCTGAAGAAAGGCAGGTCACCTTCAAGCGACATTGAAATTAGGGTTGGAGCTTATATTCTGTAAGTTTATCCTGCAGAGGTTTGTTTGGCCTTATTTTTTGTCGTGCAGCACAATGAAAAGAACATACAACGATGCTGGGGTCATGAGGACCGGGCTTCGAATACCTCTTAGATTCAGGTTTGTTTGTTTGTTTGAAACTGAAAACAGTGTAATCAAAACACATCTCATGGGCTTCCCTGGTGGCGCAGTGGTTGAGAGTCTGCCTGCCGATGCAGGGGACACGGGTTCATGCCCCGGTCTGGGAAGATCCCACATGCCGTGGAGCAGCTGGGCCCGTGAGCCATGGCCGCTGAGCCTGCGCGTCCGGAGCCTGTGCTCCGCAACGGGAGAGGCCACAACAGTGAGAGGTGCACATACCGTCAAAAAACAAAACAAAACAAAACAAAAACCACATCTCACCGGGTTATTGAGAGAATCGAAAGGTATAGCTTGAGTGCGACACAGTGCCTGGCACCTAGAAGGTACCAGAAACCTGTCAGCACTTTTACTTTACAAAACACTGAAATATATTTTGTAAAATTGCTTCCAGCCCTGGGTAAAACATAAATGGAACAGGAAACAAAATATTGCTGCTAAATAGTCCTTCCTAAGAGCAAAGCAAAAACTAAAACAACAACAACAAAAAATGAAGAATGGTTGGAAGTGCTCTCCATGAATTTTTAAAATCCACATTTAATGTTTTTAGAGGTCGGGGCCTACCTCTTAGCTCTGTATCCTAGGTAACAGGAAGCCTGGAGGCCTCCAGACTTGGAAAGGATTGGGGGAAAAAACAAAACACAACAAAAAAAACCTCTCTGCTGTTTTTCCAACTCCTAATTATGCTTTTCAAATAAGTTGAAATCAAAATGTTCTTTTTCCAAACAGCTTATGCTCCTCCGAGCTACATCTGACCTTTCAGCGCCTTCTCGCTCTGAACTCCATCAAAGCAGCCAAAAGCAGGAAGTGCTTTGGCACACGGACCTCATTCAAGGGGAAAGGAACGGCAGTGGGACCATATTTAATTGACAAAGAGAAACAGACCGGCGGCTGTCTGTCTGTGTGGCAGCTGGAGGGGAGCAAGGCGCTTCACCTGCACCATCCCGGCATCTCCAGGAAGCATGGCATGGCGAGGCCAACAGGGGACCTCAGACCATGGCTCTACCACTACCTGAAGGTCCTCCAACACACTACTGATCCTCTCTGGGCCTTGGTCTCTGGATCTGAGCAGTGGGGCCAAGGATTTTCTCCTTCACTGTGCTATTATGAGGTCACGTGTGCTCAGGGATGCAGAAGGATTCTGTAAAACTCAAAATCACTCCGTAGTCACACAATGATTTTTAAAGCCCTTCCATCAGTAGAGGGTGGGGGAGGAATGGCACGGAGAACATTACGAGGAATTCGAGCACAAGGCATGGATTTGAGCGACAGTTCTGGTGTCTACGTAAACTTTGGCAGTTTGCTTTAATTCTCTAAGACTTACTGAGTAATCCTTTCCCACAGTAGAGATAATATTACTTATAACATAAGGCTTCTGAAAGGATCAACTGAGTTCATGGATTTTCAGAAAACGGTGCTTATTACCATAAAATGTTATACAAGTGTCTTTATCACTTAATCATTCCAAAATGGGTGCTCAATCCTTATCAAGCAGCCATGGTAAATATTATTTTTATTTGAAACATGGGAAAAGTCTGGAAAGTGAAACAACTTCTGCTAACTCAGTGGCAGAGCTCAGAATAGAAGCTAATTCTTCTATCTAACCTCTTTTTCAAAGATTTCTCAGTGAAGTCTGTCCCTAACGATTCTGACGGCTCTTTGCACAGACAGGATTGAAGCTGGGGCTGGACTCCACTGGAATCAAAGTACTTACCACCAAATACAGCATGGTGTACATGGAGAAGGAGGCGTGGCCAGAGAAGAAGGACCTCCTGTAAGAGCAAGAGAGGGCAGTGTAAGGGCCATATTCACATCCCGGGTACATGTCCGTGCATCTTCCCTCCCTAGACAGTGACCCCGAAAGCAGCGCTGCCTTGTTCATTTTTGCATCCTTGGTAGCGGATTGCCCGGAACCTAGCGGGCACCCATGAATGTGTGAATAAACGAAACAAAGAAAGAAAGAATGAACGAATGGACTTAGCAATGCTCTATTGTAACTGTTTATTTACTATCTGTCTCAATCATCTGACTGTGAGTTCCTTAAGAATGCGGACTCTGCTTTATTCACCCATCTAAACCGGGGCCCAGCTCTGAACTTGGTACCCTACTAAGTAGGTGCTCACTGAACTGCCTACAGCAAAGGCATGGACACAGTGCCACGGGAGGTGGGGTCTCACCTGGCTTCCTGGACTTTGCTGTCGTCGCCTCTGCATTTGTAGTTTTGAATGTAGCCCTCGGAGCAGTTGATTTGACTGAAATCAGGGTTGCAGACGCTCAAGAAGTGAGGACGCAGGCGCCCTATGGAGACTTTGGCAATGTCTGTGAAGGACTGGCTGATGGCGCAGCCAAAGAGGAAGCAGCCCACTTGCTTATAGAGGGCTGCCACATAGGGATTCTGAATCGTGGACCGCGACTTCTCCTTCAGGTAGTAGATGCGGTAGAATTCCCCTGTGATGATCTGAAAGACGATGGATGGGGGCTTAGGCAGTATCAAGACCCAGCAACAAAAGTGAGGCTGTAAAGGATATTTACTGACATAAGAGATATTCAGTACATAACTCCAAGTTATAATCTAGAACATCCCAATTTTCTATTGAAGAAGTATACAGACATAAATAGGCACGGGAGAAAAGATTAATGTGCTAACACAGTCATTTTTTCCTTTTTTTAAAAAGTTCTACATGGCCATATAGTACTTTTGTAACAAGAAAAATATGCAGTCGAATATATTTATATGTAAATATATAATATATAAAAATACGTAATATATAAAAATATATTATACACACACACGCATATATTTTAAAACAAAGAGAGAGACAAATAATGACTTAGCTATTGAAGAATCAAGGTCATGGTCTGAGGGCCTAAGCACGTTTCTGGATTCTGGGATTTGGGGTAAAGGATCACCAACAATGATGTAACTTTACACCAGGCCTCGATCCGTGCCATGTCGAGCCACAGCCGAGGTTTCTGTGGGAAAGGGCGAATGCCCCCAGACCCAGTCCTGGGTTTGAATCCAGGCTCTGCCACCTACCTGGCGTCCTTCTGAAATAACTTAAATCTCTGCAGTTACTGCCGGAAAGGTGGTAACATGGATGGGAAATGCCCCGTTGGGTCATAGAAAGTGATTCTTTCATTTTACTCTTTAGAAGTAGCGCGTGATGAAAAGAACACTGGCCTACAAACCAAGAAACTTTATACAAGGCGCTTCAGATCATGCCCTTCCTCCATCCCACAGTGCCTACTCCTTTATGCTTAAAATATGGGGCGATTTATCACTACTTTAAAGAGAAAAAAAAAATATGGGGCGATTTATCACTACTTTAAAAAAAAAATATGGGGCGATTTATCACTACTTTAAAGAGAAAAAAAAAGGGCCACCAACTATTGATTATCTATTGCATACCAGTATTTACTTTTTATACACTTTATTTTATGAACTCCTCAGGACCACCAGGAGGTGGACTGAGGCTGGCGGAGGGAAAGCACCTTAACCAAAACTGTCGGGTTTTACATTAAGAACGGGGGGTGGGCAGCTGACTCAAAACGCCTCTGCTGCCTACACAGCCGAGGACCAATTCTGCGCGGGTGATGCACCACCACACAGCCTGCTGCCCTTGTCTTAACTCCACGGCACAGCCCTGGCCACTTCCTGGATGCAACCAGAGTCCAGGGACAGCGATGTTCAACTCACCACTCACCACAAAGTCCCTTTCACACTTCCTCACAGGGAAGGCTGATGAGCCACACTTGCCCTTTCAGGGAACAGAGAGCATGTTCACAACCACAGGGGAGGCAATAGACTGACACATCCGGGCAGTCCTTCTCAAAGTGTCCCGTCATTCTTTTACAGCTGGGGAAGGCGTCGAGGCTAGGGATCTGATCCAAGACCAGGGCTCCCAAGTCTGGGGGGAGGATGGCCATGAAATTCCAGCTGGGCCCAGGGGCGCGGCGAGCAGGTGCAGTCGTGACAACAGCTACCAGCACGCTAACGTTTATACAGTGATTCTGTGTTCATAAATACTTGATATTTCTAAGTGCTACCCTTTGGTTTCCTAGATCATATTGAGTTTCCTAGATCATATGACTCTATATTAGAGAGAGCTGATCAAAGGCCAGTCTGGTCTGGCATCCTGGCTTAGCCACTCCCTGGGAGAACAGGACGATCCGATGAATGAACAAATGAATGAAAGGGAGCAGGATGGTGGTCCTCACAGTTGTTTTATTGCAAAATTGGAAATGTCATCTAAACATTACTAAGAGTCCTTTGACAACATGCTGCAGAGATTAAAATCTGAGAAGCCTAGCCGGTCATAAATGAAAGGCTCCATTATATATGGAAGAAACTGAGGTCCAAATTAACTCACATCTAAAGATTAGACCCAGGTGTTCTAACCCTCCACCCAGCATTCTTTCCTACCATTCATGGTCTAATTCCCCTTTTGAACCTGTTTATACTTTTACCCTATGTAACCTTACAGGCTAACACATTCCAGATGTTTGTTACCACCATCATGTTCTCTCTTTCTTATTCTTCTTTATTTATAAATCATGCCCACGTGACGTTAGACCTTGGGGGGAAAAGCACTAAACTAGGAGTCAAGAGGCCAGGGCTCGAGTCCCTACTCACTGAGTGACTTGGGATAAGTTAGCTTCTCCATTTGCAAAACGAGGGCACTAGACTCCGTGATTCATTCCTTCATAACGGCAAAGACATTTATTCCCAGCTCTCCTGTGCCACCTCCACCAGTAGCCTCCTAACCAAACAAAGGTAATAATTAGTAGCAGAGGAACGGTACTTCCTCGGAGACGACACCACAAGCAAGGAGCAGAACCAAAGCCCCATGAATGATCCCTGCCCTTGGATTGCTCCCGAGTTCCTTGAGCCATCCACTGCCACAGATTAAGAAACTGTTTCTAAATCGGCATGGCCTGAGCATGATTTCCTATCTGATGCTGAAAAAGAACATGTGGGTTCCCACTGCACATCAGCATCTCTTACATCATTTTATTGATGAATCTCAGGGGAGTCGCCTCTCTGCGTCAGCCGTCTTAGGGAGAAAGGGTTTGATTACACCTCAAGGACTGTTTTCAGCTCTAACATCCCTTCATTCTAAAACTGCAGTTTTCAGTGCCACAGTCTCGCAAATAGCAAGCTGCTAATTAAAATGCTTCCTCCTCTCGTGGGAAGATGAAAAAGAGAATGTGTGATGGCCCCTAAAATTCCCAATAACCACCCTAATAATACTAGCAATCTTTTATGTTTCTTTAGCAACGTACAGTTTCACTTAATCTGCAACCTGTGAAGACAATATACCCAGTTTACAGGTGGGAATACTAAGGCACTGAGAAATAATGACTCATCTGAAGGATGTGAGGCTAGTAAGCTTACAGTGTTAAGAGCAGAGCCCAGGCATTCTGACTCTCAAGTTGAAAGACACACAGAAGAAATACATCGAGATCATTTTATTATTTCTATTGTTATTAAAAACAATTTCCACTGTAGAATGGCAACTGCATATTTTCGAGGACAGGACCAGGCTGAAGCCATTTAGCAGACACATGACTCCAGGACCACATGGCTTCTGGGGCAGCCCTGACAGATCTTGGAGTTAATGAGCAACAAATTATGTATTTTCTCCATCCCCTTGTACAGAAGGGTCGGGGAGTCGACAACACAGCCATAAATCATCATTATGAACCAGCCGGGTTTGGCTTCTTGTAATCCTAACCCTTAAAAGACCATTTAATGAAATTCGGGCTGCCCAAATACCTCGCTTCTGCAGAAGAGGCGAGGGCTTAAATTGTTCTCCAACACGTTACACACGTAACTCTGGAGTTCCAGATTTACTGCTTTCGGACTTTATTCATTACTCACAATGTTTTTATTCCCCGGTAATAAAATAAGCTCTTCCCTCCCCCTCCCTCTCCCCCCCTGCAAAGGCTCTGTCCCCACTCGGGCCCATACTCCTGCCCCTGGAGCCCTCATTTCTGCTTCAGTCAGCAAGGTTATGATATGTAAATTTCACGGCTGAGAAAAATGCCTTCAATGTGGATCCCTTTCTGAAACAGCAAGCAACAGATTCTGGGGGTGATGGCAGGCTGCCAGCGAGCAGAGAAGAATTCTCCCCTACCTGCCTCTTAAAGTACTTGGCACAGAATCTGGAAACTAATAAAGTGGGAAAGCATTGCAATTAAGCTACGAGTGGAGAGAAAGGGATCAGTCAATCAGTCCTTGCCCGAGAATGGCCGCAGTCTGGAGGGAGGGAGTCTCCAACTCTCAGACAGCTCCTCTTCCTGTCTTTTCTGGTGTACAAGAGCTCAACTGGCCACATATTCACAAATATTGAACTGTTCCGGAGGGGAAATTTGGAGATACATTAGGAGAGACATTTTGGAAAGAAGAGAGCACATGGTGGTGAAAGAAGCACTGACTGTGGAGCCAGAAAAACCTTGGTCTGAATCCCATCTCTTACCTTGGACCTAGATAAGTGACTTCACCTCTCTGGGCTTAGGTCTCCTTGTCTATGAAATAAGAGTAATATCTTGCCATGTACACACTACTATAGTTAAAATAGATAGCCAACAAGGACCTACTGTATAGCACAGGGAACTCTGCTCAATATTCTGTAATAACCTAAATGTGAAAAGAATTTGAAAAAGAATAGATACGTGTATATGAATAACTGAATCACTTTGCTGTACACCTAAAACTAACACAACATTGCTAATCAACTGTGCTCCAATATAAAATAAAATTTTTTTTTAAAAGCTCAAAAAAAAAAAAAAAGAGTAATCTCTACCTGACAGGATTGCCAGGGGATTCAAGAAGGTGGTATATCAGGGGCTTCCCTGGTGGCACAGTGGTTGAGAGTCCACCCGACGATGCAGGGGACACAGGTTCGTGCCCTGGTCCAGGAAGATCCCACATGCCGCGGAGTGGCTGGGCCCGTGAGCCATGGCTGCTGAGCCTGCGCGTCCGGAGCCTGTGCTCCGCAATGGGAGAGGCCACAACAGTGGGAGGCCCGCGTACCGCAAAAAAAAAAAAAAAAAAAAAAAAAAAAAGAAGGTGGTATATCAAATGCCTAGCACCTAGCAGAAGAGCCATGCAAACATTGTTTTTTTTTCTGCCCTTGGAAAAAAGAGAAACAAAAAATTAACACAGGCATACCTCATTTTATTGTGCTTTGCAGATATTGTGGGGTCTTTTTTGTTGTTTGTTTTGTTGTTGTTTTTTTTTTACAAACTGAAGGTTTGTGGCAGCCCTGCATTAAGCAAGTCTATCGGCACCATTTTTCCAACAGCATTTGCTCAATTCGTGTCTCTGTGTATTACGTTTTGGTGATACTCGTAATATTTCCAATTTTTTCATTATTTCATTATTTCATAATTATTTCATCATTATTATATTTGTTATTGTGATCTGTGTTCAGCGGTCTTTACTGTTACCACTGCAAAAAGCTTATGATTCCCGCAAGCCTCAGATGATTGTCAGCATTTTTTTAGCAATAAAGTGCTTTTTAATTCAGGCATATACATTGATTTTTAGAGATAATACGATTGCACACTTAATACACTACGGTTTAGTGTAAACATAACTTTTACATGCACTGGGGAAACAAAATGTCGTGTGACTCGCTTTGTTGCAATATTCACTTTATTGCGATGATCTGCAACCGAACCTGCAATATCTGTAGGAAATGCCTGTACTTTTATACAAGTACATCTTTTCCAAGACAGTTCTAAGAGCCCCTTGGAAAGGACCATTCCACACTATAGAATGTGGAAGTACCACCCCTCCAGGGTAGAACCAGAAAATATGGGTATGGAGATGTTGGTTTTGACCATTTTATCTAGGATGCCTTTTTCAGGGGAACAAAGCAGAAGGGAAGTCTAAATCCCAGAGAGCGAGGGCTGTTTACAACAGTCCCCTCTATAGATTTTCCCAAGAAAAGGCTTTTGCACACAGTGTCCCAACAATCCATCTTTCAGAGCCTGAGGACTCATCTTCTTCCCCTGCTGAGTTCGAAGGACAAACTTCCCTATATTCTGATCTGCTTGAATGATAACATCTGCACAGCCTGTTATGGCTCACAAAACATTTCCCTATCCACTGTTATCTGCTTCTCACAACACCCTATGGATTACTAAATTATTATCCATACTTGGTGAGTATGACGAAGGCCAGAGAGGCCATTGAATCACCCTCAGGTACAAGGCAATGGGCAGTGGCAGGGCTGTCGCTGCAGCCTGGGCTTCCCGTGTTCTGTCCAATGGTGTCAAGCTAGCGTTCTCTTAGAAGCCCTAGCAGGTGGTGGCAGGATGGATGTCTCCAGGGAGACAGACGTTCCTTGAGCACCTGGGAAGGTCATGTAACCCTGTCAGGCACGTGCACATCTAGATCCCTGCCAGCCACAGAGCACCAAGCTCCCCCTTCACATCTCAGCTCTGTGGATTAATGAACTTCTCTCAGCCCAGAAGAGATTCATTCATTCAACAAACATTAAATGATGGAGAATAATGGAGAATCCTTTTCTTCACATTATTTCTCAGTCCCAAGGGAAAGGAAAAATGTAACGTATCTGGGTCCTGCTTCTAAGGATGGAGATACATGTAGCTGTGTTTTCTTTGAGCTGAATGCTCCATCTACTACAAAAAAACATGCAGTATCTTTCGTGACGAGAAATAACTGATGAGAAATTTAATATCCCATTCTTCTCCCACTAGGTTGTCTTCAACCTCTTGGCAGGAGATCAGTGCCTGACAGATCGGGAAAGGCAATGGGAACCTAAATCTGTCCAAGGCCACCAGTGGAGATTCTGGGCTTTATGGGTAGGTCAAAACTCCAATATCTAGAACAATGGACAGCAAAGAAGCCAGAGAGAGGTCACTATAGAAGCTATGAATGGTTGAAATCAGTAGTGGCTGCCCTAAGCCCACAAGCTTTACAAGGAAGGCAGTTTGAAGCGTGAAGCATCGTATTTTCCAAAGTCAGGGACTCACAGCCATGTGTCTCCTAGATGACCAGCTCTGCCTATCCATGCAAGAGTCTCCCGACTGTTCTCTCTGTAACATTGCCTATTGCCTACCTCTCGTTCCTTTTGACCTTGAATTTCCTAACGTCCTTAATATCACCACTGTGCTTTTCTTCCTATTTCTCAAACACCTTTCTTCTTCCAGTGGCTCCACTTTTGGGTTCTACCAGATAAAGGTAGGTCTTCCTGGGGTTGTATCCTTGCCTTTTCACTGTGATCTCAGCTGCTCCAATAGCTTCAATGATTACCTCTGTGAAAATGACCTTCAAAAGGGCACCTTTCTCTCTCTAGTTTCAGCTTACCATTTACCCCTATCAGTCTTGTTCCAATCTTCTGCCAAATCATCCAACTAGTTAGTTATCAAACCGATGTTATCAGCATGTCAACCTGACCAAGTCACACTCATTGCAACTTCTGCCCCAAACCTCACTTCTCTTCCCTTCATTTCTACTCAAGATGCCACCAAACATAGAACTGCAAAGACAGGAAATCTTAGACCCCTCCATCTCCTTTACCCCACTGTCATCAAATTCTGTTCATCTCACGTTTGCAAGGTGTGTCACATCCATTCTTGTCTCTCTCTTCCCCTTGTATTACCACCACTGTGGTTCGGGC
Organism: Globicephala melas; assembly: GCF_963455315.2. Taxonomy (NCBI): domain Eukaryota; kingdom Metazoa; phylum Chordata; class Mammalia; order Artiodactyla; family Delphinidae; genus Globicephala; species Globicephala melas. The sequence goes on along the minus strand of NC_083314.1, from coordinate 140,501,052 downwards.
CTCATCCTTAACCTTGGTTGGAAAATTGACCCAGTAGGCTGAAAATACTTTCATCAATCTCTAGGCAATTAACTGGAGTAAAAAGTCCTCAGCACTCAAGGAGTTTCACAGTCTTGCAGTTATCTCTTCCTACTTTATCTTTGTCTACTCCCTTACACTCTAGTTCTCCAGCCAAACGGGTCTGGCTCGACTACTCTTGAAAACACCCTATTGTTTCAGTCATGGTGAAGCCATCCCCTCTGCCTGGAGTATCAGGATCTCTGATGAAAGTCTCGCCTCTGCTTCAAAGTAGAGCTCAAGTGCCGACGAGTGCACTGGGTTAGAGTTTGGGCTCTTTGACTCAGGAGTCTTGGACAACTGAGCTCTAGGACTCTCAGCCCTCCTATGTGTACAAAGGGGGATGATATGATGACAGTATCAAGAGCTCAAGGGTTGTTGTGATATTAAATGGGACAAGTGCTCCATGAAGGATGATGATGATGGCGACGATGAAGCCTTCACCAATGAAAACAACCTTCAGTGATCTTCCTCTCAACTCCCATAGCACTTTATTTACCCCTTAGACCATCTATAGCATTTGGCCTGTTTTGTCCTTGAAGCTCTCACCTCTCTGGGGCCCACCACCCTGCACAGCCCTGACTCTCCTCTAGCTCTCAGACCAATTCTTTAGTCTCCTTGAGGATCTAATGGTACAGTCAGTCTTATACTTGCCCTGCTTCCCCTTTATACCATAAGCTCCAAGGACAGTATCTATGTCTTGTCTATCAGCTTCTAGGCCAAGAGGAAGCCTAGAAGCTGCCTGCCTGTTCTAAGGAAGGTCTCACCCAGAGATTCTGCACAAACCACTTGCTACAAAACACCATCCCACACTGTCAACCTCGGGCAGCCATCTGCCCGGTGCTCTACATGTTTCGTCTTCCTCTATACATTGAGCTCTCTACACCAGGAACTAAAGATTTTCTAGCTTACTAAATAAAGAGCACTCTGCATAGCCCCTAGCACTGAGGGGGTCTTCAAGGTCAGTTCACGCGCTGGCTCTGAAGCCAGACAGACCTGGGTTTTCATTCCTGCTCCCCATTCATTAAGCAGAGTAACCTCACACTAGCCACATCGCCCTTGTAAGCCTCAGGACCTTCCCTCATTTGTAAAATGGGGTAAATAATACCTACCCCCTGTAGCTGTTGAAGAGGACTTAAGATAAGGCATATTAGTTTCGGGCCCACTAGATAGTTCACCAATGGTATCCGATCCTCTACCCCATCCCCTAACACTAACTCACGCAAACAGATTTCCCAGCCCCCTAAGCATTATCACTTTAAGTGGAGAATATCACCACCTTCATATTCGACACATATTCCAAATAAACCTGAACCCTTAAGAGTGATAGTAACTAAGGAAGAATTTCTGCAGAGTATGGGGCGTGGAGGGGAAAGGGAGAAACCTAAATCCTAACCTCCATGCCTGTGTTTGTTATATCGCAAATAGGGCCCCTTCCCCCACCTCACCCCCAGGGGTAAGAAGGTCTCAGAAGAACTCTGTAGCTGTCTGATCCGGGATGACACAGTTGAAGGATTAACAGGGCCACTCTCTGTTGGTGGTCTTGATAATTGCACAGATGTAGTGGATTGTAAACTGGGGAACTGGGTCTCCCACCAAGGCACCACTGGGCCAGCTCGACTTCATGTTTTTCAGAGTTGAAGACTCGACTAACCTTTAATGAGGAAGCAATCTTGGGGAACCTTGTTTTCTTGGCAGTGCTCTCTCAGATAAAGGGAGATGGCGGGGTGGGGAGGAAGTAATGAAGTCCAGATGTGGGCAAACTGAAGCCTGATCCTGAATAAACAAGTCTCGGAGCTATAAGCTCTTCTTCTTGTCTCTCCAGCTAGAAATGTGCATGTGGTAGAGAGCAGGCCCCCACGTGCATCAGGGACCACAGGGAAGATTTTAGGAGATAAACAGGACACTTGTCGCTGCTTCCTAGGTCCTCTGACATCTTTTGGCCTAATGCTTGTGAGTTTCTGCCCAAAATGCATGACCTCCTCTGTGATTTTCACAAACATATATATTGAGCACCCAAGTCTGTGCCTTGCACTAGCAATACAAAATCAAATCAGACCGGTCCCTACCGTGATGCAGCTAGCAGGATAACGAGGAAATAGACAATCAAACAGACATGACAGTTCAGCACAGTGACTGCAACGATAGCGGTGGGCCCGGGGACCTCTGGGACCTTTGGAAGGTGGGGGGAGGAGGCAGCCAAGGGATGCTTCCTGGAGAAGAGGTGATATTTGCTTGGTGTTTATTTAGTACTTACCATGTGCAGGAGGAAAAGACCTGATCTCTGCCTTGCAGGAACCTGTTATCTAGCTGGGAGACAAGATGTGGACACATTACAAGGCGATGTGTATTGAAGGTGCTATTCGTCTGCTTGAGATGGGGCAGCTTCTGGAAGTTTAGCGACAAGAGACAACACACAGATTGTTGGGCTGAGGTTCAACACGGCATCCCCAGCACCTGCCATGCCCTGGGGGCTTGATAAGTAATTGTGGAAGGGGAGGCAGCCTTTAGAAGGTAGCAGTGGTGTCATTATTTTTCTTAAAAGCCTTGCCTTAGGATCCAGAGGACTACTGGTCTGGCCCTGCCACTCCTTAGTTATGGGAAAGTCACTTCCTATCTCGATTCCCAGTTGCCTTAGCTGTACCAATCTACCCCCTAGAATCACTACCAAGTACAAGTGAAAGAATATGCATACGAAGGCGGCTTTGTATGCACAGTACAAAGGCTACGGTAGACACTACAGAAAAGAAAAGGCTGATTCTCACTGATGACACACATACTGTCACTTGATTTGACTCCCAGAACTAGCCTATGGCGTTGGTGAACCATTGTCACCAATTTACAGTAAAGGAAGGTATAGCTCTTTTCCAAAGGGGTCCATGGATTGCTCGAAGTTGACGGACAAGTCACAGAATGGATAAGCTCAGAAGTCAGGCCGTGAACCTCAATCAGATGATGACAAAGCCTGAGCTTTTTCTCTAGTTAGGAATATCATGACAGAGGTCAAAATCAATGGGATCTGAGGAACAGTAGTGTTTTTACGGCCAGAGGGAGAAGGGGATTCACTTGTGATTCATCATGCTTCAACTCCTCGATATTAAGAATCTTTATTAAACCCCTTTCAGGGTCTGACCAAGGCAAGCACTGAGCTCATGTTTATTTAAAAAGAATACTAAGCATTTTTCCATATTAAGATCTTTGCCCGTAATTCTCTTCACAGCGCGGTACAAGGCAAATCGAGAGAAGGCTAGATAGGAAATGATATGTACTGCTTTCGCTCCTGATCTCACTGCTGTAGAGTCACTAAACCCTTACAAGGCAGGGATAGGAACCACTGCCTTGTGGATTTAGAAGGAATTCCTATTATGCTATAATTCCAGAATCTGTGATACATCTGAAAAAGAGGTCAAAATGACTAGATTTTTCCACATCTCCTGCCATAGAAAGGTGTCTGCTTTCTCTATAACTTCTGATTCGTGCATCTCTAAACCACACTCTAAACCCCGTTGGCATGCGATTCCTTTGTTGTGGGGACTCCTCAGACTGGAACAAGGGCATCCTAATCAGTAAAGGCTTCTCGTGTTGTTTTAAACAAATCTGACATTCGGTGGGAGGAGACCGGGGCGGCAAGCAGCAGGATGATTAGATTTCCAGCTCTGGGTACCCCCTCCACCCTCCCTGACTGTCATTCACGCCCTCTGATCAGAAGCAGATTCTGGCCGGGGCCAGCCAGGCTCTCTGGCCGGTCACAGTGGGAGAGAGGGGTTGCTATCGTTGTTGAATTCAAGTCGTATAGCTTTTCCAGAATTGAGAATATATATGAATGGGAATTAGTCACTTTTCCTCTGAGGTCTTTGCTTTTCCTTTTTCCCCTGAGTGCTCCGGTCCTTAATGGCAGGTGAGCAGGCAAGCAGACCTCATTAGGAGCCCACCTCTCACACATGCCTCCAGCTGAAATGCAGGGGCAGCTGGATCAAGAGGTAAAAGTTTTCTTGCAAAGAGCACTGGAACGAGAGTCAAGAGACCCGGTTTCTGACGAATAAACTACAAGGAAAGAGCGGGAGATGTGACGAGTGCAAAGGCTGGAAGTCATTTCCTGATCCTACTTATACCGGGTATGAGGTCTTGGCTAAGTCACTTCACAACTTTTTGACTGTTTACTCATTTACAATAAAAATAGTGAACATTTACCTACTATACTGCTTGTGTCGGGCCTAAGTTACTTTAGCTCATTTATTTCTGAAAAGCTTCATAAGTAGACATATAATGTCCATTTCACAGATGAGCCCACTGAAGCGCAGTGAGGTTCATTAATTTGCTACACGTTCCATAGCAGAGGAGCTCAGGGATGAACCAGCGCTTATGACTTTAACCCCATGAGAAACTGAGACACCAGAAAACCTCGTGCCAGGGTGGCGGGGATTCTACGAGGGCAAAAGGCTTGAACACGGTCTCAGGTTTCCATGGCACAACGGTAGCCCCTGACAAAGGACACCAATTATTACCGCATTTGCTTGGCTGGGCTTTTTCAGAACCAGAGGGAAGCCCCAACAAACCTATTTTGCTGACCCTGTGTGGGAGAAGGAAACATCGCTGCCGCCCGTCCTATATAACCAAGGCCACAGCACATGACCATTTCCAGGAAACCTGGGAGGTCAGGGAGCATTTTAATTAAAACATCCACGTGACATGAGGAGAGAGGCCAGCCACAGCTAAGCTCTTCAAAGCAGATTTTTCTTAGAAACACTAGCATCTCGTGAGGAAGAAGGGGCTCTTGGCAAACAGCAGGGAAAGAGCTGCTGACCAGGAATTTTGCTTGAGGAAGGAAGGATGGAAGAGACACGTGGACCTCAAAGAAGCCACTTGAGCACGCTGGGTCCACCCAGCCCACTGCAGCCGAGCATGTGCCCACGGAAGGGACGGCATTTGATTCCTACAGCAATCCCCAGGAGTGAAGTCAAAGAACACTCTCATTTTACAGACGAGAAAAACGAGGCCTAGAAGAACCAGGGATTCACCTAATTCACATAGCCAGAGGGGCCCAAGGCCTCTGAGGAGTGTCTCTCTCCAGGGCGCCACGTCTAGGAGCAGCCCACTAGGCAAGCCACTGATAATCGCACGTAAAGAGTACGAAGATCACAGAACATCCCTGTCGCTGTGCTATTCTTATCTCAAGCCCTCCCGGGTTAGAGTCGGCTTCTAAAAGCATTCAATTAACTGAGCCTCCAAGTGTCAAAAAACACCTGTTCAAACCTTAGCACAAGATACTGTATTGAGTATTCAAATGCTTTTTCCAGGCAAAGCCATTCTTCCTAGAGAACTCAACCCCACACTGTTAATTTGGAGCAAAGAGTAAAATTAGATTTCATATTTCTCAGCTTTTGAACACAAAGATCCTTAGTCCACCTTTAAGAAACTACCGCAGTTGCCAAATGGACAGCTTTTCTTTTAAAGGCTGGAAAGAATTCTACTAGCCTCCCTGCCCCCTCCCCAATGTCAAACTGTTGATTGCGCACCTCGTTTACGATGTTATTAAAAAACAAACAGGGGTCTCAAAGTTATCACAAACCCCCAGAGTGGGGAAGTCAAAAGAAAAACTTCATGCACTGTGCTCCATGGCCATCGGCAGCTTGCATTTGATGCAGAGAAGGCAACAGTCGCTAACTGCCCATTCCACTGAGCACTTGGATAGGATAGCCAACCTCCAAGCCTAAATCAAGCCTGCAAGACGGACAGAGGTTTGGGAATAGCCAGGTTTAGGCTTGAATTTTTACTTGCTTTACACTTTGAGCATGTCACTGAATCCCTCCAAGCTTCTGATCTTCCATTTGAATGCGGGGGATACTAAGCCCTTATTTCACATGCAGTGTTCTTAATATTAACTCCTTCCTTCTTGGCTTGCTGTTACAGGCCAAAGCTAAGCTTCCAGGCTAGGATGAATACAAAGATGACTCAAGGATTTGAAACAAAGATTTTCGATCTTGGTGGATGTGATGCCTAGCCCTTTGCCCATTTGGCTCAAGTTCAAGGACAAAGAAAAAATTTAGAAAATATTGGAGGTGTGGAATGGATGGCTGTGAAAATGTATGAACTACAAATTATAAGACTGGAACACCCTCAGTTACTCTCCCCCTCCCCTGCCCTAAATGGACACCTCTGAAACAGGGCAGTGACCAAGTAAAGCCCGATAGACCATACCCTGATTCCCACGAGGCTACCATTGCTCAAAGTAATCCTGGACCTTGTCAAGTCGGCGGCACATTCTGGCATCTTCAATGAAGGCTTCATCCTCTAAGGGAGGATCTGGATGTAAGTCTAGATTTTACACTGGCGTATGAGCAGCCTGGCCGGCACTTAAGAGTTTGCCAATTACTTCAATATTCATGATCTCTTTTACTTCTGACTGCAAAGTTTTGAAGCAAGATGGTCACCCCTGATTTTAAAGACGTACAGCACTGGAACGAGATTTTAAAGACGTACAGCTTGGCAGTGGAGGGCCAGGTCTAGAACCTAGGTCCCTGGATTGCAAGTCTCATTCTATTTTCACTTTGACACTACAGTCCCTGGATGAGAGAATTAAACAATATGCCAGAGAATGTCAGTGGCATTACCACTGTCAGAGCAGCACCACGAGAGTGTGGAAAGAACACAGAAAAGGCCTGAGATATTTGATAAGGTATTACCCCCGTCCTCTGGGGCTGATTTATAGCACAGTGGCTAAGAGCTCAGACTCTGGGGTAAGGGACAATAGGTTGAAATCCCAACTCAACCACTCATTAACTAAGTGACCTTGGGCAAATTATTTTTACTCTGCGGACCTCAGCTTCTTAATTTGTAGAAGAAAGATAAGAACGATATCTAGACTTTGTTCGATTGTTGTAAGGATAAGGTATGCAAAGCATTGTAGAAGGTTGCTTAGCATACTTTTATAATACTTATATATATATTTAGTATTTTAAAATACTTTTAGTAATAGTATTAACCGCATGAAACAGTGTTAATCAAATGAATTTCTACTTGATCTTCCAAACCTCTACTAGCTTGGATAGTCCACGACGTGCTTTGCGCACGGCGGTCTGGGCGCTTACCGCGAGGATGGCGATGACAATCCCCACGGCGCAGAGCACAGCATCATTGATTGTCTCACCGGTTTTCAGCGGGTACTTGATGCTCTCGTCATTGCAGTAAAACCCCCGGTGGTAAGGCTTGATGGTGCTTGTCTCAATGATGATGAAGGGCAGGCCCGCTGGACCAGACGGAACCATCATCGCATATACCAGAAAAACACAAGAGAGAGGGAAAAACATCAGTGCGAGGAGGCCAAAGAAGAATGACCTACAGCAAAGACCACCCCAGATAACAACATCGACGGCAGTGTTAATTCCTTGCATTTGATCTACAGCCTACAGAGAGGCTTCTCTACATGCACCCCCTTCCCTCCTTTAGTGGCCACTAAGAAGGGCGTGGTGTGATCCTCTTGCCTTGTCCAAGAGCACAGAGGGAGGCGGTGGAAGTGGCAGGGCAGGAGCTTTTCCACTGCTCTACAACATCCCGCTAAAAATCAAAGCCCGATTTGTAATTATTACTAACAAAGCCCCAAATCTAATGATGTCTCATGATGCCTCCAAGTGCCTTCCTCTCTTAAGTCAATCATTTCCCCCTTGAGAAGCTCATGCCAAGACTTTGTGGCTTGGAATTCTGAAGACTCTGGAATCAGACAGACAACCTGAATTTGCACCCCAGATCCACCACTTCCTAGCAATGTGACATCTGGTTCTCTCTCCATCTTCCTGAGCCTCAGTTTCCCCACAAATGAATTGTGGTGATGACTAAAGGGGAATAGGAAACAAAGCACATAAAACTCCTAGTACAGTGTTCGCGCATAGTAGCTGCTTAGCGAATGCCATTTCCAGTGCTTTTCTTTCACTGTTCAAAGAGTCTTTGACAAGACTGAGCAGAGCTGAGCTGGGCCCTCCTGCCTACAGACCTGGAGCAGAGCCCAAGGGCATCAGGGGTACCGAGGCACTCTTGCAGCTGCTGCTAGTTTATCAATGTCCAGCTCAGTTGCCATTCTCTTAAAGGTCATGGAAAATGGATTCCATCACCTGCCAGGAAAGGCCCTCATAAGCCTGAAGCAAAAAGTGAAGGCCCACAATATCTCTTTCTTGGACACGGCGGCAGCTTCCAAATTGGTCTCCTGGCCTTCTGTGCCTCTTACCCACATCCACCAGTTTGCTTCCTGACCGTAAGTATGTCGTGGCCACGCTCAAGCTTCTTCAATGTTTCCCCATTGCACAGGACAAGATGACATCCGTAAGTATGACCTCCAGAGTTCCCCACGACCTGAACCTCCTTGATACACCCTCCAACAAAACAGGACACAGAGCCTCTGTCTCGGTTCATGCTCTTCTTTAGGCTGGAAAGACACTTCCTCCCCTATATCCAAATTCAATACCTAGCCCCAAGGCCACCTCACAATGGTGAGTAAAAGGTAAAGTAAAAGTGCAAGGTAAGCCACTGAATGTCAGGCTAAGGAAGACCATGAAAACCACCTTGTCGATGATAACAGCCCACCACTGCTGTGCACTAACAACAGGTGACGTATTTTGCAACCATTTTTGCATTGACTCTTCCAACAACCCTGAGCAGTCATTTTAAAATCACTTAAGCACTACTATCACTCATCTGCCAGTGGAGAGAATAGAGGCTCAGAACGAATGCTTAGCTCACTCAGGGTCTCTCAATCCCCCCCAAAGTGCCTAAATCCCTAATTTAACTTTGCAAATTTGTTTCATCCATATATGAATTTCATTAGTGGAAAAAAAAAAAAACCCACGATAAGCAGCCGTTTAAAAGATAAGATTCCATTTTCATGTTTTTCAAAAAGAATTAAGCTCATGTCATGTGGCTCGAAGGCCCGGACGGCCTCTTAAAGAAAAAAATATATATATACCATGAACTCTGCAGTTTTTCAATGACTTTGGTCCAGACTGGCAGCGATAAAAATGCTCACTTTCTAAAAAGTGTATTTATGTATCACTGTGCATACACACATGGATTTATTTGGTTTTATTCTTTGGATTTATTTGAATTCTACGGCTATTTATTTTGTGACCCCCCCCAACTGCTTCCTGCTAGAACAACAATTTACTTTATCAAATTCATACTGGTGCTCTGAAAAGAAAGCCCAGCCGCACACCGCAGCGCTGTGCCTGACCTTCGGAGAGTAAACACAGAGGGGCCCTGGAAGGCAACAACTATTAGCTCTGCGATGGAGAAAAGGAAGAAAGGGAAACAGGGAATCCATGTTCTGGCTTCGAGATGGCAAGTGCGGTTAGCTGATCTTCTCGGGTTGGGGGCTGGGAGAGAAAAGATATCACGTGGGCCTGAGCCGTCTTCATTCCACTGCCTAAACACTTTGAAATGTGGCCAAGTTGGCTATGAAAAGGAGCTGTGAAGCCAGCAGCATGATATTAATAGTCCACTTTTAAAGTTCCACACATCGTGATAAACACCGTTAGCTTCACATCTGAGCCCGGTCACAGTCTCTGTGGTGCCAAGGAGCCAGAGCGTTGCTAATAAAAGGAAGGGAACAGACCCCAAGTTCCTTACATTTGTGCTCCGCTCCTAAGGCCCCCAGCTTCTATTTTTACTAGTGTTCACATGATAGGCCTGTAAAACATATGTTCATAAGGACAATAAAACACATATAAAAGAGCTGTGGAGTCAGACTGAACTCGGTTAATGATCTCAACTCTGCTCCCTACTACTCGAGCAAGTTACTTTTCATCTCCAAAACCCCCCTCTCATCTGCTCAACAGGAAAAACAAAATCTTGCTTTGGGATTGCTGGGAGGATATAATAATGTATTCATTCATTCATTCGTTCAACAAATATTTATTGAGTCTTAAATATGCCTACTAAGTACGAGGACTACAAAGATGACACAAGTCCTGCCCTCAGGAAGTTTACAATCTAGTAGGGGAAGACACACATCATGGAATAAAACCAGTACAGGAAGTTGCTTTCGTTGGAAGAAACCAGGCAGCAGCACGGCGTAGTGTCAGCACCGAGTCTGGCACATACTGTGGACACTCAGAAACGCTAAAAGGAAGAAGGAGGGGAAAGTCCCACAGAGAAGGTTAGGAAAGAAAATCTGTCTGGTCAGTTCCTCTGTACTCTTAACCTGGGAACAATCCAAATCCTTTTCCTTCCTTCCTTGTCCAAGGCTTGGGGAGGGTTTCCGGTTCCAATTATGTGGATGATGGCCACAAGCAGACAAGAAGTTGGATCGGAATATGGTCCATTTTATTTTCTTGAAAGGCGTGGAGACGGCATTTAGAAAACCCGGTGGCCTTTTCTGTCTCCCCTACAAACTTGTGGTATGATTGGGGGTGATGCCAGTCAAATCTTGACTTGGCTCCGGGAAAAGAATAACCTCAGATCCCCTTCAGTTGATGGGAAAAGCATGAACATGTCCCCGCAGTGGGACAGCCAGTCCTCAAGAGACATAACACCATGCCTTGCCTCTCCACGACAGAGACGAGGCGTTCTTTTCCAAAACGGGATCTCCATTTCCAGCGCTGGCACCATCTTTATTACCAATCACTGCAGTCCCTGATCGTTTCATTATAAGACCATTCCAAGGGCTAGCCACTGGGAATCAAGGGGTAAGTACATCAAAGTACAGTGCCTGCCCTCAAGAGGTGCATCGTGTTGTAAGATCATGAAAACAAGTGCACTGAAACATTTTTAGTGTGAGGACTGATGGATGTAGAGAGTACAGCGCGGGCACAGAAGAACACTCGACTACAGACACTAAAGATGGCCCGGATGGGAGGCTTAATTTGACCCTCATGTGAGTCGGAGGTTTTTCTGGGGTCCAGGGGTTAAATACACTCATAAAAACAGTGTAGTTTAGGGATCGCAATAGGCCATCCACAAAACTGATGGCCATTGCCATCACGAGAATACAGTTTTAAGTTTGGCTACAGAGCTGGGAGAGATACACAAGGTACCGAGGACCCCCACATAAACTGTGGCAGATCTGACAAACCTGCTGCCTGTTCTGTTCTCAGCACTGATGGGGCTACTGAGCTGGAGTCCCAACCTTCCAGTGGCCCAAAGGCCAACAGGAGGAGCAGTCATAACAGCTGACACGTTCAGTCACCCTAAGGTTCAAAGGGATTAAAGTGACTTACCAGCATCCCTCTGTCCGCGGTAGGGGTGGACAGGGCTCAAATGCTCTGACTCCTGGGCGCTTTCTAAAGTAAATGAGTCACTTAAAAGAGAGGGAAGGAAGCACCTATGAGTTTAATACATTAATTGAAGCCCAGCAAATCTCATGGGCTTTGAAGAAGAAAATGCTCTGTTTGGAACAGTCAAGGCAGCAGCACTGGCTCCTGCTCTCTGAACATTCACTGTGCACCACACACGACAGTACTGAATATAATGAAGACTCCGAAGCCAATATCCCGGAATTTAGATTTATCTAAAATGAAAGGTACATTACAAGCTTTCTGCAAAGCAGAACCAAAATGTATGTAAATAGACACACACACACCACACACACACACACACACGCACGCACACACACACGCACACACACACACACACACGCACGCACACACACACGCACACACACGCACGCACGCACGCACACGCACACGCACACACACGCGCACACACACACCACACACATGCACACACACGCACACACGCACACACACGCACACACACACGCAACACACACGCGCACACACACGCGCGCGCACACACACACGCACACACACACACGCGCGCACACACACACACGCCCCATCTGGTGATGCTAGACCTCAACTCAAGCATTTCTCCTTCTTTTAATCAAGGATCAATTAACTTCCTGAACCTCCAGGGACCTCTTGGGATGTGTAGGCTGCAGAGGAGGCGAAATACGAACTCACTGACAAACACTTAACGGGCAGAAAATCAAAGCATGAAGAAAAGCCCCTGTGTTGGGTTCAGGCCTTTGAAAGTTCTTGGGCTTCAAAAAACGAACACTTGGGCAGGTTGGGCGGTTTGGGGGTGGGGTGTAAGAAAACATGGGATAAGTTTCCGTGGCCCACCCATTGATAAAGTCATGTGGGAAGTGTTACCAAAGTGACCCAGCCCCAGAGCCCTGCTCCCTCCAGCCACAGCTTCAAGTTTGTGCAAAATTAAACACAGCCTCCTGCTCTCAAAGTGCTTTTTAGAAAGCTCTTGTGAGGGTAGGAAAAGAGTGGGGGTGGGAGAGTGAACGAGAAATTTTTGCACTTTTGCATGACCGAAATCGGAGCATCCTATGGACCATGTCCTTCAAGTACCTTTTCCAGAGTTGTCCAACTTTCTACTTCACCCGAGCTGTAGTTACCTTAAAATAAGCCAAGTTCAGCATCTGTGTGAGTGATAATTAAACTAATATCTGCAGAAAGCCTACATATCTGCTCACAAAATAATACTGGATATAGAATCTGTGTGTAGGTATCAAGCACAGTCTAGTTGCTCAAATGATTCTGTGACAGGAATTTATGCATCTTATCTACGGTTATAGAGTTCTACCAACTTTACTGTTTTACTCACTTTACAAGTGAAAAATTAAGGCTCAGAAAGTTTAAGTAGCTCATCTGAAATCAAAGCAAGCAAACAGCACCAATTTGGACCAGATGTGAGAAGCGTAGGTAGACGCCACCGGGCTTCTGATTTCAAGGAGTTTAGAATCGAATTAGGAATTCATGTATTTTCATCACCACAACAGCTCTGAAAAGTTGCAGGCCATTACTTTCATTTGTACCCAACAGAAAACTGAAACCAGTAGTTTTGTAACGTGGCCAAGGTTCCCAAGTGAGTCAGTTGGTTGCTGGGATTTGAACCCAGGTCTGTCTTTCTTTGGGCTTATGTTTTCTTACTCCATGACCTGACCCTCCCTTTCTTTATAAATGTCTTCCCTGTTAAAATATGACCGACTGATTTTTTTTTTTAATCACTTAAGGCCAGAATGGTCAACCCAGCTACTACTTAGAGGTTCAAAATACAAATATTTATGTTGCTTGTAAGTGACAAGGTTTCTATTTAAAGTAATTAATTGCTACTTGTCTTAGAAGTGTGCAAACTTTCTTTGGTTTACGATATTTGTCCAGATTTCTAGACTGGCCACAATCCAGATGAGACAAACCTGAGTTTACTATGAAGGCATCTCCCACCTTTGAAAGAGGCTGCCATGAAAAACGCTCACTGTTGGCTGGTGTGAACATGCAGTATTCTGGGTCTAGAGGTTCTCTTTGACAAATGCTCAGTCCTTTGGTACTGGAAAGTTCAGGCCCTTTCTTTACAAAAAGAAGACTGTCAGAACTTAAAGCAACCACATGGTAGAAATGAAGAAAGGAATGGCAGATCCAATCCTGGTCCCTGGGTTTCCTGAGCCCAAGTCCTTGGTCTTAGCTGGATTCCACAAGCATGTATAGACAGTTCCTGAGTTTAGTTTCTGGGCACTGTGTGAGGTGCTCAGGACACAACCTTGAGCACTGTTTCTGAGTTCCTCAACTTTGGAAAAATCTCAGATTCCGTGACAAAGAGACACCTGTCTTTAGTCTAATCGTGGGTATGAAAAAGGACTTAGAATGATCTTTCTTATTTGAAAGGGCTTAAAATAAACACATTTTATCCTTTAAAATAAAGAACTTCAGCCACCTTAAAACCCCCAGCTCTGGCTGTTTCGGCTTTGGTACAGCTGGATTTTTAAAGGGCTGCCATATCTACCAAGAACTAAAAACTCAACCAACGGCCCATGATTCATACCTTTCACTGAGAGAATTCCAGACCTCTTTGGTTGCCATTATGTATTTCACAAACAAGATATTTTATTTCTAGTACTACACAACTACTAGAGCCTGAAGGACTAACGATTCCTCCTCTCCAGGTAAAACTGGGTCACTTCCCAAGACCTCCTTCCTCTCTTTTCTTCCCTCTTTTAAAAGGGTGAGAGTAAATTTACATTCATTGGGCACTTATTATGTGCCAGGAGGTTTGGATATATCAACTGATTTAACTCTCCAAACAACCCTCTAAATTAATTTTCAGTATACAGCCAAAGCACTGAGGGTCAGAGATTATAATTTGCCTCAGTGCCCACTATGCTGATAAGAGGTGTAACCAGAGTATGCAATAGAATACTCTGACTCTAAAGTTCATTCAGAGACAGGGCCAGTTAGCCTTTATTCTTAAGTAAACATGAACTCTGTCTATGCAGATTATTCACAAAGCTACAAAGCTCCGCAAAGTGTAGGTTGACCTTGAACAAGGATAAAAAGCAAGGCTCCTCCTCCTTAGATGCTGAGATGGATTTGTACAGATCCGGCCACTCTCCTGCCTCAGTCTCCCTAATGACCCAGATGTGTTCATTTTCAATACACTGCCCAGAACTAGTACAGAGAAAGAATCACATGCGTGCACAGGGTTTTACAGCTCTTACATAAATGATCACCTCTGATCTTCCTGACAACTCTGGGAAGTAATGTTTTTAACATCTGGATTAAAGTACCACTGGCAGACTCTGATTCAAGGCCTAAATATAAATATCTTTTCTACAAAGGAGTCTACTCAGCCACGTAACCCACTCTGGCAGAGTTACTTTTTCCCAATTTAACCAGGAACTTTGGAGTCAGGCAGACAGGATTCCACTTCTATCACCTGTCATGCTTACTGTGTGACCTCGGGCATGTCAGTTTACCTCCCTGAACTCCACCTGCATCATTGTGCAATAGGCCTTTGTGTAATAGTTCCCAACATAAAGAGTGGACTGGAAGGACTAACTGGGACAATTTATAAAACAACCAGTAACCGCTGGGCTCCATAAATGTTAATTCTTGCTTCTGTATGTGACAGGAAGCCATGGAAAGCTTTTAAGCAGGGATAAGATGTGATCAGAGTTCTGTCAAAAGCCACGGGCCCACCAGCCTCTTCCCCAGTGCAATCTGATCCCACGGGAAAAGCATGCTCATAAAATCCTTTAATTCCAGGGACTTCTAGGGATTGTGTAAACAGAAGGGGCTTCGATAGTGGTTAGCAGGACCTGGCACCCTGACACAGAGAAGAAATACCACAGCAGGAACCCTGCCCCATATTCTCAAAGATCACAGGAGGCTGAATGGGAGGTAAGTCTATAATAAGGGTGAAAAAACATTTCTTCTTATTTTTCCAACAGTTAAACATGCATTCATCAGCACTGTGCTCCCATCCAAGCCATGCTATCCAGGTGTACACAAAACACCAGGTTCACATGGCGGTAAAATAAACAATATGGGGCCTGGCAGGACATCAGACACCTGGGAGGGTCAAAGCTCGAGATAGTCAAAAGGCAAGACCGGAGCCAGACGCAGTGCCAAAAATGAAGAGCTGGAGCATTACTGGAGGCCTTACAAGAACAACGTCATGCTGATAGGAAATCCAAGGCCGTCAGGGTATTCCAAGTTAACCCATCAGGCTACACGGTCCTACCAAGTTCTAGGTTGAAGGTGACACACTGGCAGTGCATGGCCGAACCTGGCCTGCAGAGATGTTCCGCTTGGCCCACCCAGTGTTTAAGATTTTTAAAATTCGTTGTCAACATTTAATAACAAGAGGTCTCACATAACATTCAGATCTCAGCTTCTGAAGCCAGCTCTACCGCCCTGTGGCAATCAATGCAGGCAGTGGTAACTGGCTGCACAGATTCTCCAGGGCACCACCATGCCCTGCTGTCTCCCTGAACCAAGGCTGTGTCTCAGTTCCATTCCCATTGAGCTTGTACCATCAATCTTCCTATACCTGGTCTACTTCAGTCATTTATGTTAACCACCTGGCCCCTGGAGACGTTTGGCTTTTCCATCCGTACTCTAGAGAACATAAAGTCCTTGGCTGAAGCCATAAAAATAGAAATAATGAACTCCTGATTCAACAACGTCCTCCGTGATAGG
Source organism: Globicephala melas (assembly GCF_963455315.2). Classification (NCBI taxonomy): domain Eukaryota; kingdom Metazoa; phylum Chordata; class Mammalia; order Artiodactyla; family Delphinidae; genus Globicephala; species Globicephala melas. The sequence continues at coordinate 140,485,024 of NC_083314.1, read as the reverse complement.
TGATGGCTACATTAGACACATATGGATGAGTATGTGCATGTGCGTATGTCTTAAACTTAACCAAAGACTGTGCCTCCTATCAACGTTTTCAAATCCAAAACTTGTGTCAAGTCATCACTGCAAGGCAGTTAATAACATTTGCATTTCAGACATGAGGAAACTGAGGCTCAGAAGCTACGTGACTTGCCAAAGGTCTCACGGTTAGTAAAATGAATGAGGGTTGCTCTTGAACTGTTGGTGGGAATGTAGATTGATACAGCCACTGGAGAACAGTATGGAGGTTCCTTAAAAAACTAAAAAAAGAACTACCATACGACCCAGCAATCCCACTACTGGGCATATACCCTGAGAAAACCATAATTCAAAAAGAGTCATGCACCACAATGTTCATTGCACCTCTATTTACAATAGCCAGGACATGGAAGCAACCTAAGTGTCCATTGACAGTTGAATGGATAAAGAAGATGTGGTACATATATACAATGGAATATTACTCAGCCATAAAAAGAAATGAAACTGAGTTATTTGTAGTGAGGTGGATGGACCTAGAGTGAAGTAAGTCAGAAAGAGAAAAACAAATACCGTATGCTAACACATATATATGGAATCTAAAAAAAAAAAAAAAAAAGGTTATGAAGAACCTAGGGGCAGGACAGGAATAATGATGCAGACATAGAGAATGGACTTGAGGACACGGGGAGGGGGAAGGGTAAGCTGGGACGAAGTGAGAGAGTGGCGTGGACATATATATACTACCAAACGTAAAATAGATAGCTAGTGGCAAGCAGCCGCATAGCACAGGGAGATCAGCTCAGTGTTTTGTGACCACCTAGAGGGGTGGGATAGGGAGGGTGGGAGGGAGACGCAAGAGGGAGGAAATACGGGGATATATGTATATGTGTAGCTGATTCACTTTGCTATAAAGCAGAAACTAACACACCATTGTAAAGCAATTATACTCCAACAAAGATGTTTAAAAAGAAAAAAAAATGAATGAGGGTTGGAAGCCAAGGCTTGTTGAACTACAAAGGCCTTAGCAAGTTTATTCCATGAAGCTGGTGGTAGGTAGGGCCAGAATGAATCTGCCTTACTGGCCACTTAAACAATGTGGACGTGTTAATAAATTACATGGTTATGCTTCAGAAGAAAGAAGTGGACCCAACTTATACACGTCTATGTGATAGAGTGTTCTATTTTTCAAGGCAATAGTATTAAAATGAAAACAAAGCCTCTTTCTGATAGAAGCTCATTCATTCTAAAAAGTCAAAGCCAAGTGAGAAGGAATTTACAAATTAAAATCCACTAGATAATTGTTGGTATTACAAACCTTACTCTAGTGGAGTCAGGAACATTTCAGTAATACGCTGGTAAAATTTTGGAACTACAAGAGATCTGAGGTGTCATTTATTCCATTTACTAGATGGGAAGGCTGAGACCCACCACCCCCTATCACTGTAATGAATCTTTTCTGGTAAGTCTCCTCACTAGCTGAGAGTCTCTTCAGAAAAGGGTCCATATTTTATTCATCTCTGTATCCCCAGCACAAAGAATAATTCCTGGCACTTAGTGGGTGCTCAGCGCATGGGTACTGAATAATTGTATAGGAAACAGACTAAAATTCCCAGGATATGGCTCCGCCCCCAGTACACTCTATGACCCCCCCGTCTTAGATTCTCCCCAACACCTCCCCCTGTTTCTGAATTTAATCTAATCTCTCTCATATCCCCAAATCCTGTTTTTTTTTTTAACACAATCTCCCAAAGCAACACAGTACCACATACCCTCGCAAAGAGCAGACAATTGCACCAGGAGTAAATTATGGAGAACCCAACCAGCTTCAAGTCTCAGAGGAGTGGTTGAACTGGATGATCTCTAAGACACTTAATCTTCAGAGTTCCCCAGACATTTAGGTGGTGAAACTATCAGAACATACTCGGAAGGGGTAAACTGAGGAGTGATTCAGTGCCACACCCACCCTAGCTCGCAGGCCAAGGGCTAAAGGATCATTTTCAGCACACCCCGACCTAACCCATTTGCTGTGATCCTCTTGGGAATCTCTGCTGCGAAGAAAGTTCCCAGTAAGAGGAAGAGCATAGATTTCAAGAAAGCAACAGACCTGGATTTGAAAACCGGGTTTGCCACTTATCATGTAGGCAATCTTCAGCAAATTGCTTAACTTCTCTGAGCCCCAACTGTAAAAAGAGGACGCCAAGAGCCACTCCGAAGAGCTGTGAGGATGAAATACCATATGGTAGGTATTTAACAAAGGTTCGTTCCCTGCGCTCCGAGTCTGAAAATCGACTCTCCGGGACTGTTTCCATGCCAATCAACCGGCTTGACTGGTTTCCTCAAGAAGGTCACCTGACCAACCTGGACACGGCTGTGTCAGCTCAGACAAGGACTGTCACTCGAGCTGCACAAGACTGGAGCAATTCCAGTGCGTGGTGGAGAAGACAGCCCTCACCCCAGGAGCATACTCCCCACTCCCAGCCCTGTCAATGTTCCTTTTGTAAAACACAGAAACCTTCTTCAAATCTGACAGCTGCCACCTGCACAAATAATTCGGGGATGTAATTTTGTAACTGAATACAAGCCCTGAAAGCTGAAAAGTTTGAAGTCCAAAATAATCCCTTTGACCTTCTGCCTAAACACTCACTAATCACTTTTTAATTTGTAGTTTATTTCCTCTCTCTGTGCTGTCCTTCTAGGCTATATTTTCATTTTAGACATATCCCGGGAGTGAATGGCATTACAGAACACCTGATTAAAGTAGAAGTCAAACTTCTCTCCCAGACATCTGAGGCTTGGTGCATACCCCACTGAGTTCTCCAAGTTGCAATGGGTGGCCAGAAAGTGAAGGAGAAAAAGCCTGCTTTGATGGAGGAAACTCCACACTGAGAGAATTATGAGCTACAAAAATTAATAAGAAGCGGTCCCTGCCCTCTAAGAAGGCATACTCTGGGGACAACTGCCCATGATGCCACATGACGGGAACTTCCACGTAGGCATTTCTAAAATATTCAGGGAGCATGGAAGATGCCCTTTAGCCCATGACTCAGCAGCCAATAGGTGTGCAATACCGGTTTATAGACTAGCTCAATAAATGCATTTCAAAGATTCCTTGCTGTTATTTGAACGCTAATGATGTGTTTAAAGCAATACAAACAAACAAAAAGAAAAATCCAGAACTGGGAAGTCTCCCCCACCCCAAAAAAACTGCTTCAGAGTTTCACCCTCATCCCCTACCCACCTCTTACTCTTGAGGCAAAGTGAGAAAAGCAGTTTGAGGGAGCCTATCTAATTCCTAACACACAGATGCTGAAAAGATGCGAAAAAGGAAAAACTGAGAGGTAGAAATGTTGTTCAATTCAGAAGAAATTTCTTCCTTGGAGGAAAAAGGTTTCTAACTTAATCATCACTAGGATCGCTATAAATTATAGTAAGTTGAAGGCAGATAGATATATTGGGGTCATTCTACTTTGTGTCTGTTCTAATAAATTAGCCAACCTTTCACCTGTTGAGCAAGAAAGAATCTCAAGTAGTCTGAGCTGGGTCGGCTCAGCCAATGTTCTGGAAGGAAAATGATCTCCACACTAATTTTCGATTCAGTGAAGTAATGCCTAGTAGCGATAAGACAGCACAGTGAGTTTGGGGAATTTAGTCAAAGTTTCTCTAGCCAAGGCCGCCTTAAAAACAAATGCTAACCAATGGTAACTGATAATAAAAACTTGTATTCATCAGCATTAACTCTGCTGCTAACTAACTATATCATTGCACTGCTGCTCTCTTGGGCTCTATTTCTTCATGTGCAAAATGAAAGAGGTGGTCTTACCAGGTGTCTTATGGACCTTCCAAAGTTTTCACCTTTATCCAAGGAGTGCAGGGCATCTTCTGCACAAACTGAAGGCTTTCTTTCCATGGCATCTTTACAGAGCAGATGGGCATCACCTCCTGCCCACTATCCCAGCTGGGGTAACTGGGGAGCAGGCTACTTTAAGTCTGTGAAGGTAGCCTGGCCAAGCAAAGCCTTCCAGGGTTCCAAGATGCTCATTTATAAAGAACAGCCCCAGAAAACATCCCCAAATCTGCAAACCTTCAGATACAAACCAAATTCATGATAGGCAGCTCTTGGCTCAAAGAAGTAGGTATCTATCAGCAATACTGCAGTGTGGGTTAGAGGCGGGGGGTGGGGGTGGGTGGGAATTAGCATCAGTTACTCCTGCAAACTGGATACTATTCTAGGCACTTTGAGCTGGCTCTCATTTATCCCTCCCAATAATCCTTTCCAGTGAGCAGTACCAGCTCGATTTTGCAAAGGCCAGAACAGAAGATGAGAAATAAGGTCACAGAGCAGCAGGGCAGAAATGCCGCCGGGTCAGGCTGGCTTTGCACAGTGCCCTGCAGCCATTCCATTTCCTACGTTTAGGTGCCTTTGCCTGGACCTCAGAAGGGGTACTTCTCGTAAATGGGTCAGCCCTCCCGAGATAGAGACCCTTGTGCTCTGGGGCCGCCCTTGGTGGCTCTGGCTGTGAGCCCCGCCCCTTACCCACCAGGATCAGGGAAACAAAATGTGGTCATCCAGATGCACGTGGGAGAGCGGGCTGCAGGGAAGAACTCCTAGGTGGCTTGCTATAGGAGCCCTATTGTTCCAGAGGGAAGCTCTTTTGCCAGAACTCTCCAGGAAGCCACTGCTCCATGATGCATTTTTCAGCTGTGGAGAGAAAAGGGTAGTTCCTGGGATGTTTATTCCACGGTTCTGGAAGCCAGGCCCTTAATCCTTGCAAAGCAGCAAGGAGCCAGCTTCTCTCCGAGGGACAGAACGTCTAGAGCCCTTCTTCCAAATAAAAACATAAAAACTCCTCAACATCCCCTTTGCAACCTCTCAAAGTGAATGAATCAGGAAAAGGGGGAGGAGAAGGTATTGCAGCCCAAGGAGGGGGCTTTGAGGCCTTCCCTGCAGCCCTCCTCTCCTCATGACCCTGCCCACCTGACCGCTCTATTGCGGTAAATTACAAAGCCCGCACTGTTCTCTCTGCCTATCCTCTCCCGCCTGTCCATCCGCATCACCACCCCCGACACACACATACACTTTCTTAAAAGGGCGGAATGCCAAATAACATTATTCTCCTTCACCATAGTATCGCCATGAGAGCTGCCTGGTATGTCTGCCTGAAAAATGGAAGGTTTTCATTGAAATCTCGGCCTCCCCTACAGCTCTCCCTTTGTGGAAATGGACTTGGAAAAAAATGGAAGGAGGCCCCCCTGGAACCTAATTGGGCCGACAAGAGCAGAGGGCAAGGCCCCTGGAATTGTTCAAAGGCTCCAGGCATACCTGACTGCGCCCTTGACAGCCAGTCAGAGGCCTTCTGCAAAGCCACCCTCTGCGGCCCCTCTCGGTCCCTCCGTGCAGCAAGGCTCTCTGTGATGGCAGCCTCACCCCTGAGCAGGGACCCTATTATATGATCTGAGGAGGGAGATGTGTACTTACAGTACATATATTACCCAGGGATGCAAACAAGTATTCCCGCGCAGGATGTGAGTCTCAGAAAAACTCTTACACTGCCCAGATTCATCAACTGAGCACCAAGAAAAATTAAAAAGGGTCTTCCAGCTTTGGTTTGGTTCGGTGGTAGTTTGCAGCGAGCAGACCCAGGTGCGAGTCCCTCCCCTCTCCGCCAGGTGTAGCGGTGTGACCCTGGACTAGCGAGTTCTCAGGATCTCCACGTCCTCATTGGCAAAACACGTCATGTCATGCAGTTTGGAAGGGCTGCTGTGAGGATTTCCTGAGATGGTGTGTCACTCAGCCCAGCTCTAGCAGATGCGCTCTTAACGTTTCTTCCTTCCCCTGCAAGCGCACCAAGGGGAGGGGGACAGATTCCTAAGGATAGGACAGGATCCATGAGAAATCATGTCTCCTATCATGCCCCAAGGACTGCTGAGAGCAGAGCTGCATATATGGGCTCCAGCCTGTCCGTCAAGATGACAGAACGGGTCTTGGGGAATTAATTATTGAACAAACTCGCCCTTCACAAATCCCATCCAAAGGAGTGGTTTGATGCCTTTTAGTACACTGACTATACAAAATACTGAAAGAGCAGCGCACTTCAAAAGCCTCACAAAAACCCAGGCCTGGGTTTGGCAGGAGTTCCTCAGCCACTGGGTTTTTCTGTGTGTGGTTTATAATAACATGCAAACCTGATGCCAGGTCCTAATCTATTAAGGGACTGCCAATTAGCAGAAGGCTTAGAGCTGCAGGTTTGAGCACTGGGGAGGAGGTCTAATTAGGCTTGCAAATCACTTCTATCCATCGCCCCTCTCCATCTGACCCAGGCTATACTGGCCAATTGTTCTGCATATAGCCTTTCTGTATTCCTTCGCACACAGCTCTTTGTGTGTGTGTTTGTTTTAAGGTTCCAGGCCTGAAGGCCAGTGCTTATTTTCATGTCTGTCTTTAAGGGTGACATGGGGGATCGAACAACGTTACCCTCTGGATACTGACTCTCCGATTTGGCCAATCATCCAAACCATCAGGGGCACTTATTAAAAAACACATTCCAGGCACTGCCCAGAACCCACTCAATAACTCAATCAGAAGTGCTGCGGCGAGGGCCTGAGAATTCTCCTTTTATAATAAGACCTTGAGATGATTCTATCCCAAGGCGATCTGGGAATCACTACTCTAAAAAGTCAAGACCATTTCACGTTTGAATTCAAGGGGTTTTACAATGGAATTTTTATATGCATACATCAAATAAACAAAATTTTTAAAGCATATTGAATATCGAAGGTTTACTGAGTGTCTATTTTGTGCTGGGAGTGGGAAATACTGAGATGAATAAACCAGGGCTCCTGCCCTCAAAGAGCTCCCTATTTAGGGGGCTGGTAACATTCCCATAGAAACCCCATCTTTCCTACTGGGGCTCCACACCTACAAGCCTCCTCTCACTTTCTCTTCTGCCTCGTTGTGAACCTAGCTTTCCAATGTCTTTGCCAAAACAGCTCTGAAAAAGAAACAGAACGATTTCAGACACCAAACATTAGAGGCCTATCTTAGAAAGGGAGAAAAAAAACCCTACGAAACATATGGTTTTAAGATACAGGAGAAAATATGTGGTTTAGGACTGCCTGGTCTGAGATAGAAGCAGAGTGGGGAGTAACATTAGGGGGCCTCTGTGCAGCAGAATAAGCCCAGGGCTGGGTCTTGGAGCCCAGCATTGGATTCTTCGGTGACTTCAGAAAGTCCCTTTTCCTCGCCAAGCCCCCTTATCTATTAAAGAGAGGAGCCTGCACTACTCGGTTATATCCCAAAGCATATTTGGCACAAATTGTTCTCCCTGGAGACTTCATCAGAGTTCACTTTTGAGTTTCAACAGGGAGATGTACAACCTAGAAGAACCACAGTTCTCCAGAGCCTTTGCTAAGAAAAGCTAGCCTAAATGGTCTCTAATCAGCTCCAAAATTACGTTTTGAGGGTATGGCTTTCCAACAAGACTGATTTCCTAGCCAGCAGGGATGGTGTTTCTTATTCATCCTCTACACATTGCTGGGTGCACAGCAGACACTCAAAATAAAGGAATACGTGTGGGGTAGACAGTATGGCCAAGTTGTGTTTGAGAGAGAGCACCCTGGCGGCCATGGGGAAGAGGGACTGGAGAACAGGACTTTACATCTAAAGCTCCCTGCTCAGTGACACATGACAAGCATCTTCCCAAGGAAAACCCTTCTGCATTCTCTAGACACATCCCCATCCGCCCTGAAAAAGAGGTATGAAAGCCTCTCACAGCCTGGACGCCAAGCTAGGTCCAGGACAGCACAACTCAAATAAACACTGCCTGCTCTCCAGGAGAGGCTGGGCCTGTTCCCCTCCTTGCTTCCTACACCTCTCTGAAACTCATTGCTAGTCTCAGACCCTCTCAGGTTATCTTAATGCACAGCACTATTCAAAAGCATTACCAGGCGTAGACGAGAAGTATGAGGCTAAAGGGGGTGGCAATCCATCTGTTGGCTGCTGAAGCACGTGGCAAAGAGGAGCATGGTATAGCTCCACGTGTGTGTATTCTGGAGTCAGACACACCTGGGTCCTGTCTCCACCTTAAACATGCCAGTTAACTTCTCACAGTGATATGACATAAAAAAGATATGGTGTGAGAAAATGTTTCACACAATGCCTAGCACACTGAAATGCTCAATAGGTGTTACTCGTATCATGAATATGGGATGGTGTGTCTTCTGTAAGAAGGAGAGAGACAAGCGTTATATTGGCCAATAAAGAAGTCTACTATGTACTTCACAAAGAGTTACTGATTACGTATCATGAACGTCACCAAGCCTTTGGGTTTTTTATGAGATGGGAGCGGGTGACTGACAATACAGACTATCAAGAAAAGCACGGGCTTTGGGGATTAAATGGATTTGCTTTTGAAGTTTGCGTCTGCCTCTTTTTAGTCCTGTGACGTTGGGTAAGCTGCTAACCTCTCCAGGCCATCTGTAACGTGGGGCCAGTGGAGGGGTTACTCTGAAGTTTAGAGGTACAGTACCATATACAGAGTGCACTCAATTCATGACGCTATGGTTATGGCCCCCACAAAATACACCGGCATGAAGCAAGATGACTAGGGTAGCCCTATGTCCCCACGTGGCAGTTCTTCCTTTCCTTTAAAGCAGGCAAGGGCATCAGCATATGTAGAGTTTTCTACAATTCCAATGTCTTTTCAATGTTTGATTATTTCCAGCTAAAGGAAAATAACTGGGGATTTTCTCAGCACTTCATGTTGGTTTGAATGGAATGTCACTCGGATCTTCCTTAGTTCACACCACACTATGGAAACTATGTGTTCACTTTCTTTTCATTCATTTTTGTCCAATAGATATTTATTAGGCACCTACAATGAACAAATCACAGATGTAAGAGCAACTGGGGAGATGCAGTGATCATAAGTTAAATCGTTTTCTTTTTTAATCCATGTGGGGAAATTAAGAAGAGTAGTGATTTGCCCAAGTGCACTCAGTGACAAAGAGACACAAGTACAGGTATCCATGAGCTGTACAACTGCACCATGACTGGCTACATTAGTCGGTTATTGTTATGCTGGTTCTAGCCTTCCCTAGGGCCTAATGGTGTGTGTGTGTGTGTGTGTGTGTGTGTGTGTGTGTATACATATATATATATATGGGATGCAAGTGTGTGTGTGTACATGTGAGTGTTTGTGTGTGGCTTGCCATAATCACTAATGCAGGAGAAGGAAAATGAAGAACTAAAAGGAATCTACAAAAAAGAGAGACAAACAAGATAAAAATTGGTGACCCATATCTAATACTGATTGGTTTTGCTATAAAGTGTGATCCAGTTGCCAGGGAATTGATGGGATGCTATAAAGCCTACAGGTCACTGTATTATAAATACCAGTACTTATCTGGTACTTTCAGATAAGAATGGAAGAGTCTGTGCAACAGGCTTAGCAAATGCTTTAGAGCAATAAAACATTTTAACTAAGTATAGTGTGCTGTACTTAACTTCATTTTTAAATAACATGATTTACACAGGTTTCAAATAGTCAAACTCAGTTAAATTTAGCAGTTAATAACCATCAAACATTGTCTCACGCTAATTAAATTCAGATCAAAGAATTTTTTTTCCCTTTGTTCATGGTATTTTCAAGTCATGGGGAGAAGACAGGATGAGATGCTAACGCAGCACTCCAGATTCACTCAGGCCAAAATTCAAATCTCCAGCTACTTGGCCTGGGTCTCAATTTCCTCATATACAAATGCGGGCTGTTAAGGATTGAATTATGCCCCACCTCAAAAATTTCATATATTGGAATTCTAACCCCCAGGACCTCCGAGTATGACCTTATTTGGAAGTGGGGTCTTTACAGTAGTAATCAAATTACAGTGACGACATTAGGGTCAGTCCTAATCTAATATGGCTGGTGACCTGCTGCAAAGGGGATATTTGGACAGAGAGACACGCATACAGAGCAGACAGGGAGAATGCCATGAGAACATGAAGACGGCCATCTACAAGCCAAAGAGAGCGGTCAGGAACAGATCCTTGCCCCACAGCCCACAGGAGGAATCGCCCTGCATCACCTTGACTTCAGGCTTCTATCTCCGTAGCTCTGAGACAATACATTTCTGCTCTTTAAGCTATCCAGTCTATGGTACTGTCACAGCCATCCAAGCAAAACAGGGGCAATAGTACCATTCCCAGGGTGAAGAGAAGAGAAAGGGAGTGGAAGAGAAATCTATGCGTGATTAAAGGGTGATGCTTAATTCTGAATGATCATAAAGGGTCATATGGTCAAGCAAAGACAAAATAATTTTCATTATGGTGACTATTAGCAACATAGAAAATTGTATGTAGGACTTCCCTGGTGGCACAGTGGTTAAGAATCTGCCTGCCAATGCAGGGACACAGGTTCGAGCCCTGGTCCGGGAAGATCCCACATGCTGCGGAGCAACTAAGCCCGTGTGCCACAACTACTGAGCCTGAGCTCTAGAGCCCGCAAGTCACAACTACTGAGCCCGCGTGCCACTACTACTGAAGCCCACGTGCCTAGAGCCCATGCTCTGCAACAAGAGAAGCCACGACAATGAGAAGCCAGCGTACAACAACAAAGAGTAGCCCCCGCTCACCGCAACTAGAGAAAGTCCGCACACAGCAATGAAGATTCAACACAGCCAAAAGTAAATAAATAAATAAATAAATAAAATATAAAAAAATAGAAAACTGTATGTAGGACTTCCCCGGTGGCGCAGTGGTTAAGGATCCTCCTGCCAATGCAGGGGACACAGGTTTGAGCCCTGATCCGGGAAGATTCCCACATGCCACAGAGCAGCTAAGCCGGTGCACCACAACTACTGAGCCTGTGCTCTACAGCCAACGAGCCACAACTACTGAGTCTGCATGTCACAACTACTGAGCCCACGCGCCTAGAGCCTGTGCTCTGCCACAAGAGAAGCCACTGCAGTGAGAAGACTGCACACCGCAACGAAGAGTAGCCCCCGCTCACCGCAACTAGAGAAAAGCTGGCGCGCAGCAACGAAGACCCAACGCAGCCAAAAATCAAATAAATAAATTAAAAAAAAAAAGAAATAGAGAAGTAAAAAAAGAAGGTCCCTGCCTCAGATTTCACTGTCAAGGTTCCACATAAACCCTCACTTATTCTCTATACCTCTCCAAATATACATAGTATATACAGTATTTTCCCCAAATTGTAATCTACCATACAAATACTCTTAATTCAAAGAGCAAGAGAGAAAAAAAAAAAAAAACAGAAACTAAAGAGCAAGAGAAAAGCTACGTGTGTGGCCTGGTGTCCGTAAACACACCAGAAAGTTTTCTTCTAAATGTTGTTCAATCAACCAATCAGACATTGTCACTTCTCTGATTAAGTCCTGTCATCAAAAACACCACCTTCGGTGGGAATCAAGACATCCCTACATCTGATGACAACATCCAACTAATATTAGGGGAACCTGTATGCAGATTCAAGGCCCTGGCACCTCTGAATTCAAGAATGTTTGCATGGGTTGATCAAGCCTACGTCTGTAAAACTACTGTGTAGGAACAATCAATAGTAAACTGGCACATAAATAACGCTACAAGGCAGAGACCGAGTAAGCTTGGATTCTTGACTCTTGGAAGACACGAACACATGGGCTACATTATCGATACACATTTGGGGCACAGAGCAAACATCTAAGATCACTAATACACGAAAGGTTGCCCCTTTTTGCCTCACATCTTTGAGCCCTTTCTGTTCCAGAAAAATCAGTTTTCCAAATGTACAACCCAAAGCCACCGCGCTTCTTCTATGGCGACGGGTTCCAGCTCCCAGGCTCTCCAGCGTGAGTTCTCTTGCCCGTGGTTCTGCCAAACCCACCCTTTTCCTTCTGTTGTTCCTACTCTTGTGTTTCCACTCCCCTCCCTCTGTCTCACCAAGCCTTTGACAGGAAGTGGGTCTTTTCTGGTCACGGAAGTTTGTGCTTAATAGGTGAAGTTTAGATATATCAAAATGAAGAACTGGGAATTCCCTGGTGGTCCAGTGGTTATGACTCGGTTCACTGCCAGGGCCCAGGTTCAATCCCAGGTCAGGAACTAAGATCCCACAAGCCGCATGGCCAGAAAAAAGAAAAAGGAACAGGAAAAGAACAGGAAAAAAAAACCCACGAAGAATAGAATCCATCAGAATTTAAATTATTTTCTCTTCCTTAAGCTCCATCACTGAGCCTTCCCCCGTGCTTACAGCCCTTCTCTACCTGAACTGGACTCCTTCTGTTGGTCAGTGTGCTGCTGTTTGGAATACCTGTAAAGGTGAGTATTCGAAGTTTCACTGCAGGGAAGGTCAAATGTAAAATCCCGTGTGCGTGATGGAGGAGAGGAAAGTCATGTGTGCGTGAACACATTGGGAAGTACTTCAAGTTTTGGTTAACTAAATGTTGAGCTCCTTGAGCGGGAATTGTGCTGTTTAACTTTATACCTCCATCAAGCTAGCACGTAGCAGGTGATCAGTAAATATTGCAATTAAGCGAGTGAATGAATGAATTCATGAATGTGGTTGCTTTGGGTCTTGAAAGAAAACCACTGGTCTTCAGGTCAGGCATCTTGCTAGAATGGGAACGTCCCCATGTACCTTGGAGGCTCATTTTCCTTTTCTGCTCAAAGACATACCATGTCGTTAAGCCCACATTTTAGAGGCATGCCGATGAAGCAGACAGAGGAAAGATGACAGCTTCCGAAACCAACTTTCGAGGCTTTGGAAAGAATGTCTCACTGTATGGAGAAACTTTATACTTCCTCCCATCGGTCTCATAGTGCCTCTTCTCCTCAGCGAGTCCTAGGGCGCTTTTCCAATCCCACACTGCTCTGTGCAGAAGCCAAAGCCCAGTTTCCTGCTTCAAAAGGCCCTTTGTTTGGACTCTATTTCCAAATCGGCGCATCCTGAGCTTGAACCATCTTGCTTTTGAGAACTCTGACGCCTTGGCAGCAGAAGCCTTTGCCAGCAGGTTTGTGGTCCTCACAGCTTTCAAAATCCTCAATGCGAGGGTATGTCTATAGCTAAAAACTCTTTTCATGAGAGGAGGGGCAGAGAAAGTATTATTTTAAGAGTTGCAAAAACAACTGCAAATTGACTCTTTAGTCTTTAATTGCTACCAGAAGACTGAGAACTTCTTGTTCCATTGTATTCAATTAAGACGATCGTTTTATTGAACTTTAAATGATATTGGTTCATAGGCTCTGCTCAATCTCTTGGGCAAGTTTTGCCTCAGAACACCGGAATGCATTAAAGACAAATTTCCAACACGTTCTCTCCAAATTGGAAAACACCTTCCTTTAGCAAGCGCAGACAGAAAGGTAGCTACATCTGTACAGCTACTCGATGATTCCCTGGAAGGACTCCAAAGTTACTTTTGGCAGATCAGGTAAACTGCATCTAATCCATACCGTGTACACTGCACATCCTATCAATCCAGGTAGCACTCTCTCTTATTCCTCGTGAAGCTTGCCAACTGTGACAGAAAAGTTTCTAAATAAAAAGGTTTTAGAGAGTAGGGTAGAGATTAATGTGGAAGAGCCTACTGTCTGTATCTCCCAATCTTGGGACACTCTGTCAGATAGGAACTGTTGTCCTTCGTTTACAGATGAGGAAACTGAAGTTCAGAAAGGTTACAACCCTGGCCTCGGGTTGTAAGCTAGCAAATGGTGGAGCCAGGATTTGAGTCCAGAACTGTCCCCCAGGACACATCCTCTTTCCATTGTGCCATATCGCCTCTGAAAGTTTAAAACTTTCTAACTCTTGAGATTAAACTGTGGGAACTTCTTAGGGTGAATCTCTTTATCTCTCCTCTTATGTCGCAACCCTGTACAGGATTCAGCAATTCAACACGGATCAAGACATCTAACCGTGAAGCAATGTCCTAAGTGTGGAGTCTTTTATATTTGATGACCTCAGCAGAGCTTAAAGATCATCTAACTCAACTGCCCCATTATTTAGGGAAGGAAAGTTAACCCAACAGAAAGTAAGTGATTGAAGGTCGCTACCTAGTGTCACAGCTGGAAGGACTTGAAATGAGGAGGTGAAAGTTCCCCAAGGTTGGGGTAGTGAGGATACAGGATGAGCAGAAACCAGACTAGAGATGAATACTCTTTCCCATAGGCAGAGAAGAAGGGGCGGGTGCTCTGAAGAGCAAAGGCATGAGCCAGAGCCAGAAGGCAGACATCTGTGGGGTGTGTCCAGGAAACAACCAATACGGATGAAGGTGGATGCCAATCAGAAGACCTGTGTATTCAAAGTAAGGCTGGCAGGAACTACAACTGTTATCGGCAGCTGCCTCTGGGGAGTGGAATTTGGAGGGAGGGTGGGAGGGTTACCCACTTTTAACATAATCACATTTTTGGAATATTTTTTTACTGTAAGAGTATATTGCTGTGCTTTGGGATGTTACATGAAGGTTTAAAAGGCTTTATGACACATGGGGTCATTATCTGATTTGCGTAATAACCAAATCCACGGCATAAAGGGATGCTTTAAAATATGGCATATGTTGGATTTAAACTTGAACCTGCACAAGGTAAGGGTTTTAGTTGCTCTGGATTTTACTCATTTTCTAAGAGACTGAGCTTCTCTGAGCCTAGTTTTCCCACCTATTCAATGGGAGTGGGCAGGGGAAAACGACTGATGCTTAGGCCCCTCCACTCCTGCATTCTAAGGTTGTTCTAAAGGGTGGTCACTGTACCAATGGTTAGAGCTGAGGCACGGGAACCACTCTGCTCAAGAAAGGTCTTCAGCGCAATGCCTTCTTTGACAATGGTGCCTAAGAGCATTCTCCCGAGTTGCCCATCCAAACGACTGTGACGAGACTGTCCCCAGGCCCCCCAGTTGGATCCTGTTACCTCTGTACCGTGTCTGTGTTGTATTTCTAGAGCTGCATCTGACCAGCGTCTCCTCCAGAAGACCCTAGAAGAACTACATCCAGTTCATCATTAGACCCCAACAGCAAGCACAGTACTTGGTACGTGAAAGGTGCTCAACGAATATTGCCTGAAGTGACGTATCACCACCACTTATTCAGGAGCTTTTCATTATGAAACTGATTGATATGATTATTAATGTTAATAACAACTTACCAGCAGAGTACCAAACATAGCCAATGCTTGGTTAAGTATATAGAAAGGTAGATTTTATATTAACATAATATTCTGAACAATTAGAACTGCTATAAAATTTACCATCACTGGAATTATTAAGCAGAGGCTTGACACTAACCAAGAAAAGATGGTTTAGAGGGACTGCCCCAGGTGTGGGTGAAAGTGGGAAGATTGATTAAATGGTCTTGAAGCCTGAGTTTTGAAATAAGATACACAGATCTGGGGTTAATTCCTAGTAACGAACCTCTTCATGCCTCAGTTTTATCATTTATAAAATTGGAGTAATCCACCCATTCCACAAGGATATCACAGGGATCAAATAAAACACACTAGGTGGTCTGTACCGTTAGTGCCTTTCTCTTCTGAATCAGACATTTTGGTACTACAATCTCAGCCCTCTCAAAATTATGAAAAGCAGGATTAACCCAGATTAATACCTAAAAAGGTAAACATACAAATGTGCAGTGTCCTAGTATACAAGGGGATTGTTTTTAAGTTTTTCCAATGGTAAAAGCTATGAACCAAATACTTTTGAAGGGACAGAATTAAGAAAAAGTACAGCAATATGATCAAACAGAAAAGATTTGAAAGGAGAAAATCCTTCCCTTCCTCCTTCAATGTGAACTTTAAAATATTTTAAGGAACGGAGGTAGAGATTTCAGAGGAAATGCCGAGTTGGACAAAAGAACAAGAGAATTCTCCATGCTGGAAGATTTAACTGTCCCATTTCACAGATGAGACAACAGTGTCACAGAGAGGAAAAGTTACTTGGCTAAAGTGACCCAGTAAGTTAATAAGAAAGTTAAGACATAAACCTAGATTTCGTAACTCTCCGCTTGGGCACCTTTCCCCAACAGGAGGCGCCTGCTCTCCTCATTCAGAGCCTCCCCTTAAGGCACGACTAGGATGAGAAAAACCACTCATCCTAAAATACAGCCCTGGCTTTTAGGGTAAGTTCAATTTTTTTTTTTAATGGAAGCTATTATGGTTAGTACAAATTCAGTCTGTTGACCAAGTTCAAAACACTGCATGAAATGCAAAATCGAACTTCAAATATCTAGCTGCCTTTAATTAGCTACATACTCCCAATCTCTCAGGTTAGTTAATACTTTATTATGGGCTGTTATAAACTCTAGAAAGCGAAGGCTTTTTTCCATTCCATCACACTGATTGGCAGGAAGTATGTCTTAAGCATCCAGTGTTTAGATTTATAATTATACTTAATAATAATTCAGCCATTTATAGAAAGAAGAGATACTGTGCCCACGGCTACCTTAGGACTACGGTAGGATAAGCAACAAAAATTTTATTTTTCTTTTTGCTTCTTGTCCATATTTACTAAAATAATGTTTTATTGACATTTTCTTCAATGTCTTGACTTTAATAAAAATTTTCAAGCACCTGTTATAAACAAGGGAATCATAATCTATTAAGATGGAACTGTACAAAACCATAAAACAAGCCAAAAAATTTGACACAAGAAAGGTCAATACAAAGTGCTATGATAGCCCAAAGAGGGGACTCTGCCCAGAGGAAATCAGAAAAGTCTTCACAGAGGAGGTGGCACTTGAATTGATTCTAAGAGGTGAGTAACACGTATCAAGCAAAGAGAAATGATTTGGTGGGAAAGTTCCTGGAAGAGCCACAGAATGGAGATGTCTGGGACAAGGGCATAAAGGGGGGAAGTGGAGGGGGATGGGAAGGGAATGGGGAGCAGAAAGGGTTGGTTGGGGCCAGATTCTGAAGGGTCTCAAATATACTAATAAGTTTTATTCTGTAGTCCACGAGAGGTCATAAAAATCATGAAGCGAAGGGCCTATGTGATCCGAATTACAGTTTTGAGAAACGATTCCTGTATAGTTAATGCATAAATAATATACGGGGGGACACCATCCCCCTAAAAA
Source organism: Globicephala melas (assembly GCF_963455315.2). Taxonomy (NCBI): domain Eukaryota; kingdom Metazoa; phylum Chordata; class Mammalia; order Artiodactyla; family Delphinidae; genus Globicephala; species Globicephala melas. The sequence continues at coordinate 140,467,966 of NC_083314.1, read as the reverse complement.
TAAGATCTGTAAAGGAATGTTTTCAGATCTAGGTGTATGACAGCATGAACTTAAAGTGGGTTAGAAATAGGGAGAATGGAGGAGAGCAGATTCAGAAGACACTCGCACTCTCTCTCTCTCTCTCTCTCTCTCTCTCTCTCTCTATATATATATATATATATATACATTGTACAAATATGACTTCACAGTTTCAAAGTATTTTCCTATATATATGTGATACCATACCCTTGGTCTCAATAGCTCCATGAGGCAGGCAGGGAATGAATCATCATCTCCATTTTACCATTCCTAAAGTGGCAGTGATATGCCAGGGATCACCCAGCTAATACAGCAAAGTTGGGAGCACAGCCCAGGATCAGTGTGGAGCTGCCTCTTAAACTTTCGAAGACTTTTTAAAATTTCATTTAGTGATCAGCTCAAGACACCTGGCCGTGTTTTCTCCAGGAATGAATGTGTGTCTATCTTCTCATCTTCTCTCCTACACTTTGAGGGCAGGATCTGCCTCTAGTATTTCTTTGTTATCTCTTTGTATTTATCTCAATAAATACCGAAGGACAGATAAGATGGACAGCTGAGTCCCAGGACTGTTCTCATCTGTAGTTTCCCCCGACCACAGAGAATGATAAATAGGCAATCATCCATTTTCCCCTTGCTTCTGTGAGCATTTCCCATTCATCACCAGTCCACAGTGGAGGAACAGCGCTTGCCATGACTCCTGTGATCTAAGCTGCCTCCTGCCAGCTGCTCTGCATTCTAAGTGTGAAGGATCTGGACAAAATGCGCTTGCTCTCAGGCCTGTTTAACTTTTCCATCGGTCTGTGTTTGTCAAAGCTTCATGCCAACTCTGTCAGAAAAAGAAATGCCACAAAACTTCTTTGAGGAAAGGGAAAAAAAGACCTACTTTATACACTTGCTCTCATGCAAATCACACTCCCATTCAAATCCCAGCTGAATAGGAGTCCTGCAATAGCCTGGGAAATACACAGAGCCTGTAACCCAAGTGTAGGCTGCTTCACTCAAATTGTTGCATTTCCCTGCCCTTTTAACTCCTTTGGAGAAAACCCATAGGAAGAATTAACAATACAAATCCGAAGTCGCTATCCCCCAGTCATTCCATTTCTGTACGAAATCGGCAAAGTAGTCCCCTGCCGCGGTTTTCTGCCCTTTTCTTCTCAGGCTCTACAGAATTGGAGTTGGGATGCTCTGTGAGCATATTTTCAATCAAAGTGGATGCATGGTCCAAGCTACCAGCTCCAAATAGATTCTAGCAAAGCAGTTCCCCTGGAATCTTAGTAAACAGTCTCTGCGAGTGATGAAGTAGCTGAATTATTAATACAATGTGTTACGCCACCCACCAAAAAGAGTTGAGACAGGCAGAGCCGACCAGGTTCTGAGGAAACTGAAATGAACTCTAACCCCCTCCTCCTCCATAGGTTGTTGTGAAATTCAAGCCAGTTAACAAACCCCTTGCATGATTGCCTGCCAGGGATGTACAGCAAAGTTCATGCCCTTCCCCCTTCCAGCCCAGACGTTTTGAGTCTAATATCTATCCTCTAGGAATTTACAAAGAAACAGGCAATACTAAAAGGGGCAAAAGGCTTTAACCCCCAAATCACACTTGAACACTTTACAAGGTCTAGTCATTTCATTTTAAAATTTTCTGGCTGGCTTGCTCGCTTCATATGCTTATTATTGAAAATAGCAGTCAGTGCAAATTTCAACGCGAGTCTTCACTGTGGGAGGAAAGAGGAGACATAGGTGCTGGCTGGTTCTTGTCCCAGGCATTCCACCATTTTCCAGATGCAGGATCCCCAGCAAGTTCCTCGACCTTTCCCAAGGGCAACTGCCACATCTGTAAAATCAGTTACAGCGATATCTCCCCTCCACAGTTGTAGGCTTTGATGAGATGCGTGAATGTGCCTGACTCTAGTGCAAGGGTTCAAAGATGTTCCTTTCCCGGACTTTTTCCTGTTGACACTTGGAGAATGATATCCTGGGTAGGGTGGTTTGAGTGTTTTGTTTTGCGGGCTTTTCAGGGCTGGGGAGCTGAAGAAAGAGCTAGAATGAGAAAAATGAATTGAGGCAAGAAGAATATTTACATTCAAATTCTCAGATGCATATGCTATCATTTGGTAGAACTGTTCAATGAAAGGGATTATTAATTAATAATAAATGTTTGGATTTCACAGCTGAGGTCAACACAACCACAAACATCCAATTTAAAGCAAAATTATAATTAAAGGGTCTTCAACTCCATCAGTGGCCTTCGGAAAATTAAACCCTAAAATCAAGAGGGCTTATTTTCCCCTGGGATTGAAAGCCCTGTATTTTGAATACTCTGACTCAAGAAGTATACTTTAATTTCCCAGCCAGCCCCAGAGAATTCTACATTCACACAATGCCTACAGTATAGACCGTCCAAAGCAAAGGTTTACTAGAGTGAGTGGGACCCATCATCCCTCCTGCCAGGGCATTGGAGCCACTCTCTTCAGACAGATTTAAATGAGAAAACTGCTATACAAAAGATTCAAGTATAATAGCCCCCCACCTTATTTTCAGGGGATACTTACAAGAGCTCCAGTGCATGCCTGAAACTGTGGGCAGTACCGAACCCTGTACGTACCATGAATTTTCCTGTACATACATCGTTATGATAAAGTTTAATTTAAATTAGTCACAGGAAGAGATTAACAACAATGACTAATAAAACAGAATTACGATAATATACTGTAATAAAAGTTATGTGAATGTTGTCTCTCTCTCAAAATATCTGCTTGTACTGTAGTCTCCCTTCTTCTTGTGATGATGCAAGATGATAAAATGCCTACATGATGAGATAAAGTGAAGTAATGACGTAGGTATTGTGACACAGCGTTAGGCTACTACTGACCTTCCGATGATAAGTCAGAAGAAGGACCATATGCATCGGGTGATCCTGGATCATCAAGTCATAACAACGTGGATGGTTGGATGTCAGTAGCTGACCATGTCACCAGTTGGGGATCCTAGCGAGAGATTTGATCACGCTACTCAGACGGCATGCAAGTTAAAACTTATGAATTGTTTATTTCTGGAATTTTCCATTTAATATGTTTGGACTGAGGGTAACTGAGAACATGGAAAGGGCAACAGCAGATAAGGGAGGACTACTGCAAGTTGGTGACACCTTTGGAAATATTCTTAAATCTCAGCCTGCCAGAAGTTCCTCCCTTTGATTGCGAAACATATGGCTGCTTCAAAAGAAGACACTAGGCATTTAATCAAAATATCCACTAAGGCGAAGATGACAGCAGGACACATGCAAGGATGAGAAAGAATGTATTAGGCCGTTCCTCCCTAGAAGCCTACGAAAGCCAAAATGACCAAAACAGCTACTTTGGGCCAGTGTCTAATGAAATCCACTGTGTGGCTGGAAGCACTCCTGCCACTTCCTGTCAGTGGTTGCTAACTTTACAACAATGTGGGTCATTTGTGGGGAAGAGGCTACTGGGGGAAGTTCTATTTACTGCATTTAATGAAGATGCCGCATCCACAGCCACTAACCAGAGAAGCTCACAATCTCTCAGTGTGACCCAAAAGTTACGCCAAACCACCAAGACAGCAGACAGAGCCCACGGGACAAACAGGGTCACTAACAGAGAGACCCATTCCTGCTCCCTGATATGAGTGACAAAGGCCTTGTTCAAGTCTCTCCTTCCTTTAAGAAGCCTTCCCAGGATCCAGCGGGCTTCCTCTGCCCTAAATCCAGAGCTGCTTGTGCATTCTAGACTGTCCAACCTTTTCACCATCAAAGATGCCTTGCAGTTCCTTCTCGACCCTCTGTGACATCTATAAGATGTCTTTATTTACCAGGTAAACTATATTTAAATCATTTCTTCACTTCTGTCAATCAAAGCATGGGAAGTGTCAATCACATCCCCTGATGAGTGGAAATAACCAGCGAGACCAGAGTGATCTGCCAGTGTCACTCCACATTCAGATCACAAGCACAGAACGCCAGTGCTGTGACCAGTCCAGGCAGAGGCTGCTGTTCTCGGTTAGTCTAGGCAAGTTAATCATTGAAAAACGTACAGGACATGTTAGGTATTTTTGAAGTCCTAAAAAGAGCACGAGATGCCCTGTGATTGCCCTAACAGACCTTGGCAGGTCCAGAGAACCCAGGGTGAGAATCATGAGTCTAACTCATTTTGGACAATTCATCACGTGTTGCTGATGTGAAAGCTGGCAGGGAATAGTGGGGAAAACTTGGGCTTCAGGCCTCAAAGCAAGAGGGAGGGGATATGGGGATATATGTATACATATAACTGATTCACTTTGTTATACAGCAGAAACTAACACAACATTGTAAAGCAATTATACTCCAATAAAGATGTTAAAAAAAAAAATGGCCTCATGAGACAGACTTTTCAGGTCTGACCCCAACTCAAACTCACCTGCTGTGTAACTTCTGGTGAGTTATTTTTTAACATCTCTGAACCTCAGTTCTGTCAATGGAGATAATAGTAATGAAGACTTCATAGGCTCACTGGGAGAATTAAATAAGAGAACGCATGCACACTGCTTTGCCCGGTGAGAGGTACATACTTGCACTCAATAAATGTTAGCAATTGTCATTATTTAGTCAGGCTTGCTTGAGTCCAAATCCCAGGCCTAACACCTATTAGCTGTGTGAACTTGAGCAAATCATTTACCCTCTCTGAGTTGCAAAACTGGTTATTGACATCTACCTTATTTTGTTATTGGAAAGATTAAGTGAGATATCAACTAAAACTCCTAATAATAAAGGTTGAGTGCCTTTTCCTCACCTTCTTGTATTCTATGTGGTTTAATTTTTCACGCACTTATAGCTTAATCTTCACTGTAATTTTCAACTTGACACTCCAACCAGTTTCTAAAGATCTGTGTTTGTGTCTTATACCCTTTAATATCACCCAGCATCCCACACATGAATCTAAAAGATGCACAGTAATTTTAGTTTTTGAGATGATAATCATGTATAACAGCCACATCTCCAGGGGGGAAAGGGGATGGGAAAAAAAAAAAATCAACCTTATCAGGAACTACAGTTCTATTTCATGGTCTTAAAAATATTGTAAAGCTAATCCAAGGAATAGAGATTTTTAATATTTGTACTTTTAACTGTTTTCAGGGTACTCTGAAGATCTAAGGCTGCTTTTCATTTTGCTGAAGCAGGAATCTGCTTGTCACACACCCTGGTTTGTGGAAGCACGTTACTCAGCGGGTGAGGGGGTCTAGCTGACCACCCAGCATCTATTCCTCAGGCAGCTTTATTGTTCTCTGCTCACTCATCGTAAACCCACTGACACTGCTAAACTGACTGAAAACTCTGTTTCTTTGTGAAATATTCTCTGACAAACAAAGCAGCACTAGAGTGGTTTCATGAATATGTTAATGCCAAAGGTCTTCGGTAAACCTTTTGTATTTTTTCCATACATATTTTAATTAATCTTACGATACTTCCAAAATGGTGTAGGCACTATGGAAAATAGTTTGGCAGTTCCTCAAAAAGTCAAGCACAGGAACCATATCGTCCTGCATTTCCACTCCTAGGTAAATATAACCGTGAGAATTGAAAATCTATGTCCAATAGCGCAGGGAGATCAGCTCGGTGCTTTGTGACCACCTAGAGGGGTGGGATAGGGAGGGTGCGAGGGAGACGCAAGAGGGAGGGGATATGGGGACATATGTACACGTATAGCTGATTCACTTTGTTATACAGCAGAAACTAACACACCATTGTAAAGCAATTATACTCCAATAAAGATGTTAAAAAAAAAAGTAGATGAAGTACTAATACCTGCTGAACACACATGCTGAACATACATGCTACGATACGGATGAACCTTGAAAATATTATGCTGAGTGAAAGGCAAGGAAACAAAGTGGATCAGTAGTTGCCATGGGATGGGGGAGGAGGAGGGTAAATGTGGAGTGACAGTTAATGGGTACAGTTTTTTTGTTGCTGCAGTGATAAAAATGTTCTAAAATTGATTGTGGTGATGGTTGCTCAACTCTGTGAATATACTAAAAGCCAGTGAATTGAACACTTTAAGTGAATCAATGTTATCGTACATAAATTAGATCTCAGCAAAACTGTTTTAAAAATACCATTATAACTCAAGGAAAACCGTTTCTCTAAACCAAGAGGATTTCCAATGGCCCATTTATTTTAAGGGGCTTTGAGAAATTTAAAAATTCCAGAGCAAAATATATATTAATTAAATAAATTATGTATATAAAAAACTTAGAGACTCATCTTTCTAATAAGGCTATGAACATAAAGAAGCATTCACTAATCCTATAATACAGGCTTCACAGGTCTCTACAAACACTGCCTTTAAAGTGTTCGTGGAGAGAGAGGCATCACCATGGTTCAGAGGCTCCCAACCAGGAGATCAGGAACCCCCCCCACCATCTCCCTCACCCCCCCCAATCTCCTTTAATCTCCTTGTCACCCATCCTTCTCCTCTCTGTCCCCTGTACCTCAGGTTCATTTCTAATCTGGCTTCCAAATGATCTCCCTCCTTGGCCTCCAATTTCCCTCCCCTCAAACACAAATCAGATTAAATTAATCCCCTCTTAAAAACTGCGCATGAATATGTTAATGTCAAACATTGCCTGTAAAACTTTGGTAATTTTTTTTTTCCTTACACATTTTAACTAACCTTACGGTACTTCTAAAATGGTGCAGCTGCTATGGAAAAACAGTTTGGCAGGTCCTTAGAAAGTTAAACATGGAGTTACCGTATGACCCAGCAATTCCACTCCTAGGTATATACTGTGTTTGGTTTCTGTATGAAATTTTCCATAATAAAAAGAAAAATGAAAACGAAAATACAACCTCATTCGCTGGTCCTCCAAATTAAAGTTCAAGTCCCTTAGCGGCCTGCCATTTATAGCTCCCCTTTTTAATCTGGCTCCTAACTATCTCTCCAGCCTCATCCCCAACATTCTCTTTCCCCACCAACTCAATGCAAATACACAGCACTTACACTCCAGCCTCCAACCACCCACCCTTCCCAAAAACGTTCTTGTTTCTAAGTCTCAGCATCCGTTGCTCTCTCTGCTGCAATACCCTTTCCCACTCCATGTAATGAAGGCTATTATTTCTCTAACAAGACCCAGCTCCAAGCCCTCAGGCAAACTCATTGCTTTTCACTGTGCAGCTATAGCCCCTCCCTTACCATGCCCAAATCAGCAGCACTAAGTGTGTAAAATTACACAAAAGTCTGTTACCCTTTCCCAACGTGGGAATTCATAAAGCACAAGGAACCCCACCCACCAACCCCACCCCAGGGGAAGAAGGGACTAAGGGGTGTTGCACATAGTAGATGCTCAAGAAACAACTGCAGAAGACAAGACATACCTGAAAGACAGGTACAAACATAGACTTAATTAAATAGGCTCTCTAGAAATTATACTGACTGATGCTAATTTGGGGGCCAGATATAAAGAAACCATCAGTGAGAACAGCTTCCTTCGTGTCAATATAATCATCTGTATTATGTGCTTTAGGGATACATAAACAGGAACAAAAGCATACTGCTTATTATGACAAGGCGCTTACACTGATTTGCATTTCTCTGCAAAACTCTCTAAGCATATAATTTTGTTAATTTGTGACAAGCCTCAAAAACACACTTCCCACCAATACTCTGATTGCAGTGTATACTCTCAAAGCACACAGAAATCATCAAGTTCCTTTCATAAGGTGCCAACTGGATCTTATGTGTGTTGTTTGGTTTGGTTTGGTTTAAATTTGGGAATTCTAATGCAGATCATAATTTATAATTTAACTTGGACCTAAAGGAAGAATAGTTTCACAAGGATGTTTCAGAAACTGACCTAGCCTTCTTTTGAATGTTGGGACCACCAACTCATGCATGACCTTGAGAAAATTATTTCATCTGAGACTCAGTTTCCTCCCCAGTCAAAAACAAACACTTCGAAAACGTGGGCTTCTCTTTCTTCTCTCCTGGGACACATCATCTGAAAAAGATGGTGCCTGTTCAAGTTCAAATCAGTCAGCAGTGATCTTTGGTAATAAGCACCTTCTAGAACAAGGGCCAGTGGAAGAAAAGTGATCTATCAAAAAAACTGCCTAGTCCTTCAAATTTGCCCCATGTGTCTCTGCCCTCACTAAACTATCATCCTCTGATTTGGGTTAAAAGTTAAACCTGTTTGTCTTGTTCCTCTTTTAATTGACCCAGGAAAGACAAAAATGAGAATAGGGCTCTCTGGAGAACCACCTCATAAATGATAATCAAGTTTCGAACTGACAAGTACGCACCAGAAAAGCAAAATGGTATAAAGGCAAGACCTTGGTTCTAGGTCCTGCCCTTTCGCTATCACCAGACAATTACTAACCAGTCCAAGCATCCAAGTCTTCCTATGTGAACCAAGGGCACTGACTAGGACGTGGTGACAATGACAACAGCAGCTGGTGAGTGCACAACGCCACACACTATACCAGGCATCGCCTCGCAACTTCACAACACATATTATACCATTTTACAGATGAGAAAACCGAGGCTTCGGAGACAGTCACAACTTGCCTAACCACGTACAGCTAATAACCCTAAGCAAACTCCCACCTATCTGTCTCCAAAGCCTGTGCTTCCCCCTTGGACCTCCCACCTGTCCCCTGCTGAAAGAGGCCTATTTATCTGACTGAGATAAAAAATGACTTGGTATTATTGATAATGAAATCCCCAAGGTACTTTCAAATTCTAAAGCATCCATGAATCTAGGCACTAAAGAATTGCTCCGATGGAATTTTCTTTATTACGTCCACCGAGATGCTCAGTCAGCACACTCCAAGCTGTTCTGCAACTATTTCTATTGGGCCCTGCAGAACATATTTGTACATATTTGGACTCAAAAAAATGGAAATAAATGAAATGGAATGGAATAGAAAAGAGGGAGTCTTCACTGCATTAACTGCATTGAAAAGTGGGCAGCAAGGTAAGCCGACGAGAGTTCTGGAAAATTTAGTGACTACTTACTAGCTGGGCACCGTTGTGCAAGTTACTTAACCTCTCTGAACTGCAGTTTCCTCCTCTCTAAAAGGAATCTACTATCTATATTACATGGTTGACCTGAACAATAAGTACGTTCACTACCACAGTGATTCCCTTCCTCAAGAGATATGGAGAGTGCCCTGGACGACAAGCATTTTGATTATTTTTAATCATGTTGCTCTTTTTAGTTATTTTTTCTTCCTCTGGGCTTTCAAAAGACACATATAAGAGTTGACACTAAAATAGGCCATTTGTCCAAATTCCCTCCCCGACAAAGGTGTATTTATCTTTCCCTTAAAATGATATAGCCATGTCCCTTCCAGAGGGGAAGAAGGTAACCACCAAAGACTCTTGAGGTTCCTGCACTGTGACTTTTCCCAAACCTGCCACTGCTTTTCTCTGGCTAATAGAAAACATTTGTGTTCCCTCTGTCTGGTTTTTTCTTGGGATTCTCTTCACAATTGTTTCCCCTAATATATTTCAGGCAACTTTGCTGCCAAAATATTAAATTCATAGAACCATCGAGGAGTAAGGACACCGGGAAGGAAAGGAAAATGCTATTACTGTGAATAATAATAGCTACATAATACCCGATAATGATTTAGTGCTTTTTACCTCTTCGAAGTGCTTTCAGATTTGTTTTTTTGTTTTGTTTTGTTTTTTTTTTTTGCTTTCAGATTTGTGATCTCATCTGAGCCTCACCATATACGAGGGTCACAGGTTTGCTTTTGTATTTTACAGATGAGGAAACTGAGGCGTGAAAGGTTAAATAATTTTTGCCCATGTCACATGTGTAGATGACTTTATGTCAGGATTCAAACCCAGACCTGGGTGAATCCGAAGCTTGTGTTGTTGCTACAACACTTTGCCAAGCTAACTTTGATCTTGTAAAGGCTCTCTCTAGAAGCCGCATTCATTCATTTCACTGTTTACTCATATACAAACTTCAATATCTCAAAAGAAAATATTTATAGAGTTAACACTTCATTTATCCAAAGTGGTCACTTGGCCTACAACACTACAGAGAACTCAGTTTAAAAAGAAATAAAAATCCCAGTCTCTTAGCAGTTAGGAGACACCAGCAAGTCCTTGCACTAAAAATCAGACCTTCAGGCCAGCACCCAGAGGTAATTTTTCCTTTTGAAAGGATTCTAACAATCTTAAATATTTTTTTTAATTGGAGTATAGTTGATTTACAATGTTGTGTTAGTTTCAGGTGTAAAGTGATTCGGTTACACATATACCTATATTCATTCTTTTTTATATTCTTTTCTCATATAGGTTATCACAGAATATTGAGTTGAGTTCCCTATGCTATACAGTATGTCCTTGTTGGTTATCCCAAGTACGGTTATCCCAAGCTCCTGATTTATCCCTCCCCTCCACGTTTCCCCTTTGGTAACCATAAGTTTGTTTTCCATAGCTGCAAGCCTGTTTCTGTTTTGTAAATAAGTTCATTTATATCATTTTTTAAAATTAGACTTCACCTATGAGAGATATGTGATGTCTGTCTTTGATATTTGATATGATATTTGTCTTTCTCTGTCTGACTTCACTTAGTATGATAATCTCTAGGTATCTTGAATATCTTTATTGGAAAAGACAGGTGTACTGGCCACAAACAGAAAGAAAAGTACAGACAACCTAACAATTCAAAACGTGCCAGAACATGCGATCCCTCTACATAAACCAACTGCCCTTCAAGACATTAGCTATTAAACAACACAGTGATTCTCAAACTGGCCTGATAAGAATCACCAGAAGCTTTTATAAAACACAGAATCCTAGGCCCTGGTCCAGAGCCTAGTGAATTTGAATCTCCTGGGAAGGAGCCTGAGAAATCTGCATGTCACACCAGATGGGTCTCCTTATTAGCTGAGTTGGTGAAGTACTGACACAGGAGGCATCCCCCAAATTATCACTCCTCAAATAATGTGTACCAGGTTGACATGACACCTAGGGCAGGGTGTCGCCATAAACATGACTGCCTCCACGGGGAAGAAGCCCTCAGCTATGGTATCATTAGCATCATGCTATGAACAGGGCTTGCCAGCCCAAACAACTGCACAGGAAGGGGGAAAGAAAGAATCTCAAATTGACAGGAAGTCAAAAGGGCTAAAAGTGGAAAAGGCCACCAACTCTGGCTTTAACAGTCTCCCACAAAGGCAGCTATAACCCTATGGTATATCTCAAGTATAAGAGAAAGGGATGGAAGAGCTAAGGAGAAAAAAAAACGAAAAACAAAAGAAACTAGCCAATCCAGACAATAAAGGTTTTCAACCATCCTGGAAGAGTCAGCAGGGCTGACTCTGCATGGGTTGGAAGGAGGCACTCAGTAGATATCTGGGGAGGGGGACAAGGAAGAGACAGGGGACAGAGCAGAGAAGCTCCACATGGATTTAGCAAATCTCTGCATTTGTGCTACAGCCGTGCACTGCCATTTGTGCTTTCTTTGGAACCACTGTCTCATGGGGTAAAAAGGCGTCCTCAAACTTTGGGAATTACTTAGTGTTAGAACGACCCCAAATCAAAACGATACCTTGGGGAGACGAGACCGTATCACTGACCAGAAGAGTTGAACCACCTTTATCCATCTGCTTTGGTGCAAATGACTAACTGGAAAACGTGGAGAGGCAGGACTTTCTGCAAACCGAGCTTTAGAATTTTCTAATGATCTGAGTTTCAGGGTTCTTCAGATGAGGGAAGAAAAGGGGGATGGACTCCAGTCATGCTCACTGAGGATTAGAGATCAACTCAAATTGACTTCAGTGTGTACCTCAGTTTTCTCATCTATAAAATGGAGATAATCTCTTCATCAGAGTTGAAGTGAAAAGGACGTAAGCTCATTCATCTGAAAAAGAGGCTAACAGGGCTTAGAAAGACAGTAGATGCTCATTCCTCCTTGCCTGGGAATATTGTCTGCTGCTCTCTTGTAACCTGGTAGAGCAGAAGGAGTGCATAAAAAAACAGAAGGCCATACTTTTATGCAACTGAAAGGAAAACAAAATCGATTTCAGAAAAACTACTATGCAAAGATTCATAACTGTGTTTATAAAAGCAATAATCGGCAAAGATGCTATTTTCTGAGACATAAACCTCCATTGGTGATTCTCTGACACCAGATTCCTTTGGTCCTCAAAGGAGAGTGGACTTCTGTTTTTTCACCAAGAATTTAACATTCCAAAAGGTATGTGAAACAAGTTAAACTGCTTGCATATTTCCACTTACATAACACATATATTGCACATCAGCTTTTATTTTTTCCAGACACAAGGAGAGGAAGCTTGGTATATATTCCTGTGAGAGAATAAACAGAAAAATGTCTCCCTTTTTCATATATTAGGGCCTTGTAATCCAGACCATATGATCAATACACTATATAAAAATTAAATCATACTGACAGTCCCAGGCAGAAAGTGAACCAAGTAGAAACAATTTTTTAGGACTGTGATGTGTGGAATATTAAAATCACATGTTGTGTTAATAATTTTCTTTTAGAAGCCAAATAGAGTTCTCCTGCATAAATTTCTCAAGTAAATGTTTACCTTACAGTGTTTCCTATTAAGGGTGGTCGAGAGGCATTAAATTAGTGATATTGTAATTTGGCCTATGCATAGGGGAGACACATTGAAAATGACTTGGTTGACATTAGGTTAATGGCAAGGCATATACCTTAAAACGGATAGCTATGTGCTCCTTATGGTAAAATACAACGTCCTGGTATCTTATTAACTTTTTTTTTTCAGTAAACAAAAATCATTTGCTCAAAGAGGCCAATAGTGAGTAAACTTAACAAACAGCCAGGTATAGAATATTAGTTTTGAAGGGGACACAGGGAGAGTTGGGGCAGATGAAGAGCTGTAATGTGCAAACATACACCTTACTTAACACCTTCAATGTACAACAGTATCTTGGGATTTCTGTGTCCCCCGCTAAACTATAGCTGATAGGTGTGTCTTTTTGCAAATTCCTTCACACTTTTTCCTTTGATAAGATACACCATCTCGTGGGACTGCCTTCTGAAATCAGAAGAGTGGAAAGAGGAGGGGAGTTCAATAAAACTGTCCGAAGGCTGTCAAGTGTGTTCTAGCTCTGCTTTCCTAATCACCAAGTAGGAGGTAGGAGGGTACAGGGAACAGACAGTCTAGAAAGAATTCACCCTACCACGAGGGAACAAAACACATCAGTGAACACTGGGAAGCCCCAGACAAGTTTACAGCAAACAGCTTCAATGTGTTTGTGTTCCTGGTACTCCCCCAGGACCAGGGAAGGTCTCTTAAACATTCAATAGCTTGGCAAGGGGACTTTTAAGTACTCATCTCTGCACTGTGCAGAAGCCAGTGGCCTTCAGGAAGGTAGGCCCCCCAGTGACAATTCCTTTACATAACATCTTAATGCTGAATTGATACAAGGAGGTGGGAATGGGATTTGCCACCTGAACTACAGTCACCTTTCTTCCCTTCCGCAGAGCACAATTTGACCTTCAGCTGTCTCTGCATATCCAAAGGGGGCCATTCTTATATTTAAACTCCAAGAGTCCTTTCTTTCTTTGACTCTCAGAATTTACTATGGACAGTCAAGCCAAGGACAGATGGACCTCAGTAAGGATCCTGCTACAGAGTCATGAACGCAGGGTCATTGGACTCCAGCCCAAGAAGTCTCTGGTTTGCACACTCTGCATGGACAACTCCATTTCAAAGGGACTTGAGCTTCCGTGCAGGAGTTCTATTTTAAGGGGAACAGGGAACACAGATGTTTCTTCAGTTAGCAGAGTTGGCAGAACAGCTCCTGGACCAAATCCGAGTTCTTAATGCAGGAAGGGGCCTTAGAGAGCATCTAGTTCAAGCCACTCACTCAACTGATGAGGAAACTGAGGCCAGAGAGGCAGTTAGGTGGCACCCCCGGCAAGTGGCAGAGTGGTGGTGTCCTGATGACAAGTCCTGCACGCTTCCCATAACACCATGATTCGCTTAAAAAAAAAAAATCTACACTTACTTCAATCTTGGAACTCCTGTAGATTCTTGCCAATAGCCACCCCCTGCCCCAGGGGCGAGTTCATAAATCCTCCTTTCCCTCCCACTCCATTCCATTTACTCCTGCTCTTCCAGCTGTGCTTCCAACTAGTTTGGAAAACAGAAGCGGGCTACAGCCTCAGCTTTCTGGGAGTACAATTAATTGTGGTCCCGATGCATGAACCGTGGCTAGCTTTCCCAGTGCCTCAGTTGCCTCATCGGTGAAATGGACCTCCTCGCCCGTGTTGCACCGAGTCAGGGAGAGGCAGTACTCCCTGGCACACAGTAGGCGCCTAAAAAGTGACTGCTGGATCGGTACCCAGCATCACGCCCCTCGAGAGCACCCTCCCAACCCCCGGGGGGCGTTCAGGATAGCGGCATGAGAAAAGGCCCAGGCAGCCCCGGCGGAAGGGCTGAATGTTTACATTCGGCCGGGGGAAGGCAGCGTTCTACAGGCTGGAGCCCAGCGCTCCAGGAGATCCATCTTACTTGGATGGAGGGCAACCAGCTCTACGCCGGCTCCGGGTCCTGGTTCCACCGATTTCCCCTATCCTAACAGGCCGAGCCCACGCCTTTCGTGGGATTCTGGCCGAGCTTCCAACCGGAGGTCGGCTTTTAGGATTCGGTGTCCAAGTGGCCCGCGAAAGCCTACAGCGCTCCCGACACTCCTTTACAGGCCGGGGAGGCGGCGGGAACGGGGAGGGCGGGGACCCGGGGGCCTGGAGCGGCGCGAAGGCTCTGCGAGAAGCCTGCGGGCGGCCCCCGGGGCGGACTGCGCGGCGCAGCCGGGAGAGGCGGCCCGGCGCGCAGCCCCGGTCGGGCTGGGACGCGCGCCGGGCGCCGAGGGCCGGAGGGACAACGGGGCTGGGCTCACCCATGAAGAGGCAGAAGAGGTCCAGGCAGATGAGCAGCACCCGCTTGCTGCCGCCCTTCCTCGGGCTGTTGTTGAGCGCCGGGCTGCCGCCGTTCTTGCTCTCCGCGACGATCGCCTTGTCGTACTTGTAGTTTTGCATGGCGCTGGTCAAGACGCCCCGCGACAGCAGTCACACACCCAGACGCCCGGGTCGCCTCCCGGCCGAGGCTGCTCGGGGCGCGGCGGGAGAGTGCGGCCCCGCTGCCCGCTTCCAACGGCAGGCGGTGGTGCTTTCTGCTCCCCTGGGGCTCCTCTGCTTTTCCTGCCTCAATCCCGAATCGTTCGAAAGTCCAGGGGGGAGAGAGACAACTCCCGAGCAGAAACTTCTGCAGCGCCGCGCTGCCCCGGACGCGCAGGGCTCCCGTTTCTGTGTGCAAAGCAGCGAGCGGGCAGCGCTGGCCCTCGACCACCCTCCTCCGCGGCTGGTTGCTTAATGAATGGGAGCTGCGCGGAGCCCAGCTGCGCGGAGCCCAGCCACGCCGAAACGCTGCCGCAACTCTAACTTTCCTCCTCCTCCTGCTGCTGCTGCTGCCGCCGCAGCTGCCGTTGTGATCGCCTGGATTTGTTTTCGGCAGTTTTATTTCAAGAGGTCCTTTAAAAAGAAAGAGGGACCTCCTTACTTGGCTCAGAAGAGATTCCGAAAGCACAGCCCCTTCCTTAAGCAGCCGAAGACGTAGGATAATTAAGGCCACATTTTCCCCCACCCCTTTCCAAAAAAAAAAAAAAAAATCCTAAAAGGAAAAGTTACTCTCAAACCAGAGAATCCGGGAGCCCCTAGCGTTCAGAAACACTAAATTGTCACAAAAGGAAAAATAAATAAATAAATAAAAGAATAAAAAGAAACATTTTCTTGCCGGCCTTGGGTCAGGTAAAAGTTGAGGCTGTGCAGCTCAAAAGCATTTCTCCTCCCTGACACATTTGGGGCTTTCAAGTCTTTATTTTGGTTTGAATCATATTATCCCGAAAATACTCAAAGAAAAAAAAAAAGTTTTTTAAAGATCTTAACACCCAGCACCGGGTACTGGGGTAGATTCTGAGGATACGAACAGGAAAAGGACTGCACGACTCTGGAGCTAGACCCTGTGGACTGGAACCTTGGCCGTGGCTCTGTGCCTTGGTTTCCTCATATGTAAACTGGAGATAATAACTGTTTCTCCTAAATAGAGTAATTGTGAAGACTTAAATAGCTAACCCATGTAACGCCTAGAACGGTGCCAGGTATATAGGTGTTAACTATGACTTTTATTCCTGTTTCCAGGGTGAACGAGTCCCAAGCCCTACAACCCCCTGCTAGTTCAGCTGGCCCCCAGCCTGCTTGTACAACTACGAGGGGTAGTTTTGGGGGCAATCTAATGCTTTGCCTTAGAGGTTGTCATGTGCTTTTAAATTAGTTATTTTATGTGAATTAATTTTTCTTCCAGGTAGACTATAATCATTTCCAAGGCAAGGGCCTTTCCTTCTATCTTCTGTAGTGCCTAGCAGAAAACTGGGCACACAGTACAATAAATAGGTATTTCTTCCAGATGTCTCTTTTTGTACATCCAGAAACAGAAATAGTTGTAGCTTCTTTATATGTTATATTGTTCATGTTCTTTTTTTATCCTGACTTGTTCTGGGGTTCAGTAACCCTATATCCAGCCACCCCCAGCCACTTGACCTTTCTCCAATAGTCCTTTCCCACTCCACACCCCGTCCTCCTTTTCCCTCTGCCTGTAATGTACATCCATCCCTTCTCTAACTAGCAAAATTCTTCTCTTGCTTTAGGGTACTCTGAAATGTCACCTTCTCTCTGAGCCCTTTCTTGATCTCTAGACAGAATTAACTTCACTTTCAACACTCTATTTATAAGACTCTTGTGGCACTCATCACAGTCTGATTTGGCGTTATACTTAGGAAAGACTAGTCCACTCTACAGATTATCAGCTCCAAAGCATCTCCCAGGTACCTCGCACAGAGTCTGATGCCTGCAGAATTAAGCTTAAGTCCAGACTGCACAGCAACCATTGGGCTGGCAAAGAAAGGCAAAATCGCTGTCTTCTGGAAGCAAGAGTAATTGAATCTCTGAGACAGATTTGGAGCTGCAGTATCTAGCGGCAGATCAGACACAGCATTCTCAATCAAATAGCAGCAAGTCAAAGCCAGGGAAACCAGAAGAACAAATTCCTTAGACGGCTTTACCAGGAGAAATACCTTCTCTTGACATGTTAAAATAGCAGAAACAATACAAAACCGATTTCACCATTACTGACATTCTGAAAGGAATTCTGGGCTCCTGGTGTCTTCCCTTTTGCCCACTCAGCACTCCTTGTCATGATAATCACCCTTGAAGTTCTAAGTCACCAAGCCACATCTTTGGAATCCCAAACGAAAAGTAAGAGCAAACCCCTGAAACTTCAGGAGCCCACTCTGATCTTTCCCTCCTTTGAGTTTCAAAAGTCCTAGGGCATCTGTGCCACTGACAGCCACGAATATTCCACTGTAGAGTCCTCTGTTCTATTATTTGAATTTTATAGTCACCTCCCTTTACATTTCCTGTCTGTTTTTCCTTCTCTGTGAAATGACTTTTATTAATTTAAGAACAGGCATTTTTAAAAGCCAGACTTTTACTGTAGTTAAATGGTATTATAACTCAGCAGTCACTGTTGGGCTCTTTAAAGTTACTGGGCAAGATTGATGGTAAACTTCAGCTGGCACTGGATTGAATACTAGGAACCTTTTTGGCTTCAAAGGTTCCCTGGATTAAATTCAGCTACTTATTAAGAAAGATAAAAATCTGTTATTCCAGGAGCGAATAAAAGGGAAAATAAATGGATGTTTAAATAAGAGCTTTATATTTCCATTCACAAGGCACTGGGGGCTATTTTTTTTCATAACAAAAAGATCATAGTGTTAATTGGTGCATGTAGTTGGGTGCAAACAATGATTACATTTGGATAACTCTTCAAGGGAACAGAACACTACAGATACTCATTAAAATGGACTTGAACTAGTCATAAATATAGTGTCAATATCATTCTTTATGTAATAGGAAATAAAACAGCCTCCCCAGATGCATCTGAAGGCCTCTTTGCTTTAAATCCTAAAATTGAAGAGTCCAATTAGCAAGTAAAATGCAACAGAACAGACTGGATAGTTTAGAATGGTGTCATTTCAAAGTAATTACATAATTTAAATTCCTGGTAAACATAGCCCACCAGAATGCACACCTGAAAATGACATCCATTTCACTCAACTAGTCTGTATAAAAACTATAACATCAGCGGGGATAAATGCCTTTTTAAGATTAACTTATTATGTGTGGCAACAACAGCACATCATTCTTAAATAACTGATACCTCCCAAGAGATTTAAAAGGCCTTCATTTCTAAGATCTCTCGTTACCTCATAATTTTATTTCTCTCTCTTTTTAACCCCTAACATTTAATAATTAATCATTTTTTATTTTTTGAAAAGGCATGAATTGGCTCTGGAAATACTTAAGGGAAAGGTAACTGAGTTCCTTTACATAAAATTGTGTAGTCAAAAGGTCAGAGCCCAAATTTCCCAAGCCATTGAAATTCACTTAAAGAAACCTAAGTTTGGCCTAACAAGTACCCACTTATCCAAGTTCTTTAAAAGTGTTCCATTCCATCTCTGGTTTTTACCAAACAAAACTTGTTGGCTTGCTGCTCTAAGTGTTGGATTCAATATCACAAGTGCTCCCACTGGACTGAATAGAGGCCTCCAGAGTAATACTCTGGAGAAAAGGCAGGAAGGAGCAGAAGCTTTGAGCATCTTGATGTGCTGTTTGATCTGAGATATGCTCAACAACCTCTCTGAACCTGAATTGCCTCAACTTTTAAATGGGACTGACATTTTTCTCTGGTTCTGGGGACTAAAACATTAATAATGAAATAATACATTTGAAAATACCTAGTACACAATAGGTAGTTGACAAATGTTAATTGAATGTTAATATTTTAAATGAGCACTTTGTTTCTACAATATACCTGTTTTAAACACAGATATTAAAAGTTATTCAGTATAGATTAAGGATTAAAGTCTTGGTGGTTCTTGTATCAGACTGCCTAGGTTGCAAACAAAGATGTGGCAGAGATCTAAAAAGGTGTTTATCCAGTACCAACTCTGAATGTACCATTTAATTTTATTCATTTTTCCCTAGATGCAAAAACACCTTCAGCATCTCTATATCTATCTTTTTTTGAAATGTGCAATTTCTTGAGAATTCTGAAGGTATTGAATCAAACAAGCTTATTTCTTTTAGACAATTTAGTTACAGATTATTTTCTTCAGGATTGTTTGTGAAACTCAAGAAAAGCTATTTACTTAAACTAATAATCTTGTACAAGTGGGAGTACTTTCATTTTAAAGGCACTTTCACATGTATTATTTTATTCTTACAGTTCACCAAAGTAGGTGGGGGCGGGTTGCTATCGTTAGCCCATTTTATAGATGACAAAACTGAGGCAAGCCCATTTAACTGGATAGAAATGGTTTTCCTTGAAGGTAAAATGGAAATGATTCTAACATTAGCTCATGCGGAGTAAAATAGAACCCTTCACAGTTTATAAAGGCATTTACATTCACTGATCTCATTTCAGGTAGATAAGGCAGAGATTATTATCTTCATTTTAGAAATGAAGGTAATGAATTTTTGAAAGATAAGAGATTTGCTTAAAATTGGAGGTAAGGAGATTCCTGAAGGACTAGAATTCCAGATCTCTTCATTTCTAAACTAAAATTCTTTTCTGTACATCCTCAAAAGTGCTCAGAAATTTCTGCTGCTCAACCATGGTTTCACAGAGTAATTTAGAGGGACTGCAGAATTAGCCTCGCGTCTTTACTAAAAAGACGGAGAAGTTTTATGTTGTTTTGTATTTTCTTATAGACTTGGAAAGGAACAACATTGTTGCACCTTGTGTCACTGAAAAGCAAGAATTGGGTTCATTGTGTGTCAAGCAGTTATTTGTTACAAAAAGGGAGCTTGAGAACACAAAACAGTAGTATTACTGTACAGTAGCCTCAGTTCATGTCAATATGTTTACCTTTCTACAAGCAGTCGTCTTTTCTTTAGCTAGAAATTATAGCAGTTAAGAGCTAACTTTATGATAATTCAAAGAGTGAATGCTGTTCATTAATTTTTTTTTTAAAAAAAAAGCAGTCTAGAATGGACAGAGGAACTTGCAAATAAAGATGTGGCAGTTCGTCTCCAGAATGGGTAATACTGGAGCATGGCTGATAACTCAAAAGGAGACTGATGCTGCCACCTTGTGTCGCTGTAGAAAAATGCTGGGACTCCCAAAGTGAAAATTGTCATGGTTGGGGGATGGGGAATGGCTGTAATGGGAATTCAGAATTTTTATATCATATGTGAAATAATAATAGCCCAGACTTTTTGATATTTTCCTGATCCAGTATTTATCATTCATGTGACAAGTATATATTGAGTATCTGATATGTACCAAATAATTTTAGGAGCTAGGGATATGTCAATGAACAAAGCAGACAAGAATTACTGTTCTCATTGAGGACGGATAATTAGGTCTCTAATTATCTCATATGTATGGACTCATTAAACAACTCTATGAGGAAGGTTTTGCCGTTTTACAGATAAGGTTACTGGGGCACAGGGAAGTTAAGAAACGAGTCTAAGATTATGAGGTTACTGAGTGGTAAAGCCTGGATTTGAACCTGGGCTGTCTGATACAAGAGCCATTGAGACTTTAATCATTAATCCACACTGAATAACTTTGTCCTCTGTCTAAGGTACACAAGGGAAAGATCAGTGGTTTCTCCAAGTGACACTTTAGCTGTGTGTGTCTGGGAAGAAGGGTAGAAGATGTGAACAGTTCTGTGTTTGTGTGTGGGTATACACAAACATACACATTTATGTGCATTTACTGAATTCATATGTATACATATTCTATATACCTATTCACATACATTATGTGTGTATTTATTCACTGTATATACATGGGTGTTTATTCATTCGTTTAATCACTCACACATTTTCATGAGCACCTGTTCTACACTAGAATTCATGCTAGATGCTAGAGATAATCAAATGAAAAGCTTATGGTCCCTTTCCTCAAATGACTCATTTTTAGTAGGAGAAAAACATAACCAAATACTGGCAATATTATCCTGACTCTCATCACATTTTATTATAAAGACTTAATTGATTTCTTCAAAAGCCTGTACTCGGGCTTCCCTGGTGGCGCAGTGGTTGAGAGTCAGCCAGCTGATGCAGGGGACACGGGTTCATGCCCCGGTCCGGGAGGATCCCACATGCTGCAGAGCGGCTGGGCCCGTGAGCCATGGCCGCTGAGCCTGCGCGTCAGGAGCCTGTGCTCCGCAACGGGAGAGGTCACAACAGTGAGAGGCCCGCGTACTGCCAAAAAAAAAACAGCATGTAATCTTCAGACAAAAGCCAAACCTTTGTGCTTAGCATGGTACGTAATAAGTCGTCAAAAAGTAGTTGTTGAATAAAAGGCTAGCAGAGAGTTATAAGTTCCACATAGGGCCATGAGGGAAAGTTTCACAAAGCAGATAAGGCAGGGCTGCATAATAAGGCTGGAAAAGACATGTAATAACTTGAATACATAGAAACAAAAGAGTTAAACCATTCATAAAACTTAATCCCAGAAGGATCATTGATATAAACATGAACGATAAAATACAGCTTTTAGAATCGAACAAAGGAGAACCTATTCATGACTGTGGGGTAAGCAAAGATTTCCTATATGGGAATAAAATACAATAATGACAAAAGAAGAGGTACAAGTTGAAATATTTTAAAATTAAGAACTTATATTTATGAAGTACATCCGAGGTCACCAAACTACGGCCTATAGGTTAAATGCGGCCCACTACACGTCTTTGTACAGCCTGTGAGCTCAAAATGGTTTTTACGTTTTCACATGGTTGAAAAAACTCTAAAGAAGAATGTTTCATGATATGTGAAATGTATATGAAATGCAAAATTTTGGTGCCCATAAATAAAGCTTTACTGGAACACAGCCGTGCTTATTCATTTAATTGTGTGGCTATCTACAGCTGCTTTTGTGCTACAAAGACAGAGTTGAGTAGTTGCAACAGAGATCACATGGCCTACAAAGTCTAAAATATTTTCTATCTGGCCCTTTACGGAAAAAGTTTGATGACAGCCAAAATACACAGGTAAGAAAGTGAAAAGGCAATTAGGACAGATTAGGAAAAGATGTATATCTGCAAACAGGATTTATATCCAGAATGTATAAGGAACTACAAATCAATCAAAAATACAGACAACCCCCCAAATTTTTAAAGGTTCAGGGGAGAGGAGCGAGTCTTGAATAGGCACTTCATGAAGGAGGATGTATGAACGACCAATAAGCATAGGACAAGGTGCTCAACATAATTAGACATTAGGGAAATGCAAATTAAAACCACTGTATTTCTATCAGAATGGCTACAATTAAAAATCCTGACAATATCAAGTGTTGATGAGGATGTGGACCAACAGGAGTGAAAACTGGTATAGTTGCTTTGAAAAATTCTTTGGCAATATCTACTAAAATTAAACATATGCGTATCCTATGACCCAGCAGTCCCACTCCTATGGATATGCCCAACAAAGATAAAGGCATATGTCTATCAAAAGACTTGTACAAGAAGGTTCAAAGCAACTTTATTCATGATAGCTCACAAAGAGAAGCAACACAAATGCCCATCAAAAATAGAATGACTAAATAAATTAGGATATATCATACAGTGGAATACTATGCAGCAGTGAAAAAGAATGACCTGCATCTACACAGAGGAACATGGATGAATCTCTCAGGCATAATGTTGAAAAGGAGAAATTGACACACAGAAGCCCTAAGAAACTAATACCTTGAGTTACTGAGTATATTATTTTCTTCAGTCCAACAAAAACTTTTCTTTCTTTCTTTAAATGTTAGAGGATGGGGAAATGGGATACAGAAAGTAGAGACAGGAAGATGCGGGACCTTTGTACTGAATGTTCCCTCTGTTGTAATGTTCCCCTCCTTCAGCCCTTTATTCACCATGACCACATTTCTCCTGATGCCATTAATTTATTTTTCTCCATAAAATTTATGCATCTTACTTGTTTCTTTCCTGTCTTCCTCCACCAGACTTCAAGCTCTATTAGAATAAGAACTTTTGTCTTTTTTCACCTTGTGTATCCTTAGCACCTGGCACTTCGCAAATATTTGTTGAATTAGTAAATAGTCAACTTAGTAACTAATTGAATTATTAAATAATCAAACAAGTGAGTAAATGAATGAATGACCAGCTGGGATGGCACACACGAACGCTTCGGGAAGAGTTAATGATAAGTTTAGATATTGTCAAGTCAGAGTCCTCACGGGAGGAGGCCTGCTTTATTGATGATATTCATCAGATAAAAGACACAGCTGTGGAGTTTCATCTCTTAGCAGCCAGTGTCCCAGACCAACCCAACTCTCCTTTTCTCAGGAACTATAGTGTCTGCTTCACTGTTTAAGCTGAATTCCAAATTTGCTAATTGCGTTCTATCTTCCCAGCCTGGACTGTGCCTCCTCTCTTAGACATTCCTTTATCCATTGTCCCCTCTTCGGCAATGTTAACCGGGCTTTATCTCCCATCTTACATTGTTGGGCGGTATAGTGGGCTTTCCAGTAAGGGAGGGTGTCTTGGGTTTATCTAATCTAGATAAAAGCTAAAAGTTTGATTAAGACAAAATTCAGGTGGAAAAATAAGGAAAGAAATTTTAGTCCCATTCTTTGAACATCTATTACACACTGGTGTCTTTCATGTATATTATCTCATCTCTTCATGTTAACCCTGTGAGATAATAGTAATAGTTACCACTTATATCGGGCTTAATATGCCAAGCCCAAAGCACTTTGCTTGTATTATCTAATGCAGCAGTCCCCAACTTTTTGGCACCAGGGGCCGGTTTCGTGGAAGACAATTTTCCCACGGACGGGGCTGGGGGGAGATTCAGGTGGTAATGCAAACGATGGGGAGTGGCAAATGAAGCTTCGCCGCTCACCTCCTGCTGTGAAGCCCTGTTCCTAAGAGGCCGTGGACCGATACCAGTCCGCGGCCCAGGGCTTGGGGATCCCTGATCTAATGCATGTACTATTTAATGCCCCTAGGAGATAGGTGCTTTTATTAATGAGATTCAAAGAGGTTAAGTAACTTGCCCAAAGTCACACAACAATAGTCATGGTGGAGCCAGGATCCAAAACAGACAGCTGGGGTCCAAAGTCTGTGCTCTTAACCAACAAGCTGTAATAACCCAATAGGCTATTATTTGACTATTAGAGGGTATTGCTATCTCCTGATGAAGGAATCAGGAAAAAATAATTTTACTCAATGTCACAGTGCTAGTAAATGGCAGAGCCAATATTTGAACCCAATTTAGACTTTATATCAAACTACCTATGTACATAGACGCTTTGTTGTTTTCAGATGCATCTCAAATTTAGCATGTCCGGAAATATACTATCCCAAACCACTCTTCCTCTAGGGGTCTCCACCTTAGTAAATAGAACCTCCATCTACCAATATCCTTCATGCCCTACAACCAACCAGTCACCAACTTTCATTGCTTCTCCCTCCAAAGTAGATCACAAACTCTCTCTCTTATCTCTGCCTCAACATCAACCATCCTTTCTTCCTTATCTATTGCAATAACCTTTTAATTGCTCTGGTTCTACATTTGCCCACTTCTAACTCTCCACACAACAGCCAGAATGATTTTTGAAATGGGAATTTGCTTATGTCACTTACCTGCTTAAATCCTTTTTAAACTTTGAGGCTTATGATAAAATTTAAAATCCTTCATAATGTGGCCCTTAACTAACTCTCCAGCTTATTTCCCACCTTGTTCATATACTCTAGGGACACTGGCTTTCCCTGTATTCCTCAAAGATACTAAGTTCCTTCCCAATTTGGAGTCTTTACATATACTGCTCCTCTTATTATGTTCTTTCCTCCCTTCTATTACCTTCCATTTTTTAACAGCTTTATAAAGATGTAATTCACACACCAAAAAATATGCCCATTTAAAGTGTACAGTTCAATGGTTTTAGTATATTCACAGAGACGAGCAACCATGACCACAATCAATTTTAGAACATTTTATCATCCTCAAAAGAAAGCTGAAAAAATATATATGTATATGTATATATATATAATCAATTTTAGAACATTTTTATCATCCTCAAAAGAAACCTGAAAAAAAAGAATATATATATATAACTGAATCACTTTGCTGTACAGCATAAATTAACACAACATTGTAAATCAACTGTAGTTCAATAAGATAAAATTAAAAAAAAGAAACCTGTACCCATTAGCAGTCACCTCCCTATTTCCTCCAATCCCTCCAGTGCTAAATAGTCACTCACCTATTTTCTGTCTCTGTGGATTTGCTTATTCCGGATATTTCATATAAATGGAGTCGTATAATATATGGTCTTTTTTGACTGGCTTCTTTCAATTGGGTAATGTTTTCAAGGTTCATCCAAGTTGTAGCATGTATTAGTACTTCACTTTTTTTTTCTTACCGAGTATTATTCCACTGTATGGGTACACCACATTTTTGTTTATACACCCATTGGGTGACATTTGGGTTGCTTCCACTTCTTGGTTATTATGACTACAGCTGCTCTAAACATTTGTTCCACGGAGGGACTTTAGCCTTTACTCAGAATGAAGTGGAAGACTATTTCAGAGCTGGGGTCAGAGGAGTGATGATCTGACTTGACTTTTAAAAGAATCATTCTGGATGTTTTGAGAGTAGACTGGATGTGGGCAAAGGTAGAAGCAGGACGTCTAGTTTAGAGACTATTGCAGTAATCCAAGAGAAAGACAGTTGTGGGTCAATTTAAGGCAGTGCTGGTAAAGAAGGTGATGACAGAGGTCAGATTCTGGAGATATTTTGAAGGTAGAACCAACAGGATTTGCTGACAAAATGGATGTGTGGTAGGAGAAAAAGAGAGACGTCAAAGATGACTTGGAGGCTTTTATCCTGGGTAACTAGAAGGACGGAGTTGCCATCCCTAGAGGTAAGAAGAACTGAGAGGGAAGCAGGTATGGGGAGAGAAGATGAGGAGTTCAGTATTGGACATGGAAAATTTGAAATATTTATTAGTTGTTCAGGATGTCAAGTAGACAGATATATATTATAGATATCATTTTATTTGTCCTTGTATCATCAAATAACATACTACTAATTTAATTTTTTACTCATTCAGTGAACAATTAGTGAAAGCCTAGATGTTTAAGGCACACCTGTAGATAGCCAATAAAGATAATCTAACTCTGTTTATGCCTCTGACAGTATTCTACATACTGCCAGTGAAAGCAGCATGGGGTGTGGAGACAAGAATGTTAGTTCTGTCTCAGTTGCAATCGATTATGTGACTTTGGGCAAGTATCTTCATTTGTTTGTGCTTCAATTTCTTCCACTTTAAAATGGGGGGTTGGATTTCCCTGGTGGTCCAGTGGTTAAGAATCCGCCTGCCAATGCAGGGGACACGGGATCCATCCCTGGTTAGGGAAGATGCCACATTGCCACGGAACAACTAAGCCCATGTGCCACAACTACTGAAGCCCGCGCACCTAGACCCCGTGCTCCGCAACGAAGAGTAGCCCCTGCTCGCCGCAACTAGAGAAAGACCCCGTGCAACAATAAAGACCCAGCGCAGCCAAAAATAAATTTTAAAATAATGGGGGGTGTGCAAGATGATAGCCAAGATCCCTCCCCCACCCCAGCCCTAAAAATCCTTCAATTTGCTTACCTTAATTGAAACCTAGTTTTCCCCAGTTTACAACATTTCCTTAAACTTTGCTGAGGAAGGCAGCTACTTTTCCTTCTGTTAATTCACTGAACAAAGAAAAAGAAGTTGGTCTATACATTCCTGACTCTCCATGGCCACTTCCATACCTTTGTTTCTCTTTCATAAATTTAACAATCCCTTCTTTAAAAAATAAACAAATGAATCTTTTTATTCTTATTACAAAAGTAGTACATATTCAATGTAGACAAAAATTTAAATTTATGTTGCATCTTCTTTTCCTTTGCTAATTTCTTTTTTTTTAAAATATTTAAATTTTTATTTTTTTTACATCTTTATTGGAGTATAATTGCTTTACACTGCTGGCTTACTTGCTGCTGTATAACAAAATGAATCTGCTATATGTATACATATATCCCCATATCCTCTCCATCTTGTGTCTCCCTCCCACCCTCCCTATCCCACCCCTCTAGGTGGTCACAAAGCACCGAGCTGATTTCCCTGTGCTATGCGGCTGCTTCCCACTAGCTATCTATTTTACATTTGGTAGTGTATATATGTCAATGCCACTCACTCTCTCACTTCGTCCCTACTTCCCCTTCCCCTTCCCCATGTCCTCAAGTTCATTCTCCACATCTGCGTCTTTATTCCTGTCCTGCCCGTACATTCTTCAGAACCTTTTGTTTTTTTTAGATTCCATATATATGTGTTAGCTATACAGTATTTGTTTTTCTCTTTCTGATTTACTTCACTCTAGGTCCATCCACCTCACTACAAATAACTCAATTTCATTTCTTTTTATGGAGTAATATTCCATTGTATATATGTGCCACATCTTCTTTATCCATTCATCTATTGATGGACACTTCAGTTGCTTCCATGTCCTGGCTATTGTACATAGGACTGCAATGAACATTGTGGTACATGACTCTTTTCGAATTATGGTTTTCTCAGGGTATATGCCCAGTAGTGGGATTGCTGGGTCATATGGTAGTTCCATTTTTAGTTTTTTAAGGAACCTCCATACTGTTCTCCATAGTGGCTGTATCAATTTACATTCCCACCAAGAGTGCAAGAAGGTTCCCTTTTCCCCACACCCTCTCCATCATTTATTGTTCGTAGATTTTTTGATGATGGCCATTCTGACTGGTGTGAGGTGATATCCCATTGTAGTCTGGATCTGCATTTCTCTGATGATTAGTGGTGTTGAGCATCCTTTCATATGTTTGTTGGCAATCTGTATATCTTCTTTGGAGAAATGTCTGTTTAGGTCTTCTGCCCATTTTTGGATTGAGTTGTTTGTTTTTTAATATTGAGGTGCATGAGCTGCTTGTAAATTTTGGAGATTAATCCTTTGTCAGTTGCTTTGTTTGCAAATATTTTCTGCCATTCTGAGGGTTGTCTTTTCATCTTATTTATGGTTTCCTTTGCTGTGCAAAAGCTTTTAAGTTTCAATAGGTCCCATTTGTTTATTTTTGTTTTTATTTCCATTTCTCTAGGAGGTGGGTCAAAAAGGATCTTGCTGTGACTTATGTCATAGAGTGCTCTGCCTATGTTTTCCTCTAAGAGTTTTATAGTGTATGGTCTTATATTTAGTTCTCAAATCCATTTTGAGTTTATTTTTGTGTATGGTGTTAGGGAGTGTTCTAATTTCATTCTTTTACATGTACCTGTCCAGTTTTCCCAGCACCACTTATTGAAGAGGCTGCCTTTTCTCCATTGTGTATTCTTGCTTCCTTTATCAAAGATGAGGTGACCATATATGCGTGGGTTTATCTCTGGGCTTTCTATCCTGGTCCATTGGTCTATATTTCTGTTTTTGTGCCAGTACCATACTATCATGATTACTGTAACTTTGCAGTATAGTCTGAAGTCAGGGAGCCTGATTCCTCCATCTCTGTTTTTCTTTCTCAAGATTGCTTTGGCTATTTGGGGTCTTTTGTGTTTCCATACAAATTCTGAAATTTTTTGTTCTGGTTCTGTGAAAAATGCCATTGGTAGTTTGATAGGGATTGCATTGAATTTGTACATTGCTTTGGGTAGTATAGTCATGTTCACAAAGTTGATTCTTCCAATCCAAGAACATGGTATATCCCTCCATCTGTTTGTATCATCTTTAATTTCTTTCATCAGTGTCTTGTAGTTTTCTGCATACAAGTCTTTTGTCTCCTTAGGTAGGTTTATTCCTAGGTATTTTATTCTTTTTGTTGCAGTGGTAATTGGGAGTGTTTCCTTAATTTCTCTTTTGGATTTCTCATTGTTAGTATATAGGAATGCAAGAGATTTCTGTGCATTAATTTTGTATCCTGCTACTCTACCAAATTCATTGATTAGCTCTAGTAGTTTTCTGGTAGCATCTTTAGGATTCTCTGTGTTTTTTTTCTCTATGTTTTTTTCTTATCATGTCATCTGCAAACAGTGACAGCTTTACTTCTTCTTTCCAATTTGGATTCCTTTTTGTCTCTGCTGTGGCTAAAACTTCCAAAACTATGTTGAATAATAGTGGTGACAGTGGGCAACCTTGTCTTGTTCCTGATCTTAGAGGAAATGCTTTCAGATTTTCACCATTGAGAATGATGTTTGCTGTGGGTTTGTCATATATGTCCTTTATTATGTTGAGGTAAGTTCCTTCTATGCCTAGTTTCTGGAGAGTTTTTATCATAAATGGGTGTTGAATTTTGTTGAAAGCTTTTTCTGCCTCTATGGAGAATATCATATGGTTTTTATTCTTCAATTTGTTAATATGGTGTATCACATTGATTGATTTGCGTATATTGAAGAACTTTGAATTCCTGGGATAAACCCCATTTGATCATGGTGTGTGATCCTTTTAATGTGCTGCTGGATTCTGTTTGCTGTATTTTGTTGAGGATTTTTGCATCTATGTTCATCAGTGATATTGGCCTGTAGTTTTCTCTTTATTGTAACATCTGTGTCTGATTTTGGTATCAGGATGATGGTGGCCTCATAGAACAAGTTTGGGAGTGTTCCTCCCTCTGCTATATTTTGGAAGAGTTTGAGAAGGATAGGTGTTAGCTCTTCTCTGAAAGTTTGATAGAATCGCCTGTGAAGCCATCTGGTCTGGGGCTTTTAGTTGTTGGAAGATTTTTAATCACAGTTTCAATTTCAGTGCTTGTGATTGGTCTGTTTATATTTTCTATTTCTTCCTGGTTCAGTCTCAGAAGGTTGTGCTTTTTTAAGAATTTGTCCATTTCTTCTAGGTTGTCTATTTCATTGGCATATAGTTGCTTGTAGTAATCTCTCATGATCCTTCGTATTTCTGCAATGTCAGTTAATACTTCTCCTTTTTCATTTCTAATTCTGTTGATTTGAGTCTTCTCCCTTTCTTTCTTAATGAGTCTGGCTAACTGTTTATCAATTTTGTTTATCTTCTCAAAGAACCAGCTTTTAGTTTTATTGATCTTTGCTATTGTTTCCTTCATTTCTTTTTCATTTGTTTCTGATCTGATCTTTATGATTTCTTTCCTTCTGCTAACTTTGGGGTTGTTTTGTTCTTCTTTCTCTAATTGCTTTAGGTGTAAGGTTAGGTTGTTTATTTGAGATGTTTCTTGTTTCTTGAGGTATGATTGTATTGCTATAAACTTCCCTCTTAGAACTACTTTCGCTGCATCCCATAGGTTTTGGGTAGTTGTGTTTTCATTGTCATTTGTTCTAGGTATTTTTTAATTTCCTCTTTCATTTCTTCAGTGATCTCTTGGTTATTCAGTAGCATATTGTTTAGCCTCCATATGTTTGTATTTTTTATGGTGTTTTTCCTGTAATTAGTCTTATAGTGTTGTGGTCAGAAAATATATTTGATATGATTTCAATTTTCTTAAATTTACCAAGGCTTGATTTGTGACCCAAGATATGATCTATCCTGGAGAATGTTCTATGAGCCCTTGAGGAGAAAGTATATTCTGTTGTTTTTGGATGGAATGTCCTATAAATATCAATTAAGTCCATCTTGTTTAATGTATCATTTAAAGCTTGTTTTTCCTTATTTATTTCCATTTTCGTTGATCTGTCCATTGGCGAAAGTGGTGTGTCAAAGTCCCCTACTATTATTGTGTTACTGTCGATTTCTCCTTTTACAGCTGTTAGTATTTGCCTTATGCATTGAGGTGCCCCTATGTTGGATGCATAAATATTTACAATTGTTATGTCTTCTTCTTGGATTTATCCCTTGATAACTATGTAGTGTCCTTCTTTGTCTCTTATAATAGTCTTTATTTTAAAGTCTACTTTGTCTGATATGAGAATTGCTACTCCAGCTTTCTCTTGATTTCCATTTGCATGGAATATCTTTTTCCATCCCCTCACTTTCAGTCTGTATGTGTTCCTAGGTCTGAAGTGTGTCTCTTGTAGACAGCATATAGATGGGTCTTGTTTTTGTATCCATTCAGCCAGTCTATGTCTTTTGGTTGGAGCATTTAATCCATTTATACTTAAGGTAGTTATTGATATGTATGTTCCTATTACCATTTTCTTAATTGTTTGGGGTTCGTTTCTGTAGGTTTTTTCTTTTCTTGTGTTTCCTGCCTTGACAACTTCCTTTAGCATTTGTTGTAAAGCTTGTTTGGTGGTGCTGAATTCTCTTAGCTTTTTCTTGTCTGTAAAGGTTTTAATTTCTCTGTCAAATCTGAATGAGATCCTTGCTGGGTAGAGTAATCTTGGTTTTAGGTTTTTCCCTTTCATCACTTTAAATATGTCCTGCCGAGCCACCTCGCGCCCGGTTCCGCGGTCGCAGCTCGAGCCGCAGCCTTCGCGCCGTCGCCTCAGCCCCTCGCTTCGTGGGTCGGTCCTTCCGGCACACGGGCTCCAGCCGCGCCCGCAGCCGCCCTCCGAGCCCTTCAGGCCGCCCTGGTCTCCTCGCCCGGCCCGACCCAGCCCGTGAAGATGGTGGACCGCGAGCAACTGGTGCAGAAAGCCCGGCTGGCGGAGCAGGCGGAGCGCTACGACGACATGGCCGCGGCCATGAAGAACGTGACAGAGCTGAATGAGCCACTGTCCAATGAAGAAAGAAACCTTCTCTCTGTGGCCTACAAGAATGTAGTTGGGGCACGCCGTTCTTCTTGGAGGGTCATCAGTAGCATTGAGCAGAAGACATCTGCAGATGGTAATGAGAAGAAGATAGAGATGGTCCGTGCTTACCGTGAAAAAATAGAGAAGGAATTGGAGGCCGTATGTCAGGATGTGCTGAGCCTGCTGGATAACTACCTGATCAAAAATTGCAGTGAGACCCAGTATGAGAGCAAAGTGTTTTATCTGAAGATGAAAGGGGACTATTACCGCTACCTGGCTGAAGTCGCCACTGGAGAGAAGAGGGCGACCGTCATGGAGTCATCTGAGAAGGCCTACAGCGAAGCCCATGAGATTAGCAAGGAGCACATGCAGCCCACTCACCCCATTAGATTAGGCCTGGCCCTTAACTACTCCATTTTCTACTATGAGATCCAGAACGCCCCAGAGCAAGCCTGCCACTTGGCCAAGACCGCTTTTGATGACGCCATTGCTGAGCTCGACACTCTCAACGAGGACTCCTACAAGGACTCCACGCTCATCATGCAGCTCCTCCGAGACAACCTCACGCTCTGGACAAGCGATCAGCAAGACGACGACGGTGGAGAAGGCAACAATTAAGGCCCCCAGGTGGACTGGCAGCACACGCTGATGCTACTACTGCAGTCTTTATTTTTTTCCCATGAGTTGGGGGTCAGGTGGGGGAGGGAAAGGGAGCGATGACCTTCCTAGGGAGAAACCCACGACCTGTCCTGTCTTTGATCGCCTCTTTGACATTTTTGCCAAAATACCACTAGTGGAAAGTCAGGCTAGCTGTGCTGGTATTGGAATAGCAGCCTCACACTGGCATATGGACTGTTCTGTAGATTAATGCAAGTGGAGCTGTCCTTAATTTAACTTATTGCTAGAAAATAGGGTTTTAAGATGAAAAGAAAACTTAAACGGAATAGCCCTCATTCAATAAGTTCTGTGGTTCCAGTAAGGATTTTTATGTACATATGCTCTTGTCTTTTAAGTTCTGGGTACTTTCTAGCTCATCCGTTTTAGCTGTG
The DNA here is from genome assembly GCF_963455315.2 of Globicephala melas. NCBI lineage: Eukaryota > Metazoa > Chordata > Mammalia > Artiodactyla > Delphinidae > Globicephala > Globicephala melas. Next base: position 140,435,131 of record NC_083314.1, on the reverse strand, counting down.
CATTTTGTTTTTCAGGGTGTACTCTACCAGACATGGAATAGTTAAAATCCCAAACTGATAGACTTAGAACATAAGGTATATTTATCCTTGTGGTTTAGGCCTTGCCAGTTTTCAGAAGTTTCTGATTAGTTGACAGTATTAACACTAAATTGCAGTTTACAGTATTTCTACATTACAGCCATATGTGACATCAAGCCATTGTGATTGTGTGTTTTTCTTATTTTGGCTTTTACATCCTTATTCAGCCTCATCCAGGTTGGTTTTGCTGTTATCTGTCTCCTAGGCCAAAAGGCTTGCCTGAAGAGAATCAAAGCTACTTTAGGTTTTGTTGAATAGGTGCTTGGCAGATGGCTGTGGGATTTTTGTCCTTCTTTCTTCTTAACTTAAATCCACCACAAAAATGATTAATCACTTTAATAGAAACGTTAAACACCACAAAAATAGAGAAAATTCAGGTCTGTATGTCATTTACTGTGCTGATATTTCCAGAGAAATCCTGATTTTTTTCAGCCGCCATAGCTTCTTCCTCAGGGACTGCACTGCTGTCTCACTCCTCACTTGAGTCTTCCGTACTGTACCTTGTGCCCAGGGCATGCACTCGGGTGGGTTGAAAAGCTGTTGGGTTGTAGAAGTTGGCGGTCGTTTTGAGAAAGTTTGTGGTGCAGTGTGTGAAAATTCAGGTGCTAGGAGCTTACTGGTAGAAAAATCCTAAAGGAAGAGCTCTATTCGTAAACATTCTGTCCAGTTTCAGGAGCCTCGTGTGTCAGTTTTTCCTCCCTGAAAACACTCCTTCCCCAAATAATCATTGTAGGAAAATAAACTAAAATCATTATCAGATAATAAATATTTAACTCCTATTTGACCAAAACTTTTTCTATGTATTTTTTTTCTTTTTAATGAAAGCATAGAATTTGGAAATTCATTTGTGCCATCTGTACACGTTTTAGAGTTGAAGGAAACCACGATGCTATTTCCACAAGTTTGTTTCAGTTAGCCTTAGGTCCTTGGTTCTCATTTTGGTTAAGTCTTAACACACGACCTGTTGCATGTGCATTCAGCCTTTTTTATAAAGTCAGTAACTGTGAACTGCTGAGATAGGTAATGACACCAGACTTGTTTGTTTGTTTTATTTAGGCAGGGAGAGGAATGAGTAGTAATTGAGGAAAACCTGACAGTTGCTTTTGCTAAAACGAAAATGGAGCTTCCAGTTGTGAAATGCACGTGTTGACCAGGATCCAGGTGACAGTGAAGATAGAAGAGTGTGACGATGCTCTGTAATGTGGCACAGTTACCCAGCATGACTTTCCTTAGAAGGCCCCCTCCATATGCTAGAGCGGAAGTCCCAACTAACCAAACCTACCAGAAGAACTAACAGAAGAGAGCTTTATAGCTTCTGTGCCCTAACAGGGGCCTAAGGTCAATGCCACGGATGGGAACAGATTTGCGGGGGTGGGGTGGGGGGTTGGTGGGGTTTTCCTTAATTTATCTTCATGTCCAGTGAGCAGTGCTGTGTCCTTCCTTGTAGCATTTGGAAATGATTTACTGGAATTACAAAACCTATTTTTCTTTTAAATTTTAGCTTTGGCTCTGGCTGCTTTTTAGAATAATGCAAGATAAAACCGTGTCTGAGGGCTAAAAATGAAGGAGGGAATGGGAGACTTGATATTTAAGCAGCTTGAATGGTTTATTTTCTTTTCTTTATTTTTAAAGAAATGCACTTGCCTATGATGCTGTCTCTCCAGTGAAATGATTACTCCTCCATTACTCTATTGATACAATATTGTGCATGCTAGTGTTGTATTTCTATACAGTAGCTTGAAATTTATTAACTTATACTGTAGGTGTTATGTATTCCTATGACAAAAAAGAATTAAGTCTTCAAATTTTCTGAAGTTTTTTTAATTTAATTTTTCCTTTTGGGGGTAAAGTTTGCTCTACCAAATAGTGATCGTAACAAATTGATCTGTTTTGGATGTTGCTATAGTGACATGCAGTTATATATTTTGTTTTTAAGGGTGGGGGGGAAGCAAAAGAAACACCAGTGTTAGCTTAATCTTAATGTCTGGTGTTTGTCATGGTGAAATTATAACTATTACAGTGTAGGAGAACAACGAATATGTTCTCTGAATGAGCCTTTGTGCTTTTTGTCATGTTATGCAGTGAACTATTTTTAAGGTCTAATCGGTGATTATTTTTCCAACTCCGTGTTTCTCTAAGGAATTATTTCACACACGGACCATTCTTAGCAGTTTTCCTCAGTGATGGAATATCATGAATGTGAGTCATTATGTAGCTGTCGTACATTGAGCAAATAAACTTACAGATCTGAAAAAAATAAATAAATAAATAAATAAATAAATAAATAAATAAATAAATATGTCCTGCCACTCCCTTCTGGCTTACAGAGTTTCTGCTGAAAGATCAGCTGTTAACCTTATGGGGATTCCCTTGTATGTTATTTGTTGCTTTTCCCTTGCTGCTTTTAATATTTTTTCTTTGTATTTGATTTTTGATAGTTTGATTAATTTGTGTCTTGGTGTGTTTCTCCTTGGATTTACCCTGTATGGGACTCTCTGCACCTCCTGGACTTCATTGACTATTTCCTTTCCCATATTAGGGAAGTTTTCATGTATAATCTCTTCAAATATTTTCTCAGTCCCTTTCTATTTCTCTTCTTCTTCTGGGACCCCTATAATTCGAATGTTGGTGCATTTAACATTGTCCCAGAGGTGTCTGGGACTGTCCTCAATTCTTTCCATTATTTTTTCTTTATTTGCTCTGTGGTAGTTATTTCCACTCTTTTATCTTCAAGGTCACTTATCCATTCTTCTGCCTCTGTTATTCTGCTATTGATTCCTTCTAGAGAATTTTAAATTTCATTTATTGTATTGTTCATCATTGTTTGTTTGCCCTTTAGTTCTTTTAGGTCCTTGTTAAATGTTTCTTATATTTTCTCCATTCTACTTCCAAGATTCTGGATCATCTTTACTATCATTATTCTGAATTCTTTTTCAGGTAGACTGCCTATTTCCTCTTCATTTGTTTGGTCTGGTGGGTTTTTACCTTGCTCCTTCATCTGCTGCATATTTCTCTGTCTTCTCATTTTGCTTAACTTACTCTGTTTGGGGTCTCCTTTTCCCAGGCTGCAGGTTCATAGTTCCTATTGTTTTTGGTGTCTGCCCCCAATGGTTGAGGTTGGTTCAGTGGGTTGTGTAGGCTTCCTCTTGGAGGAGACTTGTGCCTGTGTTCTGGTGGATGAGGCTGGATCTTGTCTTTCTGGTGGGGTGGACCATGTCCGGTGGTGTGTTTTGGGGTGTCTGTGAATTTAGTATGATTTTAGGCAGCCTCTCTGCTAATTGGTGGGGTTATGTTCCTGTCTTGCTAGTTGTTTGGCATTGGGTGTCCAGCACTGGAGGTTGCTGGTCGTTGAGCATAGCGGGGTCTTAGTGTTGAGATGGAGATTTCTGGGAGAGCTCTTGTCAATTGATATTACATGGGGCCAGGAGGTCTCTGGTGGACCAATGTCCTGAACTTGGCTCTCCCACCTCAGAGGCTCGGGCTTGACACCTGGCCAGAGCACCAAGACCCTGTCAGCCACATGGCACTGTATTAAATTCTCCCAGTGATATCTTATTCTTGAATAGTTGTTTGTTGTACTGCTTCTCTTTCCCAGAAGAGAATGTAAAATCCTTGAGTGATGTTTCCTAGTCTCCCTGATACCTGCTGGTCTTGGAAGGTCTCCTGGGAGGCGAGGAGGCAGCTGTTCATCAATTCACTCAGGCTGGGGAGGAGTACAGCAGCCACGACTGGGGTGTATACAAAGTGCCTGTGGTGGCAGAGACCAGCAGGCAGTTGCAACAGTCTCCTTTGCTAATGTCTTGTAACACTGTGCTCACAGCCTCTGGTAGCATCTGTAACATTTTGTCTGCTATTATAGTTACTTGTGTACTAGGAGATTGTACATCTCATGAGGTCAGTGATTGTGTTATACACATTTTTACAGTTCTCATCGTGTTCAGTTCATTGCCTTGTCGATAACAGACACCCCAAAAATGTATACTGAATTAATGAGCGAGTCAATCAACCAGCTATAACAAAATAAAATTTAAAACATTTAATATACAGGGGCTTCCCTGGTGGTGCAGTGGTTAAGAATCCGCCTGCTAGTGCAGGGAACAGAGGTTCAAGCCCTGGGCTGGGAATATCCCACATGCCACAGAGCAACTAAGCCTGTGCACCACAACTACTGAGCTACCGAGCCTGTGCTCTAGATCCCACAAGCCACAACTACTGAACCCCCGTGCCACAAATACTGAAGCCTGTGCGCCTAGAGCCCGTGCTCCTCAAGAGAAGCCACAGCAGTAAGAAGCCTGCAAACCGCAACAGAGAGTAGCCCCTGCTCACTGCAACTAGAGAAAAGCCCACGCACAGCAACAAAAACCTAACACAGCCAAAAATAAAATAAAATAAATAAAAAACATTTAATATACAATAAATAAAATTTCCCAGAAAGACCATTCTGACATCTGTGGGTAGTTTTTCTGCTCTTTTTGAGTTTTTATGTAATATCATTAAACCCCCTTTGATTTTATATATACCTCTGAGATCACTGGAATTATCTCTGGCACAGGCAAGATATTTCTAATTTTTGAAAAAAGTAGCATAATGGAAATATCACAGCAAGTAGAATCAGCAATTTGAGTTCCAATCAGTCACTAAGTAGCTGTGTGAGTTTGGGCAAGTTGCTGTCTCTTCTTAAGCCTCAGTTCCCAGTGTGAGAAAGCGAGAATTGCAGACCTTATATTCTGGGCTGATGTGGGAATACAATGAGATAATTAATGTGGAAATTCTTTGCAGACTGAAATGACCATATTAAAAAAGTCATCTTTAAAAAAATTAACTTCTGAGAAGATATACTATTATTACATTATTTTTACTGTTAAAAGGATCATAATTCTTCAATGGAATAGGTTAGCTGACTCCTAGTTTAATGCTAAGATTTGATAGGGATTTTACTAGAGAGGCATGTTTTGTAATTTTCAAATAAGGGGACAGAGAAATATGTCCATAAAGATTTTGGAAATGTATAAAATCTTAGGGTCACCACACGTGACTACACAATTCCAGGATCTGCATCCACATGGACATATATGAAGGCCTCTGGTCTTGTATAGATAGCATAGCAGTCCTGGTAGTCAGCCATGTGGTTAAAAAGCATGGAGAGCCTTAGAATGGAGCACCAGATAAATTCTGTGGATATTTTTAGAGATATATTTATAATTTATAGATGTTTAAGCCTCAAGGAAAAAAGGTGGTGGGGGGGAGATAAAGACCATCTCTAATTTTTATGGGGTAAAATCTTGAGGTAAGAAAGACTTAAGACAGCTTGGGGCTCAATATGATCGTTTGACAAGAGGAATTGTTTTAAGCAAGACATTGAATCACTGTCAAATATGTTTCATTCCAGCCAATGGGGAAAAACTTATAAAGCCCTTTGTGAGCCAAATTCAGAGCTATGAATGCTGGAAGGGGAAGACCCTTATCCATTCCCAGTGATACCAGGAAGGGAAGCAGCAGCAGTTTTGCAATGAGCCCAGCAAGTGTCAGAGAAGCAGGGAGACCTGGAGTAGCTGTAGCATCAGAAAGAAAACTTCATCCAGGACCCCATGGGAAAGGCAGCCACTTGGGGGCTTGGGATCCCAGTGACCTCACTGAGAAAGTTTAACAATGTTAAAGGTGGTCCCACAGTAACAAAAAGAAAGGGTTAACACAAAGGGACCTGTCACTCAATCTTTTATAAGAATGATAAGCCTGTTCATCTTTTTTTTTTTTAAGTCTTTTTTTTTTACAGTATTATTTAAATTCAAATTTTCCATTTTTTAACCCAATTCGTAATATAGTCATAAAGAATATATTATCTCACAGTTGAATCTGGGCAAAGTATTTTGTCTATTTCCCTAATCTGTGAGTTGGAGTAAAGGTTAAAGGTCACTGCCTCAAGATAATCACACATAAAAGTTTGTGTTCTTTCCTTGAGTATTCCTTCTAGGTCATAATCAGTAGTTATTCAGGTTTCAGGATTTGATACAGATACTCTCTCTTAAAATAGGGCAGGGGGCTTCCCTGGTGGCGCAGTGGTTGAGAGTCCACCTGCCGATGCAGGGGACACGGGTTCGTGCCCCGGTCCGGGAAGATCCCACGTACCGCGGAGCGGCTGTGCGCGTGAGCCATGGCCGATGAGCCTGTGCTTCCGGAGCCTGTGCTCCGCAGCGGGAGGGGCCACAGCAGTGGGAGGCCCACACACAGCAAAAAAAAAAATAAACTAAAATAAAATAATAAAAAAAAAATTAAATAGGGCAGAAAACAGGAGAAAATATTAGGACTAATGTTTGAGGAAGTGCCTTAACCCTTAATAGGTATGTTTCTGTATTTTTTTTTTTAATTTGGAGGATAATGGATGTCTTCCTTGAATTACCTAAATGATTCATTTGATTGAACTCGATATTATGATAGTACAGAGTCAGGATGAACTATTTACTAGCACGCGTGACCACGGGCAATTGACTTCAGCTCTCTGTCCCTAGAGTTTCCTGATCCGTAGAATGAGGAGACTAGCTCTGCTTTGAAGTGTTCCTGGGCAGACTAAATAAAGAATGTATATAAAGTCCCAAATAACATGCTCCATTCACAGTAAGTGTTTTATATTTCAGCAGTGTAATGGGAGGACTCCCTAGAAACTACATTCTGTCACGAAGGATTAATGCTTCACATTCAGTAACTAACTGAAATTTCTAAAATGTATAGACAAATGAGAAAGGAAACTTAGTATTCTAAACCAGGCAAACAGATTCATCAAAACAGAAAGAGAGCTAAGGAGGAAAACAAGACTGTGAGTTCATGTAGACCAATAAAAATCTTCCTCTGAAAAAGCCTGGGAGGCAGTTGAAATTCTTCCTAGGCTTTGTCATCTGACCTCTAGATTATTTGATTGTATCTAATAGGAAGAAGGGTGATAGAATCTACACTCCTCCCCTCTGCAATTTACAAGTTGCAAAACTGGTCTGTGACCACCTTTGCCACACAAATAAGGTATCTCAGCAGAATTAATTCTTTAATGCATAAACATCATCAAATTTTAGAGCCATAAGAACTCTTAGGAGTTGTTTGGACCTCATTTTATAAGAAGGAAGTTATTTTAGGAAGACTAAGGAACTTGCTTAAAATAGAGAAAGACCAAGATCCCAGATTTGGGGTGATCTGATTTTTGTTCTTCTGTTTTTTTTGTTTTTGTTTTTCAGTTTAAATGAATTGAATTTTTAAAAAATCCCAGATCTTCTCATTCCTGGTCCTGGGCATTTTTCACCACACCACATTGATTTTGTTCCTGTTTTGTTTTGTTTTACATGTAAAGGATTCTGTTTCACCAAAGAAACTGAGGGGAAAAGAGACTTTACATTCATATACCTATTCCTCTGCCTCCTAATCCATAACTCTTATACATGTGGTTTTCAATCAGAGATATTTAGAAACATAGGATGATATGTTTTAGTAGTAGTGCTAAAATAACTTAGCACTCTTTTTAAAAAGACATCAAAATTGATACCTGGCACCATAACATCACAATGTCTAGATTCCAGTGAAAAATTGCAAAGAAGCAAAGAAACGTGCAAAGAAGCAGGAAAATGTGACCCATAACTAGGAGAAAAATAGTATAAACAACTCAGAAATGACAGATGTAGGCAGGAGCTTTAAAACAGTTCAAGAATTTAAAGGAAAATATAAATACAATGCAGGGGAAATTAAAAATTTGAAAAAGAGTAGAATGGAAATTCTACAGTTGAAAAATACAATATCCCAAATTTTAAAAATTCACTGAATGGATTTAACAGCGTAGGTACTACAGAAGAAAAGATGAGTGAATCTGAAGACATAGTAAACTGAAATATCGCTAAGTGAAACACAGAGAAAAAAGACTGAAAAAGAGTGAGCAGTTACAATGGCTTGTGGGATAACACAGACATATCTCGTTTTATTGCACTTTGCTTTATTGTGTTTTGCAGATATGCATATTTTACAAATTGAAGGTTTGTGGCAACCCTGCACCTATTGGTGCCATTTTCCCAACAGCATTTGCTCACTTTGTGTCTCTGTGTCACATTTTGTCAATTCTCCCAGTATTTCAAAACTTTTTCATTATTATTATATTCGTCATGGTAATCTGTGTTCACTCATCTTTGATATTACTTTTGTAATTGTTTTGACATTTATTAGCAATAAAGTATTTTTAATTAAGATATAGACATTGTGTTTTTAGACATAATGTGATTGCACATTTAGTAGGCTACAGTATAGTGTAAACATAACTTTTATATGCACTGGGAAACCAAAACGTTTGTGTGACTCACTTTATTGCAATACTTTATTGCAGTGGTCTGGAACTGAATCTACAGTATCTCAAAAATATGCCTATTTGCCATGTAATATATACGTAATTTGAATCCCAGAAGAGGAATAAAGGCTGAAAAATCTCCAAATTTGATGAAAACTATAAATCCACAGATCCACGAAATTCAACAAATAGCAAACAGAATACACACACACACACACACACACACACACACACACACCCCAAAGGCACATCATAAACAAATTACTGAGCACCAATGTAAAAAGAAAATCTAAATGCAACCAGAGGAAAATAGACATATTACACATACGAGACATTGTCAGAAAAAATTCTAGCCAGAAAAACATATAACAATATACTGAAAGTTTCTTGGGAAGATGTCAATCTGGAATTATATACCCAGGAAAAATATCCTTTAACAATGAAAGTGAAATATAGATTCTTTCAGACAAGAACATGAAATTTATTGCCAACTGACCTGCACTACAAGAAATAATAAAGGAAGTTCTTCAGGCTAAAGGAAACTCATCTCAGTGGATTGGGGCAAGGATTGTCCCTGATCTGTGGCCAATTGCTAAAACCCATAGGTGGTAGCTTGAAAGAATGTTCTGGTGAAGGGGATTCCTTGTTTGGTGTAATGATTCAAGCATGGGAGTGGGAGGTGATGCATACAAAGACAATGTAATTGGCTAGTTGTTACTAAGCTGTATCTTACAGGTTCCCCCTCCTACAGAGGGATAATGAAAAGCTGAGGGCAATTAACAATGGAAAATTAATTGTGAAGGCCAGAGATCCTTTGTGGTATCTTAGAAAGAGTCCTACATCACCTGCAGTGAGAAGCAGAAAAAGTTAAAACCAAAAAGAACTAGAGAGAGTTCCTAACTTCAAAGACAATTGAACACATAACCAAAGAAGGTCCATCATGCCCATGTCAGTGCCCTGGTTGGGAAAGCCTAGGATCCTGACCCATGGAATAGAGATAACTGCATATCCCCTGAAGATTTTTGCTCCCCAGACTTATCTAAACCCTCAGAACCCACAGAGGTGGCCTACCCTTCCTCACTTAGAGCCAGCATGCTCTTCATAGAGGAAGACACTCGAGGGATCTCTTCTTGACGGGGCACCTGGACCCAGCTGCCAAGCCAGTCGCTCCACAGAGTAACGGCATAAGCCAGCTGAGTTCATGTTGAGCCTGGTAAGAGAGGATAAGGTTAGTACTCCAAATGCACTGTGAGAATTCATAAGCATGTTCCAGGTGGAGCCAGGGGTTACCTGTGGTACTGGATTTTAGAACATTTTATCAAAGGAACATAAACCTGAATAAGGGAGAGTTTATTAACTCAGTGGGAACTCTCTTGAGATATTGGATGTAACACCCTTCTAAGACACTCAAGCGACAGTGCAAACTCACTGCATGGGTGGCTGCAGGAAGTAATGGCTTATGCCAAGATAAATAGAAATGCTTGAATTTCTGTGTATATGGTGGGCAGAGAGGATAAAAAGTTCAGGCAAGGGACACGCTGGGGTAGACATACCATGTAAGGCTAAAAGACCCACCAGAAGACTTTGTTCCATGGAAGTCCTAAAGATCATGCAATTTACCAAGGCCATCAGGTATACACCAGTGAGAGAGGCACCTGCATCACCAAGAAGTTTAGTGGTGGCTTTCCTCTAAAGGGCAGGTCTGACAGTAAGAGAGGTATGAGAACTTAGCTCATTGTTAGGAAAGGGGATGAGGCCAACAGGTAGTGTTTAACCACCAGAAGTCAAAGGCTCACAATGATCATAATGGGCAAAGTTGATGTAGCATCTAAGATACTGACCCACAGAATTGTAGAGATGGTTAATAGAACACAGTGTCCCTGGAGGCAAAACAGATGGGCAGTTGAAAAAAGGTACTGCTTTATGCCTCTAATAAAAACAAAGCAAGAATAGATAAACAGGGAGCTGAAAACAGTGGCCTCAATAAAAGTCGATGATTCCTTGATCAGTCTCTGACCTGTGGCAGATACCAAACGTGGAGTCCAATTTTTTCAGTCTGGGTCCAACCAGGAGATAGAAACCACACTGTGATTTAAACAAGGGAAGTTCAATATAAAACATTATCAAGCAATGATAAAAGAGTAAGTATAAGATATAAGTATACCTTGGGGCTGAGGGAGAGTAATCAAGAAAGGACAAACAAGTACAGGAGTTCAGACCTCACTGGAGAATGTGTAGCTGCAGTCCACTAGATGACGAAAAATTCTCTGATTTCCCAGACCACAGCTGGTCCACAGTCGCTGGGAAAGCAGGAGACAACCCTCTGGAACATAGGCAAGCCGAAACCAGTTGGCATGCACAGGTTGTAGGAGAGAGCTACTTCCCTGAGTAAGGGAGCTGAGAGTTAGCTTGAGTTTGTCATTTTTTTCTCTGTTTGTGCTGAAGTGCTCTCAAAAGAATCCATGCCAGGGCTTCCCTGGTGGTGCAGTGGTTAAGAGTCCGCCTGTCGATGCAGGGGACGCGGGCTTGTGCCCCTGTCCGGGAGGATCCCACGTGCCGCGGAGCGGCTGGGCCCATGAGCCATGGCCGCTGAGCCTGCGCGTCCGGAGCCTGTGCTCCGCAACAGGAGAGGCCACAACAGTGAGAGGCCCGCGTACCACAAAAAAAAAAAAAGAATCCACGCCATACCACAGTCCTTAGAGTCGTCTGACAGTCACAGTGGTCAAACACAGTAGACACTCAAGTTTCCAAGGCACATGCTCCATCTGGCATTTTGTCACAATCGACCACAGCTGGATTAATTGTGATGCCATTGCATGTCATGGGTTCCTAGCATCCCATTTCCCATTACCAAGTGCTCAGCACTGCACTCAAGCCCATGAGCTACCCAATCCCCAAATCCTAAATTTCTGGGACCATTCCCATTCTATATCAGTCTAAGTCCAATTAAGAGACGGAAACCACACCATAATTTTAAGAGGGAACGTTCAATATGAAGAATAATTAAGCTATGATAAAAGAGTAAGTACAAGACATTAGTACCCTAAGGCTGAGGGAAGGTACCCAAGAAAAGACAACTTGTAAAGTGGGAGGTCTCTCCTGAAGACTGGGTTCAGATCTTGTTGGAAAAGGTATAGCTGCAACACACTGACTGGCAGGGACATGTGCTGATTTTCCCAGGCCAGGGCTGGACCAGTTTCTGGGCAAGCAGGGAGACGACCCTTTGGGAGTGAGGATGGCCTGCAGGGGGAGTCAGGGTGCCAGTGGAGATGCCATGCCTGGAGAGCACAGCGTCTGTATCAGGAAAGCCACACCATTGCCGGGGATGTAGAAGAAAAACCTCCGGGGGGGAGGGCTGGAGGCCAGCAGGAGGTGGGGTGCTGGTGCAGGCAGTATGCTTTGAGGGTACAGTGTCTGTGTGGAGAGGGCTATGGGAAGACCATCAAGCTAGGCTGGGGCCGTTCATTCATCTTAGTGATGCAGGTGCCTCTCTCACTGGTGTATACCTGATGGCCTTCGTAAATGGAGCGAGGCTGGGGCAGAGGACAGCATTGAGCAGCCAGAAATAGTGAAAGAAGCCCTTTCCTCCAGCGATGCCTCTCTAGCGCTCTCTACTGAGAAAGCTGGAAGGGTGGGATAGGGAGGGTGGGAGGGAGGGAGACGCAAGAGGGAAGAGATATGGGAACATATGTATATGTAGAACTGATTCACTTTGTTATAAACCAGAAATTAACACACCATTGTAAAGCAATTATACTCCATAAAGATGTAAAAAAAAAAAAAGAGAAAGCTTAGCATTTTGCTCACTGTAAAGAACAAATGCTTAAAAGGAAGGATTCCATCCATTTTCATAGAGTACGTATTAATGTGTAAATTTAAAGCTGGAAGGTAATAAGTTGATAACTAGTATACCACTGAATAAAGAGGTGATTGTCTTCAGGAAGAAGGATCCTGAAATACCACACTAAGTATATACTCAGATGTCCCAGACCTTTCCCAAAGGGACCTAGGGCCATTTGCTTGGGTGACTGTACAGTGGGGAAAGAGAAATACCAACACATTTTTTAAACTATTGGAAAAGGGTCTGACTTTTGACATCAATTCTGTGATGGTTAATTTTATGTGTCAGTTTGGCTAGGCTGTGGTGCCCAGATGTTTGTTCAAATACTAGTCTAGATGTTGCTGTGAAGGCATTTTTCAGATGTGACTAACATTCAAATTAGAAGACTTTGAGCAAAGAAGATTACCCTCCAAAGTCTGAATGGGCCTCAGCCAATCAGCTTAGGCCTTAAGAATAAAAAGATAGGTCCTCTGTAGGAAAAAGTAATTCTTCCTCTAGACTGCCTTTGGACTTGATCTACAATAGCAACCCTTGCCTGTGTGTCCAGCCTGCCAGCCTGCCTTGCAGGTTTCAGACTTACCAGTCCCTATAATTACATGAACCAATTCCTTCAAATCTCTCTTTCTCTCCATACACATACACACACACACACACACACACACACACACACACACACACACACACACACCATATTGGTTTTGTTTCTCTGGAAAACTCAGGCTAATATAGATACCTAGATACCCGATGTCATCCTAAACATCTGTACAGTGGATGCGAGAGTGAGCCAAGCAGTAAGTGGATTCTTGGCCAAAGTCTGACTTAAAATCTATATACTAGGCCTGTGCACCCACCCTGTGGTTATTTCCCCCATCCTTGAATGTATAATTGAGATTGACATACTTGGCATTTGGAATAACCCTCAGCCTGTGGGGTAAGGGATATGAAGGTAAGGAAGGCCAAGTGGAAGCCTCTGAAGCTTCCCCATCCCCACCCTTTAATCAAGATAGAAACAACACTGTATCCCAGGGAGGATGGAGTGGATTAGTACCACTCTTAAGGATCTCAAGGATGCAGGGGTGATGATCCCTACGATATCTCCATGTGTCCAGACAGTCTGGCCTCTGCAGAAACCAGATGATAGATTCTAGAGAATGACTACTATGAGCTCAACCAAGTAATAACCCTAATTTCAACTAACAGACTGGACATAAACCTTTATAAGAGCACATTAATTATGGCCTTAGGTGTATGGTATGTGATCATTAACTTGAAGGATGTATTCTTTCCTATTCCAACCAAGAAAAAGGACCAGAATCAGTTCACATGGAATGGACAACTACGTACGTACATTCACAATTTTGTCCCCAGAGCTACCTTACCTCTTCTGCTTTCTGACATTAATACAGTCAAGAGAGATAAGGGCTTTCCTTTCCGGATGTTCCACAAAATATCACGTTGATCCATTGCAGTGATGACATCATGCTGGTTTGGCAGGATGAATAAGAAGTAGCTAGCACACTAGTTATTCATGTTCTCCAGGAGGTGGGAGATATACCCCATGATAATTAAGGGGCCTGCTATTTCGGTAAAGTTTTTTTTTTTTTTTTTAGAAGATGTTGGGGGTAGGAGTTTATTAATTAATTAATTTATTTTTGCTGTGTTGGGTCTTCATATCTGTGCAAGGGCTTTCTCTAGTTGTGGCAAGCGGGGGCCACTCTTCATCGCAGTGCACGGGCCTCTCACTATCACGGCCTCTCTTGTTGCGGAGCACAGGCTCCAGATGCACAGGCTCAGTGGTTGTGGCTCACGGGCCTAGTTGCTCCACGGCATGTGGGATCCTCCCAGACCAGGGCTCGAACTCATGTCCCCTGCATTAGCAGGCAGATTCTCAACCACTGCACCACCAGGGAAGCCCTCGGTAAAGTTTTTAAAGCTCCAGTGGTCAGGTACTTGCCAGAACAACTCTTCCAGAGCAAAAGACAAATTGATGCATCTTGCACCTTTCTATAAAGATGGAAGCACAATGTCTGGTAGGTCTTTAGGTTCTGAAGGTAGTACACTACACACCTAGGAATACCACCCATATGTTGGTGTCATGAAAGTCTGTCAGCCTTGAGTTGGGCCTGGAATACGAAAGGGCTCTGCAGAAGATCCAGGCTGTAGGGCAAGCAGTTCTGCCACTTGGGTCAGACATTTGGTAGATCCTATGTGTTGGAAATAGTGGTGGAAAAAATTTCCGTGTAGAGTTTGTGGAAAGTTCTAGTTGTAGATTCACAATGCAGGCCCTAGGGCTTCTGGAACAAAGATACTCTATTCACAGCAAAGAACTATGTGCCTTTTGAGAAAGAGCTCCTGACATGTTACTGGCTCCTGCTAGATGTGGAATGACTTAGGTCACTAAGGACTTAAGGACCAGGTGTTCAGAACTGCCTGCCATGACTTGGGCTCTGTCAGACCCACCAACTTATAAATTTGAGCAATCCCAATAGTAATCCATCATAAGATGAAAGTGTTACGTCTGAGATCAAGCATAAGCAGAACCAAAGGGCACAAGTAAACTGCATAACTGGGTATCCCAAACATCCAAAGAACCCTGGAGGAGATATTCCCTAGGGACTGCATGACACAAGAGGTGGACTGTAGTGGTCATAGTGGTGCACCACTTAGCTCTCCCTTCAAGAAGGAACTTGTTGTCCAGCCACAGTTGCAAAGAGTGAAGTCAGTTGACAGCTTCCAGTTTCAGTGCCTTCAGGATTCATTTTGGCTTTTGAACTGAGAACTTCCTCTTTCCAGGCGACACCAAGCCAATGACTAAACACAGTGGAGGTGTGTTATGGACTGAATGTTCATGTCCCACTTCTACCAATTCATATGTTGAAGCCCTAACCTTCAATGTGATGATGCTATGGTCTGAATGTTTGTGTGCCTTCCAAATTCATATGTTGAAATACTAATGCCCAGGGTGATGATATTAGTAGGTGGGGCCTCTGGCAGATGCTTCGGTCAAAAAGCAGATGTTCTTTAGTCCTCTGAAGATTAGTGTTCTTATAAAAGAGTTCACTAGCCCCTCCTGCCATGTGAGGACACAGCACAAAGTCTATGACAAAGAAGTGGGCCCTCACGCAACCATGCTGGCACCCTGGCCTCAAGACTTCCATCCTCCAGAACTGTGAGAAATAAATCACTGTTATTTACAAGCTACCCGTTCTGTGGTATGCTGTTAGAGCAGCCAGAACAGACTAAAACAGATGGTACTTGGAGATGGGGACTTTGAAGTTAATTAAGGTTAGATTAGATCATGAGGGTGGGGCCTTGATGGTGTGATTTGTGGCCTTCTAAGAAAAGGAAACTAAAAGGACATGTGAGGATGTTGAGAGAAGGCAGCAGTCTGCAAACCAGAAAGAGAGCTCTCACCAGGGACTGAACCCTGTCCAACTTTGATCTTGGGCTTCCCAACCTCCAGAACTATGAGAAAATAAATGTCTGTTATTTAAGTCACCCAGTCTAATGGCCTTTTGTTATGACAGCCTGAGCAGACTACTGAATCAGAACCCTAAATCTTTGCTCTAGAGCTCCTCATTGGATTGATTAAGACTTTGTCAGCTCTACATTTCAGTCTTATGCCCTGCTTTATTGGTAACTATTCAAGATATATATGGTTTGCAGTTTTGTTTTTTCATATAAGCAAATACTAATATATATAGCTGAATCCTCCCCTCCCATTTTTAGATAAGTGGTAACATACTATATGTTTTCTCCTCCTTGCTTTTTACACTTAACACTATATCCTGAAGGTAACACCATAGTAATATATGTCTTTATTCCTTTCTTTTTACATTTGCTTGGTACTCTATTATATGAATGTGCTATAGCATGCTCATCTAATTCCCTGTTGATGACACTGGGTTGTTTTCAGTATTTTGTCATCAGTTTATCTTTAGGATAGAGTCTCAGAAGCATAATCGCCAAGTCGAAGAGCAAATAAATATGTAATTTTGCAAGATATTAACTGGCATTCATTCTTTAATTTGCCATGAAATCCCTTTCTGCTCTTTAATTTACCATCTTCCCACAAATAACCTCTCTCTATCCAGTCGAGCAAGTCAGACTTTTGGAAATTTCCTCCAACCTTCCTTTTATTCCCTGCCACCGTCAAAATAGGTATAAAATTAAAATAATTTTGCTTTCCAGGGAGGTTTCAAATTGGGTTCTGACTTTGAATCCCTAAAGCCACTGCTTTCATTCAAACCCTTGTAAACTGTTTGGACATGTTGTCTCTTACATCATATTATTGGTGTCTTGGTGCCTAGGATGGAGTGTACAGTAGGCATTTGACTTAGTTGGAAAGTCGGAGAATGCTTGCATTAAAAAGATGATTTCTAAAATTATACCGGAAGACTGAACAGACATTAACTAGAGAAAGGGCATTCTAGGCAGAGGGAAAAGCATATCCTAAGGTACTGTGGTAGGAGGGCGCATAAATATTGTGAGGAACTGAAAGAAAGCCAATGAGTTAGAAGCACAAAGCGAAATAAAATAAACTGAAGAGGTAGGTAGAGGCTAGAACATGCAGAATTTGTAGGCTAGATTATGGATTCCTTGTTTTATTCTAAAATATATAGAAACAATTTAAAGATTTTAAGCAACCGGGTGACTCAATCAGATTTGGAAATTTGAAACATTATTCTGTCTGCTGGGTCAACAAGAACTGGAGTAATCCAGGCAAGAGGTACCAGACTGGTAGCAGTGGTGGCGGCAGAACAGACAGATTCAAGAAGTATTTTTAAATAGATTTAATTGCAATTAAATGAATTAAAATACTTAAAAACTCTACAAATAGACACGCTTACTGATGGACTGGTTAAGGGGGTACTTCCCCCTTAACCATGTTTCTGCTTATATGACTTGATGGTCAGTCACACCAATCACTGAAACAGAGAACACCAAAAGACAACCAGGTTGGGCAGAGTGGAAGGTGGGCTGGAAATAGTGAGTTGCTTTTTTGGACATACTGAGCCTGCAGTGCATTTGAGATTCCAAGATAAGATAGTAAGCACAAAATGGAAATAAGGGTCAGAGGAGAGTTCTTCATTGATGAGATATACTTGTGAGTCATCTGCAAATAACATAATTTGAAATCAGGGGTGTATATGAGAATGCCTAAGTATGTAATGAGGAGGGAAGAGGCCTAGGCCAAGTCCTGAGGACTCACAGCATTAACAACCAGAAAGAGGAGGAGAGCACAAATGTAATAGAAAAATGGTAGCGTGTAAGTGGGGTTAAAAGGAGGCCAGGGAAAGAGAGTGTTTAAAGGAGAGAATGCTGAGTTGTGTTGACTGCTGCTTGAGGCTGAGTTAAAATGAAGCCATCAATAAAGATCATTAGATTGAGCAACAGAGAAGTCCTAGGTAACCTTTATAAGGGCAGTTTTAGTGAAGTGGTAGACGTGGAAGCCCAATTAAAGTGAGTTGAGGGGTGGATAGCAGGTGAGAGAGCAGAGACAGCTTTCCCTGTAGACTGAGAAACGAAGTACAGAAGCAGTAAACGACTACGTGCAGTAAGGGGTTGTCTTTGGAAGATGGGAGAGCATTTTGAATGCAGTCGAGTGAGAGAGATGATGGTTGCAAGGAGGAGGGAGAAATAACAAGGAACCAAGCCTGGGAGAAGGCCAGAGGGAATCAGATCTGTATTGAGGAACTGGCTGCCAACAGGAGAAGGGGCACTTCATCAGATGAAATGGGAGAGAAGGAGGAGATGTGGGCAGGGTTTGTTGACCTAGTGATAAGATTACGACAGAGGGCCCATCTGATGGTTTCTATTTTCCCCATTCAATATGAAGAGAGGTTATCAGTTGAAGGTGATAGCAATGGGGATAGGAAGTTGGAAGGTAGAGATTCTATGAAACAGATATCTCAGAGAATATGAAAGTGAGCTTATGAGAGAAATGTAGCCTTATGGTTGGAAGGTGCTGACAGCTCATTTTACTTGTCAATTGGCAACATTACTGTTCTTCTCAATTTAACTTCCTAGCTTGTAAAATTAATCCAAATTTATCTCTGCAAGAGTTTGGTCTGAATTAACCAGATGATGGTTTCAATTTTCCACTTTATTTATGTCCTAGCCTGGATCTCCCAGAAGCAGAGCCTGAAGCAGAGGGCTTAGGTGCTCTTATTGTGTTAAGGAGTGCAATCCCAAGGAAGAAGAGTGAAGGGCATTCTTAGGAAAGAATGCAGTAGAAGAGAGGAAGATTTTAGCCATTGGCTATAATCTGTGAGATCCTTGGTTCACCCCCTGTGCTTCCAGGTCTTATATGTCTGGATGTCTACACTCTAGTAGGGTCCAGAAGGGGCTGTAACACAAAGAAACCCTGGGATGGGAAGGGAGAGGTACCAGGCAGGGCCAGGAGGTGAAGTGCTTCCAACCTGGGCCTGTGTGAAGTTTGTCAGAGCCCATGCAGAGCTGGTTGGCCCCATAGCAGCTAGAATAAGAGACAGGTACGTCCAAAGAAGTATCTGATACAACTGGGAATATGGCTTCCTTGATTTGACTAAACTCACCTAATACTTTATTTTTTTTAAGATTTATTTATTATTTATTTATTTAATTTATTTATTCTTTTTATTTTTGGCTGCGTCGGGTCTAAGTTGTGGCACGTGGGATCTTTCGTTGCTGGCGCACGGG
Source organism: Globicephala melas (assembly GCF_963455315.2). Taxonomy (NCBI): domain Eukaryota; kingdom Metazoa; phylum Chordata; class Mammalia; order Artiodactyla; family Delphinidae; genus Globicephala; species Globicephala melas. The sequence goes on along the minus strand of NC_083314.1, from coordinate 140,416,220 downwards.
CTTCTCTCTAGTTGTGGCGTGCAGGTTTTCTCTTCTCTAGTTGTGGTACGCAGCCTCCAGGGCACGCAGTCTCTCTAGTTGTGGCACGCGAGCTCAGTAGTTGTGGCACGTGGGCTTAGTTGCCCCATGGCATGTGGGATCTTATTTCCCTGACCAGGGTTCCAACCCGGGTCCCCTGCATTGTAAGGCGGATACTTTACCACTGGACCACCAGGGAGTCCTTAAACTCACCTAATTCTTTAGAAACACAGACAAAAATGCAAATCAACTAGTCTGTTTCTAAAGTCATGATAAAGTCCTCTAATCCGGATGATGAGCTGACTAGAGATTTTTAAGACACTTTCAACGTAGCAGGAGGATTTCAGATTTGCATTGGGCAGAAAACAACTTTAAAATTGTTATTTTAATAGGACAAAAGAGTCTTATGGATTCTGAAGGCTGACTTTTTCCCCCTTAATCATAAAGCACTCTGTCCTGCCATCTAGCGTTCACTAGCTTATCAGAGGGAAATTTGTAAGGAGTTGCTTATCTGTTTCCCAGTGGCGGCACTACCAGCATTTTGTGGCAGGACAATTTCCAGTTATGAGGGGCCACCCCAGGCATTTAGGAATATTTGTGTCTCTGCCTCCACCCCACCTCCTCACCAAATAGCAATAATCAACCCCAGTTATTGTGAGGACTGAAAACACTCCCACACGCTTTCAAATGTACCACTGCAGGAGGGGGTGACCGTGAGTCCCCACTTTTCAGATGAGGAAACCAGGGCATAGAGAAGCTAAGTGACAAGGTCATGTTACAGAAAAGCAGTGGGGCAGGTGCTCAGTCAACACAAGTCCTTTTCTAACTTCCCCCTTTCCCTCTACAAAGGGTCTTGAAGTAACTTAAGCATTCTTAGTGCATTTGTACAATGACACGATTTATAAAAAAAATTATTTTCACATGGCTGTATTTCATAAAGTGAGGTTCAATTGTAAGATTATCAGGGTAATAAAAATAAGACAGTTGAGAGATCAAAGTCACAAAGTACAAAGATAATTGAAAGTTTGAGAAAGAACTTGTGAGAGGAAATTTTAAGCAAACTTGGCTATTGAGTCTAAAAATTAGAATAAGGATTTGATAATGGCCTTCTGGCATATGAAGGGTTTCACACAGAGAATGGTGTGTTTATGTGACATACTACATAGTCTGAGATAATGAATTCATGGTGATTGTATTGGGGTATTGTTTGTACAGCACTTAAAAGCTTATCGAGCACTTTCATATACATTATCTCATTTAGTCAAGTTAAAATGTCAATGCTACTTATATGTATCTTGTTATGTACATATGTAAAAGACTAGGAAAAAACAAACATTACTGATAAAAATGAGAAAAAGGGCTATAGAATACAAATATATCTAATGACCAGGTTTTAATTAGATAGGAAGATAGGAGTTCATATGAGCCCCTGCCTGACCACCTAATATCTAGGTAATGTAGGGAACTGATTAATTTCATTGAAGGTATAGGTATGCATTACAAGACTTAGCTAGCTGAACAAACTAATAAAACATCAATCAAAGTGAAATCAAGTTCAAAGAGAAAGTATATATGCCTGACATATTGCCAGTTATCTATGAAAAGAAACCAGAAAACAGTTAAATAGGGACACAGAATTACAGGGAATGCATGAGGCACAACAAAAAGACAGGACAAAGAAGACGATATAAGAGAAAAGCCTGAAAAAACAAGAGATTTGAGAACTTATGAGAACAAAACTACATGTAAGCTGCAACCATCTAATTCATTATTCATGAAGAATTGTCCATCCAACTACCCACGTTTGTTAGCCTGAATAACTAGAAATGGGCACCTGGTATGAGGTAAGAATGATTCACTCTGCATTGTGGATATTTGTTTTCATAGTCACAGTATCTGACCAACTTTTAAATCAAGGAATTATCTTCTGTGATGGTGCTGTTACACCTTCCTCCTTGCATTATTCATTCCACAGAGAGAGCACCCACTGTGTGCCAGACACTATTCTAGGCACTGGGAATATAGTAGAGAACAGGATAAATATATTCTTACCCTCATGGCGATTACTTTCTCATGTGTATAAGAAGCAGGGGAGGGGAGAAATAGAAGATAGATACACAAAATAAAGAAGTAAAAGAAGTGCAGCATGTAAATAGTATTACAGAATTAGTAAAGCAGGAAAGGAGGTTAGGGACTATTGGGGCATCAAAGAAAAAACAATATTTGTTGCTTAGGATAATATATTAGATGAAAAGAGCAGGACTGAAAACTGCATGTAAATACATTGCCTATTTTTATGTAAAAATATATTTTAAAAAGATGTATAGAAAACAGAATCAAAGGAAATATTCTTGAATATTAAAGTGATTATCTTTTTGGTTGGTGAATCTCAAAGTGCATCTCTTTATTCTTTGCTATTTTATTAGTTTTTCTATGATTAGCATATATTACTTTTATAAATCAGAAACAATAAAAATTTTAGGATATTTTTCTAAATATCTTTTTTCCATTGCCACTGAATATAATGGTTTATGTTCCAGCATAATATATGTGTTAGATGTATAGAAGAATCATTTACTCAAGGGATAAAATAAAACCTTCCCGAAATGTCCTGTATTATCTATCACTACTCACATTTCTGTTAAAATGTTATTAATTTTTACAGTTCTGAACCATATACCCCTGACTTCTCTCCCCTCATGCACTTACTGCTTAAACCACTCATAAGATGCTTATCATCTATTTTCTTGTATCAGTAGCCTCCCCTTGTGAAGCAGTATGATAATCTCTAGGTCCATCCATGTCGCTGCAAATAGCATTATTTCATTCTATTTTATGGCTGAGTAAAATTCTATTGTGTATATATACCACATCGTATTTATTCATTCATCTGTGGATGGACATTTAGATTGTTTCCATATCTTGGCTATTGTAAATAATGCGGCTAGGAACATTGGGGTGCATGTATCTTTTTGAATTAGAGTTTTTGTCTTTTCCAGATATATGTCCAGCAGTAAGATCGTTGGGTCATATGGCAGCTCCATTTTTAGTTTTGTTTTTTTTTTTTTGCGGTACGTGGGCCTCTCACTGTTGCGGCCTCTCCCGTTGCGGAGCACAGGCTCCGGACGTGCAGGCTCAGCGGCCATGGCTCACGGGCCCAGCTGCTCCACGGCATGTGGGATCTTCCCGGACCAGGGCACGAACCCGTGTTCCCTGCATCGGCAGGCGGACTCTCATCCACGGCGCCACCAGGGAAGCCCCATTTTTAGTTTTTTAAGGAACTTCCATATTGTTTCCCATAGTGGCTGCAGCAATTTACATTCCCACCAACAGTGTAGGAGGGTTCCCTTTTCTCCACACCCTCTCCAGCATGATTTGTAGACTTACTGATCAATGTGAGGTGATACTTCATTGTGGTTTTGATTTGCATTTCTCTAATAATTAGCGATGTTTGGCGTCTTTTCATATGCGTGTTGGCCATCTGTATACCGTTTTTGGAGAAATGTCTATTTAGGTCTTCTGGCCATTTTTTTGATTTGGTTGTTTGTTTTTTCTTGTTTGTTTGTTTTTTTTGCGGTAGGTGGGCCTCTCACTGTCGTGGCCTCTCCCATTGCGGAGGACAGGCTCCGGACGCGCAGGTTCAGCGGCCATGGCTCACGGGCCCAGCCATGTGGGATCCTCCCGGACCAGGGCACGAACCTGTGTCCCCTGCATCGGCAGGCGGACTATCAACCACTGTGCCACCAGGGAAGCCCTGTTTTTTTGATATTGAGTTGTATGAGCTCTTTGTATATTTTGGAAATTAAGCCCTTGTCAGTCACATCCTTTGCAAATATTTTCTCCCAACCCGTAGGATGTCTTTTTGTTTTTTTGATGAATGTTACTCATTATTATTCTAAATGTAATTTTCCAAAAGGCAGGGACCATGTTTTATATTTCTCTATATTCTTAGCTACAGCTAAGCACATGGTAAATGCATCCATCCATTTTATTTCCCTAGGACCTAACATGTGGGGAACAGGTGAGATTTGGGGTGGCAGTGGGGGAGAATTAAATGCCAGTTTTAATTAAAAATTAAATGCAGTTTTATATGTTATGTTTTTAATCCACTCTATTATTTTGTGAGGTAGATAGCAGATATGAAAATGAGGCTCTGAGAATTTAAACAACTTGCCCGAGATCACCCGGCTTTTAAGTGCAAATTAAATCCATGTTTGTTTGACTCTTTCCATTGTACTGTGCGTTTGAAATAAACGCGAAAAACTGGATGAGTGAATATGAGAAGGATCTAGAATTGTCTTTTGGCTCCTCCTGTGTTTATCTCTTTACCACCGTATTCCCAGAACTTCCCACAGTGCCTACCTCACAGGAAGAGTTCCATAATTATTTTTTAAATGAATGAATAAATAAATGAAGAAAAGGACAAAGGAACAAATCAAGGAATGAATGGACAATATAGCCACTCAAAAAGTCTCCTACATCCAGTATATGACATATTTATGACAAATTCTTCTATTCCGTACCTACAGAAAGTGGAGGAAGTAATTCATTACCTATTTGCCACATGTACAAATTCAGACCAACTGGTACACAATCACCTTTGGCTTTATTTTTATAAAATGAAGAAGTAATAAGTGTCCAGCTGTGTCACCATAAGCTTCATTTATTTGTCTGTGGGTTCACTTGGAATAAGCAAAGGAATTCAAATAAATCTGTGTAGTGTATCCCAAACATATTTTTTCTTTCTGATTCAAGGAACTTTGGGAAAACACACATTTGTTTGTACTTTAGATAATTGTGTTCAACTCCCACCCTGCCCCACTCCAAAAAAAAAAAAAAATCAGCCGCAAGCTGGTAAGGGTCTACAGGGACTAGGGACTCCTGGAGGGACTATTACAGATACTTCTTTGGATTGAAAGTAGTCTCCCACTTCCTCTTAATATAAGCATGGGGGAAACACCATAAGCTTAACATAAAATGGATTTGTTTATAATAAGATGTCATCATGATAAAAACACATTAATACATCTGCAGGGTACAATGAAAAACTACTGAAAAAATCAGCTGTAAAAATCATACACATTTCGATGAAAAATACCGGATAGCTCAGGAACGAGCCAATACATGTCTTTGTGAAGGAAGTTTATATCCCACTTGTGCTTATAAAACATTTATCAATTTATAAAAATATGCTTTCTTGCATGATTTTAGAGGCTATAAAAATACTCACACTGGAACTGGCATGATATCACTATGTTTTATATGGTTACATTTTCTCCATTCACACATACAAATCTTCAACATTATAATTAATTTTGGAACGCTGAGGTTGTTCTGAGATAGCCACATAACTCAGAATCACACATACTTTGTAGTGAGAAGAGCAGAAATATAAATGAGTGTTAGTTGTAGATGATTTTCAAGTTTTGTGATGTATTGCTAACGCACAGCATTCAGCAAGAAGTCTTTCTTAGTGTTAGAACTACAACCTTGCTACAAATGAGGAAATTGCTCATGTTTGGTATGATTCTTATTTTTATTATCACACATATTCCAGTGTATAGTTATATGGCATTGTATTCATAAACATGGCTTTTTGATTTTGTTTCCTGTGGCCATTGGTGGATAATGAAAACCGTCTGAAGCATTTAATAAGCCTAAAGTTCTATTTTATTACAGTGAAGCTCCCTTACCTCATGTAATTTTCTGCATTGCATTAGATTAATGGCAATAAACTTTATTGTAAAAATGAATTGCTGTCCTTTTGAATTTTATAATCTAAGGAGAATCGTTACAGATACATAGCTATTAATTATTTATACAATCATACAGATATATAGACATACCTGTAGATTATTGCCTGGCTCCGAATATTTGCATTCTAATATTTACATACACTTTGGTACTAAAAAGTTGACATTCTATTAAGGGTGATCAAATGGAGCATATTCCACAATCTGTATATAACATTAGCTTGTTTTTTTGTATTGAAAATCACTTCAGATATCTTGCCTTTTGTTTTCACATATGTGTGCTCATAAGTTTGACTCTTTTTTTTTTTTTTTTTTGCGGTACGCGGGCCTCTCACTGTTGTGGCCTCTCCCGTTGCAGAGCACAGGCTCCGGACGCGCAGGCTCAGCGGCCATGGCTCACGGGCCCAGCGGCCATGGCTCACGGGCCCAGCCGCTCCGCGGCACGTAGGATCTTCCCGGACCGGGGCATGAGCCCGTGTCCCCTGCATCGGCAGGCAGACTCTCAACCACTGCACCACCAGGGAAGCCCAGTTTGACTCATATTAATCTTATTTGCTGCAGTAACAAACAGCCTCAAATTGCAGTGGCTTATACTAATAAAGGTTTATTTCATACTCATAGGTCTGTGAGTTGCCTACAGCCTTTATGTGCTCTGTGCGTTTTCTCAGTCTAGGACTATCTGAGGAAATCTCTTCTTTTGGCAGAGGTCAGAAGCTCAAGAGGCCTTGTCAAATTGTGCAAGCATACTTAACACCTCTGCAAAGAAGGGGTGTATGTCCCATCTGCCCACGTTCCATTGGCTGAAGCAAGTCACACGGCTAAGTCCCTGGGGAAGTACATTCCTCCCATTGTGAGGGAAGGGGGATTGGAGAGTTAATATTAACACACTCTATCATGACTACCGATTATAAAGTTAAGTCATATCCCTGAGTTACAAAAAGAGTTAAATACTAAAAAATCATTGCAAATGTAAGTAAAAGTTTAATATTTTTTTGAACAGCTACTTACCAAGGACATTATTGTTTGGGAGCCAGAGTGGAAGTTGAGAGAAAAAAGTCCAGTACATTAATTAAATCTAAGAAAGTACAAAACAAAACACATTCATTCCTCTTTGGGGCTTCCTTAGCACCTGTGCTTACCTCTATCATGCTGCTTATCACTGTGCTTTCTGATTGTTCATTTCTAAGACAAGAGCACTACTGATTGTCTTTGTATACCCGAGGCCGAGTAAAATTCCTGGCAGAGTAAGCACTCAATGACTGTTTGTTGAATGACTAAATGAATCCATGCACACATAACCCAGAAGACATTGTTCTATTGTTTCTTTTTTTAAGTGTGAAGTTATTTATATTTTCTGACATGGGAGAACTAACATATTTGCTTTTCTATTCCCCATTTATTTTTCTACCTGGGACTTTTCATGTTTCCTTCCCTCAGTGAGGTTATTTTATTTTACTTTATTTTATCTCTTTTCCTTTTATTTATTTATTTCTTAAATTTAATTTTATTTATTTTTAATACAGTAGGTTCTTATTAGTTATCAATTTTACACATATTACTGTATATATGTCAATCCCAATCTCCCAATTCATCCCACCACCATGCCCACCCCCCACCCCCGCTTTCCCTCCTTGGTGTCCATATGTTCGTTCTCTACATTTGTGTCTCTATTTCTGCCCTGCAAACTGATTCATCTGTACCATTTTTCTAGATTCCACATATATGCGTTAATATAGGATACTTGTTTTTCTCTTTCTGACTTACTTCACTCTGTATGACAGTCTCTAGATTCAACCACATCTCTACAAATGACCCAATGTCGTTCCTTTTTATGGCTGAGTAATATTCCATTGTATATATGTACCATATCTTCTTTATCCATTCATCTGTCGATGGGCATTTAGGTTGCTTCCATGACCTAGCTACTGTAAATAGTGCTGCAATGAACATTGGGGTGCATGTGTCTTTTTGAATTATGGTTTTCTCAGGGTATATGTCCAGTAGTGGGGTTGATGGATCATATGGTAATTCGATTTTTAGTTTTTTAAGGAACCCTCCATATTGTTCTCCAGAGTGGCTGTATCAGTTTACATTCCCACCAACAGTGCAAGAGGGCTCCCTTTTTTCCACACCCTCTCCAGCATTTGTTGTTTATAGATTTTCTGATGATGCCCATTCTAACTGGTATGAGGTGATAACTCATTGTAGTGTTGATTTACATTTCTGTAATAATTAGTGATGCTGAGCAGCTTTTCATGTGCCTCTTGGCCATCTGTATGTCTTCTTTGGAGAAATGGCGATTTAGGTCTTCTGCCCATTTTTGGATTGGGTTGTTTGTTTTCTTATTATTGAACTTCATTAGCTGTTTATATATTTTGGAGGTTAATCCTTTGTCCGTTGATTCATTTGCAAATATTTTCTCCCATTCTGAGGGTTGTTTTCTCATATTGTTTAGAGTTTCCTTTGCTGTGCAAAAGCTTTTAAGTTTCATTAGGCCCCACTTGTTTATTTTTGTTTTTATTTCCATTACTCTAGGAGGTGGGTCAAAAAAGATCTTGCTGTGATTTATGTCAAGGAGTGTTCTTCCTATGTTTTCCTCTAAGAGTTTTATAGTGTCTGGTCTTACATTTAGGTCTCTAATCCATTTTGAGTTTATTTTTGTGTATCATGTTAGGGAGTGTTCTAATTTCATTCTTTTACATGTAGCTGTCCAGTTTTGCCAGCACCACTTATTGAAGAAACTGTCTTTTCTCCATTGTATATCCTTGCCTCCTTTGTCATAGATTAGTTGACAATAGGTGCGTGGGTTTATCTCTGGGCTTTCTATCCTGTTCCATTGATCTATATTTCTGTTTTTGTGCCAGGACCATACTGTCTTGATTACTGTATCTTTGTAGTATACTGTGAAGTCAGGGAGTCTGATTCCTCCACCTCCGTTTTTTTCCCTCAAGATTGCTTTGGCTATTCGGGGTCTTTTGTGTCTCCATAAAAATTTTAAGATTTTTTTTCTAGTTCTGTAAAAACTGCCATTGGTAATTTGATAGAGATTGCATTGAATCTGTAGATTGCTTTGAGTAGTATGGTCATTTTCACAATATTGATTCTTCCAATGCAAGAACATGGTATATCTCTCCATCTGTTTGTGTCATCTTTGATTTCTTTCATGAGTGTCTTATAGTTTTCTGAGTACAGGTCTTTTGTCTCCTTAGGTAGGTTTATTCCTAGGTATTCTATTCTTTCTTGTTGCAATGATGAATGGGATTGTTTCCTTAATTTCTCTTTCTGATTTTTCGTTTCAGTATATAGAAATGCAAGAGATTTCTGTGCATTAATTTTGTAGCCTGCAACTTTACCAAATTCATTGATAAACTCTACTAGTTTTCTGGTGGCATCTTTAGGGTTATCTATGTATAGTATCATGTCATCTGCAAACAGTGACAGTTTTATGTCTTCTTTTCCAATTTGTATCACTTTTATTTCTCTTTCTTCTCTGATTGCTCTAAGAATTCCAAAACTATGTTGAATAATAGTGGTGAGAGCAGACATCCTTGTCTTGTTCCTGATCTTAGAGGAAATGCTTTAAGTTTTCACCATTGAGAATGATGTTTGCTGTGGGTTTGTTGTATATGGCCTTTATTATGTTGAGGTAGGTTCCTTCTATGCCCACTTTATGGAGAGTTTTTATCATAAATGGGTGTTGAATTTTGTCAAAAGCTTTTTCTGCATCTATTGAGATGATCATATGGTTTTTGCTCTTCAATTTGTTAATATGGTGTATCATATTGATTGATTTGTGTATATTGAAGAATCCTTGCATCCCTGGGATAAATCCCACTTGATCATGGTGTATGATCCTTTTAATGTGGATTCTGTTTCCTAGTATTTTTAAAAAAATATTTATTTTATTTATTTATTTTTGAGTCTTCGTTGTTGGGTGCAGGCTTTATCTAGTTGCAGCGAGCAGAGGCTACTCTTTCTTGCAGTGCTCAGGCTTCTCTTTGTGGTGGCTTCTCTTATGGCGGAGCACGGGCTCTAGGCACGCAGGCTTCAGTAGTTACAGATATGGCATGTGGGCTCAGTGGTTATGGCATGCGGGCTCAGTAGTTGTGGCTTGTGGGCTCTAGAGGGCAGGCTCCTGTAGTTGTGGCACACAGGCTTAGTTGCTCCATGGCATGTGGGGTCTTCCTGGACCAGGGCTCAAACCCGTGTCCCCTGCATTGACAGGCAGATTCTTAACCACTGTGTTACCAGGGAAGCCCTGTTTGCTAGTATTTTGTTGAGGATTTTTGCATCTATGTTCATCAGTGATATTGGTCTCTAATTATCTTTTTTTGTAGTATCTTTGTCTGGTTTTGGTATCAGAGTGATGGTGGCCTCGTAGAATGAGTTTGGGAGTGTTCCTTCCTCTGCAATTTTTTGGAAGAGTTTGAGAAGGATGGGTGTTAGCTCTACTCTAAATGTTGGATAGAATTCACCTGTGAAGCCATCTGGTCCTGGACTTTTGTTTGTTGGAAGATTTTAAATCATAGTTTCAATTTCATTACTTGTGGTTGGTCTGTTCATATTTTCTATTTCTTCCTCATTCAGTCTTGGAAGGTTATACCTTTCTAAGAATTTGTCCATTTTTTCCAGGTTGTCCATTTTATTGGCATAGAATTGCTTGTAGTAGTCTCTTATGATGCTTTGTATTTCTGCGGTGTCCATTGTAACTTCTCATTTTTCATTTCTAATTTTACTGATTTAAGTCCTCTCCCTCTTTTTCTTGATGAGTCTGGCTAAAGGTTTATCAATTTAGTTTATCTTCTCAAAGAACCAGCTTTCAGTTTGATTGGTATTTGCTATTGTTGTCTTTGTTTCTATTTCATTTATTTCTGCTCTGATCTTTATGATTTCTTTCCTTCTACTAACTTAGGGTTTTGTTTGTTCTGCGTTCTCTAGTTCTTTTAGGTGTAAGGTTAGATTGTTTACTTGAGATTTTTCTTGTTTCTTGACGTAGGCTTGTATTGCTATAAACTGCCCTCTTAGAACTGCTTTTGCTGCATCCCGTAGGTTTTGGATTGCGTTTTTCATCGTCATTTGTTTCTAGGTATTTTTTTATTTCTTCTTTGATTTCTTCAGTGATCTCTTGGTTATTTAGTAACGTATTGTTTAGTCTCCATGTGTTTGTGTTTTTTACGTGTTTTCCCCGCAACTGATTTCTAATCTCATAGCGTTGTGGTCGGAAAAGATGCTTGATATGACTTCAATTTTCTTAAATTTACCCAGGCTTGATTTGTGACCCAAGATGTGATCTACCCTGGAGACTGTTCCATGTACATTTGAAAAGAAAGTGTAATCTGCTGTTTTTGGATGGAATGTCCTATAAATATCAATTAAATCTATCTGGTCGATTGTGTCATTTAAAGCTTGTGTTTCCTTTTTAATTTTCTGTCTGGATGATCTGTCCATTGGTGTTAGTGAAGTGTTAAAGTCCCCCACTATTATTGTGTTCCTATCAATATCCTCTTTTATAGCTGTTAGCATTTGCCTTGTGTATTGATGTGCTTCTATATTGGGTGCGTATATATTATAATTGTTATATATTCTTCTTGGATTGATCCCTTGATCATTATGTAGTGTCCTTCCTTGTCTCTTATAACATTCTTAATTTTAAAGTCTCTTTTATCTGATGAGTATTGCTACTCCAGCTTTCTTTTGATTTCCATTTGCATGGAATATCTTTTTCCATTCCCTCACTTTCAGTCTGCGTGTGTCCCTAGGTCTGAAGTGGATCTCTTGTAGACAGCATATAAATGGGTCTTGTTTTTGTAGCCTTTCAGTGAGCCTGTGTCTTTTGGTTGCAGCACTTAATCCATTCACATTTAAGGTAATTATCATTTTGTATGTTCCTATTACCATTTTCTTAATTGTTCTGGGTTTGTTTTCGTAGATCCTTTTCTTCTCTGGTGTACCCCACTTAGAGAAGTTCCTTTAGCTTTGTTGTATAGCTGGTTTGGTGGTGCTGCATTCTCTTAGTTTTTTCTTGTCTGTAAAGGTTTTAATTTCTCTGTTGAATCTGAATGAGATCCTTGCTGGGTAGAGTAATCTTGGTTGTAGGTTCTTCCCTTTCATCTCTTTAAATATATCGTGCCACTCCCTTCTGGCTTGCAGAGTTTCTGCTGAGAAATCAGCTGTTAACCTTATGGGAGTTCCCTTGTATGTTATTTGTCGTTTTTCCCTTGCTGTTTTTAATACTTTTTCTTTGTCATCAATTTTTGTCAATTTGATTACTATGTGTCTCAGCATGTTCCTCTTTGGGTTTATCCTGCTTGGGACTCTCTGCACTTCCTGGAGTTGGGTGCCTATTTCCTTTCCCAGATTAGGGAAGTTTTGACTATACTCTCTTTAAATATTTTCTCAGGTGTTTTCTCTCTCTCTTCTCCCTCTAGGATGCCTATAATGTAAATGTTGGTGCATTTAATGTTATCCCAGAGGTCTCTTTATCTTCATTTCTTTTCATTCTTTTTTCTTTATTCTGTTCTGTGGCAGTGAATTCCATCACTCTGTCTTCCAGGTCACTTATCCATTCTTCTTCCTCAGTTATTCTGCTATTGTTTCCTTCTAGTGTATTTTTCATTTCAGTTATTGTATTGTTCATCTCTGTTTGTTTGTTCTTTAATTCTTCTAGGTCTTTTTTCTTTAATTCTTCTAGGTCTTTGTTAAACATTCTTGCATCTTCTCGATCTTTGCCTCCATTCTTTTTCCAAGGTCCTGGATCATCATCACTATCATTATTCTGAATTCTTTTTCTGGAAGGTTACCTATCTCCACTTCATTTAATTGTTTTTCCTGGGGTTTTATCTTGTTCCTTCATCTGGTACATAGTCCTCTGCCTTTTCATTTTGTCTCTCTTTCTTTGAATGTGGTTTTTGTTCCACAGACTGCAGGATTGTAGTTCTTCTTGTTCTGCTGTCTGCCCTCTGGTGGATGAGGCTATCTAAGAGGCTTGTGCAAGCTTCCTGATGGGAGGGACTTGTGGTGGGTAGAGCTGGCTGTTGCTCTGGTGGGCAGAGCTCAGTCAGTGAGGTTATTTTAAATAAAATAAGTTGAACATGCTTGGTTTGATATACCTCAAGTGTGTTCCTGCAGATAAGCTTTGTGAACGCACATGTGTGCACCTGGGTGTGTGTGTGAGTGTGTGTGTGAGAGAGAGAAAGACATCTGTGTTTTTATACATTTAGGAAATATCTTTAGGGTATTCACTATATATTAATGAATATCAGTTCTTGAACTGAGTTCTTGCCACATTTATTTCTTTTGTGATTTGCTTACTGGGAAAACCTTCAGAGAGTCACATTATATAGTTATGAACCTTTCAGAAGGACTATTACCATACTAGCACAGTTAAAAAGATTTCAAGTAGGTTGTATAATGCAGTGCCTTCACAGTAAATATCAGACAACAATAAAGGAATGAGAAAGCTATGATAATTCAAAAGAAATGAAAATGGAAATAGCAGAATGCCAACTGGTTTCTATTACTATTCAACACAAATAATAAACTTTTCAATTTCTATAAAATTATTGTTAAACTCACTTGGCTCAATTGTGTATTTTTAAACTTCACACTGAAGTATTTTCAAATGAAGTTCATAAAAAAATTGCATCTTTGCAAGTCATCAAGAAATAATATAGAGATATCATCTTTACAGTTCCCCACGACTTTCCAATTCTGTGGCTGGTTTTTTATAGACTATGTATGTGGCAAGAGTAGACAATATTTCAATGTAGCTACAGAAAAAGAAACAGAATTTGCTCTTGATTTTTACAAATGCATATCATCTTACTGTGGAAAACTTAATTGCTCATGACAAAACTTTTGACCTCCCAGAGGGATGATTTCTCAGTTCAAGTGACCTTGGGTTTTCTTTCCTTATAGGTTAAAATGTGAGTAACAGTTTAGAGACTAAATGAATAATCCAAAGCACAGAGCAAAGCCAGCTTGCCGCATGAAATATCAGATGTATAAGGAATATTCAGAAGAAAATTTTAATTTTGGAACTTAGACATATCATGGCAGGGATACTAAAGTCATTAAAAATAGTTAACATTTGAAATCTCAAAATCTTTGCTGACTGCTGAGAAATATTAGCAATACAATAAGATTGTCGTTTTTACTTGATGATTGATTCTATTCTAAGGATGTTATCAAATACAGACTCAGCTAAGACTCATGACATAAACCTATGATATACAGCTTCCAACAGCAAAGGAATGAGCATGTACAAATTCTTGTAGGGATTTATTTCTTAATTTATATTTGAAAAATATTTCTAACAGATGGGAAAAAGTAAGGAGCTATTCATAAAACCTTTGGATTATTCCCACTAAAATGCTCCATTTATTGAAGAGGAAACAAGGTGTTGAATGTACTTTTAACCAAACTGAGAATTCATTTCTCCAATTTATAAAAGCTATTCATTCCTTCTACCAATCCAAACATTTCCTCATCTGATACCACTCAATATGCTTGACTTCTTAAATCAAGCTCAGGAAGAGAAAAAAAAAAATTCCTTTCCAAAGTTGATGAATTCTAGTGAGGGACAAGGTTGGGGATTACTTGGTGTGACAAAAAACTTGCCAGATTGGCATGTTCCTGGTTTATTTGATACTATGGCAACCTTTTACTCAGGCAAAAGCCTGGAGCTTGCTAGGGGGTGCCCAAAATTTTTAGAATGAATTTTGGACCTGTGAGGATGAGCCAGATGTTTTTGAGACCTTTAGACTGTGGATGGAACAGAAATGGAAAACAAGAGTAAACATCAAAAATGTAGAATTAACTGGCAAACTAAGAGGGAAAGTAAGGAACCACTGGTGAGCTGGTGAGCATGTATTTACGACCAATGCAGAGAGCCCTTCCAGCAATAACTCGGAGTTGAAGCTGAATTTTGGATTCAAGGAACATAATCAATGTCAGGATTTAGAAGATTTATTACAGACAGGTTTGATTAATTCTGTCTCAAAAAACAAAAAAACCCCCAAAACCTCTTTGCCTTCCAGCTTGTTTTCACTAAGTAATCACCATATCATTTAGTTTTTGTCCTGTGGGCATCATAAAAACATCATTAGATTTTAGAATGAAGAAGTAAAGAAAAGGGTGGAAAAAATGTATAATCACAGTCTCTCTCTGTCTTTTTTTTTTTTTTTACAGGTCTATGTTTCTAAGTGTATTTATGTTAAATGTAATGAAAGTAGGTAACAAAAATTGGGTAACTTCTTTCTTATGTAACTAAAGCGAGTTTTGTGAAAGAAATATAATGAGCCGCCGTTTTCATCCATGAGTTAAAAGATAAGTAACTTGTCTTTAAATTGTTTCCTGGGTATAAGTCTTCTCCTTGAGAAGGTAAGAGCCTTCAGGGCATTGTTCATGAGATAATTCTTTTGTATCTAGCATGGTAGGCATTAAAAAATCCTAGAGGCTTGACTCATACTCTGAAAAATTAGCATTTAACTTACTCCAAAAATTCCTCTAATGATTCAACTTTATAATAAGCCAAATAACTAACTGAAAAAAAGTCATGTTAAAGGTAGTTGTAAATTTGAGAAAAGTGAATTAGATCAGCTAAAAAAGTGCCTCCAATTTAAAAAAATTAATTGTTCCTCAAACAGCCTTTGAAACAGTTTGTAGAAGGCTTGACATGTACTTTATAAAATGAGAGGAAGATACTTAAGGTGCTTTTTTTTAATTCCTTAGGAGGAAAACCTTAAAGCCCTATTTCTAAGAATATAGTTAAAGATAGCTTTGAATTCTTTTTTTTTTCCCTGGAACAACTCATGAGAAATGTTGTGATAAGTTTTTCATTATACATCATAATTGTTAGCATTTCCCTATGTCTGTAGCTAAGTACGCCTGAAATTCTACACAACTTATTACATAATCTATGTGAGATATCAGGTAGATCAAGTAATGAAAGAGTAAAGGAGAAGGATCCCTGTGGAGATGCCAACCACAGGCTCACTTTCCGAATTCTGGCAAGGGCACCAAAGTGTCAAATTTGCACAGGGTTCTCCCCACGACATGGCTTGTTCTCCCTTCTCCCTTTATCTCAGTAACAGGAGAAGCCTTCTGGGGCACTAGGATGATGACAGAAAAAGAAAAAAAAACAAAGTGGGAGAAATAAAAGCTGCCTCCAATCTTTGGAAAAGTAGATGTTCCCTGCGAAGGTAACCCAAGTGGTAGAAGAAAGCAGAAAAGACAGGTACAGTTGACTTGGGCTATTCAGTTATGGCTTGCAGGGATACTGCTTATGACTACTTGTGGATGATGTCCTTAGTATGTTGCTGAGTTCTTTCCCTGAGAAATCTGTTGCAAGCTCTTCATTGCCAGGGGCTGTGGACTAAAAGAACAAAATCACCTCGTCAATTGTTAGAGTCGTCACAGTGAGGAGAAAATAAAAATCCTTCCTCCTTAATTTTGAGAATCAGGATGGCAGCAGAGGGCGCCAGATGGACAAACAGTGCTGAAGATCACTGGGAGATGGAAATGAGTGTGGGTCACATGGGTTCCACAGAGAATAGAGGTCAGAACTCAATAAAACCTCAGGGTAAAGTCAGTTCCTGAAACATTTCTACTTGATTCCAAGACTAGCATGACCTGGGGAAAGAAGCATCATTTTTAAAAGTAAAACTGTTGTTTTCTTGAGAATTTAGTTTATGAAGGACATTATTGTCTTCCCCTAACCTGCACAAATAATTATTTCTGGCTCTAAATAGTAATAGGTTAAATGAGTGGACTTATTTTGTACAAAAGACAAAGTCTGAATTCCATCTGAACTTGGTAGTAGAAATAATGCTCCTTCCTTCCTTTTCTTATTCATTCAGCAATCATTTAAAAAATACCTACAATGTGTAAGCCTCAGTGGAGCAAAAGATAATCATAAATAGTTACTAATGACAGTGTAAATGCAGTAGAATAATTGTTTATTTGAACAAAATAAACCATATCAGATCCAAGAGTGTTGATTTACATTCCTCTCCAGTGGGAAAGGGTAGAATTATACCAGGTGCTCTAGGAATTGGTAGGGGTGTGTGCTACCCAAGTGCGGCAGTACATAGAAGAGTTGAGAATCACAACGTATGCGCATACAATGAAGAATAAAAGTTTTCTTGTTCTTAGGCTTTCGTAGATACTGTATATCAATAATATCCTAGAAAGTGATAATTACACAGAAGAGATATAGCTACAGTTTAATAGGATGCCAGAGGAAAAGATTAATTCTAGCCAAGAGTGATTAGGGAATTCTTTGTGAAGGTGGAAAAAGATGGGCATGATTACATGATATAAGACTTTAAAAGGTAAGATAGCTCTTTAATTATTAAGTACTACATTCTTAAAACATTTATTGAGAACCTAGGTGCTTAGGATACAAAGATAAACAGGATAAAACCCACGCCCTTGAATATTTCAGGCAGGGAGAAATGTTTTTCTCTCTCAAAAAGGGAGAAAAAACAATCCCACAGAACAAATACAGTGTTATATCACAACACAGTGCTAGAACAGAAGTGATAGAGGGCCTTATAGGAATCAACCAAAAGAAGCCTTCAGTGCTGCCTAGGAGGGGATAGGTAAATTGAGATAAAGTTTTGCCTGAACTGAGATTTCATTCATTTGTTACTCATGCCTACTATGTTCACAGTGCCTGCTCTCAAGGACTTAACAGTCAAATGGTGGCCCAGACATAAACAGATAAGTACAGTGATGGATCTAATTAAGTGTAATTTACACAGCATTATTACATGCAAGTGGTCAAATGCATCCGGGAGGTTGAAGAAAGCCTGCATAGAGGAGGTGAATTTTGAAACTATGTCTTTTAGGCAGACGGATTGAGAGTACCAAGGACTAAAGAAGTTACAGACAATGAGAACAATGGAGAATGAGTACAGAGGCTTACTATAGCTTGGTGTGTACACAGAATGGAAAGAAATTTGATATGAATAGAGCTTTGAGTAAGGAAGATGAGGTTGGCAGAGACCAGATAGAGGGCCTTGAACGCAGAGTTAAAGACTTTGAATTTGACTCTGTAGACCAGTACTTTTCAAACTGCATTCCACTAAGTCCTTGAGTTCCAAGGAAGTACCTCAGGAAGATGAAGGGCAAAAGGGCAGATTTTAGAGGTCCATGAATTCCAGTATAGAGTTTTAAACATTAAGTTTTAGGCAATGTAAAGTCTTTGAATATTTTGAAGGAAGGAAGTGATAGACTAAGAATGGTTTTTGGAAGATTCATCTATCACAATACCATCATCCAGAATTGCCCCGTTTCTCTCCTAATTTATAAATAAGCACCACTAAATCCTATTCATTCTCTCTCTTAAATATCTCTCAAATTCATCCATTCCTCTCCTTCCCTACAGGAACTGCCAGTGGTTCGGGTCCTTATTGTTTTTCCTCTGGTTAAATACAAGAGCCTTTTAACTTCCTGCTCTATACTCTTCAGTCAGTCTTATCCACGGCTTTGTCATATCACTCACTGTACCATTTTGAAATTTATTAATTTAAATGTATATGTTTTCCATTAGAGTTTAAGTTCCTTGAAAGCAGGTATGGGTGTTCCTGAAGGAATGTCAAAATGGGATCCACAGCTAAATGTTCTATAGTATTCATTCTGTCACACACCATCCTTTTTTCTTTTTCTACACGATCATTCCTATCAACATACAAGCATGTTGAGTTTTTCTTCACCCTAAAAAAATCTACCCTTGCCTCCACATCCCCGCTTTGCTACTGCCCCCTTCATAGCAAAACAAAACTTTCTCTGCTCCCTTTCATGGCAAACATTAAAAGAATTGTATAGAATCACCTCTCTACTTCTTCACTGCAACTTTCTCATAAACTCAGTCCACTTTTTATCTCCATCATTCCACTACAAAGTCATTTGTCAAGGTCATCAAATCCAACTGTCAACTCTTCATTCTCATCTCACTTGATCTTTTGGTAGCATGAGACATGGTTGATAAGTGTCTTGAAATAGTTGACAATAGTTTCTTAAATTTCCTCCCACTTTAGTGGATATTCCTTTTCAGTATCTTTTGCTAACTCCTCTTCCTTTTACATATCCTTAAACCTGGGATATCTCAGTCTGAGAATCTCTTCCTTTTGCTGTTTCTATTTACTTCCTAAGGTATCTCCAGTCCTATTGTATATATGCTGATGATTTTGAAACTTACATTTTCAGTCTGGACCTCTCTCCTGAAGTTCACACACTTGTGGTCAGCTACCTACTTGACATATCCTTTCGAATTTCAATTAAACATCTCACACTCACAATGATCAAAACAGAATTTTGTCCCCCATCATTCCCTTCTTCCCAACTTATTTCTCATGAAGTCTTTTGCATGACAGTCTATGGCACCCTTGTTCATCTAGTTGTACGGGCCAAAACCCCCAAGTCTTTGATCCCTCTTTGGTGATTCTTCTTACACCTCCCATCCAACACTGGCAAATCCGCATGGTGCTAACATCAAAACATGTGCCAAATCTGAATGTCTCTCACCATCTTCATTGTAACCACTGTGGTGTAAGCTACTATCAGCACTCAACTGATCTACTACAATGGGCTCTTAATTAGTTTTTCTTCCACTTTTGTCCCCTTAGACTCTTTCCCACACAGCCAAATAGAGAGATCCTTTATGTTTATAATTCATATCATATCATTCCCCTGTTCAAAAATGTTCCAAAAATATGTGATTACACTTTAAAAGAAAATCCATAGTTTTTAACATAGACTACTCTAGATGATCTGGCTCCAGGCATTTTAATTGTAAACCCTGCCATTCTCATTCTTGTACTTACCACTCTGAATACAGTGACTTTCTTGCTATTCCTCCAAAAAGCTATTTGTACTGTCTCAGGGCCTTTGCACTTCCCCTTCTTTCTGTCTGGAATGCTCTTATCCCAGATATTTCAATGACTCCTTCCTTCACAGAATTCTCAGGTCTCTGCTCAAATGTTACATTCTCAGAAAGACTTTCTCTGACAA
This sequence comes from Globicephala melas, assembly GCF_963455315.2. Classification (NCBI taxonomy): domain Eukaryota; kingdom Metazoa; phylum Chordata; class Mammalia; order Artiodactyla; family Delphinidae; genus Globicephala; species Globicephala melas. The sequence continues at coordinate 140,396,433 of NC_083314.1, read as the reverse complement.
CCTATATAAAATGCCTATTCAACCCTCCCCCTTTCCCCACTTTCATCTTTGTATGCATTTACTCTGCTTATTTTCCTTTACAGCACTTGTAACTAACAGTACATTATATTATATATTTGTTTGATTGTTTATTGTCTGGCTTTTCCACTAGAATGTGACAAAGACTCTCTCCTTGACCTAACTCTTGTCAGGCTCCTCTGAGCCCAAATAGCCCCCATCCTTGGGCACGTCTTCAAGAGCCCAGTTTAAACAGGAATCCTGCTAAGTCAGTTTAGCCAAAATAATCACCCTTGATATCCAGCAAAATTCCTCATCCTCACCATCACCTTGGCCTTCCTCTGGCACGGATCCTGTTAGGTTAGTTTAACAAAGAATTACCCTACCCTCTTAGTAATTTTCTACCCACCAATACTCCCACCCTGCTCCTTGGCTGTAAATCCCAACTATTCTTTGTTGTATTCAGAGTTGAGCCCAATCCAATTTCTCTCACCTCCTGCAAAACCCTATTACAGTAGTCCCTATACCTATAACAATAGTCCTGAATAAAGGATGACTTAGCTTCTTTAAAATTGGCATGAATATTTTTTTCTTTAACCAATGTTAACACTACGAGTGGTAAACAAGAAAGACACCAGGTTGTCTTGTTCATTACCATATCCCCAGTATCTAGAATAGTGCCTAGCACACAGTAGGCATTCAATACATCTTTTTTCAATGAATGAATATATTTAGAACAAGGAACAATATACTCAAAGATTCTGGGAATCTTTAGTGAAATAGCTAGTTTTATACCACTTTTAAAACATTTCAGTATTTTAAAAATGAGAGTGAAAAGTTTATTAATGAACATTTAAAAAAATTATTAACACATTTAATTTCATAAAATCAGAACCTCAGAGTTAAGAGCCCTTAAAGGGCACCTAGTGAAAGCCCACATTCTAATTAAAAAAGAAATGGAAATCTCTGGCAATTTTTAAAGGTCTTTATTCTCGGAGGGAGAGTTATTTTATTATTTACAGAGCATTTGCAAAATTTGAAATTAGCTAATTGATCTTAAGTTTGCACTAATTAATCATGTTAAAGCTTTGTAGTTAATGTTCACAGGACTGAACCTAAAAGCCAAAGCATTAACACCTGCTGGAGGTCATTAAAAGTGTATTATAAAAGACTTCAAATAATGTATATACTGTATAGTTTTGTCAAGGGTTGTTTTAATTCCAAAGCACAGCCATAACAAAGATGATAATCGTTTCAAGGTGACATTGGTATCTCTTTATTCAAACCTCACTAGTTTAAAAGCACAGTATAGATAGGCACTGAAACCATGCCAGGGGAGAAATAATTGATTTAACTGATTTAAAAGTATGTTTGAGCTTTTTTCAGACAAGCTGTCAACACACACATCAAAGCAAGATTCTAAAAATGCTGTTAGATCCATAATGTTTATACAGCAAAGCAAACAACCTTTGTTATTCCAATTAATGAATCTGCTCACGGAGGAAATCTGATCCAAAATGTTTTATTTTTTTCTCAACTACGCTGAAAAAATGTTGACTCATATTGAAGCAATTTAGAAACTTACTAGGCCACAAAATGGAAATGGATTACATTAAGCTTAATATTTGTTACTAGGCTATCTGCTAAAAATAACATCGCAAAGTTTTACACTTCCTTGAAAGGGTTTTAACGGTTGTCACATGTATTGTATCTACAAATCTTTTTGGAGAATGTTGGGCCAGGTAATATCATTCTCTCAAACTTACAAACCAGTAATAATAAATGTCAAGAGGTAAAATGTATGCAGGGAAAACAATGTAGCAAGATCAGTTTGTTGAGATACCTTGGCCTATAGCCTATAGCACTTCACAGTAATCTCCCTTTTTCCTTTGATAAAATGGGGAGTGGGATTTGGGAATTGAATTGCCTAACAGTTGAAAAGAACTTGAAAAATAATCTACTTCAACACTACTAGTTTTACCAATGAGATGTAAATGATCTGTTTAAGGACACACTGTTAAGTGACTAAGCTGAGACATGAGCTCAGGATTTTGTTTCTAAATGCTACGCTTACTATAACACCATACTACCTCTTATGATCAAGAATAATTATTGAGCTAAGTCCAACAAGGTTTATGATATTCCACAGGTAAAATGACCCACTTTTTCAGCAAATAAATGACATTTTTTAAAAAGAGGGAAGAAAAAAATCATAGATTAAAAGAGATATAAGATCCATCACAACAAAGTGCTAACTGTAGACTTTTAAAAATCTTGTTTAGAATAAACTAAATGTACAATTACATTCTTAGACAATCAAGGGAAATTGAACACAGAGTGGGTGTTTTATAATAGTAAGGAACTATTGTTAATTTTGTTAGATATGATAGTGGTAGTATGGTTATGCTAAAAAGAAGTCCTATCTGTTAGAGGTATATACTGAAGTATTTACCAGTGACATAGCAAACAATATGTTTGCTATAAAACACCTTAGGAATCAAACAAATTAAAAAGTGCAAAGATAGACTGGTAAATGTTAACGATATTGATAATCATTAAGGGTGGGAGTTATTTATCCTACTTTGGTGTATGTTTGAAATTTTTCATAATAAAAATTAAAAAGAAGGAATTATTGAACTTATACCACATATAAGACACCATCGACACACTTCATTAATCACTGAGTGTCCAACTTTCTTTTTATTTTAAACTGCAGAACGATAATAGGAAGATCTTGTCATGACTCTCTAAGGTCCTACATGTTCTAGGTTCTGCCTATCGCCAACCTCACTAATGAGTGCGACACAGAGATGGGAAATTCTACTTTGTATTTAACATATGTATGCATGAAATGAAACATTAATTTTGACTTATTTTTAAAAATACTTTTCCCAGAGACTGGTTCAAGATGGCAGAGTAGAAGGATGTGCACTCACTCCCTCTTGTGAGAACACCAGAATAACAACTAACTGCTGAACAATCATCGACAGGAAGACACTGGAACTCACCAAAAAATATACCCAATGTCCAAAGACAAAGGAGAAGCTGCAATGAGATGGTAGGAGGGGTGCAATCACAATAAAATGAAATCCCATAACTGCTGGGTGGGTGACTCACATACTGAAGAACACTTATATCACAGAAGTCCGCCCACTGGAGTGAAGGTTCTGAGCCCCACATCAGGCTTCCCAATCTGGGGGTCCAGCAACAGGAGGAAGAATTCCTAGAGAATCAGACTTCGAAGGCTAGCGGGATTTGATTGCAGGACTTCGACAGGACTGGGGGAAACAGAGACTCCACTCTTAGAGGGCACACACTAAGTAGTGTGTGCATCAGGACCCAGGGAAGGAGTAGTAACCCCATAGGAGACTGAATCAGACCTACCTGCTAGTGTTGGAGGGTCTCCTGCAGAGGCAGCGGGTGGCTGTGGCTCACCGTGGGGACAAGGACACTGGCAGCAGAAATTCTGGGAAGTACTCCTTGGCATGAGGCCTGCCAGAGTCCACCATTAGCCCCACCAAAGAGTGGGGTAGGCTCCAGTGCTGAGTCACCTCAGGCCAAACAACCAACAGGGAGGGAACACATCCCCACCCATCATCAGACAAGCGGATTAAAGTTTTACTGAGCTCTGCCCACCACAGCAACAGCCAGCTCTACCCACTACCAGTCCCTCCCATCAGGAAGCTTGCACAAGCCTCTTAGATAGCCTCATCCACCAGAGGGCAGACAGCAGAACAAGAAGAACTACAATCCTGCAGTCTGTGGAACAAAAACCACATTTAAAGAAAGAGAGACAAAATGAAAAGGCAGAGGACTATGTACCAGAGGAAGGAACAAGAAAAAACCCCAGAAAAACAACTAAATAAAGTAGAGAAAGGAAACCTTCCAGAAAAAGAATTCAGAATAATGATAGTGATGATGATCCAGGACCTTGGAAAAAGAATGGAGGCAAAGATTGAGAAGATGCAAGAAATGTTTAACAAACACCTAGAAGAATTAAAAAACAAACACCTAGAAGAATTAAAGAACAAACAAACAGAGATGAACAATGCAATAACTAAAATGAAAAATACACTAGAGGGAATCAATAGCAGAATAACTGAGGAAGAAGAACGGATAAGTGACCTGGAGGACAGAACGGTGGAATTCACTGCTGTGGAAGAGAATAAAGAAAAACGAATGAAAAGAAATGAAGACAGCCTCAGAGACCTCTGGGACAACATTAAATACAACAACATTCGCATTATAGGGGTCCCAGAAGGAGAAGAGAGAGAGAAAGGACCCAAGAAAATATTTGAAGAGATTATAGTCAAAAACTTCCTTAACATGGGAAAGGAAATAGCCACCCAAATCCAGGAAAGACAGAGAGTCCCAGGCAGGATAAACCCAAGGACAAATACACAAAGACACATAGTAATAAAATCGACAAAAATTAAAGACAAAGAAAAACTATTGAGAGCAGCAAGGGAAAAATGACAAATAACATACAAGGGAACTCCCATAAGGTTAACAGCTGATTTCTCAGCAGAAACTCTGCAAGCCAGAAGGGAGTGGCACGATATATTTAAAGAGATGAAAGGGAAGAACCTACAACGAAGATTACTCTACCCAGCAGGATCTCATTCAGATTCGGCAGAGAAATCAAAAGCTTTACAGACAAGCAAAAGCTAAGGGAATTCAGCACCACCATACCAGCTCTACAACGAATGCTAAAGGAACTTCTCTGAGTGTGGAACACAAAAGAAGAAAAGGACCTACAAAAACAAACCCAAAACAATTAAGAAAATGGTAATATGAACATACATAATGACAATTACCTTAATTTTGAATGGATTAAGTGCTCCAACCGAAAGACACAGGCTCGCTGAAAGGATACAAAAACAAGACCCCTATATATGCTCTCTACAAGAGACCCACTTCAGACCTAGGGACACATACAGACTGAAAGTGAGGGGATGGAAAAAGATATTCCTTGCAAAAGGAAATCAAAAGAAAGCTGGAGTAGCAATACTCATATCAGATAAAAGAGACTTTAAAATAAAGAATATTATAAGAGACAAGGAAGGACACTACATAATGATCAAGGGATCAATCCAAGAAGAATATGTAACAATTATAAATACTTATGCACCCAACATAGGAGCACCTCAATACATAAGGCAAATGCTAACAGCTATATAAGAGGATATTGGTAGGAACACAATAATAGTGGGGGACTTTAACACTTCACTTACACCAATGGACAGATCATCCAAAATGAAAATAAATAAGGAAACACAAGCTTTGTCCGTTTGGGATGGGATGAATTGGGAGATTGGGATTGACATATATACACTAATATGTATAAAATAGATAACTAGTAAGAACCTGCTGTATAAAAAATAAATAAAATTAAATTAAAAAATAAAAAAATTGCTCTTCCCTGTATTCTGTTTCTTGGTTCTACAATTTGGTAATAATTTTCTTTATTTCAATTCAATAAATATTTCTTCAATAACGTACCAGGTCTGTTAGGCCCTAGGGATAGTAGATGGGGTATGTCATTTTCACATGTATGTGAAATATTAATTTATATATGAAAATATGTGAAAGACATACGAAGTATTCATATATATAACAACAGAATTGATAGATGCTGTATTAACTATATGAAAAAAGCACTATGGGAATCCTAAAGAGGAAGATGTGAAGTGAAACTTGATCAATCATGTTAGAGGAAGAATGGAATTATCTTTCTTCTCTCTATAAAAATATAAAATATGAAGAGGCAATCAAAGAAAACATAGCCCAAAAAATGTAGAAAATAAGTATTATAGAGACATGTGGAATAGCTAATTTATAAAAATATTGTTATTTTTCTGGATTTAGGGATGTTTGTATTATTTGTTAGCTTCAAAAATTTTGTAGATAGTTGTGTTTTTTTCATTTCAAATATTCACTTTCATGCCCAGTTTTGTATTTTTTAATTAAAGAGGTTCCCCCTCACCCTATAAACTTCAGGTGCCCCACCAGCTGAATCCACTGGAGGTTCTGTAATTTGCTAGGATATGTCAGTGCTAAGAATATATCCATCAGTGAGCAAAAATAGAGGGGAGAAAACTCTCTTGTGAAGCTTACATTCTAGCTGTGAGAGACAGACAAAACAAAAATGTAATAAACAAGGAAATTAAACAGTATGTCAGAAGGTAAGTGCCATGGAAAAAGGAGAAGGGTTAAGGGGATGAGAGTGCAGGGCAGGGAGCATTGGGGGTGGTCAGAGTAGGTAAGCCTCATGGAGAAGCAAAGAATTGAAGGATCTGGTAATTGATAATATCAATGGAGTCTAGTTAAGTATATAAGTTTAGTGGTGCTTCATTATTCTATTACTCAGGCCCCCAACTTAGAATATTTGAAGTAAAATAATTCCAAAGTCACAATAGTAGGAGGGTAAAGCAGTAACAGTTGGACTGGGGTTAAGAATTGAATAGCTGCGTGGGACATTAATCTTAGAGACTGGTACTGAACAACAGAGGGACACTAAAACATCACTGGAAAATAATAAAATGGGGAATATTGTATTTACTAGAACTTCTTCGGAGCGGGGAGGTGAGACCCCCAAGTGGCACAGCTCTTAAGGAGATTCAGTCTGATGAACCGTCAGGTTGTATTGTGGGGTAGGGTGAGACAAATATGGACCCATATCTGAAATATTCAGGGCAACAGAAGACTGAGTGCTGCCACCAAGAGTTGTCCTTTCCCTCCCTCCTCACCCACCTAGCATTCGATCTTTCCTCTAAATAAAAGTTGGGAAAACAGTCAAAAATGTAAGTTTAAAGTATATATTGTTAGTCTGCCCTAAAAATAATAAAAAAATGAGAATTGGACTTTAATTGTGAAAAATGTAAACGTTCTTAGAGCATCACATATTCTTTTTTATATAGGTAGCTGTTGTATAGTAGAAAGACAAATGGACAAGTCAGAACTGGATATGAGTTCTGACTCTGCCACTTAGCTGATTAGCCTTGGGCAAATCAGAAAGGGAAAAACTAAGATTTATCATCTATGAAACGGGGATAATAATAAGTTTCTTTTATGACAATTAGTGAGATAACTGTGTTTAAATGAACTTTTTAATCAACAAAGTATCAACCCACTTGTTTGGCATAATAATAAAGCTACAAGGTAGTTCATAGTTGCTAGGTAAGGATCACAGTTATGAGGTGTATAATAGTTCAAGTTGCAATTATCAACCAATAGTTAAGACCGTGCTGAATGCTTTAAAATCTCTATTTATAGGCTGTCTTCATATAGCTTCAAGAAAGCAATCTAACACTCTTTAACATCTTTTACTAAGACGGTATAACAAGAGACACATACTTCTTGTACCTCAAAAGTAGAAGAGGTATTTTTTCTTACTAACTTGAATGAATACTGAAGGAATGACCCTTAACCAAATGAAGGTTCAGTATCAAAAATAACTGGCTATTTTCCCCGAATTGTCGGCTAGGTAGAGTGATTCTTAAATGATACTTCTTGTCAGCAAGAAAGATGATCCCAAGAATGAACAAAAATAGCCTCTGTTCAACAGCTGTGATGTCTATAATTTATAAGCTGTGATCATCTCTCATTGGATTGTCTTGGTGTCCAAGCAAGAATGGATGCATGTTTGTCATTTGTATATTTATCACTTCTCAGAAAACAAATTTTTGTTGCATCTTATTCTTTCTGATCAATACATTTTTCTCTTTACCTATAAATAGTGAGATGAGACTTACTGTTTGGGGAATGTGACCTTGAAACTCTACTGTCAGACACTAAGTTAAAAATGTTCAACTAATCCTTAAACATTTATTCCCAATCACTAAAGCACTAAAAGACAGGCAACACTGAAGAATAGGGCATGCAAGTTAGGAAAGAAAGAAGAAAAGAAGGAAGGGAGGGAGGAGGGAGCAATAATCATTTCATTTACTATACCTCGGCAGTCTTTAAATGCTCTGCCTGGATGTCACGCTTCTAGTTACCTCTTACCGGTTTTCTCCCCCCTTCAATCTTTACCTTTAATTTGTGTCCTTATATTGCTCTTGCTTTTCGTAATTCTTTGTCCCTTAGGTATCTTACTTCCCATGCTCACCACATTCAGTTTCCCTCTCCATTTCTTTCACTGTTTCCCTCTTGTGCAGCTCTACCACAAACTATTCCTACTCTATATATTTATGTAAGTATGCGCTAAAATACAATCGAGCAAATATTGGGACTGGTTGACCGGAGAACTTTGTGCAAACTAGTTAAAATTGAGAGCTCTGGGAGAGGGTCTCCTCCATCTCTAGGACAAAATAATTGAGAATTAGAAAGTACGAAGAGGAGGACCACTGAAGCCAGCACAGAATCGGGTTCTCTATTGCGCCGTGACCTGTATCAAAACACTCAGCCCGTGACTCAAGAAACTTCCTTGTGGCTCTCCTCCGACTGACCTTCGATCAATGCCCTTCCCCACCGTCTCCAGCCCCACTTCCCTTGCACCCACACGCTGCTTTTCACGTCCCTCTCTCCTCACACTTCAGGCCTGTTTCTTCTCCAGATTCAACTTCCATCTCTACATTCCCTAAGATTCGGCCCAAATCTCACCCTCTCTTTTCCACTCCCTCCGGTTCTCCTGCTTACGGGCCCCCTAACCCGGCTCCCGCCCTTGGGCCCCTCCCCCAGGTAGCTGGGCGCCTTCCTGCCCCCACCCCTCCCGCGCACACCTGTCTGCCTCCGACCCTCCCCGCACGGAGCTCGGGCCCTCCCTCCACTCCTCCCGCAGCGCTCGGCTTCCCGCGCCCACCCCGGCCGCCCGCCCCGGGGTCTGGGCGCGCACACGGCCCCCGCCCCGCCCACCTGCTCTTGGGGGCCACCCCCGCCCCCGCCCCCGCCTCGCCTAGTCCCCGGCGTCTTGGGCCCCCGCCCCCCCGCGGGCCCGCTGAACTGTGGGTAGGCGGCGGCGGCAGCACAGAAGAGCTCGCGGCGGCGGCGGCTGCGGCGGCGGCGGCGCGGGCGGCGGCGCGAGGTTGCGCGCCCCGAACATGGCTGAGAAGCAGAAGCACGACGGGCGGGTGAAGATCGGACACTACGTGCTGGGGGACACGCTGGGCGTCGGCACCTTCGGCAAAGTGAAGAGTTGAGTACGCGCCGAGGCCACCGCGCCGAGCTGCCAACCTCGCGGGAGGCCAAGCCCCGGAGCCCCGGAGCCCGGGAGCCCCGGGCCGCGGGCGGGCGGCTGGCAGCGGGTGGCGGGGCCTGGCGGCAGGTGGAGTGGCCCCGCCCGGGCCGCGCGGAGCCTGGGGACCCCGGGAGGGCAGCGTGCAGCGCCTCGCCCCGCGGCAGCTGTGGGCGCCGGGCGAGGGGGCGCGGGCTGGGGCGCGGGCGTCGCGGGGTCCAGGGCCGGCGCCCACCGCGCTTCTCCCGGCCGACCTCAGTGCCTTCCTCTGTGAAGCCGGGAGACTGTGCTGTAGGGCGAGGTGCCTTCCAGCTGGGAGGCTGTACGGATAGGACTGGGGAATGACCCACGTTCCTGATGGTGGAGTTTCCATTTCGTGCCAGGTGCCCAGTTAGGTGCTTCACGTGTGATCTCCTTTAATCCTTATAGCAGGTGCAGGTGTTATCTTCACCTTAAACGTGAGAAAACGGGGACCCCTGGGGTATAGGAACGTGCTCAAGGTCACACTGAAATTGGCAGAACCGTGATGAAGGTCTAAAATGTCCTCTAATTTTGGCCAGGCTGGGCGGTTCCTGACATTGCGATTCTTTCGTGCTCTCAGACTCTGGGTTGGGTGGGGATGACAGTTTAGGGGATGCTCCCGGGGCAAGAGCGGGGTGGGTCTTTCTGATGCCTGTGTGAAACGCTGGAATGCAGCTGGCTTGGGTCAGGGCTTAATCAGAACTGGGAGGTCTGAAGGTTGGTTGGTGTTTGTAAAATGGTTCTAGGAAGGCTTCTGGGATGGGGAGGACGGTGATGGGGATCTTGGAGTATGTAGGGCTGAGGCCAGAACTGCTAAGACATGCTCTGCTGAGGTCTGTATTCTTGGTGATGGGATCCCATTTTGGGTGTAGTAAAGCAGGCTGGTTTTGAAATTTCTTTACTTCTTACTAGTTAAGTATTGAACTTTCCTGTTTTTCTTGTTAATAAGGGTCACGTGGGATTTAATTAATTTGTCCTCTCTCCAGAACTAGAACGAGAAGTATTAAAAATACTTCTCTTTTGATTGTTGCAAATCCAATATTATAAGTAAAATGTTTGCTTTTTTTTTTTTTTTCTTTTTGCAGGGGAAATATTAGGTAGGCACTTTGGAGATTTTACTGAGGCCTCTATTTCCTTAAAAAATCATATTTTAACCTTAAATCAAGGCTGTTAAATGGATAGAAGAGACTCGTTCATTCCTGTGGCAAGGATTGGCTCTTACTTACTTCCACGTGTCTGATACCCTATCGTTTGTTCAGAAAACACTTACTGAGTGCCTACAATGTGCCAGGCATTGTTCTAGGTAATGGGGATACCCTAGGAACAAAATCAGATTAAAATCTCTCCTTTTGTGAAGCTTCTCTTCTAGTAGGGGAAGACAAACAATAATTGCAATATGTATATAAAATATTCAATATACAGTATTTTTAGTGCTATTGAGAAAAATGAATCGAGAAGAGAGGATAGGGAGTTTAGTGAGGTTAGCAATTTTCAATAAGGTTGTCAGGCAAGGCCTCACAGACAGGGTGGTATTTGTGTAAAGACCTCAAGTTGGTAAAATTCTTTGAAGTCCCGTGAGGGCTGTGAAGTCCTGGCTTAGGTTTGAAAGACATCATAAAGTGGACAGTTAGGAGAATATATTTAGAATGAATATAGGAGGATCCAGGAAGTGGATTAATGCCTGTGCCATTACTAAGGACTATTGTGTTTTGACGTTATACCCTCAAACCTTTGCCATCTAGACATGTACACTCTCCAGGTTATATAATGTACCCTACGCCCTTTCAAATTGTGTTAAAATTTTGTCCTTTTAAATTCTGTAATCTGAATGTTGGCTAAAACACCCATCAGATCAATCGGTCCATTGTCATAGGACAACTTAAATATCTTTTGTATATATTCTTGAGCTGCTTCTAGGCACTTCTTAAAATATAAACCAACAGAAGGTACTTTGATTTATGAGAAATCCTTTTCTTGGAGGACCCCTTCCCAGTGAGCAACCAACTGGAGGGGTGTTCCTAACACTATATTAGCACTTCTCCAAAGTTAGTCTGTGGTTTCCCATCCAAGGTTAGAATTAGTACAATTGCTTAATAAAAATTATATAAGTTGCTGCAGTCTAAAGTTATTCATTTACAGTTGACCCTGGAAAAACACGAGTTTGAACTGCACAGGTGTACTCCTATAGCAGACTTTTTTCACTAAAGACATACTACATCCAGTGTTATACAGTCCCAGGCTGGTTGACTCCTAGAATGCGGAATCATGGATACTGCAGGCTGACTGTAAAGTTAAATACAGGTTTTCAACTGCTTGGGGTTCAGTGCCCCTAACTCCAGTGTTGTTCAGGGTCACTTGTAATTCTTTAAGGGACTAGAAACAAAAGCACATGCATTTTAAACACAGCTTTATTCAGGTGTATTTTACATATCATAAAATTCACCCATTCCAAGTGTACAATTCAGTGATTTTCAGTAACTACCGCATGGTACAGCCATCATCATAAATCGATTTTAGAACATTTTCATCACCGCAGTAAGATTCCTCTTGCCCACTTATAGTTAACCCTAAGCCCTAGGAAACTGCTAATCTGTTTTCTGTCTGGATAAATCTGCTTTCTTTGGACATTTCTTATAAATGAGATCATTCAACATGGAGTCTCTCATGTCTGACTTCTTTAACAATGCCTTTGAGGTTCATGCATGACATGGCATGTGTCAGTAGTTTGTTCCTTTTTATTGCTAAATAATATTCCGTTGCATGAGTATGCCGTATTCTGCCTCTGCAGTCACTTGTTGGTGGCCATTGTTTTCCATTTGGGGCTATTACAAATAATGCCACCACAAACGTTCACATGCAAATGTTTGTGTAGACATATGTTCTCGGACACATTGGGTAGATAGACCTAAGAGCAGAATTGTTGGGTCATATCATGGTTTTATTTTTAGCTTTGGGGGAAACTGCAGACTTTTCCAAAGTGGTTGTACCATTTTACAATCCCACCAACAATGTATGAGGGTTCTTATTTCTCCAAATCCTAAGATTTGTTTATTGTCTTATTATAGCTGTTCTAGGAGGAGTGAAATGGTATCTCCTTGGGTGAAATGTCTGTTCATATATTTAGTTCATTTGTTGAGTTGTTTGTTGTAAGTTGAGTTTATAAGAATCTTTTTTTATAAATTCTGGATACAAGTCCCTTACTGCAAATATTTTCTCCAGGTCAGTTGTTTGACTTTTCATTTTCTTAATGTGGTGTCTTTTAAAGTATAAATGTTTTGAATTTTTATGAGGTCCAGTTTATTGACTTTTTTCCTTCTATGGACGATGCTTTTGGTGTTATATTTAAGAAATCTTTGCTTTGGGTTTCAAGGATTTGCTCGTATTTTTTTTTTTAAATAAATGTTTTATTAGCTCTTAACATTTACGTCTATGACCCATTTTGAGTTAAAATTTGAATATGGTGTAAGATGAGGTTCTAAGGCCAACGTTTTGAATATGGATATCCAATTGTCCCAGCACCGTTTGTTGGAAATACGTGCATTTTTATTTGGTATAGAGTTAGACTTTGTAAATTTAATTTATACTAAAAAACTTAGTAGTAAATGATTTAGTTTTATGTGGCTATAAAAACATGGAAATGGAGGAGTGATGAATATTTTATGTGCCTTCTCTCTTAACTGTTGTTATTTACAGATATTGAAAGTTTAACTTCAGTTGTTGATGTATCAATTTACAGACCAAAGTTAGGTACAGTAAACAAAAATGGAAATAACTAGTTTTCATTTAATAGTACTGGTTTCAAGCTATTTTTAAAAAGCATATGGAAATCCTTCTATTTGTTGATAAATAATTGAAGCCTTATTTAAAATATTTTAAACTGATTTTTCTCCATTGTTCTAGTGTAAGAGTACAAGGGGAGTGCTTATGGAAACAGATTATGTGGGCTGACAGGGTTTAGAAGTAATGCTTTTTATCTACTTAATTTTTTTTCTGTATATTGATTGTTTTGGTTCTTACTCTTTCCAGGGTAAGGTAGAACTTCTGTTTAAGAGCTCTTGTAATTAGACTTGCTCGGTTCTTATCTAAATAATGAACGTGATAGAAATTCTAGAATAGATCTGGTGTTTGTGTTATACACTGGTTGGAGAAAAAAAATGTTTTTAATATAATGGTAATTATTTGTTTAAAAAGAAGCCTGTATTTTTGAGGTGAGGACTGATAGATTTGATTTATGAAATAATTACTCTTCATTGGAATTGTACAACATAGGATCCTTTGTAGTCAAAGTAGCCTTTTCTAGTCAACAAGGTCTCATCAAGGCATTACTTTTTCTGTTTTTCAGATAGTTATGTGCATGGCTCACAGAATTGGCTTTCAAGAAATTAAGTAAATATTTTATTAATACCCCACTTATTTTTTAGATAACAGGAAAGATAAGCAAATGGAAAAATTTTTATTAATTTTTTTAAACAAGTAGTGTTACTTTTTTGAAATGTAAGTAGCAAGTCCTAAATGGTAAATTAGATTTTGGACAACTACCTGGTCAGTTGGTGGGCCTCAGAGTTACACCTATGGTATTTGGGGCCCACACTGGCATTGTTTTTGACTCTCATGTAGTATCAAGGCCCTAAACACTCTCTGGGCTTTGTTTTCTTCTTCTCCTAAAGCACGGCACTAGAACGTGAAATTTGTGAGGTCTTTTACAACTTATTTTTTAAAGATTTAATTTCAAAAAATGGGAACGTTTAATTGTTTCCTCTGGCTTAATGGAAATTTGAATTACCGAAGACCAGAGCTGAAATAAAGATGTAATATAAAGATGTAATATAAAGCAAAAGAAAAGGGAAACGCATTTGTAACACTTTAGTGATAAAAGCTGCAACTTGAATCAGTTCTTACTATGTTTACTATATATGCAATTGATTTTTATTTATTCCCCAGAGTAATCCTGCATTTGATATTATCTCCATTTTACTAATTGTAGATATTGAGAATCAGCTACTTTAAGTAATTTGCCCAAGGTCATGGTGCTAGTAAGTGGCAGAAATGGCACATTCAGGGTTCTCTGATGCAAGTCTGTGGTATATGGAATGGAAAGTAAAAATGCATAGTGTGATATCTTGTGAGTTTCAAACCTACAAGGATATAAGTTTTACATGTCCATAGATATTTATCAGGGATTAAGAAAATAAGATTTAAATGTATTTATTTTAATCCAAATTTACAGCCAATAACAGTTTTTTTGAAACTCCATATGGATGGTTAAAAATTATATTTTCATATAAATTTTACTCTGGTGCCTTAATCCATTCCATTTTTTACATGATAAATTTACTGAATTCTGACAGTTTTCACCCAAATTTTAAAAAAATACCAGGTATTTCAGGGTTCCTCCCCATTATGAAAATAACCTTGACTAAAGATTACCAGTAACCTTTAGTAAACAGACTAAAGAGAATTTGTAAAAAAATAACTTGATGTCCTAGGAAGAAAGAACATTGGTTTAGGAAGGCATTAACTGGGGATTTTTAATTCCATACCACACCCAGTTATATGAATTTAGGAAAACCCTTAAACTTCTCTGAGCCTGTTTCCTCCTTTGTAAAATGGCCATAACAACACTTGGCCTACCTGCTTTCTAGAATGTTTTTGAGGATTAAATGAGTTGAGGCACTGAAATGGCTTTAAAAAATAAATTGCCGTACAAATAGATGGCACTGTTGTGGAGATGACTAGATACACGGCCATCGTGAGTGAATCCTGCACCCTGTGTGAGGTGTTAATAAGTGTTTGCTGATTGCAATTCTGATTGCAACATTGAGACAGAGCTTTTATAATCTGCCCCTATTTTTTGGTTGCCTGCATTGGAAAGTTCCCAATGACTAATTCATTTGTGCTATATGATAATTATTAATGTTTATATTAAAAATGCAGTATCATTTTTGGTTAAGCCATGAAATTTGTTTTTTCACGAATATGGAAAATGAATAAAATAAAAATGAAGTGGAAATAACTGAATGTTCATGTAAGTTGCTAGCTGAACTGATTTTACTTTTGAAAATATGCAAATTCTAAACAACTGTTAAACAATACTTCCAAATAAGGAAGCTATATATTTTCTGAAATACTAGAACATTAGTGTTGGAATGAAGATCAATTCATTGTATCTCTCAATTAAGTGAACAGTGTGCTATTTAGGGTTTTGTTTTTTGCTTTTGCTGATCTATATATTGTTTTTTATGATTTCAACATAGGTAATTTTGTCCTTAGTGCTGCATGGATTTTGTTCATTTTGTGTAATCCATTGACTCTCAAAAGATATTTTTCCATAGGAAACAATGTTATAAATGATGGATAGATTTCAGGTGAAGTCCACAAAGGCAACATGGTATATAGTATAGAGAACACTGGATTTTAGAAGGCCTGGTGTGGAAGTTTGCTGTTATATAAGCCAGCTATGCGGCCTTAAGCCAAAGTCACTTGATCTCTGAAAAAGGGAATAAGACTGTATGTTCTTTTATACTGTTGAGAGTAGTACAGGAGAAAATGTAGGTGAAAAGATACAAGTACTTAACTTTTAAGTACTTTATATATACTTGGGTCCTATTATGTACTTAAACCTGTAATTTGCTGAACTCTGAGAATAATCTGTGATCTGGTTCTGAGACCAGAATTTATTTGATGATGATGAGGAAGAGTTTACTATCTCCTGTTTTATTTTTCCCTGGTCTTCTTTCCTACTTCATTTGAATATGTTCATTAATCTAATTCTCTAGACACTGCTCACTTATCACCATCTTCTGTACACCATGCGTATGCATGCAATGCATATATGCAAACATGTAACAGATGTATATTCCAGGTCTCATGGTAGTGATCGTAGAACTCTTGGAAGAAGGAGGCAAAGCTGGAACAGGGAGGAGGATGTGAGCAGCAGTTGGCAGTTTTTACGTGTGGCTTGTTGTCAAGGTTCTACTTACAGTAGAACCAAAATAATACATGCAGTTCATTTTTTGTAGAACTATGGAAAATGCAGACTCTGAACTAAAAATGCCTTTCTACAAACTTTCTCCTAACATATTTATGTAAATTAGAAAGGATTTTTGTAATTGATCATATACTGAGGAAATTACTTCAGTTCTGTGGCCTCTCTCCCTTTCCCATGCTGACACAGCACTGCTTTATCTAGGTTTTTTTTATTTTTTGTTTTGTTTGTTTGTTTTTTGTAAGAACATGCAAAAATATTCACTTACCTCGTGGTCCATGTTAGCCTTCCTTAAAGCATTTCGTACTGTTTTGTAATGATAACACTGCCCCATTTATTCTGAGATTCCTGTGGTTTCCTTGATAGAGAAAATATTTTATAGAGAAAGCAGTTAATTTTTTGAAGCCAGGTAGGTAATTTAATTGGATCTAACAGAAGATCTAATCTCAAATCCTTTAAGAGATAATGAGAAAGTGGGGGCACAAGACCCCTAAAATACTGAATGGATTATGAAAGTGAGAGCCAGTCTCCCTAGTGTATTTATTAGATGCAAATATAAGAGCAAACACTTTGAATCAAGTTGAATAGATTTTTATCTCTTATTTAAACCATTGAAATGCATGTGCAAAGTAATGTGTTTATTTTGAAAGGTGGTGAACCATTTTATTTTTAGTTTGGTGTTATTAAGGAAAGAATTTGAGGCAGCTCTTATCTCTGCTAATAATAGAAACCTTCACCCCTTCAAGGGAACAGTATTCTTGCTTAAGTGGTGTCTTATGGTTAACAGTGTTTGCCTCTGATAAATTTTACTGTATTTCTTTTGGTGGTGCTTTAGTTTTTAAAGTGTTAATAATTCTTTTTTTAATTTGCCCTTAGTTTTTTTAAACAGCCTTTTATATAATCATCAAATCTTGCTGTAATGTCTCTTATTCTGAATGTTTATGTATCAATTTATTAAAATACTTTTTTTAGCATCTTTTTTCTTCATAGTATTTTGTACATTTTACACGCTATTAAAAACATAATGAGCAGTATGTTCTCATTTAACATCTCTCAATTTCTAAATTATAAATTAATTATAAGTTATCTAGCTATCATAATTGAAAATAATGGAATTAAAATTTTAAATATACCATAAATTTTTCTAAATTCTTACTTTACTTGATAAATACCATAAGTATTAGTTATTTAATTTTTGTTTTTAATGTGTTGGAGCATAACTTGGTACCATATGTATTCCATAATTGACTTCAGTTCTTCCAGATTTAGTTAATGAAATAATAGACCGAATATATATTAAGCATCTACCATGTTTAGTCATACTGGATTTTAAGCAAACTATTTTTACCAGTGTTAAAAATGTGGCAATGATACTACAACAAATGATTTACTAATTTAAAATAAAGAGGAAAATATTCATCACAGAATTTACTTAAACGATTCTTCTCTCACATTTGAATTCTAAGTCAAATATGATATGATGAATCCACCTGTTACTTAGATTTATACCAGGCCCTCTTAGTGCTCTACTGATTCACAGTTGGATAGTGTAACAGTTATACTATATGCTGTAAATTTGCTTTTAGTAAGAAATTTGACTTTGTGTCTTATGGTAGCTTTTCGGATAAGATAAAGAAATGTGCTCTGAATGTCTTATTGCTGATGAACAACTATTCCCAAAGAATTTAGGAGTCATTCTAAAGGGAAATCTTTGTCGTTTATTCTATTTAACAGGTATAGTAAGATTTCCTATTTGGGGTAGTACAAAGCTAGATGATATAATTAATAGACAAAGAATCAGAATTTAAATTTGTATCGACTGCTTGAATTGCTAGGTAGAATTTAATAGGGATAAGTGTCAAATCTAGCACTTGGTTAAAAACAGAAACAAAAAACAGGTGCATAAAAGAGTAGAACAGTTGATAGCAGTTCCTAAGATGTTGAAGTTCTGTCTGACCATGAGTTTTGGAAACATATATTATGAGTGCTTAAATGTAAAAATTGTTATTGGATAGAAAATAGACATATGGCGGCCATATTAGTTGATAGCTGTAGAGGTAGTATAGTTCTGTACTTCATATTAAGCCAAATTTTGAATATTGGGTTTAGTTCTTGGTTCCACAATTTGGAAAAAATCTTAGCCAATTATGTTTCATTCAGAGAATGATCATTATAACTAGGGGAGTTCAAAAAGTATGCCATATGAGGTATGGTAAAGAATATTTTTCATACTATGAGAAAACCTATTTTAAGTGTGATAGCTGTTTTTAGACAATTAAAGTACCATCATCTGGAAAAAGGAGTCCCCATATTCAGTGATGCTTTGGAGGATAGAACTGTGACTATTGAGTGAATGTTTTAAGGAGGCAAATTATAATCCAGAACAATGAGGATCTTTCTATCAAGGAGACTGTCTAGGAATGCTACAACTTATACCACACGTCAGTTTTATTTCTGTTATTGACATACTTGCTTGGGTATCAGATGGCTACCAAGATCGTTGCCATAAAATTTCTAGTTTGAATGGAAAGTTGGTGTAGATAATCTATAAAGTTCTTTTTAACTTTAACATTCTGTTATTGCATATACATTTTTTTTCCAGTGTGATTGACTTCCATATCTGGCTATGATTTCTAACTTGCATCAAATCAATTTTCTAGTTACAAACAATTAGAAAATCTGGAGAAAATTAAAAATCTGAAGGCAGGTAGGACTTGAGTGATCACTATCCCTGGGAGAAGAAAAATGCATTGGAGGGAGTCTGACATTTTATTTGGCTTTTCTCTTTGAGTCATTTGCCAATTTGTAAAAATGGTAACTGTAAGAAGCCAAACAGAGAGCAGTGGCTAAAAGGCACTGCAGAGTTTGAATCCTGGGGAGAACAACAGCTGGAGTTCATAACTTATCAAGGAGGAGAGTCCCAGGTAACCATTTGGGTTTTGGTTGCAACCCCGTGAAGACTGAAATCCTTAGAATCAGCTTAATCCTAGACTTATTAAGATGATCTGCCTCCTATCTTTATTCTCTGTAGGGAAATAAAATCAGGTGGACCCTCTACAGTTTTTCACACACAGTGTTTAACATTCCAGGAGACAAGGCCAAGACAATAGAAAAAAAACCCCTAGGGATTCAGATATTAAAGCTATCAGACATGGACGTTAAAATAACTGTGATTGGAGTTATGTCAGCGTCATGGTGGTGTGAGTTGTTCCTTTTTTCTCTGCCCTTCAATTTACATCTAACTGGACATGCATAACAACAACAACAACAACAACAAACGCTTCTGCATAGCATACCAGGACACTCCAGAGATCCATCCATCTGTGTACCTGAAAGTGGGTAGATTGGACTGCAGAAGAGGCTGTGGAGTGAGGGAATGGTGGCAGCAGGTCTAGCCATGGGCCAGCACAGACCATTTTGGCAGAGGAGGTGAGGGTGAAGGTGGTCAGTGGGGTCTGCCCACCTCTGCATGCTGCAGCTGCAGGAGCTTGTTGCTCTCTCTGAGGAGCGACCTCAGTGACTGGGGGAGCGGAAGGAAAGGGAATTAGGCAGACAAAGAAAACTGAAGGAAAGCATCTCCCACTGTTGGTCCTAGGATTCTGGCAAGAGGACTGCCCACGGTTGCTGGCTGCCCATCCCCCCCCAGCCCCAAACTTGGGGATCCCTCTACTAGGATGTGGGCACACCCAAAGTCTGAAGTGCTTAATATACAGCTCCCTCACTGTGCCGCCAGCCACCCTCCCCTCTTTCGTTTTTCTCCGACAGTTTTTGTTTTGTTTTGTTTTTATTGCACCACTCCCAACTCCCAACCTTAGGGATGAGTTAGCACTGGTAAGAGAAATGAAAAAACCTGTGCTATAGCGCCACCTTCTTGAAAACAAGAGGAAGTCTTCTAATTGCCAATGTACTGAACTGTTAGGAGCAAAGTAAACAAAGCCTTGCCTAAATAAAGGTGTTGCTACTTCAAATGTGGCAGCAAAGGCTCTTTTCATCAAACACCATGGAAAAAAATCATTGTAATATGATATCACAAAAAGAAAATGACACTTTTCTAGCAACCAAACCCAAGGACATGGAATATTGTGATCTAACTGAGAAAGAGTTGAAATTAGCTGTTATGAGGAAATTCAATGAGCTACAGGAAAACTTAGGCAATACAGTGATCTCAGGAATAAAATTAACAAACAGAAGGAGTACTTTACCAAAGAGATTGAAATTCTAAAAAGGAACCAAAGAGAAATTCTGTAGCTGAAGAACTCAATAAGTGGGATGAAGAATTAGAATGCAGTGGAAATAGAGCAGATCAGATGGAAGAAGGAATTAGTGAGCTCAAGGACAGGAATTTAGAGATGATTGAGGTGGCAGAGGAGAGAGAAATAAGATTTTTTAAAAGTGAAGAAACCCTGCAAGAACTCTTGGACTTCATCTGATGAGCCAAAAGAAGGAGAAGAGAGAGAAAAGGGAGCAGAGGGTATATTAAAGAAATAATATCTGAGAACTTCCCAGACCCGGAGAAGGAACTAGATATACAAGTCCACAAAGCTAATAGAACCACTAATTATTTCAACACAAAAAGACATTCTGCAAGACAGATTATATTAAACTTGTCAAAGGTCACTGATAACTTTAAAAGGTGGCAAGGAAAAATAGTAGCCTACAAGATTACCCTCATTAGGCTATCAGCAATTTCTTAGGAGAAACTCTTATAGGCCAGGAGAGAGTGGAGTGACATATTCAAAATATTGAAAGATAAAAGCTGCCAACCAAGAATATTCAATTTGGCAAAATGATCCTTCATATATGAAGGAGAAATAAAGGCTTTCCCAGACAAACAAAAGCTGAGGCAGTTCACCACTAGACCTGCCTTACAGGAAATGTTGAAAAGAGCTCTTCAAGCTGAAATGAAAGGTGAAAGTACACAAAGCTCTGATTAAGATGTTAGACAGAAAACTAACCTTTTTTAGAATAGTATATTAAACTCTTAATTAGAGTATAAAGTTTAAAGGAAAAGAACTGTAGCTGCCACAACTTGTAATCACTGCATAAAAAGATAATTTGTGATGTCAAAAATGTAAAAGAGGAAGAGTAAAAGAATGGAACCTTCACAGGCAAATGAAGATAAATTGCTATCAGCAGAAAAAGGACTATTTTATCTATGAAATGTTTCATGTAAATTTCATGGTACCCACAAAGCAAAAATCTAGAATGGAGATTGAAACATTAAAAAAAAAAGGGGAGGGACTTCCCTGGCAATCCAGTGGTAAAGAATCCACCTTCCAATGCAGGGGACGCAGGTTCGATCCCTGGTTGGGGAACTAAGGGATCCATGGAGCATCCATCCATGCCGTGGAGCAACTAAGCCCGCGTGCCACAACTATTGAGCTCATGCGCCTCAACGAGAGAGCCCGCGTGCCACACACTACAGAGCCCACTCTCTCTGGAGCCCACATGCCACAACTACAGAGCTCAGGTGCCCTGGAGCCCGTGCACCCAGGATCTGCAACTAGAGAGAAACCGAGCAGACCATGCACCGTAATAAAAAGATCCTGTATGCCTCAACAGAGATCGTGTGTGCTGCAACTAAGATCCAACGCAGCCACAAAAAACAAGGAAAATAAATATTTTTTTAAAAATGGGAGACTGAGCAAATCACCATGAAAAATCACCAACTTATAAAGTTAGACAGAAACAGAAGGAAAAAGAAACAGTGGTGAGATAAAAATAACAGAAGATAAAAATAAAATGGCAGTAGTAAATTCTTACATATCAGATAATCACCCTAAATGTAAATGGATTGAACTCACCAATCCAAAGGCACAGTGTGGCTGGATGGATTAAAAAAAAAAAAAAGACCCAATTATATGTGACCTACAGGAGACTCTTTAGCTCTGAAGACACACAAAGGCTCAAAGTGAAAGGATGGATGATGATATTCCAAGTAAATGGCAACCCAAAGAAGGTGGACGTAACCATACTTATATCAGACAAAATAGACTTCAAGTCAAAAGGTGTAAGAAGAGACAAGGTCACTGTATAATGATAAAGGGGCCAGTATATCAAGAAGATATAACAATCATAAATATATATGCTCCTAACATGCAAGCACCAAAATGTATTAAGCGAATAATAACAGATCTTAAGGGAGAAATAAACAATAATACAATAATTGTAGGGGACTTCAGTATTCTATCAACAGTGGATCATACAAACAAATTCAACAAGGAAATGTTGGAATTGAATCATACTTTAAAACAAATGGACATGTACAGAACATTCTATCCAACAGCAGCAGAATACACATTCTTCTCAAGTGCACATGGAACATTCTCCAGGTTAGATCATATGATAGGCTACAGAACAAATCTTAACACATCTAAGATTGAAATCATACCATCTTCTCTGATCACAATGGTATGAAACTAGAAATCAACAAGAAGATAGTGAAAAGATCTAAAAATATATGAAAACTAAACAACACACTTATGAGAAACCATTGGGTCAAAGAAGAAATCAAAAGGGAAATAAAAAGTCTTGAGACAAATGAAAATGGAAATCAGTATATCAAATATTGTGGGATGCAGCAAAAGCAGTTCTGAGAGGAAAGTTTATAGCAATATACACATATACTAAGAAATTAGATCTCAAATAAACAACCTAACTTCATACCTCAAGGAATTAAAAAAAAAAAGAGCAAATTAAGCCCAAAGTTAGTAGAAGGAAGGAAATAATAAAGATCAGAAAGGAAAACAATGAAATAGAGACCAGAAAAATAATAGAAAGGATCAGTGGAACTGAGAGCTGGTTCTTTGAAAAGATAAACAAAATTGACAAACCTTTGGCTAGACTAAGAAAAATAAGACTCAAGTAAAATTAGAAATGAAAGAGGAGACACTACAGATGACTACAGAAATATAGAATCATAAGAGACTGTTATGAATAGTTATATGTCAACAGATTACATAGAAGAAATTGATGCATTTTTAGAAACACAGAACCTACCAAGACTGAATCAGTACTGGAATCCTAGCTAGAGCAGTTAGGCAAGACAAAGGAATAAAAGGCATCCAAATTGGGAAGGAAGAAGTAAAATTATCACTTTTTGCTGATGATATGATCTTACATAAAAATCCTAGAGTCAGTCAAGAAACTGTTGGAATGAATCAACAATTTCAGTAAAGTGGCAGGATACAAAATCAATATACGGAAGTCAATTACATTTCTTTTCACTAATGGTGAAGCATCTGAAATAAAGAAATAAAGGAGACTCTCCCAGTCATGATAGCATCATAAACAATAAATGCTTAGGAATAAACTTATCCAAGGAAATGAAAGATCTATACAGTGAAAACTGAGCCTTTGCTGAAAGAAATCGAAGACACAAACAAATGGAAAAACATCTTGTGTTTATGGGTTGGAAGAATTAATAGTGTTAAAATGGCCGTACTATCCAAAGCCCTCTGCAAATTCCATATAGTCACCATCAAAATGCCAAAGCCTTCTTCACAGAAATAGAAGGAAAAAATCTTAAAGTTTATGTGGACCCACAAAAGACTCTGAATGGCCAAAGAAATCCTGAGGAAAAAAATAAAGCTGAAGGTATCATACTTAGGAATTTGAATCAAAACAATATTTTACTGGCATAAAAATAAGCACATTGACCAATGACACAAAATAGCCCAGAATTAAATTCCAGCATGTATCGTCAACTAATTTTCAACAAGGGAGCCAAGAATACCCAGTGGGGAAATGATAGTCTCTTCAATAAATGGTGCTGAGAAAACTGAAGAAACGCATGCAGGACAATGAAATTGGAACCCTCTTTCACAAAAATTAACCCGAAATGGATCAAAGACTTAAAACAAAAGACCTGATATTATAAAACTCCTAGAAGAAAATGTAGGGAAGAAGCTCATTGATTTTGGTTTTGGCAATGATTTTTGGACATGATGCCAAAAGCACAAGCAACAAAAGCAAAAATCAGCAAATGGGACTACATCAAACTCAATAGCTTCTGCAGAGCAAAAGAAACAGTTAACAAAATGAGATAACAGATTTGAAAAAATGTTCATAGATGTTCTCACTCCAGATGAACAAAAGAATCTTCCAGAAACACCCCCAAAGCTTCTTAAATCATCTGTAGGTTTATAGAATGGGAGAAAATTTTTGCAAACCACATATGGGATAATGGGTTAATATCCAAAATATATAAAGAATGCAGTCTCCTTAATAAGAAAACAAACAATTCAGTGAAAAAGTGGGCAGAAGAACTAAATAGACATTTTTCCAAAGAGGACATGAAAATGGACAACAGACATGAAAAGATGCTCAACATTGCTAATCATCAGGGAAATGCAAATCAGAACCACAATGAGATATCACTTCGCACCTGTTATAATGGCTGTCATCAAGAAGACAAGAGACAACAGGTGCTGGTGAAGATGTGGTGAAAATGGAACCTTTATACTTGTTAGTGGGAATGTAACTTGGTCCAGCCACTGTGGAAAATGATACGGAGGTTCCTCAAAACATTAAAAATGGATCTACCATATGATCCAGCAATTCCTCTTCTAGGTATATTCCCAAAGGAAAAGAGAACAGGATTTTAATGAGATATATACAATCCAATTTTTATTACAGCATTATTCACCATAGCAAAAATATGGAAACAGCCCAAATGCTCATCAATAGATGAATGACTGAAAAATTGTGGTACATGTACATAATGAAATATTATTCAGCCATGGGAGAGGAGGATATCCTCCAATTTGTGACAATATGAGCGTATTATGCTAAGTGAGATAAGTCAGAGAAAGTATTGTATCATGTCATTTATATGTGGAATATAAAATGTTAAACCTGTAAAAAACAGAGTAAAGTGGTTGTTACCAGAGGATTGGAAGGGGGGATAAGAGTGATGGTATTAAGGGTACAAACTTGTAATGAATAGTAAATAAGCCATAGAGATCTAATTCACATTATAATTAATATAGACAATGATACTCTAATTATATAATGTAATAAATATTGCTGTGTTGAAAAACATATTACAACATCTAAGTGTATCAAAGTAACATGCTATACATCTTAAATTTACACAATATTGCATGTCAAATTTATTCAATTAAAAAATAATTGTGATTAATATGTTCAAGGTGGAGAATTTTAGCAGAGAACGGGAATCTATAAAAATAACCCAAGGAAAACTCAGTGCACCCCTTGTGCAGGACTTAGAAGCTGCATGCATTTGATGTGGTTACTGTTTGAGACTTCTGAATGCTGGAGTAGATTGTATCCATCTACAACCTAGTCTCCCTGTGTGATTGATTAAGGGTCTGGGAAGCAGCGACTGATCTTTTAAGGACTGCTGATAAAGATGTGTTTGATCTTGCCATGCTGATAGACTGTTTCCAGTCCTAAGTCCTTCCAAAAAGCTAAGTCTTCAGATTACTACCTGTTGTGTCCTGTGAGTATGAATGTCATTTTGAACCCAAGACCACTGATGATCTTGCAGAGTAGGCACTTCCACAGTTCCAGAAGTGGAAGGGAGAGGGAGTGGGGCAGAAGCAATATCTGAAGAGATAATGGGAGAAAGTTTTCCAAAATTGATAAAGACATCAAGCCACAGATTCAGAAGATACATGAACCCTAAGCAGAATAAATATAAGAAAACCATTCCTAGGCACACCATTGGAAAACTGCTCAAAACTGTTTTTTTGTTTTTGTTTGGTTTTGTTTTTGCTTGAGACTCTCCTATAATGGAGTGGCCTTCATCTGTCTATGCAGAGATGGGGGAAAATGTTCAGAGAAAATGTTAAAGTAGCCAAAGGATAAAAAAAAGGCATATTGTTTTCCAAGGAACAAAAATAAGCAGACTTTCTCAACAAAAACAATGAAAGCAAGGAAGCGGTGGAGTGATATCTTCAGAGAGGTGAAAGAAACAAACTGCTAACCTATAATTTTGTACCCAATAAAAATAGTCTTCAAAATTAAAGGCACAATACATTTTCAGGTAAGCATAAACTGAGAGAATACGTCTCCAGCAGACCTACAGTAAAGGGAACACCAAAGGGAATTCTTCAGGCAGAAAAATAGGTGATGCTTTCCCAGATGGAAGCAAGAGTACAAGAAGAAATGAAGACCGTTGGAAAGGGTAAATATGTGGGTAACTAAATAGATATTGACTAAAGTAATAACATCTTACGGGATTTAAAATACATGTAGGATTAAAATACAACAACAGAAAAGTAGGAGAGGAAGCATAGAGTTAAAGTGTTCTAAAGTCCGTGCATTGTCTAGGAAATGGTGAAAACATTATATTAGATTCTATTAATGTCCAAGATGAATGTTGTAATCTCTAGGGTAGCCACTAAAAGGAACACTTGGAGAGACCTTTAAATTATTCCACAATTCCACTTTCAGGAGAAATTTTATGGAACATAAAATGATATTCAGTAAATATATTCAAAAACAAAAATTATTCAGGTAGGGGCAGTTGATGGGCATAGAAGGGGAGATGTTTGAAGACAGGAAAAGGAAGGAGAGTGAACAAGAGTGAGACAAAGCATGTAGAATAAGAGAAACACAGAAAGAGAATAGACACGTAAGGACCAGAGTTGGAAAGAGAAGAGAGGGGATGATTTAAGAATCTTTGGGAGTGTTTCTGGAAGATTCTGTTGTTCATCTGGAGTGAGAAACATCTATGAACATTTTTTCAAATCTGTTATCTCTGACCTGAATGCTAATACTTTCTCCAGCAGTTTTAAATAATCTCTTCTATACCAGAAAACTTTTTCCCTGACTCTATGTAAATGATTCATCTTAAATGATTCTGTGAAAAGTAAGTTGATTCTCCTATGGAATTCTTGATTGACTTAAGTTTTAAAGAAGTACTTTAAAATTATAGTCCAAGCCAGTATAAACACAGGTTTCAAAAATAAAGCAGAATACAGCATATCATGTAATCAGTTCTCAAAGAAGGTAGCTTCAGAACAAGTCTTTGCTAAAAAAGAAAAATCACATCCTCAGGCCCTTACTGATCTGTTCAAATTAGTTTTCCCACCTTCACCCCAGTCATTCTTGTTATTCCCAGTACTCTGCTTGATTTTCATTTTTTTTATCATTCTATCACCATTATTATATGTTCGTTTATTGTTTATATTCTCCTCCAGAATACAAGTTCCATTTATACCTGCATTTTCAGCATCTGGAGCAATGGCTAGTACACATTAGACCCTCAGAAGATATTTGTTGATTGAGTGAATGAACAAATGAATGTTCAGGCCAACAGGGAGTAAAAACAACTAAGAGAAGAAGGTCTTCAATGATATGTGAGTTTGTTCTCTCAGTAAAAATCTAGTGCATGTTGCATATTGTATTATGGGATTATTTCAGTCTGCAATTTATTTTCTTGACATTAGGCAGTTCTTAAAGAACAACTTTCATGTATCTGATCCATAGCATAGCAAAGGCCACAGCCCTACCCCAGCCTGCATTTGAGCTGAACATAGCAATTCTTCTTCCTTGATTTTTCTCACTCCATCCCTTTACTGTGCCCTGATTTCTCTGCTGAAATGCTGGACATAGAAGGATAAACATGCAAGTAAGCACTCTTGACGTGTTATCATCAAGAGAGCCTGGTTATTGGGAGGCAAAGTAATGTGAGTTTTGAGCTTGTGTGTTGGAGGCAGATAAACCTTGCTCCTCATTGTTCTCTAATTCTAGTTTCTTCATCTGTAAACTAGGGGTAATGTTTACTTTTAGGGTTCTAGGGAATAAATAATATTTGTATATAAGGTGCCCATAGTACTTTTTTAATCAGTGGTATATCAAAACAGGAAATCTTTTGCTTCCTGTTCATAACTGTCCTTTAGAGAATTTTAAAGGACTTTCAAGGAAAGGAAATTTTGAGAAAAGCAATGAGACTGTTTTGTTTCACCGTGGGCAAAGAAGAAAGGAGGCTTGTGTTATTTTGGCAGGAGTCTGCTGAAGGTAGGGGTCAGACCATGTGTGCATCAGATGACACTCCTGACTCCCAGAATGAAGGCTCTTGATACAAATGAGTAAGGGTGGCTGATGCCACACAAGGCCCTGCTTGCTGACACATGGTGTCCCTTGGCTTGTAATAGCCTAGGTATGGATATAGTGTCATCCAAACATTCTTTCTTAACGTTTTAAATTGAATTGTACCATGTATGTAAAGCGGTACATACATTCCAAGTGATTTCTTACATAAATCCTCAATGAATTTTCACAGACTGAACATAGACATATAACCACTACTTAAAGGCACAAAATATGACCAGGATCACCCAAGCCCCCCACCTTTGTCCCATTTTAGTTAACGTTTCCATCTTCCACCCCCACCAAAGGTCACCACTATCCATGGATTATAAATAGTTTCATCTATTTTTGAACTTCATAGAAGTATAATCATATTTCTCTCATTTATTTAACTTAAGATTATGTTTGTGAGATTTACCCACGTCATTGCATGTAGTTGTAATTCACTCATTCTCATAGCTGTATAGTATTACATTAAGACTATACCATTATTTATACATACTGTATAATAATAATAATTCAAATTATTATACATATTATACAGTTTGTAGCCTTTACAGAAGAATGACATTTTGACAGTTCTTTGAGCCTCAAATATAAATAGATTATAATTTAGACCTAAAATACACAATAGTTTATTTTTTGATTGTTCTTTTATTGGATTTTAATAAAGGATTTCTATTCAATTAGATTTTATTAAAATATTTTCATAAATCTTAATTAGATTTAATTGTTTATTAGCTATATTACTGTTCTAAATTATGATATTAAAATTGAATGAAGTATTTTAAATGAATTAATATGGAATAATATATAGGAAGAGAAGTGTTCCAAGTTATTTTTCATAAAATTATAGGGTCCATGCTTGTGGTAAAAAACGCTAGACTTCATTGGGAATGATACTGGACGTTAGAAAAATTATAGTCTTCGTGCAAAACAATCATGTATTTACAACTCCATAATACAGCCATAAGAAGTCCTGCGTCTTGTGTATCAAGAAAAGCTGGAAAGCATCCAGAAAATGACAACTAAAATCAAGAGGCTAGAGTGGCTTAAAAGATTTATACCCTTAAAAGATGTAGTGTGGAATGATCCCTGGGGATATAATTACAAAAATCTTAGAATTGGAAGGGGAATTAGGCTTGATCTAGTCCAACCTGTTAGTTAATGCAGGAATTTATCTTATGGTGATCTTGACAAATGGCTGAGCTTCCTCTGTTTGAATATTGGATGGTGCATGCTGCTGGGTTTTAATTCCAGCCCTGCTACTTCATAGCTGAACGAATGTGGGCAAATCCGTAACTTTTCTGTGCCTCATTTTCTCGGCTTACCGCTTATCGCCAACCCTGGCAATAGAAAAAGACTACAGGGGACCTGACCTCCAGCCCCCTCCCATCTAGTATTGAGAGATGAACTGAAAAATAATAAATGTTAGTGTTACACATCCTGTGAAAAAAAGGATACTCAGGGTACAGTAGTAACATTAAAAAATTTTAATGTTTTAATTTTCAGTATAGGCTTGAGTGGTGAAAAAGGAGGTGAGAGGGGCTTCGTAGAGCAGAGGACTCTGTTGAAAGAATTTGTATTGATTATTCCCAGTTTTGCTCCTAGAACAATATAAAACAGTTTTATTCTTTCTTCTGTATAACAACTCTTCACCTTATCAAATGTAAAATTCTAAAAGGATAGATTGGGTAAGTATAGATTTTTCAATCGCTTTAGAGAGTATTTTGTATAATTTGAATAGAGTTTGGGAAAAACAAAATGGACCACTAATGAGTGATAATTTCGTAGAATCCTTTAATCCAAGAAATTGTATGGGCTATAAATTATAGTTTATTTCCATTAGTTCATGGATGGTAGTTCAGCAAAATGGGAAATTTGAAATAAGTTCAAACATTTTGCATTTTAAAGTATTCTGAATAGGGTATTATTGAGGTTCAGCTGTGAATGACAAGAATTTTCAAAGTTAAGAATAGCTTAAACAAGATAGTATTTTACTCTCTTGTAACAGTCTGAGCAGGTAGTTCCAGGCTTCAGGATGGAGGAAGGGATGAAGAAGCTGCTGCTAGAGACATTTCTGCTTGCATGTCATTGGCCAGAACATAGGTCACATGGCCGTACCTAGTTACAGGAGATATTAGGATGCAGTCTCTACTCTGGGTAGACACGTGCACAGGTGTAATTTGGGAATCACATGTCTGGGAAGGAAGGCTGGAATAGATATTGGGGGACACCTAGCAGTGTGACAGAACTAATTTGTTCACTGCTTACATCCCAAGTGCCTATTAACCTCACTTGGTATGGAATACACCATAGTAGGCATTCATTAAATAGTTGTTCCATGGATGAGTGTTCTTTATTGCTCCTGTCAAAAGAGGTATTGAGCTGGATATTTACTTATATACATGATAAATTATGGCAAATTTGTCCATCCTTGGTTTTTAAAAATGTTTTGTTTCTCATCTATGTTCTCCCTTCACAAATAAGGTATCCCTAACAGTTTTCAGACAGATTTGCTACCATACAGAATCGATTTTAGCTCCTTTATTGCTGATTGTTTTTCTCCCTACTAAAACTTGGAGACCTATTAAATCTCTCTTTACATGTGTCTTTGATCAACACAGTCCTGGCATGTAAATGGTGCTCAGTAAATGTTTTTAGATTGAATAAATGAATGTTAGTTAAACATTAATGAATCCAAGCCTTTTTTCCCCTGTTACTTCCATAGAAAATTTATAGCTGTAATACACAAAAAGAAATTCTTGGTGTTAAATCTGTTTATATTACAAGATTTTTAGGAATATTCATTCGGCTTTCAGGTAGGATGTGATCATGAGACAACTATCTGGATTTAATTAATTATAGCTAAGTACTAATTCACTTAATAAGTTATTAGGTAATAGAGGCTAGTATATTTCAGCAAAAAGAGGAGGTGTTCTTAATGCATTTGAATCTTTTGACCTCAGATAACCAATTAGCTTATCAGTGTGCTTAAGTGTTTCAAGGGATGATGCCATTTCTTTTTTTTTAAATTTTATTGGAGTATAATTGATTTACAATGTTGTGTTAGTTTCAGGTATACAGTACAGTGATTCAGTTATACATATACATATGTTCATTCTTTTTCAAATTCCTGTCTCATAAAGGTTATCACAGAATATTGAGTAGAGTTCCCTGTGCTATATAGTAGGTCCTTGTTGGTTATCTATATATAGTAGTGTGTGTATGTGTATGTTAATCCCAAGCTCCTGATTTATCCCTCCCCCCAACGTTTCCCCTTTGTAAACCGTAAGTTTGTTTCTGATATCTGTAAGTCTTTTTCTGTTTTGTACATAAGTTCATTTGTGTCATTTTTTAAAAAAATTAGATTCCACAGATGAGTGATATCATATGAAATTTGTCTTTCTCTGTCTGACTTACTTCAATTTGTATGATAATCTCTGGGTCCATCAATGTTGCTGCAAATGGCATTATTTGATTCTTCTTTGTGGCTGAGTAACATTCCATTGTATACATGTACCACATCTTTATCCATTTCTCTGTCGATGGACATTTAGTTTGCTTCCATGTCTTGGCTACTGTAAATAGTGCTGCAGTGAACATTGGGGTGCATGTATCTTTTTGGATTATGTTTTCTCCAGATATATGCCTAGGAGTGGGGATTGCTGGACCATATGGTAGTTCTATTTTTGTTTTTTAAGGAACCTCCATACTGTTCTCCACAGTGGTTGTACCAATTTACATTTCTACCAACAGTGTAAGAGGGTTCCCTTTTCTCCACACCCTCACCAACATTTATTGTTTGTAGAGTTTTTGATGATGGCCATTCTGACCAGTGTGAGGTGATACCTCATTGTAGTTTTGATTTTCATTTCTCTGGATAATTAGTGATGTTGAGCATCTTTTCATGTGCTTTTTGTCCTTCTGTATGTCTTCTTTGGAGAAATGTCTATTTAGATCTTCCACCCATTTTTTGATGTTGGTTTTTTTTTTCATTTTTGATCTGCATGAGCTGTTTGTCTCTCTTGGAGATTAATCCCTTGTCAATCACATCATTTGCAAATATTTTCTCCCATTCCGTGGGTTGTCTTTTCATTTTGTTTATGGTTTCCTTTCCTGTGCAGAAGATTTTAAGTTTAATTAGCTCCCATTTGCTTATTTTTTATTTTCATTACTGTATGTCATGGTTCAAAGAAGAATTTGCTGCAATCTATATCAACGAGTGTTCTGCCTATGTTTTTCTCTTAAGAGTTTTATAGTGTCTGGCCTTACATTTAGGTCTTTGATCCATTTTGAGTTTATTTTTGTGTATGGTGTTAGGGAGTGTTCTAATTTCATTCTTTTACATGTAGCTGTCCAGTTTCCCCAGCACCACTTATTGAAGAGACTGGCTTTTCTCCACTGTATATTCTTGCCTCGTTTGTCATAGATTAATTGACCATAGGTGCATGGGTTTATTTCTGGGTTTTCTATCCTGTTCCATTGATCTATATTTCTGTTTCTGTGCCAGTACCATACAGTTTTGATTACTATAGCTTTGTAGTATAGTCTGAAGGCAGGGGGCCTGATTCCTCTAGCTCCTTTTTTCTTTCTCAGGATTGCTTTGGCTATTTAGGGCCTTTTGTGTTTCCATACAAATTTTATAAAATTGGGGGCTTGTTCTGTGAAAATTGCCATTGTAATTTAATAGGCATTGCACTGAATCTGTAGATTGCCTTGGGTAGTGTAGTCATTTTGACAATATTGATTCTTCCAATTCAGGAACATGGTATATCTTTCCATCTGTTTGTGTCATCTTCGATTTCTTTCATCAGCATCTTATAGTTTCCAGAGTACAGGTCTTTTGTCTCCTTAGGTAGGTTTATTCCTAGATATTTTATTCTTTTTGATGCAATGGTATATGGGATTGTTTCCTTAATTTTTCTTTCTGACCTTTTGTTCTTAATGTATAGGAATGCAACAGATTTCTGTGTATTAATTTCATATGCTTCAACTTTGCTGAATTCCTTGAGGAGCTCTAGTAGTTTTCTGGTAGCATTTTTAGGATTTTCTATGTATAGTATCATGTCATCTGCAAACAGTGACAGTTTTACTTCTTCTTTTCCAATTTGTATTCCTTTTATTTCTTTTTCTTCTCTGATTGCCATGGCTAGGACTTCCAAAACTATGTTAAATAATAGTGGTGAGAGGGGACATTCTTGTCTTGTGCCTGATCTTAGAGTGAATGCTTTCAGTTTTTCACCATTGAGAATGATGTTAGTTGTGGGTTTGTCATATATGGCCTTTATTATGTTGAGGTAATTTCCCTCTGTGCCCACTTTCTGGAGAGGTTTTATCATAAATCGGTGTTGAATTTTATCAAAAGCTTTTTCTGCATCTTTTGAGATGATCATATGGATTTTATTCTTCAGTTTGTTAATGTGGTGTATCACAGTGATTGATTTGCAGATACTGAAGAATTCTTGCATCCTTTGGATAAATCCCACTTGATCATCATGTATGATCCTTTTAGTGTATTGTTGGATTTGGTTTGATAGTAGTTTTTTGAGGACTTTGCATGTATGTTCATTAGTGATATTGGCATGTAATTTTCTTTTTTTGTGATATCTTTGTCTGGTTTTGGTATCAGGGTGATGGTGGACTCATAGAATGTGCTTGGGAGTGTTCCTTCTTCTGCAATTGTTTGGAAGAGTTTCAGAAGAATAGGTGTTAACTCTTTTCTAAATGTTTGATAGAATTCACCTGTGAAGTCATCTGGTCCTGGACTTTAGTGTGTTTGAAGTTTTTAAATCGCAGTTTCAATTTCAGTATTTGTGATTGGTCTGTTCATATTTTTTATATTTCTTCCTGGTTCAGTTTGGAAGGTTGTGTATTTCTAAGAATTTGTCCATTTCTTCTAGGTTGTCCATTTTACTGGCCTATAGTTGTTTGTAGTAGTCTTTTATGATCCTTTGTATTTCTGTGGTGTCCGTTGTAACTTCTCCTTTTTCATTTCTAATTTTATTGATTTGAGCCCTGTATCTTTTTTTCTTGATGAGTCTGGCTAAAGGTTTGTCAGTTTTGTTTATCTTTCTGAAAAACCAGGTTTATTTCATTGATCTTTTCTGTTGTTTTCTTTGTCTCTATTTCATTTATATCTTCTCTGATATTTTTGATTTCTTTCCTTCTACTAACTTTAGGTTTTGTTTATTCTTCTTTCTCTAGTTGCTTTAGGTGTAAGGTTAGGATGTTTATTTGAGATTTTTCTTGTTTCCTGAGGTAAGATTGTATTGTTCCTAACTTCTCTCTTAGAACTGCTTTTGCTGTGTCTCATAGGTTTTGTATTGTGGTGTTTTTGTTGTCATTTGTCTCTAAGTATTTTTTTTAATTTCCCTTTGATTTCTTCAGTAATCCATTGTTTGTTTAGTAACATGTTGTTTAGCCTCCATGTGTCTGTCTTTTACAGTTTTTTTCCCCTGTAATTGATTTCTAATCTCATAGTGTTGTGGTCAGAAAAGATGCTTGATATGACTTTAATTTTCTTAAATTTACCAAGGCTTGATTTGTGGCCAAAGATGTGATCTATCCTGGAGAATGTTCCATGTGCACTGGAGAAGAAAGTGTGTTCTTTTGCTTTTGAATGGAATGGTCTATAAATATCAATTAGGTTCATCTGGTCTAATGTGTCATTTAAGGGCTGTGTTTCCTATTGATTTTCTGTCTGGATGATCTGTCCATTGATGAAAGTGGGGTCTCCCGTTAGTATTGTGTTACTGTTGATTTCTCCTTTTATGGCTGTTAGCATTTGCCTTATATATTGAGGTGCTCCAGTGTGGGGTGCATATATATTCACAATTGTTATATCTTCTTGTATTGATCCCTTGATCATTATGTAGTGTCCTTCCTTGTCTCTTATAACAGTCTTTATTTTAAAGTCTATTTTGTCTAATACAGGTATTGCTACTCCAGCTTTCTTTTTATTTCCACTTGCATGGAGTATCTTTTTCCATCCCCTCACTTTCAGTCTGTATGTGTCCCTAGATCTGAAGTGGGTCTCTTATAAACAGCATATATTTGGGTCTTATTTTTGTGTCCATTCAGCCAGTCTGTCTTTTGGTTTGAGATTTAATCCATTTAAATTTAAGATAATTATCAATATGTATGTTCTTATTGCCATTTTGTTAATTGATTTGGCTTTGTTTCTGAAGGTGTTTTTTCTTCCCTTCCTTTTTTGTTCTCTTCCCTTATGATTTGATGTCTAGCTTTTGTGCTGTGTTTGGTTTGCTTTTTCTTTTTTGTATGTGTATCCATTGGAGATTTTTGGTTTGTTGTTCCCATGAGGCTTTGATATAGCAGTCTATATATGTACAAGATTGTTTTGAGTTGCTGGTCTCTTAATTTCCAGTGCCTTTTCAATATCCTGTGTTTGTACTCTTCTCACAGTTGCTGGTTTTGATATCATATTTGTGTGTGGGTGATTTCCTACCTTTGCTTTGTGTTTGCCTTTACTGGTGAGCCTTGTGATTTGTACTCTTCTTGTTTCTGGCTGTGGCCTTTTATTTTCTGCCTAGAGAAGTTCCTAGGATTTGTTTAATGCTGGTTTGGTGGTATTGAATTCTCTTAGCATTTGCTTGTCTGTAAAGATTTTGATTTCTCTGTCAAATCTGAATGAGAGCCTTGCTGGTAGAGTATTCTTGGTTGTAGGTCCTTCCCTTTCACTCTGAATATATCATGCCCATTCCCTTGTGGCCTGCCAGGTTTCTTCTGAAAACTCAGCTGATAACTTTATGAGGATTCACTTGTGTGTTGTTTGTTGCTTTTCCCTTGTTGCTTTTAAATTTTGGGGGGGTTTTAATTTTTGTCAGTTTGATTAATATGTGTCTTAGCATCTTGTATGGGACTCGCTTCACTTCCTGGACTTGAGTGAGTGTTTCCTTTCTCATGTTAGAGTAGTTTTCAGCTATAATGTCTTCAAATATTTTCTCAGGCCCTTTCTCTCTCTCTCTTCTCCTTCTGGGACCCCTATAATGTGAATGTTAGTGCATTTAATGTTGTCCCAGAGGTCTCTTAGACTATCCTCATTTCTTTTCATTATTTTCTTTATTCTGTTCTGTGACAGTGATTTCTACCTTTCTGTCTTCCAGCTCACTTATTCGTTCTTCTGCCTCGATTATTCTGCTATTGATTTCTTCTAGTGTATTTTTCATTCAAGCTATTGTATTGTTCATCTCTGTTTCTTTGTTCTTTAAACCTTCTAACTCTTTGTTAAACATCTCTTGTATCTTCTCGATCTGTGCCTCCATTATTTTTCTGAGATCTTGGAACATCTTTACTATCATTACTCTAAATTATTTTTCGGGTAGGTTGCCTATTTCCATTTCATTTAGTTTTTCTTGTGGGTTATCTTGTTCCTTTGTCTGGAACATTTTTCTCTGCTGTCTCATTTTGTCTCACTTTGTGTGATTGTGGTTTCCATTCCACAGGCTGCAGGATTGTAGCTCCTCTTGCTTCTGCTGTCTGTCCCCTGGTGGGTGAGGTTGGTCCTTGGGCTTATGCAGGCTTCTTCGTGGGAGGGACTGGTTCCTGCCCACTGGTGGGTGGATCTAGGTCTTGTCCCTCTGGTGGGTAGGGCCTTGTCAAGGGATGTGTTTAGAGATGGCTGTGAGCTCAGTATGGTGTTAGCAGCCTGTCTGCTGATGGGTGGGGCTGTGTTCCTATCCCGCTCGTTATTTGGCCTGAGGCATTCTAGCAGTGAAGCCTGTAGGCTCTTGGGTAGGACCAGGTCTTGATACCAAAATGGCGACCTCTGGGAGAACTCACACTGATCAATATTTTCTGGGGCCCATGCCACCAATGTCCTTGCCTCCACAGTGAACCACAGCCAACCCCTGACTCCCCAGGAGACCCTCCAAGACCTGTAGGTAGGTCCAGCCCTGATTCCTATTGAGTTACTGCTTTCTGCTGGGTCCCTGTGTATGTGAAACCTGTGTGAGCCCTCCAGGAGTGGAGTCTATGTTTCCCACAGTCCTGTGGAGCTCCTGCACTCAAGCCCCACTGGCCTTCGAAGCCAGTTGGTCTGGGAGTTCCTCCTTCTGATGCCAGACCCTCAGGCTGGGGAGCCTGACAGGGGCTCAAGATTTTCACTCTTGTGGGAGAACCTCTTCAATACAGGTATTTTCTAGTGTGTGGGTCATCTACAAAGGGGTATGGGGTTTGATTATGTCATGAAAGCACCCCTCCTACAGTTTTGTTGTGGCTCTTTCTTTGTCTTTGAATGTAAAATATCTTCTCTGGTAGGTTCTGGTCTTTTGTCAGTGGTTATTCAGCAGTTAAGTTGCGATTTTGGTGTTTTCATGAGAGGAAGTGAGCTCAAGTTCTTCTCCTCCACCATCTTTTCCGGGATTGAGGGGCTGCTCTTAGTCTGGATGGTGGCTGTCTCTTTCCTCAGTGTGTGTTGGCTATTATCCCCTTGATACAGCGTATGCAGGTGCAGTGGCCCTTGTGCACTCTGGGGAGAGCGGTGGCAGGGCTCGTTGCTTGCTTGCAGGTCTGCTAGGGGCAGCTGCCATTCCCACACTCCCGGGACAGAGCTTGGCACCTGCTCACCAGTCTCCTAAGGGTGGCTACTACCCATGCACTCCTGGGACAGCACTCCTCTGGAGCCCAGGATGGTGGTGACAACTTGTGCCCACCCCCAGAGTTGCTGTAGGTGGTGTCCTCTTGCCTGGGAGAGCCCACAGGGAAGGAAGCTCTTATGGTGTTCCTGCCTCTCTCCTCGTGAACCCCCAAATAATGGCACCTTGCCTCTCCAGTGAGCTCTGGTTTCTTCTGAGTACCCCCTCAGTTGCCACAGTCCAGCCTCTTCAGGCTGTCTCTGCACATCCAACCCCGGTCCTCTTCCTGGGTCTGACCTCTGAAGGCTGAGCTTCAGCACCCAGCCCCCACCCACACTGACAGGCAAGTGTCTAAGGCTGGGGAGCCCAGGGTGGCAGTGACAACCTTCTGTGTTCGTTACTCTCCATTTTGCCTTCCACAAACCGGTTGTTGCACTCTCCAGCTAGGCTCCAAAGCTCCCCCTCCATGCAGGCTGATCTCCACACTGGTGAGGGTACTCCCCAAGGGGCATAAACCTTTCTTCCTTCACAGCTCCCTTCCTGGGGTTCAGGCCCTGTCCCAGTTCCTTTCTTTGTCTTTTTCCTTTGTCCTATATGGTTACATGGAGGTTTTCTTGCCCTTGCGGAAGTCTGAGGTCTTCTGCCAGTGTTCAGTAGATTTTCTGTATGAATCATTCCACTTGTAGATGTGCTTTTAATGTTTCTGTGGGAGAAGGTGAGCTCCCTGTCCTACTCCTTTGCCATCTTGATCCTCCCCCAACTCCATCGATGCCATTTCTTTGCTGTTGCTTTGCGAGGAAAAATTTCTTCAGGTATGAAGATAAATGAGTGTGTTATTTCTTCAGATATCATAGACAAAGCAATGATTTGAAAAAACTTTAATTAAAGATTCAGCTTTATTGGGGTATAATTGACAAAATTATAAAATATTTAAAGTGTTCATCACGGTGATGTTTTACATTAGATCCTCGTATCTTATTCATCTTAGTGCAGAACGTTTGTGCCCTTTTACCCACTTCTTATTTCCCTCATCCCCCAGCTCCTAGCAACCACTCTTCTACTCTCTGTTTCTATGAGTTTGACATTTTTTCTTTGATACCCCACATATAACAGGATCTCATGTAGTATTTCTTTATCTGGCTCATTTCACTTAGCATAATACCCTCAAGGTCCATCCATGTTGAAAATAGGATTTCTTTCTTTCTCATGAACTAATAATATATTGCACTGTGTGTGTGTCTCTGTGTGTGTGTGTACATGAGAGAGAGAGAGAGAGAGAGAGAGAGAGAAAGAGGGAATATGCACACCACATCTTCTTTATTCATTCATTCATATGTCCATGGACACTGAGGTAGTTTCCATATCTTTGCTTTTGTGAATAATGCTGCAATGAACATGTGAGTGTAGATATTTCTTTGATATGCTGTTTTTATTTCAAGTATCCAGAAGTGGGATTGCTGGATCATATGGTAGTTCTATTTTTTATTTTTTGAGGAACCTCCACACTGTTTTACATAGTGGTTACATCAATGTACATTCCCATCAACAGTGCACAAGGGTTCCCCTTTCTCCACATCTTCACCAACACTTGTTATCTTTTCAGTTTTAATGACAGCCATTCTGACAGGTGTGAGGTGATAGCTCATTGTGGTGGTGGGTTTGATTTGCATCTACCTGATGGTTAGTGATGATTACCTGATGATTTTGTGTATGTGGCCATTTGTATACTTTCTTTGGCAAGAGGTTTATTCAGTTTTTCTGTCTATTTTTAAAATCAGATTGTTTGGTTTTTTGCTATTAAGTTGTTAAGTAATTTATATATTTTGGGTATTAAAACCCCTTATCAGGTATATAATTTGCAAATGTTTTCTTCCATTCAGTAGGTTGCCTTTTCATTTTGTTGATGTTTTCTTTTGCTGTGCAGAAGCTTTTTAGTTTGATTTAGTCCCACTTGTTTATATTTGCTTTTGTTGCCTTTGCTTTTGTTGTCAAGTCCCAAAAAATCATTGCTAAGACTAATATCAAGGAGCTTACCCCCTTCTAGAAGTTTTATGGTTTCTGGTTTTAAATTTAAGTCTTTAATCCATTTTGAGTTGATTTTTATGTACTGTGTGAGATAGGGGTCTATTTTCATTCTTTTGTATGTGGCTATCCAATTTTCCCAACACCAATTATTGGAGAGAGTATGTTTTCCCCATTGTATATTCTTGATTCTTTTGTCATAAATTAATTGACCTTATATGCATGAGTTTATTTATGGGCTCTTTATTCCATTAATCTCTGTGTCTGGTTTTATGCCAGTACTGTGCTGTTTTGATTACTATAACTTTGTAATGTAGTTTGAAATCAGGAAGTATGATGCATCCAGTATGTACAAAATACTGTGCTTATATACTTCCTAGGAGATTCAGATGAATACTGACTGTCTTATTCAAGGAGGATAAGAGCTAATAGCTCATGTCATGTGATTTTTCAAAAATACAAATATATAAAATAGCCTCAAAATGATGAATGACACATGAGCTTTATAAATATACTGTGAGGGTTTGAAAGAAGTTCAAACCCTCAGTATTACATCATTTGAGATTCCATCAAATAGGGAGAAAATGGGAAAGCTTTATAGAAAAAGCAAAAAAAAAGGGTTACTTGTGGATTTTCTGATGGAATAGTTTTGAAACTAGTTATGGGTTTTAGTTTATTATAGCAATTATTTATTCTTCAATAATACAATGACTGGATTAACCAGAAGAGGAGAAAGAAAGAGATTAACAAAACATAGTAAATTCTATTCTATTCTATACGAAAGATGTTTCAAATTTGATTATACTTTTAGGTAAGAATTTGGACTTCAGTCATCCTTTCCACAAAGATTTAATTAACATCTCTGTACTAGGTGTTGAGGATACAGAGGAGACTAAGATATAGTTTCTGTCCTCAAGGAGTGCATACTCCAATAGAAGAGACAGACATGAAAAGAGATATCTTCTGTTCTATGCAATAAATGATATCAAAGAGGCATATATGAGTAAAGAAGTTTGGAGTTACAGTGGAAGGAAGCATGAATAAATAATTATGTTGCTATGACAGCAAGGTTATTTTCCTTTTTCTTTTCTCTAGTTGGAGAACATCAATTAACAGGCCATAAGGTGGCAGTTAAAATTTTAAATAGACAGAAGATTCGCAGTTTAGATGTTGTTGGAAAAATAAAACGAGAAATTCAAAATCTAAAACTCTTTCGTCATCCTCATATTATCAAACTGTAAGTATTTTTGCACTTGATAATATAAAAGAGAAACTGTCTTGAAATATTATATTTAATAATTATTTATTTTTAGTTAAACTTTTATAAATATACAATTTTTTCATATTTATATTTAGCAAGTGTTAATTCATTTAACCATATCAATCCTTTTTGCATACTTCTGGTTTAGAATTAAAAGTCTAATTGTAAATTGGCTCATCGCTAATATTCGTGTTGAAGGTCATTTAGTACTTTGCTATTTCTAGATTTCTTTTATAATTATTTTCTAGTCACTTTTAATTAACATACCAAGATATTTTCTTTATGGAAAAGGTAGAAAGTTACTATTAAAGATTATCTGCCATAGTACTGAATATTATTTGCCAAACTGCAATCATTACTTTAATTACTGATTGTAAAGCCCTTAGGAAGTCAAATGAATTTTTTTCTTTTTGGATAAGACAAGTTACAAACTTAGAAGATAAGTAAATTAAGAGTTTAATAAATACACTAAGTAATTAAATTGAAAGATAAATAATAATTTAAAATCAGCTAGACCCATAGAAAATTTAGACATTAAGTATGCAGCAGTGTTCCTTTACATCATTTGAAGTTATGTTTAATATTTATTGTGAAAATGTAATATGCTAAACACTGAAAACTGTCTTTACTTTTATCTTAAAGCTTGGATAGAGTTTAATAAAATAAATATTAATTTTATTGACTACCTGATAATGGCTAGAAACTGTACTGAGCATTCTACATACATAATTTCACTTCATTCTCACAATAAGCATATAAGGAGTATTATTATCCTC
Source organism: Globicephala melas (assembly GCF_963455315.2). NCBI lineage: Eukaryota > Metazoa > Chordata > Mammalia > Artiodactyla > Delphinidae > Globicephala > Globicephala melas. Next base: position 140,354,540 of record NC_083314.1, on the reverse strand, counting down.
ATTTTATGGATAAGAAAATTGCATGTCTAAAGAGGACCAGCAGCTTGTCCAAGGTTGAATAGCTAGTAAGTTGCAGAGCTAGTAGTTGTGTTCATATCTGATTTCAAATGCCATGCTGTTAATTTCTACTCCAGTACTGAGAAAACTGAGATGACAAGCAGTAGTATTAATATCTTTGAGGCTTTGTTTGCTAGGTCATTATAGTCAGAGGTTATATTTAGCCTAAACTTCGTTAGTGAGTCATCTTTAGATGTCAGCATTGATGGGGAACTACTTGATAACCCTCTAGAGGTATGTTGTCTACCTAATAACAAGGCTGCGTAGTAGCTGTGGTAGGGAATAGTGTCCCTCAGTCCCAAGATGTCCTAATCCCCAGTGAGTATGTTATATTACATGGCAAAGGAGAAGTCCAAGGTTATGGATGGATTTAAGGTTGCTAGTCAGCTGACAAAAATAGGGGGATTTTCCTGGGTTATCTGGGTGGTCTGAGTGTAATACAATGGTCCATAGAAGTGGAAGAGGGAATCATAAGCCAGAGGAAGAGATCTGAGGATGGAAGCAAGGTCAGAGTTATGGGATATGAGAAGGACTGAACTGGCTGTGGCTGGCTTTGAAGATGGAGGAAGGGGGCCATAAGCCAAGGATTGCAGATGGTCTCTAAAAGTTGGAAAATACAAGGAAATGGATTTCTTTTAGAGCCTCCAGAAGGCAATGCAGCCCTGCTATGTCTTGATTTTTTAGCCCAGTGAGGCATGTGTCAGACTTCTACCCTATCAGACTTCTTACCCCTATGTAAGATAATACAGAATACATTTGTGGTGTTTTAAGCACTAAGTATGGCAACAATAGGAAACCAATACAGTAGCATTCTTGAAATCCTTAAATGAATGGCTGATCCAGTTATTGCTGGGATTTGGAACATGCATTTATATATTTCTAGTATTTATAGTATTTCTATAACTAGATACATTTATTGCTAGAGAACCATTGCAAATTGGTATGTTAAATGAGGGTCCCACTCAGTGTATCTTACCAACAGCATGAATATGTCACTGACTGTTCAAAGAAGGCTTTTTTTGGGTTTGGTGTGCCATTGGGTGACCTGTGATGACTCTTTTCTCACATCACTATGATGAAAACTTCATTCTAACAGTAAGCTTCAGTGTCATTTGATCTTCATTTGAAGTTCACTTGATCATAAACGTAAACAGGAAATGAGGCCCCTGAAATTGTATGGCAGTACTTGATTATGAGGTTGTCGTCTAGGACCTGTATTCTAGATAATCCAGAATATGTATATACAGGCTTTTAAAGATTATCATAGGAATTAAAATATCACCTATGAGTTCAGTGACTCACTCTTGTATTCTTTGTTTCCTTAACTTTAAAATGGGGATACCCCATGGTGCTCTTTGAGGATTAAATGTGTTCTTACTGTTACAATGCCTGCTATTAGATGTGCATTGGCTCAGAAGCAGGAATTGGCAGGCTGCAAGCTGATTCCAGTCCTCTCATGATTCCGAATGATTTTCAGTTAATTGAAACAGCTCATGTCTGACTTCAGCTCCATGTTAGTAATGACTTTATTCTAGTTACTGAATGACTTCTAAGCTAAGTCTCTTTGCTCTTCCTTACTGAGTGGTCACTTCCTATAAGAGGAGAAAACTGGGAAACCAGACTAAAAATGTCACGTGCCAAAGTGAGAATGGAGAGGGGAGAGATCTCTGTATTTTCCTTGTTTCCTGACTTCACCACTTTTAGAATGCCAACCCTGAAAGATCCCAGGGAACCTTTGTCCATTTAGGGTATGGGTTCTAGTTCCTGTTCTGTTCCTATAAACACAAAGCAGATTTTGTCAATAAGCAGTTGCAGTTGTCGTGAGGATTTAGAAGCTTATTTTTGATGTTATAACTACTAGTGTTTTCTTCCTTCCATTTCTGTAATTACTTATAATTGTTTGATTTTGGTTTGATTACTTATATCATTCTGTTTTAGAATTATTTAATTATTTGCTGTTTTGTGAAGGAGTTATAGAATGTTCTCAATATTACTCAAAGGTAATTGGCAGAGGTGAATTTAATGTTTAAAGCTTCTGGCTTCCAGCCTTGAGCTTATCCATTCTGCCACATTTCCTCTTTAATTGTGGATCTGAATTTTTTTAAAAAAGGCACTCATGTATTCTTGCTACACAACAAGCTTACTGACATAGCCTTTAACAGCGTCAGTGATTTAAACAGGGAGAGAGACCTGATCCTTTTAGTCGTTTTGTTTGTTCTCTGCAGTCTTGGACTAACTGCCAAGAATAGTTTCCTTGCTACAGAATGGGCTTCTAGAGTAAGCAAGAAAGTTTGAAAAGTAAATACTAAGAATGAAGGTTATATATTGCACAATTTCTCTATTAATTCCAATTGAAAAAACCCCACTGGGAGAAAATTAAAAGGAATAAACAGGATTGAAAGGAAACTCCAAACTTTCCCATGAACTAGAATTTGTTGAAATGACTTTTGTCCTTGTTTTTCATTCCCCCATGGTTCTTAGGGAAACTTCATTTTAACTGGTCAAAGGATCAATACTTTCTAATTTGGTAGAGATGGTTTTGCCTGCCAACTCTTAAAAATGTTTATGTTATCCGACCTACGGACAGCTTTTAACATTATTCACCACTACCACCTTGAAATGTTGTAGTCTCTAGGTCTCCATGGGACCACAGTCTTCTGATTTTCTTTTTACATTCTTGCCTCTTCTTGAGACTTTCTATTCTGGGTCCCTTGTTACCTGCCTGGCCATTAGATATTGATGTATTTCAGCATTCTGAGCTAGAGTAATCTTAGTGAACCCTTTTTGGGTGTCATTCGTCATCTCTATCTTAAAAATTTACAAATCTATATTGCTCCTGAATTCTGGACACATTTATCGAACTATTTATTGGGTGTTTCCATTCTGGAGTCACACAGTCATCTGAAACTAAGTTGAACTTTTTATCCCATATATACATATTTTTTGTGCGTGAATGAAAATACCATTCACACAGCTTCCTAAGCCTAAAACTTGGGCATCATATTTAACTCCTCTTCCCTCGCCCCTTACATATAATTGATCATTAAGTTCTGCCAGTCTTAATCTTGAGTGTCCCCTAAATCTTGTTCATTTCTCTCTGCTTTTATTGTCAGGTCACCATCTTCTCTTGCTTGCTATATTTCAACTGTTGCTTCTGCTTGGAAAACTTTACCTATATCTCCCTTCCTCTAGGCTTCCAATTCCAACGTCCTTTAAATATCAGCTTTTAAATGCAACTACCTCTAGAAAAACTGCTTTGCCCTAGTCCTAACACTGGGTTAGGTTTCATCCTCTCGGTCCTGGAGCACCCAGAATTTCAGCTTTTCCAAAGGCCTGGGCATTATATTGTAATTGGTCATTTTCTTATTAGTATCGCCACGAGACTGAATTCTTTAGGAGCAGAAGCTATGTTTGTTTTTTCTTTTATTCAGCAAATTTTTATTGGGCACCTAGTATCTGATAGGTAAGGCATTGGGGGTACAGTGGTAAAAGACAGCGTCTCTGCCCTTGTGGAGTTTATGTTCTAGGGGTATCTAGCAGTTCTCGATAGTAAGTAAACAAATTAACCAGACTGTTTTAGGCACTGATAAGTGCTATGAGGAGAGTGAAACAGGGTGCGGTCCTAGGGTGTGCCGAGGAAGGAGGAGGTGCTAATTTAGATTGGGTTGTTAAGAAAGCTTCACTGAGAGGTAAGGTTTGAGCTAAGACCTAAAGGATGATGCAGATCTAGCCATTTGAAAATCGGGGGACAGAGTGTTTTTAAAGCAAGCGGACCAGCAACCTCAGAGTTGCTGAGGTTGAAACAAAGTTCGAGTATTATAGGAAAAAGAAGATTGCTGTAATGTCTGGAGTGGAGTGAATGATGGAAAGAGAGGTAGTTCATGAGGTCAGAGAGTAGACATGGACCACATATCATAGAATCTTGAAGACCTTGCTGATTTTGGATTCTGTTCAAAATGGGAAGCTTTCAGAGAGCTGGGGGAGTGACATGATATGACCATAGTGTGGAATGGGTACAGAGGCAGAAGTGGAAGCAGAGAGACCAGTTAGGAAGCTGTTGCTATGGTCCAGCTGACAGATTAATGGTGGCTTTAGCCAAGTGGTGGTATAGATTTGTGCTGTCCAATACAGTAGCCACTAGTCATATGTGACATAAATTTAAATTAAATGAATTAAAAATTTTGGTTCTCTGGTCACACTATCCACATTTCAAGCGCTTAATAGCCACATGTGGCTAGTGGCTATCGTATTGGACAGAGAAGATATAAAATATTTCCATCATTGCAGAAAGTTGTATCTGACAACACTGGTCTAGCTGGAGGTAAATCTGTCAATTCAATATATATTTTGGAGGTAAAACTAATAAATTACTGAGGAAAAGAAAGGGAGTGAGGACCCTCCCCCCACTTTTTTTTTGACTGAGCAACTGGGATTTTGGGTTTTGGCTTGAAAAACTAGGTGTTGATAATGATACCATTTTCTGAGATACGAAGAATGGAGGAGAACCATGTTGGGATACAGGTGAACATTAATGGTCTGCTTTGGCTGTGTTAAGTTGAGAATCCCATTAGATATCCAAGTGGAGATGTCCAATACCATCTTTATCTCTCCAACACCTAGTATAATACTAGGTGTTCAGTGATTACTTACTGCATATATAAGGAAGTAACATGTGAACAAGGTCCTGATGATTCTAGGAGGACAGCAAAGCAAAAGAATGAAAGTGTAAAGAACATGGTGTGGTGGGAACAAACAGTCTGGTTTGTCTCATGTGCAGAGTATGTATAGGGAGATGGAGGAAAATGAGGCCAGAGTGTTAGCTTGTTGATCCATTCATTCAACAAATGGTACCATTTAGGTACTGGGGATACACCAGCAAACAAAAAGAGACAACAACAAAATTTCTGCTATTATGAAGCTCATATTTCTGTGTGTGTGTATTTTTTGTGTGTGTGTGTAGTGGGTGGCGTTGAAGAGATAGACAATAAATGCTATGTCAGTAAAATATGTTATATGTTAGACAGTGAAGAGGAGAGGGAATATGCCTGCAGATATCTGGAGGGGGGAATAACAGATGGTGAGAACAGCACATACGAAGGTTCTGAGGTGGAAATTGCTACAGGCAGTAGTAGGTAGATCATAGTAGCAGAGTGATCTAGGGGGAATTGGAGTAAGAGATGTGGTCAGAGACATAAAGGGGAGCCAGATTGTGTAGGATATACTAGACCACTGTAAGAGCTTTGGCTTTTAACTCTGAGTAAAAGAGAAGCCATTGGCAAGTTTTGACCACAGGTGTCATGTGACCCGACTTACATTGAAGCAGGGAAATCAGTTAGGGGTCAATTGCAGTATTCTGAGCAAAAGAGATGGTGGCTTGGAATAGAGCGTAGTGTGGAGGGTGTTGAGAAGTAAGCATATTTTGTATATATTTTCAAGATAGAGAACAGCGTTTGCTGACAGATTAGATGTAGGCTGTGGAAGGAGAGAAGTCAAGGATGACTCCAAGGTTAGCTGGCGTGGGCAAATAAAAAAATGGAGTTGCCGTTAATTGAAATGGAAAAGATTGTAGGAGGAACAAGTTTGAAGTGGGATGTTAGGTATCAAGAATTCGATTTTGGTTTTTTTGAAGTTGAAATGTTTATTAGGCATCCAAGTAGAGATGGAAGTAGGTTATTTGATATGTGAGTCTGAAGTTAAGGGGAGAGGTATAAACCAGAGATAAATTTGGAAGTCATCAGCGTATAGATGGTATTTAAGATATTTAAGGCCCAAAGACTAGATGATGTCACCAAGGATGTGCATATAAATAAATAAGAATTCTAGGGAGTGATCTCTATGGCAGTATGATGGTAAGATGTCTGGGAGATGAGGAGGAACCAGCAAAGGAGAATGAAAGTGAACAGTTAAAATGATTGGAGGAAAACCAAGAGAATTTGGCGTCTTGAAGCCAAGGGGAAAATGTGTTTGAAGAAAGAGAGATTATTAACTGTTGCTATACTGCTGAATATTGAGTAAAATGAGGCTGAGAAGGAAGAGCTAATTGTAGAAACCAAGTCCTTTAGTAGATGGGGCAAAGGAATCCAGTGCATAATTGGAGGAGTTAGTCTTAGACAGTATATGACCATGGAATGAGTCATTGTGTGTGGTAGAGGGAAAGAGAGTTAGAACTGACGAGTGAAGGAAATTAGAGGGCATGTATTGGACAGATCATCTAGATGGATATTTTGTTCACCCAGAATGATGACAGCATTAGCAGTGGGGAAAGAGACATTAAGTCAAAATGGGAGGGAGTTGACAATGAGGTTGGTTGATGACTATAACAAGAAAAGGTATTGGGTAGTGTGATCTGGTGGCCTGCACTTCAGAGACAGTGAGTTTTTGAGGGAATATTTCCTTTAGACCGTAGTTCATTACTAGACTATGGAAACTGGCCAGCATTTAAATTTTCATTGTGAGTTAATAAAATCTAGGCTGTGATCAGTAATGACTGCTAATATCTCAAAAAAGAGGCAGATATCCTGCACCTGTGGCTGGAAGCACATACCACCATCTAGTCTTTAAGAAGAAAATTAAAATCAAACTGAAATCTGGTCAGGCCTCTGGATCCAACAGTATTTACTGAAGACTGCAGTATACTCAGAGGAATCAGCAACTACATTTATTAGAATTGTATCACTTTTCTCTTTTACCCCAAAGATGTACAGAGCAGAAAAGTGACTGAAAATTGTTACTAAATCAGATCAGCCTACAGTGAAGTGACACAGCGGGTGGTCCGGCCCCTCAGTATTCATTTTATTCAATTAGAGTTTGCTGGGCTTCCCTGGTGGCGCAGGGGTTGGGAGTCCACCTGCCGATGCGGGGAGGGGGGGGCGCGGGTTCGTGCCCCAGTCCGGGAGGATCCCACGTGCCGCGGAGCGGCTGGGCCCGTGAGTCATGGCCGCTGAGCCTGCGCGTCCGGAGCCTGTGCTCCGTGGCGGGAGAGGCCATAGCGGTGAGGGGCCCACGTACCGCAAAAAAAAAAAAAAAGAGTTTGCTGCCTGTTAGGGCTGCTCTTACAGAACCATCTTTTTTCTCGAGTTCTCAGGGAAGATTCCCCTTTCACAGTTCATTTGAAGTAGACTCAGCCTTATTTGCCAGTTAAATTAGTTTATTCTGTGTGAAGTGGGGTACCTTGTCATTTTTCATCCCCAGGACTGACGATGGCTATTATAAAAATTTCTTCTGAAAGTCTGTAATCATTTTCAATACTACAGCCTTAATTTTTACTTTTTTCTATTGTTTTAATTGAAGCATAGTTTATTTACAATGTTGTGTTAATATTTTACTTTTTGCAAGTGTTTAATTTATACATGATGTGTCCTCTTTTAAAATATATAGTATATAGTTATATCACCGACTTCCTGGTCATTTTTACCCTCCTCTTTAATGAAGACTAGTAACCAGAACCGCCATTTCGAACATACTCTCTTTTTTTGCACATTAATAATAAAAGTTGCCTCATCTGGGTGGACTAATTACCAAAACGTTCCCCTGCTTCTGGCACATCCTGTGTCAAGGTATACGGCCTACAGGGGGGCATCTGAGCCACTTCTCAGCCCCTGCTTGTGCCTTCCACTGGGTGCCTTTAAGGCATGCAGAACTGCCAGCTACACTTAGTGGCTTTAAATAGCAACTCAGTGTAAATTAGATACTGCTCATGATTAACCAGATTATAAGTAATTCTTTATAAATAAAGCAGAATAGAACAATTTTTCTTTTATATGTGTTAAATGCAACCTTCATTTAAAACATTAATGTTATATTTAACTTGTATTTAAAGTTTTCAAAACTCTGGTACAATTGTGTGTGTATGTGGAAGTTGTAGTTTTTTAGGAAAAATTTTATTTTGTCAAATAGAGCTAAGGTTCTATATTGTTTTATGTGCTCAGCTTTGAGTGCCTAGAAAACGTACATATACATTTTCACACACATAAACACATACACATGCGTAAATACATACATCTATTTAATTTTTTATTATGGATATTTCATAATGAATACAACAGTAAAGTGATGAAGCCTCATTTATCTGTCATTCAGCTTCAGCAGTTATTAGTGTATTGTTTTATCTGCTTCCTCCTACTTCTCCCACCCCAAATTATTTCGAAGCAAATCCCAAATAGTATGTTTTTAGTCTGTAAATTCTTCAGTATCTACTGTGGAATTTAAAGGCTCTATTTTAATAAAACAAGCACAGTTCAGTATCACGCCTAAACAGTTAGAATATTATGAACTCTCCAGTCAGTATTCAGATTTTCTTGATTGTTTCATAAATGGTTTTTAAAGTTGGTTTGTTTGAACTGGAATGAAAACAAGTCTATACAGTATAATTGGTCAATATGTCTCTTGATTTGCTTTTAATCTATACCTTCCCCTCCCTTTTTTTGCATTTCATTTTTTTGAGGAAAGGATCATTTGTCTACTTTATAGATTTTGCTGATTTGTATCCCTTTTGGTATCATTTTACCTTTCCAAGAATATTTTTCACTTATGTTTAAATATAAGCTACCTCATCTCTATAGACTACAAACAAATTTTTGTTTAAATGGAAAAATTGATGCTTAATTTAGTTGTTGAGGAATGAAGGATTTCCTAAATTTTATAAACATGAAAGGGGGGATCTGGAGGGAAGTCTGTAAGCCCTGGGAAGTAATTGAGTTTTGTGAAGCTCCGTGTTTACAGCTCTGTGATTATTTTGATAACATTATATAATTTGTTGCCATCTTAAAATATTGTAGAATACTGGAATATCAATTTATAGCAAGAATGGATGTACTAGGTTGATTCTGGTTAAAGTAACATTTTTTATTAAATTTTTTCATTTACAAAAAAGATACCAGGTGATCAGCACTCCAACAGATTTTTTTATGGTAATGGAATATGTGTCTGGTGGTGAATTATTTGACTACATCTGTAAACATGGACGGGTGAGTAACATGCTGTTTAGTACAATAAGCCCTTAAGCTAAAAAAGAAGAAAGTAGTGAGAAATAGCAAACCACAAATGTATCTTCAGAGTCGGGGTTGCTTCTGTAATAATGTCTAACTAAACATACAGGGTATTAGATATATTTTTCCTTAAAAAGTACGCCTTATGAAATACTGATTTTAGGAAATATATTCCACTTAACTGCCAACGTGAAAAGCCTGTGCTTTTCAAAATGAAAAATCTGTTCCATAACATCGTATCGACGCTTCACTTATTTCCTTTTCTTAGCAATTTCACGTAAGTTCTGTTTTAGATTATGTTATACTTGTTGATTCCCTGAAACACTGTGCACACTTAGTAATATTAATTGAAAATGAACTGCCTAGCAGCAAAGAAAAACCTGTTGATTGACATGTTGAGCTTGAATGCAAGTTTTTGGCTTGTTTGTCTCATTTGTTGAGAATTCTGGCACAGTTCTAATTAGTGTACTCAGTTATATTTAGGCTGATTATGAAACTAAAACTTTTGCTATGTAGATGTCCCCAATGTTCTTAGTGCAGTTTCTTTTATACCTGATAGGTTGAAGAGATGGAAGCCAGGCGCCTCTTTCAGCAGATTCTGTCTGCCGTGGATTACTGTCACAGGCATATGGTCGTTCATCGAGACCTGAAACCAGAGAACGTGCTATTGGATGCACACATGAATGCCAAGATAGCTGATTTTGGTATGCAGCTCCAGGGTTGTTTAGAAGTGTGCTAGCTGCCTTTGCAGGTGTGTCAGTACCAACTCTTAATGAACTAAGAACTTTCAACTTCATTGATGTAAATCCTATACCATGAAAAGGGGTTAGCTGGACAGGCTGCACACTAGCTTGCTCTATTCATTTAAACCACTTTTTAAAAATGCAAGTATTTCTAGAGACATTCAGAGGGCTTGCGTCAAGGTAAGTCCACTCAATCTGCGTTGCTTCCTCAGGAAATGAGACTTAACTGTTTTTTTGTGAGGGCCACAAACTCCTTTGAAAATCTAATGAAAGTATGGGCACTTTCCCTGATAAATGCACTTAAATGGAGGTACATGAAAATTTGCACGCAGTTTTGGAGCGTTGCAGTCCTTCTGAATTGATCGAGGAGGAATGTCAGTGGACTACGGGTAACAGGTAACAACTTGGTAGAAGAATAGGAGTTTTTGTTGGTGGTAAAATAAGAGGGTAAAATGTAATTTTTATGCCCCAAACACTTTCTGGGATAAACATACCTGGACAGGGTGCCATAGTAGAGGAGAGGATCAGAAAGTGAGAGATTATAGAAAGAGATGAAAAGGTATCAGAGTTCAGCATTACTTATTTAAAATTTTTGTCTGTACCTTGTCTTTAATCTAAAAGCCAGGGAAGTCATTTTCCTATTTCTCTTCCTTCTCTAAATCACAAAGCTCATTTACTGCTGTAGTGCAACTAGATTTCTGGTTCAATGGAATGTTTTTCTATGTTGAATTAAAGCTCTGCAAATTAAAAACTTTTGGAACGTAATATTTATAAATTGGAGCCTATCTGATTTCTACTTAGAGATATTTAAAAATGCCTTTGAAAGCAGAGTATAAAAAAGTAATCGTAGTCTCTATTTTCTTTCATTTGCAGACGTGGGTAAATAATATTTTGGTGCTTTTATGTTTGGAAAAGTGCATATAATTTAGAATAACCTCATATTTGTGAAGTGAATCAACATTCTTATTTAGAAAAGGAGTTTAATTTCAATCTTAGGCATGGTGTGCTTTGGCTTTTTTGTCATGTATGAGCACTCTGAAATGGAGTCTTTCTAGTCCAACAAATGCTTTCTACTGCTTTTAAAAATAAACATTATGATATGTGAGGCATTACAGGCTTGGCGTTTTTCCTTATGCATTTGTCTGTATTTAGTTTTAAACATATGTAGCACCAGGTAAACATATTACTCTTATTTTTAGGATTATCTAATATGATGTCAGATGGTGAATTTCTGCGAACTAGTTGTGGCTCCCCAAATTATGCAGCACCTGAAGTCATCTCAGGCAGGTAATAATATATCAGTGAAGAGTAAGCTTTTTGTAATGCTTTGTTCATTCTGATAACATTTAACTATAATACATTCTCTTTGGAAGATAAGATTTTTAACATAATAGAAACATATTGTCCCTTTAGTTTTTCTATTGTTGAAGAGAGATTACTTATATTAAACAGTTTTTTAAAACATTTGATTTAGATTTTGTTATGAATGTATTTAAGGAGTTTTTCCACTAAAAACTGAAACAAAACTTGATTTTTTTTTTTCATTTTAGAAAATTGCAGCTAGGAGAGCAAGCATTTGCTGCATTTAAGCTAGTGTCATTATTTACTTCTCAGACATAGTCCTTTAATAATTCTGTATATACTCTTATAAAGCATACAGAGTATTATTTTTATGTTTTGTCTTTAGAAGAATGAGGTTTTCTGGGGGGACAGTATTGTCATTTCATGAAGTTAACTGCACAAGAGAAGACTGTGTAATTTATTCATGTAACTTACTCATTGGTACATTTTTAAAATGTTTATACAGAGTGCAGTGATAAATTCAAGTCTTCTATGGTGACCAATGTCTGATTTTAAAAGTTTACAGAATTCTATGAGAGAAAATAAAGAAAAGGTATTATTGCAGATATAGCAGTTTGGACTATACAGCAAACAATATAAATAATGGACAGCAATTTTTATTGAAATGGAGTGTATTTTTTTAATTGGAATTGTAGAGATCTACTTTGTTACCTCAGACTTAGGTTTGAGTTTGGTAATGTGCTATCAGTGGAATCTTAATAACGTAGAAAGGTGAGAGGAAAAAGGAATAACATTCTAGGCATAGGTTTTCTGGATAAAGGTAATCTTAGTCCCAGGGGCTACCAAGTGGTTGGAATGAAAGTAGAAGGTACCCAGGATAATGTGATACGGCATGAATACTGTGAAAGAGATTGCAGTAGGACTAGTTAGGTACTTTACTATTCCAAATATTCTTTAAAATAGGTGTGCCAGGCATAAACATTCTATTACATATGCATTTTCTTTTAATAGCTTTATGGTAAGAAGATTTAGCCTATACACTATGTAGTATTGCTTTTCTTCAAATTTATGGTCGTCCACTTCGATGTTTCTATCAAAAATCAACCATAGAAAGTTTTATATTTTTTAATTAGTCAATTAGTAAGCTCAGTTTAGTTTGTGTCAAAAAATAAAAATACTGTTTTCTCTTGGGAAGTTTGAATAGTATTTGGTTAGATCACTTATTCTTTCTGGGGAACAACCATTGAGTGTTGTGGAGTGGCCACGGACTTCACTAAAGACCTTGGGAAGCAATACATATACAGTCCGTACTGTGTATATAGGTACACATAGAAACAGGGTACACGTAGATGGGAAGTGACACTTGCATTTCAGCTTTGTGCTGTCATCTCTTCCCCTAGATTGTATGCAGGTCCTGAAGTTGATATCTGGAGCTGCGGTGTTATTTTGTATGCTCTTCTCTGTGGCACCCTCCCATTTGATGATGAGCATGTGCCTACGTTGTTTAAGAAGATCCGAGGGGGTGTTTTTTATATCCCAGAATATCTCAATCGTTCTGTTGCCACTCTCCTGATGCATATGCTACAGGTTGACCCCCTGAAACGAGCAACTATCAAAGACATAAGGTGAATATCTTTTTGTTGCTATTAAGTACATATTCTAGTATTAATATTAGTACCACTACCTGAATGGCTGCTTTATGTTAGGCACTGTAACACTTGATTTTGTACGAATTTTACTTTCCTTATTACATAAAGCTGATCCTGTCACTCAACTTTTAAATATTTCAGATTGTTTCCCAAACTTTTCAGTTTAGGTAGCAAAGCCTACAAGGCCCTTCATAGTTAAGGCTCAACGCCGTACCCCTTATACCAGAGCTTCAGCCACAGTGAACTTTTCCTTGTTCCTCAAACATAATGCATATTTTATGCCTCATGTCTTTGTTTATATTATTCCCTTTGCCTCTGATGCCTTTTCTGCATTTTTGGACCTGAAAGATTTCCATTCATCCTTTAAAATTCTGCTCACTTATCACCTTCCTTGTGAAATCACTTCTGATTCTCCTGAGCAGTTTTAGTTGCTTCCACTTCTGAGATTTCCACATTTTGTTCATGCTTTCATTCTTTCATTCTCATTCTGTATCTAGTTGTTTTCAGTGTATCTTTCTCCTCTCTTGTAACTATAAAAGGGTAGAGAGAGTGTCTTATCATCTTTGTATATACAGTGCTAGAAGGCCTAGAAATATAGTGTACACTCAGAAAGTATTTGAATAAGTTTCAAATGGAAAAACAGGGTGAGAGTTATATATTTTACATACGGTTGATGAAATAAACCATAAAAATTTTTGCTAAGATTTTGAATCCAAAAATAGCCGCTAGTGGGTTTGCTGAGAAGGATTTCTTGTTATGTGAGAAACTTTGGAAAGTGCAGTTGCTGGTGTTACTGTGAATATGACCTTTATATAGCACACACAAGTCAGGATGATTCATTGCCTTCTACTTTTTATTTATCAGTCATGTTTCTTAGAGGGTTTTTTGTTCTCACCTAACATTTCATCAGGTATTTATTTGCAAACGCATTCTTTTGACATCTTTCCAGAATACTTTGCCTTGTCTTCATAAGCCAGAATACGACTCTTGGAACATTTCAATGGTGGCTGAGGTAGTTGTTTTTGTGACTGCTGCTGATCTCTTTGGCACTCCCGTTGCATTCGTGTACTGTTTTCTTCCCCCAGCCTCTCTTAGTGTTCCAGGCCTCATACCTAAAAATGTAAAATTGTAAATTAGAACCAGATTTAGTTATGGAAATGGACTTAGCAGGGAAAAACTCTGTTGTGTTCATAGTCCTTTAGAATAAATAGTTCAGGGGCTTCCCTGGTAGCACAATGGTTGAGAGTCCGCCTGCTGATGCGGGGGACACGGGTTCGTGCCCCGGTCCGGGAAGATCCCACATGCCGCGGAGCGGCTGGGCCCGTGAGCCATGGCTGCTGAGCCTGTGCGTCCGGAGCCTGTGCTCCGCAACAGGAGAGGCCACAGCAGTGAGAGGCCCACACACTGCAAAAAAAAAAAAATTAAAAAAAAAAAATAAATAGTTCACTTAATTGGCTTTTCCTTAGAAAGAAAATTGGCTTTTCCTTAGAAAAGAAAGTTAAGTATGCTAATATATATGTACTTGCACCTGTTTGTATCAGCACATACGTTGAGAATAGTAAAAGTACTGATTCTGTTATATTAAACAGGTGTCTGTATATTTACACGTTTTAGAAGAAAAATGTAAATAAAAGTCTACTCGGATGAGTTAATTTACACATATGTAGGTGGTATAAAATAGTGGCAACCATCTCTGTACTTAAAATAATAACTTGAATTTATAGTTTTCATCATTTTTTTATTTATCCATATTCTGTTTATTAACGTTTGGGAATTCTTCATTTGACAAAATATGGTTCAACAGAGTTACTAATTATTAACGATTATTATATAACAGGTATTTTGCTAGGTACTTGACATATTTTATTGCATTGATTCTTAACAGGTAACTATTATTATTCTCATTTTACAAACCGTGAAACTGAAGCTTAGAAAGGTTATGTTTTGATTTATGTATCTGTTTGTCCCTATTAAATTTTAGGGTCCTTTAAATTAGGGACCAAGTATTAATATGTTCTAGGCATTGTGCATTTGATATGAATTAGGTTTTGGGTAAATGTGTATTTGTGAAAATTACCCAGCTAACAAGAGGCAGGCAGAAGTAGGGCTCAGATATTGCCTTACTCAGAACCTGTACTACTTCCACTAATCCAGCTTGGCACACCAGTTCTGTGGCATCCAGCCTTTCTCCAAAATACCATGATATGTTATATTTCTCTCATGTTACCACATTCCGTCTTATAGTTACAGGGACACCTAGTTTTACTGCGCTTCGCTTTACTGTGCTGTGTAGATACTGTGTTTTTTACAAATTGAAGGTTTGTGGGAACCTTGTGTTGTCAGATGATGGTTAGCATTTTTTATCAATAAAGTGTTTTTTAATTAAGGTATACACACTGCTTTTTTAGACATAGTGCTGTTGCAAACATAATAGACTACAGTATACTCTAAATGTAATTTTTATATGCACTGGGAAACCAAAATGTTGGTGACTTGCTTTATTGCAATATTCGCTTTATTGCAGTGATCTGGAACCAAACCAGCAATCTCTCTAAGGTATGCCTGTATTTTTGTACAGATCTTTTTTGTCTTTTAAGATGGTAAGCTATTGGAGGTTAGAAAATATATCTCAGTATTTATTCGTTCATTTAATCATTTTTGCTTTTATTTCTTTAACAATTATTTATTTAACATCTACTCTGTTTAAGGTCCTATGCTAGGTGCTGGGAATGTATTGGTAGGCAAGACAGACATTGTCTTCAGGAAAATCACATCTTTAAGTGCTGTAAGCTTAGTATTACTGTTAATGTTATTGTGGTTAAAAGTGAGTGTCTGAAGTTCAACTGTCTAATTACAAATTCTGATTCTTTGTTTACTAGCTATTGGCATATTCCTTATAACTCTTCATGCTTTAGCTACATCATATACAGTGGATTTGTTTGGAGGATAGCCTTAGGTTGAACCATATGAATTGACTATTTCTGTAGGTCTAAGCACAGTTGAATATTAGAAACTGCAAACATTCATCCTAATATAATTAAAGCTTTTAGACTAATGCCCAGCATACAATATTAGCTATTAATATTATTTTAAAGTTAATATATAAGGACCTTTTAGCTGCACTTAAAGAAGTTTGCACACATTGTGAAGTTTCTAAAATTTGATTGGTAGTCATCATAACTCATTTAGTCTTAAGTCATATATCAAAATCAGGTACTAGGCAATAGTGACAGAAAGACATAATTTCTGGTGGCTGTGTAGTAACCCATATGAAATGAATTGATTTTGTCTCAGGTGAACCTTCATAAACATCCTGGTTACTGCTTACCTTGGTCAAGTTAATTTAGAAATTGACTCCTGAAAATTAAAAGCTGAAAGTATGGCTTTTTTTTTTTTTTTTTACATGTGGAGGGTTGCTTTATTATTATAATTAGTTTTTTAAATTGAAGTATAGTTGATTTACAAGGTCATGTCAGTTTCAGATGTACAGCACAGTGACTCAGTTACACACACACATATATGTATATATATGTATGTATATATTCCTTTTCGGATTCTTTTCTGTTACAGGTTTTTACAAAATACTGAGTATAGTTCCCTGTGCTATACAGTAGGTTCTTGTTGCTTATCTATTTTATATATAGTAGTGTATATATGTTAATCCCAACCTCCTAATTTATTCCTCCCCCAGCCCCAAAGTATGGCTTTTTAATTGGCACTGTTATTATTATGAAGAACTGTGGTTCTTTTTCTGAATTAATTGGAAATGAAAATTTAGATTACTTCTCTATTTATTTTTTTAAACATTTATTGGTATAATTCACATACCATAAATTTGCTTCTTTAAATTGTATGATTCAGTGGTTTTTAGTATGTTCACAAAGTTAAACTGTCATCACCACTGTCTAATTCTAGAACATTTTTCTCATCCCCCAAAGAAACTCTATACCCATTTCCTCCTCCTTGCAGCCCCTGGCAACCACTAATCTACTTTCTGTCTTTATGGATTTCCCTCTTTTGGACATTTCATATAAATGGAATCATACGGCATGTGGCCTTTTGAGTATGGCTTCTTTCACTTAGCATGATGTTTTCAGTGTTCTTTCATGGTGTAGCATGCATCAGTACATCGTTACTCTTTTGCTTGAAAAATATTCCATTGTTTAGATATACTAAATTTTGTTTATCTATTCATCACTTAATGGATATTTGAGTTGTTTCCACTTTTTGGCTCTTATATAATGTTGCCATGAACATTTATGTATAGGTTTTTAAATGGTCATATGTGTTTATTCCTCTTGCATAGATGCCTAGAATTTGTAATTGTTGTACGTTGTTGTTGCTCTTGTTTGTTAAGTGATTTTATTGAACTAATTCCATAAGTCTATATTCTTTGTCATGGGTGGCCACTGAAGTCTCTGCTTGGTTAGCTTAATGGTCAGCTAATTATTAGACAAAGCTTTCCTTAAAGGCCTTGATCTAATAAGTCTCCCAGCCTTTGCTGAGGGACTTCGTGTGCATGTTGGGGTATGTCTTCAGTGCTTTAATGAAAAGCTCATAACTCTGCATTTGTTTTCATTCCTGCTAGCACAGAGCCTCAAAGTCAACCAGTGATGAGAAATCAGGGCCTTTCTTGGAAATGAACACAGCCCTGCATTTGTGAGTCCCAGGATTATGTAAGAGTATTTCAAGGACCCCTATGGAATTTACTTCCCTAACTTTTCCCTTTTAGTTTTTTGACGAGCTTCTTGTTTGCTCCAACTCTTATTGCTGCTTTTAGCAGCTGGGATGTTAGACAGTTGCCATTGATTGTTTTTGACAAATGTTCTGGGGAGAAGGCTTTGTAGAGGGAGCTCTGAGTCAGGTCAGATGAAGACAGGGCTTGAGTGTAGAGGTTTCCAGAGATCTGCTAGCCATGTCAAATAACGACAGTTCTCTTGGGATAGGACTTTTGGAGAACTCTAAACCTATTCTTCTCCCCATCCCCCCACCAGTGGTTGCTAGATGCTGGTTTTTTGGGCTGCAATGATTGTGAGGCTGTTGGTTTTCAAGGCTACCGTAGAAATGGGGAAAGGAGATGGATATGGAGTAACTTAACGCTTTATTGACTGGGGGATTTTTGCAGAAACTAAGACTAACACCTGTGGCTGCAATACGTCTCTGGTCAAAAATGTGTTAAAGTGTCACAGATCTCGCTGTTCTTACTGAGACTCGGCCAATTTTTTAAACAAACACTCCTCAGATTATTACAGGCCTTTGGTTAATTTCCAGAGTTCTGAAAAAGTTGATTTTGACAATTTTCACTAGTAATCTCATTTCTGTTATGGAAGAATGAATTTTTGGAGTTCATTCAAAAGTGTTCATCTTCCCTATTTGATATTGATGTTTTAAAAACGTTAGATGTGTAACAATTTATTTTTTTCTATTATTTCTTTTGAAAAAATTAGTATTCACCAGTCATTTTATTACTAAACATTTATTTAAGTGCTTATTATTATCATGATATAGCAATTAAACACATTTATGAATTCATTTTTGACTTCATTGGCTATTCATCATTTATTCTGCATTTATTGAGCATTTACTCTGTACTGGGTACTGGAATGCAGGTGAATAAGGCATGGTCCCTGTTTCAAGGAGTTCCCAGTTTAGTGGGGAGGATTAAGAAAAAAACACTGTAACAACTATAAGAAAGTATGAGTGTTATAATAGCATCATCTACTAGAAGCTGTAGAAGTTTCATCTCTGTGTGTATACTCAAGGCCTGGCACACCATCATTTCTCACTTGGGCTATTGCACTAGCATCCTCCTCATCATCATCATTATTACTCTTATCTTTTCAATTCAATTTCTTTATCACAAGCAGAATGATCTTTACAGAATGCAAGTTAGATCATGTCACGCCTGTCTCTTTAAAATCTTTCAGTTATTTTCATCACCCATAGTTTTGTCCAAAAACCTTTTTTATAGCCTACAGCTGTCAGAAATACCTGATATCTTTTGCCACTCCAACCCGTAACTCATTATGATTTCATGAGTGTGGCCTCAGTTCAGTTCCTTGAACATGGCAAAATTTTTTCTTATCTCAGAGTCTTTGCATGTAATGTTTCTTTTGCCCTGAATACCTGTTCCCCAGCTCTGCTTAGCTGACTTCTAGTCATTCTGGTATCTTCTTAAATATTACTGAGAGTGGCTTCCTTAATCACCTACCTCCCATTCTGAATTATATACTCTTATTTTACCCTGTACTTTTCACTCATAATCTTTATCACAGGATTTTTATATTTGTGTATTTGTAACTATATATTCATTTTTGAGAGTGTTTGTTTAATCTGTATTCAGCTAGAATATAATTTCTGTGAGAAGGAGTGTGCCTTTTTACCATGGTATGTCCTTAGTAAATATTCATAAATGAATTAGTCAATAGAAGGCATTCAGGTAAACTATATACTGATCTAAATTTAGCTTAGGGAGTGCCCAATTTACCATGTAGCAATGCTTACACAATCTTGACGGCATAGTACATGTTGGTTAAATGAAAAGGGGTGGGATATTCTAGGGTGGCAATAGTAACATCATGTGCAAAGGCCCAGAAGAGTGAGAAAATAAGATCTAGGAGACTGGTTCTCAAACATTTTGGTTTGAGTGCCCCTTTACAGTCTTAAAATTGAGGACTCCAAAGAGTCTTTTTTTAAATATAGGTCGTATTTATCAATATCATATTAGAAACCAAAACTGAGAAATTTTAAAAATATTTAATTCACTTAATAATAATAAACCTACTACATGTTATTCTGAATAATATGTCTCTTATGAAAAATAACCTTATTTTCCAAAACAAGAAAATATGGTGACAAGAGTACCTTTATTTTACATTTTTCAAATCCTCTAAATCAGAGACAGCAGCTAGGTTCCCATTATCTGCTTCTTCAGTCATCTGTTGCAATATGCTGTATTAGTTGAAGTCTAGGAAAAATATCAGATCTCAAATAAGTGGTGGGAAAAGGGAGGAACATTTTCATAGCCTTTCAGATAGTTACAGATATTTTTCTTTGATATTAAACCAAAGCTTAACATGTTAATTGTAATATCAAATAAGAAAACATATCAGTGAACTTTCGTACTTTATTACATTAAAATCCACTGGTCTGTTCTGTAATTTGAGTGGATCTTTTGCCCATGTATGATTCTGTAACATCTTGCATTGGTCATATGGAAAATATTGGGTTATTGAGGTAGACTGATGTTCCAAATGGTGACACATTTTATTATATAATATCAAATTACAGTCATTATCCTCTTCATGATAAACGTAGTAGTCTTTAAGTATTGAGAAGCTGTCAAACTCCTGGAGACAGACACAAATTATACAAAATTCTAACATTTTGCTTGAAAGCTTGAATTTTATGATTGGCAACAGGTACTGCCAGTTGTTTCCTTTGACGTGGCAGGCTCATTTCATTTATTTTTGAGAAAATGTCAGCCAAATACCCAAGTCTGAATAATCATAGTTATTCAAGAGCAGGGACGAATCAACTTACCCAGGGTCCAGTAGCTAGTAAGTGACTAGAGACCAGGTCTTTCTGATTCTGTTATATTGTATTACCCCATGTCTGAATTGTTCGGGACTTGCCAAAGCATGTTCTTACAATAGTGTATTGTGGTATTTTTCCTAGAGAGCATGAATGGTTTAAACAAGATTTGCCCAGTTACTTATTTCCTGAAGACCCCTCCTATGATGCTAACATCATTGATGATGAGGCTGTGAAAGAAGTGTGTGAAAAATTTGAGTGTACAGAATCAGAAGTAATGAACAGTTTATATAGTGGTGACCCTCAAGACCAGCTTGCAGTGGCTTATCATCTTATCATTGACAATCGGAGAATAATGAACCAAGCCAGTGAGTTCTACCTCGCCTCTAGTCCCCCAACTGGTTCTTTTATGGATGATAGTGCCATGCATATTCCCCCAGGCCTGAAACCTCACCCAGAAAGGATGCCACCTCTTGTAGCAGACAGCCCTAAAGCAAGATGTCCGTTGGATGCACTGAATACAACCAAGCCCAAATCTTTAGCCGTGAAAAAAGCCAAGTGGCATCTTGGAATCCGAAGTCAAAGCAAACCGTATGACATTATGGCTGAAGTTTACCGAGCTATGAAGCAGCTGGATTTTGAATGGAAGGTAGGAAATTGTAGTATATGAAGATCATTTGTAGAAGCCATTTTTTTGTGTAGTAAGCTGCTCTGAGCTGCTGAGTTGAGTACTAAGGTCAATAAAAAAAGTTGGTTTTGATTTAGATATGAATTTAGTGGTCTTGATGCTTCTGGCTGATAAATCCCATTCTTTCCAGTAACGTACCATGTGCATTCAAAACAAAACAAAACAAATCTCTGTAAGGATGAAGAACTGTCAGTGTTGGAGACCTATGTATTTTTTTAATTATAGAATAGCATTCTTGGCTGAGAAACAAAGTTTTAATCAACTTGAAATCTCTTGAGAAATTAATCTCTTGAATTCAAGAGAATTTAATCTCTTGAATGTCTTGAGAAATCTCTTGAAAACCTGTTTCAGCATGCATCGTAACAATAAAACGTCATGTGTCTTCAAAGACACTGTGTTTTTACTTTTCTCTCTCCTTCTTAAGGGAGGGTTTTTTTCTTTCTGCCAGTAGCTGTAACAGCAAGCGGTTGACACAAATTATACCATCAGGACAATTTATTCAGTAAACAAATACGTTTCTGTAAGTTGAGAAAAATCTGTCTTATTTGGCTTGTTCTTTTAGTCCTTAGTTGCAGTTTATTTTTCCTATTCTCAGCCCACATTTTACTTTTTTATTAGTACTCAAATTCATTTCAGTTCTATTTGAGTATATGTGGGGGAAAAATCAGTTTTTTATTTTCAGGCATCTTTTACTCTTGTTCCTTTCTCGAGGACTGTGAATGTACTTTTAACGGAAGAAAAAAATTTTCAAACATATCATGTGAATATTCATTTGACATGTTTTTATTTCATTATTTGTACCTGGAATGAATAAACAAAATAATATTTCCTTAAAACCATTAAAAAAAACAGATCTCCCTTTTCTGAAGCAGTTTTATTTAGTTTAAAAGGAGATGTTAATGTCTTTAAAATTCTTACTGAGGGGCTTCCCTGGTGGCACAGTGGTTGAGAGTCCGCCTGCCGATGCAGGGGACACGGGTTCATACCCCGGTCCGGGAAGACCCCACATGCCGCGGAGCGGCTGGACCCGTGAGCCATGGCCGCTGAGCCTGCGCGTCCGGAGCCTGTGCTCCGCAATGGGAGAGGCCACAACAGTGAGAGGCCCGCGTAAAAGAAAACAAAAGCAAAAGCAAAAAATTCTTACTGAGAAATTTTTGGAACTAATTTGATAAGATGTTTTGAAAACCAGAATCTTCTTTATCTGAGTTGCGGTTTTATTATCTTCAAAAGGCAAACAGTATCTTCTTTACGAGATTACTACGATACTTAAATTTCGTGGCAGTACCTGTTAACAGTTCCTGATTCAAACCATTGACATGTTATTTGTCCTTTTTCTGTCTATTCTATATTCATAGGTAAAGGTATCCAAGTTGATACCTTTGGGCAACCAAAATATTACTGATGGTTTAGAGTGGAGGCATATCTGGAAAGAAGGCCGGACTCTCTAGAGTCTCTGAGTTCCCTTTGAATTTTAACTGTTGTACACAGTACTGTTAGTGGGATTAAATAAATACTAAACTACTATGTAATGTTAAAAAAAAAAGATCATTCAGGAATTCCCTCTCTACCCCACCTCTATCAGTTATTTGTTTTGATATTATTCTTTGCAATAAGAATAAGGGAGATATTTTGCAGTTTGTTATTTCGAATGTTTTTCCTTAAAGATTTTTCATTTTAGGTAGTGAATGCATACCATCTACGTGTAAGAAGAAGAAATCCAGTGACTGGCAATTATGTGAAAATGAGCTTACAGCTGTACCTAGTTGACAATAGAAGCTATCTTTTGGACTTTAAAAGCATTGATGGTAAGGAAGCCATGCAGGCATGAGCTCTGAGAAGATAAAACTTGGCACTAGTTGACAAGATATTAAACCATCTCAAAGACATGGTGGGTAGGTCTTCTATACCGGTTTTTAAGTAATCTAGTCTTAACTAAAAATGTAAGTGAAACAAAGAGGATTGAAGACGTGGAAAATCTCTAATCTAGCACTTCTCCAAAAGAAGTGCTTCCTTGGCATAAAAAAAGTCATTTGTAGTGTTGCCTGTGGAGAAAAGTAAGGAACAACAGGAAAGCAACTTTTTACCTAAAATTAGTTGATGTTGTTAGATTCTTTGTCACACTTCTCCATTCATCTTTTATCAGTAAACATTACAATATCTAAACTTCATTCTTCATCAGCTTCTTTCATCTTGGGTGGCCAAGGTATCCAGATAGGCCTTTCCTGAGATTTGGGCTGGATTTTGGTGCCCATGGCCATCCAGGAGGCAGAGGAGTCAACGGAGGTGGTCATGTCCAAGGACCTCGTGTGTGCCAAGAGTCAAACCTGGCTGAGCAAATGTGCTTATTCCACGCAGGGGCCCAAGTGGGATACAAGCAGAATAAACCAAGAGTCCACCGCTGGATGGAACCAGAGGAAAACGGAGTGCATAGTTAGGGAAGTTGTTTTCAACAGCATTTAAACTTCATTCTTAAACTGCCATCAGCTATAGCTGTGTTTATATGGTCCCCAGACCACCTTCATCAAAATTACCCAGAGTTCTTATTAAAAAGAGGATTCTTAGGAACTCTCCCAGACCTAGCAAATCAGAATCTCTGGAGATGGGTCCTGGGAAACTGGGAATCTGCCTTTTAAACAAGATTTCCCTTGCCCCTTCCCCTAGGCAGTTGCAATGTACGCTGAAGGATCAGTGCAATGGTAACTTTTGTTTTTATCTTAATGATTTTTTTCTATTGATACAACGCAAGAAAATAATCCTCCAAAGGTGTGCTTTCTTCAACTGAAAGGGATATCAGTTTGATTTCAAGGTTACTGTCGAATACTATGTTGAGAAGGATTTAGGAGTCCCATTTTGACCGTACGGGAGTGTTGAGATTGGTGAGTGATGTCTGTTACGTTGTGGGAGGGAAGAGCTTTTGCCACCCCTGCTCCCAAAACACTGAAACATGACATTTGCTGTCAGGTTGCCCTTGCTCAGATGTGTTTACTTAATATTCTGAATAAGGTATCTTCATAGGAAGGGCTCGGGCAAATATACGTTTCATATAAATTGCTCTTCTTTGGTCCATTTCAGATGAGGTGGTGGAGCAGAGGTCTGGCTCCTCAACGCCCCAGCGGTCCTGCTCTGCTGCTGGCTTACACAGACCGCGATCCAGTTTGGATTCTGTAACTGCGGAGAGCCATTTGCTCTCTGGCTCCCTCTCGGGCTCCCTGATCGGAAGCACATCGTCTTCAGTTCCACCTCGCCTGGGCAGTCACACCATGGATTTTTTTGAAATGTGTGCCAGTCTGATCACTACTTTAGCCCGTTGATGATCTTTCCTTAGTTTCTATCTTTCTGTTTTTGCACTGTGAAAATCAGATATATTCTTTAAATTATTGTTTTACTTATGGATATCACATACTCTGCAGTACTGGTTGAGAGCTGTGACTATCTCCAGGGGACGCTCAACGCCACTGAAATGACTGAAAACGTAAAAGTCTGACATTTCATTTACTGTAGATATCTGTAATTCTGTTCTGCCTATGATAAATTTACATAGGTAGTATCTTTAATACGTGAACATTGATGAAGATTATTGTTAATCTAAAATTGTGGATTCACTACAGATGATTAATACACCTTTACTGGTAAACCATCTCAGTCAAAGGGTGGGTTGGCAACATCTTCTTGCTTTACTATTTAGTGTAGATAAATCCAGTTTGCTTCCTAAATTTCAGCAGGCTTTAAGCTGTGTTTATGCACAAGAAGATTAAAAAAATAGCCCAAACATTAGTAAGATAGTAATTAAATTTTGAAATCTTAAGAGCCAGCCCCCCAAATTTCAGAAACCAAGTTCTGCTAGCAGTTTTTGCAAATGTTGCCCAGTGTTAAACAGAAGGGCTGTGGTCCTGAAACAGGTAACGGTCATTTCCAGGTTCCTTAAAAACAGCTATAACCAACTAGAGGTTTTATCTCGAGATTTTCCCGAATAACATATTTAAGAGCCTTCAAGGTTCTACTCAGTACTGGAACATACGGAATTACAACCACCTTTGTCTTTTTCATAAACTTATATCATTTTACAACATGCCTTCAAAATCTACGTTTCTCAGATTCTTTTTCACTCTATTATTTATTTTTGTACTTCACCAAGCATGATAAAATAGACAGTTAAATGAAACAAAGCAAAATGTCAACAGTCTCTAAAAGAGGACTCTTATCTTTGATCTCTTATTGTGTGTGGTGGTGTGGAGCCGTGTGTATGTGTGTGTCCTGTTGCATCCCATAATGCTAATTATTCATCAGAAGTTTGTTACTGTATTCACCCCCCTCCCTCACCTTCCCTAGTCACCTTTGTCTTTGTTTATTGTTTGATCCTTAGTGGCTGATTGACTCAGCTTTGAAACCTTTTCTGGTTCTCTTTCTTTCTTCTATATCTTGGTTGCTAGCCATCCAGTTTGAAACACTGTTCTGGCCCTAAGGGCTTTTGTGTACTTCTTCCAAAGTTTGGTAGGCTGTGACTTTCACTTTTGAACCTGGTAGGGCAGGGAAGCCTTAAACATTAAAAAAATTCTCTCTTGAATAAATGTATGTGTTGTTTACATATATACATATATGTATTCGCACCAGTGCTTTTAAATGAAAAACCAAACTTTTTTTTTTTTTGGCTATGTGCAGGTTTTTTTAAGGCTTTTAAAAAAACAAACAACCTATATACAGCAGGGTAGATAAGAGCCCATTGATTATATTTTGTTTTAGTAAAAATATTTAATTTTAAAATTATGTATAATTTATCGAATTTGTATTTATTCATTTGTCTTGTCTAATATGTTATAATTAACAATCTCATTCACCTGACTTACCCTATAAAAGATTAAGCTCTTGAAAACAAAAAGTGACATTGCCTTGACAGGTTTCTCTTTGCCAAAAATAATGTGTTTTCTACCAAGAAGCAAATGAGAATGTTAGACCAGATTTCTCTTGTGTTTATGAAAGACAAGTATGTCTGTCTTTCTTTAAAGAGCGTTGAGTCAGGAGTTTGCGGTGTGTCACATCATATTGTTTTGCAGAACTTTTTAAAAATGGTGTTATATAACTTTTAAGCCTGACTTCTTAATATCAAAATACAAGGAATCCTTATTAGCCAATTTGGGAAAGAGGGTGGGGTTGCAGGCAGTTAAGATGTGTGAAGTTTAAACCTTTGAAAGATTGCCACCTAGTGGCATCGAAGGATACTTTTTTGTGAATATTTTTATAGGGAAAAGCAGTCCTGCTGCATATAGGTATGGCATAATTTTGGCCTCAACAAATGTGTAAATACTTCTTTAGGGAAAAACAGGGCCACCTCATAATACTTGCCTATGAATGGGGTGACCTTCAAAATAAGGAATTAATCTGATTCCTTATTCCCAAGGACAAAATCCCTAACAATTTTGAAGACAGAGAAACGGTAGGAAGGAATCCAGTGGCATTTTAGCTTCTTTAGTCTAATGAATCAAATGTTAGAAACTTATATCAAAATTGCTTTAAATGGATGACTGTCATGTTTTTTAAGAGTTAAGAAGTTATTTACTATTTTCTCATTCTTGCCAGTATTTATGAATATCTACATTTTGATAGCCATCTGTTGAATTTTAGGAGAACCAAGGGTCACAGTTTGGGTTCTTGTGTCCTTAAGGTTTTAGAGCACAGCTCTTCTGTGAATGTAGATGGCGTAGTACTTTGTTTGTTTGTAGAGAGAAGATTACAGGAGGCTCAGCCCAGCATAACAGGGCTAGAACATTTTCATAGGAGGCTCTTTGTTGCTAATGAGCAGGGAGAGGGAAAGAAATCAGTTGCTAAATTCCCACATTTCAGTCTTGTAAACTGGGTAATTGTGGATATGGTATGTGGTAGACAGACCTGGGGTAGGAACAGTTTCTTCATGTTAAGATTCTGGAGGAGAGCTTCTATTATTAGGCTACAGATAGATAAAGTCTTAGCTATATCATGGAAATGGAGTCCACACTGGTTCTAGAACAGCATTTCCCAAACTGCATTCTGTCAGATGCTCTGTAGAAAAGGGGTTTCATTGAGCAAAGCTTGGAAAATGATGCATGTTACTCTCCTGCTTGAAGATGACAAAGGATGCGGGCATAAAGCCTTTGACCAGTCCTTCTGTGAAAAAAAGAAAACCGTTTAACTTTGTTTAATCCTGCTTTGCCCAGATTAATGTAAACATGGTTTTAAACTTACCATCCCCTGGGAAAAAACATATTTGAAAAATACTATTTTAAGAAAATTATTGTACCAGGTTGCCATAATGGGTAGATAAGAATAAGATTTCCTTTTCCCTTATCAGTTATTGGAGAGAATCTGGTTCAAAATCAGAATAATTCCATTTTAGCCTGTAGACATATTCATCTTGAGCGAATGCTGGATTAGTAGAATTTTATATGTCTACAACTTGTTTCATAGCACCTTGATTTTCTTAATCAGGTTGTGGTATTTTGTGGAGAGCAAAATTTATTCTTTTTTGTGTTGAATGGAGAACTGAAAAACCTTAAACAAGATTACTTCTAAAAATTGTCTAAGAGACTAGTAACTAATGCTTATGGCTCTATGGGTAATGAGTCAATAACATTGATTCTTACTTTCAGAAAGTATAGTCAGTGAACATTTTCTAAATACTTTTATATATAGAACACCATATTTAGATCGAATTCCTGTTATTCTTTAATGAAGGAACAAACAACATCCCAAATTAGATATGTTGGGAGGGAGGGAGGCAAACTATTATAAGTTGGGCTTTTGTTTTCATCAACAAATTTTTGAGACACTTTTGTAACCGCTAGTGTTTGCATTCCTTGATACTTGCCAGCTATAAAGAGAATCCAAGAGCCTAAATTATTCAGAAATAACAGTATTCCATGTCAG
This sequence comes from Globicephala melas, assembly GCF_963455315.2. Taxonomy (NCBI): domain Eukaryota; kingdom Metazoa; phylum Chordata; class Mammalia; order Artiodactyla; family Delphinidae; genus Globicephala; species Globicephala melas. The sequence continues at coordinate 140,326,684 of NC_083314.1, read as the reverse complement.
GGAATTGGCCATATGTAGTACAGACAATTCTCCCCTTTCTGCAAATAGGTTTCCTGGGACAGTTACAGAATCCTGGGCTTGCTTTCTCTTATTCCCTAGCCAGTTTGTACTCAGGGAATACAGATTGATTTTTTATTAGATGAGACGTAATTGAGACGATAATCATAGACAACTGTTACAGATTTGTTGACTATTTGGATTTATCTGTAAATGTACAGTATATTGAGTTAATATAAGCAATGCACCTTCCATTTATAAAATACAAGATCTTGGAATGTGCCTACCATAGACACTGCATGTTTGTCTATTCACTGGTTAATAATTTAAATCCTGTTAATGGCTGTGAAATCTCAGTATCTAAATGCTAGACGTGTTCACAGTTTTGTCTGTTTTTCTTTCTTTTTAAAGACCTCCACGTTTTCAATTTGGCACTCCTTTACCTGATCATTCTGTCACCCTGTGACTTTGAAAATAGGGAATGTACTTTAATAATAGTTCTCAGAAACTCTAAAATTCTGGATGAGGGATCTGTGCAATCTGTCTGTAAGTCACATCCTGTGTTGGGCCTCATTTTTGTAACCTCTAAAGTGGGAGGGATAGATTAAAAGACTTCCGAGTTACCTTTCAGCTTTAAAGTTCGGTCTTCTCTGCCTTTTCATATGATGTGTATTAGTGATCATTTTTTACACGTTTAGAGATTTTATACTAGTGCGAATGGTCTGTATTTGTTTGGCGAGGTGTTTTGAAGGTATATACTAAAATATTTTTCTAAATACAGCTGCCTCCCTGGAATACAAATGGTAAAAATCATCCAGAAAACCAAACATGTTCAAATGTCATGTGTACTTGCCATAAAGCAAAAGATTACTAATTTGGAGTGATGGAAGTGTTCCATACATTTTAATAGTGATTTTTAGATCCAGAGACCCTCCATATCGTCTATTAACTTATTTAATACGTTACAGTAACCTTGTGAGTTAACGATTTTCCAGATGAGAAAGCAGGACCAGAAAGCTCTTCACAAGGCTTTAATGCCATACAAGTGTTCAGTGATGATCACTGCTCTTTATATGCCCCCTTCCTCTGGGGGAAAACAGTCTGAATCACTGAAATATCTGCATAATTGAGTAATAAAATAAAGATGTATTGCTTTCAAGTCTTAGAGTGACATGAAGTAGTCTTAACTGAATATTTTTTAGTTTAATTATTTGAACCAGTTGATTGTACTAACTAGATGTAATTATCGTAAGTATTTATGATTAGCATATTGATTTTTGTTAAGTACTTCTAAGTTATTGAGGGTGCTTAAAAAATACTGAAGAAACTTTTTAGGACATGATTCTTCCTTTAACTTTATTTATATGATTCTCATAGCAAAGATTTTTTTAGAAAGTAAAACTAGCCCCAACTCCTATCTTAAATTATCATAGTTTTTGACTATTAATCTAAATTAGGCTTATCTAAATTTCATATACAGATTGATAATTTTTCATTTTATATGCATATTAGATGATAAGATGCTATTTTCATAGAGTATATTTCTATTCACAAACTACCTAATTATTATTGGCTTGATATGGAGTCTTTTAAACCTTATAAAAATTTGAAATGTAATTTATGTTTGAGCTTTTAAAAGTGTATCTTATTTAAGCAAGTTGCTGGCATCCTTACCAGCATAAATATAATAATTATAATGCATTTGATGCCACTGGACAGTAATAACATAAAGAACAGGACCCACAGTCTAGACTATGCTGAGTTTTAATTAAACTTTTTCAGTCATAACCTGATGAGAATCAGGCTGGGTCTAGAAGTTAGACTGCGGGGCTGTATTAATTTCATGAGCCAATGTTAATGTTTACTGCCAGCCTGCATAGCAACGCCAGTTTGCAGCCGTGATTGTGTATGTGTCTTTTGGTAACTACCGTTTATAGGTCAAGCAGCTCAGATGTTATGGAAGTAGCTCGTGGTTATTTGGACAAGCAGGGTAAGTAAATTTAAGTTACATTTGAAAAAGTGCAATTAAGGAAATCCGAGAGCAGAATGCTCTTTCCAGGAAAAAAGTGAAGTGCTTATAGAATATCCTAGCATGACAACTCTTTTGAACATACAGAGAATGTTGACAAGGTTCATACAGTGGGAATTCTTTAATTCGCTGTTTGCTACTTTGTGTCGATTTAAAACTTCAAGGAAGGATGGGAGGGAGGCTCAAGAGGGAGGGGATGTGGGGACATGTGTGTGCACATGGCTGATTCGCTTTGTTGGGCAACAGAAACTAACACAGTATTGTGAAACAATTATACTCCAATAAAGATGTATTAAAAAAAAGACTGAAGAAAAAAAAATTTCAAGGAAGGAATAGGAACATTCTAGCCAAGGATAACTGCATATTTAATTTTTGCTGCTAATTTAAGCATGCATTTTTCACAGCTAAAAGTCCTTTTTAAGTTTTGTTACAAAGAAAGTCCATTTTTCTAGACAGATAACATTTTCCTAAGATGGAAAAAACAGATCCACTAAAAAAACAAAAACACCTTAATTAATTGTGCCTTTTCTCTTGAGTTGTAGAACTAATAATTAGTCAAAAACTTGTTTAAACTGTTTTTTCCCTAATTCCTCTCATTTTTCCTTAAATCTGTCCTCCACAAACGGTCACATTGTTTGCTTTTGCCTGTTTGTTTTCAGGTTCCTTTGGCCAGACCTCACTATCATTGTCAGAAATTGTTCACTAAATGTGTTTTTCTGTTTGTTTTATGTTGTTTCACTTTTTAAAGTCACCTTGGTAAAAGTATGGCTGCCTTTTCGTGTTTTTAAAATGAATGCAATGAATAGCAATCTTTATATTTCAACCCTTTAAAAAGTTTGTAAAGGAAAGAAATAATGCGGAGCAAAGAACAAAATCTAATTTTGAATCTGATTCTCAGTTTGGCTGCTTGACAGCAGCAAGTCATTTAACCTCATTTAGTTTTTTTAATCTACAAAATGTGGATAATAACCTACCTCACAGATGTGTGTGAGAAACTGAAGGCCCTTGCTTAAAATACAGGGTTTATCATCATATTTAATGTAAATCCCTTCCTTTTTTTTAATAGATATCTTTGATACTGATAGGATGAGTATCTTGATTTTAGGTAAGTCTTATGTGGTAAGAATATAGTGGTAAAAATGTTTAAGACCACAGTTTCACAAATTATGGTATTCTTATTTTAAGGGACTTTAAAAATTTCTTTAAAGTATCGAACATCCAAATATCAAATTTGTCTTTTGTTGCAGCAGATATTCAGAACTTCTTAAACTGTTGGCTGAAGATGCCTTAATGTACCAAAATACAGCTTTCTCTCCAGACTATTCACAAATATCTATGGTTGTATGATGTTTTGAGTGTTTAATGTAAAATTGTTAGAGAACTGTGAACTCTAAGCATAGTAATCTTAATGTTTTAGGAAGAATGTGTTCTGTATCATGTATGCTTAAATATCATACAGTGACTTTTTGAGTGCAACAAACAAAACTGAAAGTTGACAGCCATTAGGTTGTCAGACAATCATAAGAAAATGTAAGATTGGATATTAATTGTTCAGAAAATTTTCAAGAACACTTTGCATTCATTCTTTCTTAGCCCATCTTTGGAAAAAAAAATCCCATAGGCTGATGCACTTACTTACCCACCGAAGCACTTGATTACATATCTATTAAAATAATTTTTTTAACTGTTGAAATTGGGATCATTTTCTATAATTCATTTCAGGAAGGGGAAAAAAGACCAGACTCTTAGTGCTTTTGTGTTTTAATAACCATAGATTCAAAGTTCAGTTTTGTTTGTTATGTATTTTTTGTGAGTGTTAAATGATCAGTGGGAAGAACGTCTTCCAGCAACTGTGTGGTAAAGATGTCTTCTTGAATTACACAGCATTTCGTAGTTATAGGTTCTCCCTAGTTAATACTTGCACTGTACAAACTCATAGGTAACAAACACAAAAGAGAAAAGCAGCCTATCTGATTACTTATAAGCTTTTTTCACAAAATCAAATTAAAGTCTCTGGTTAATTTGAAAGCTGTTTTGTTTCTGTTCAGTCGTTAAGCTAATATTCTGCAACTCAATTAATAGTTACAAAGCCATTGTAGTAGAACTTTGCTTCCTGTGATTCCTTGGAGATTCCATACCATCTTTGCCCACTTTTGTCTTCCTTGTTGTACACTGTAGTTTCTAACTTCAGCCATTGTATTAGTTTCCTATTGCTGCCATAAGAAGTTACTACAAACTTAGTGACTTAACACAAATTTATTGTCTCACAGTTCTGTGAGTCAGAAGTTCGGTGGGCTTATTAGCTGGTGTTTCTGCATCAAGTTACACAGGCTGAAAACCAAAGCATTGGTAGGGCATGGTTCTGGGGCAGAGTCTGTTTCAAAGCTCATTCGAGTTGGTGGTGAATTTAGTTCTGTGCTGCTGTGGGATTGCAGTCCCATTTCCTTTCTGGGTTTGGCTTGTAGCTTCTAGAGACCAGCATCATTCTCTGGTCCATGGCTCCCTTCACCTTCAAAGCCAGTGACAGGGGGCTTATGCTTCAAATGTCGCCTGCCTCTTCTTCACTATATCTCTGGCTGACTCTTCTGCCTTCCTCTTCTGATTGTAAGGGCCCATGCTAGTAAATAGGGCTCACTTCGATAACCTTCCTATTTAAGGCCAGCTGGGTAGCAAACAATTTCATCTATAAAAAGTCCCTTTTTTACAAGTCACATTAACATATCTACAGGTATTAAAACCAGGACACGGAGATCACGGAGGCCAAAATTCTGCTTACCATAGAAGACCTCAGGTTTACAACAAAATTTTACACTGAAGGCTGCTGAGAATAGAGAACAAGCAATGTAGATGTGGTCCTATGTGCTTATGATGGTCACCTCCCATATTTATATATCTAAAAGCAACTTTTTGAAAAATATATGCTAGCTCTCATTAAAAACACATCAAAGTCAAGCTATATAAGATTTCAATTTGCTTTATTCAAACTTAGAAGAACAGATTTGTTTTTATTAGTGAATACTTTTTTTCCTTTATTTCCTAAATTGTATGGGTAATACATGCTTATCGTAGGAAATCTGAGTAGGAAGTTTGAAGAAGCTGAAAAAAATCATCCAAACCCTGTTACCCAGAAACAACCACTTCTTAGGAATTTGTCATTATATATTGACTTTTTGCCCTTCCTCTTCTTCCCCTCAGAATCTATGTTTTAAAAGTTCTGAACATGTGCGGGAGAGGCCCTGCTCAAGAGAAAGCTATGTCGACTTGGAAGACCAAGTGTGTCAGAGGTACTCAGAAGGAGGAAGGGACAGCTTTGGTGGTGCATGTTAACAGGTTGCTGGTGGCCCGGCCTATAAATGAATGAGAGGCCCAGTGGAAGCCTCTGTTAGGGTCAAGTCCCTTTGTAAGCTGTCTTTTATCCACAGAGTGTTCTCATCTTTAATGATTTCTTTTTATGCAAAATTAAACAGTAAAATAGACAGTTTTTCCATTGAAATGTTCTGCTAGATGAGGGTTTCTAGGAGACAGATGACATTTGCTTGAGCCATTACTGAAACTTTAGTTATAATGTTTGCATTAAAGAACCTTGTAGATTAATAGTGTATGAAGTTTAGTTTCAGTGCCGTGATTTAAAGAATGGAAGAAATGTGGCTGATAGCAAAACAGAAACAACTACTTCGATGTGGATGGAATGTTCTTCCTAAAAATGTATTCCATATCAATAAATAGTAATTAGGTACTAGTTTATGTTAGACCAAATGGTTTATACTTCAAAAAACATAGAAAAGTGTTCAGTTTCAAAAGCCTGTTAAGTATATCTATGTAAAATTATTACATCCTAGCCATTCTTTCAAGTCTTAACCTTTGAATTTCAAAAACCTGTTTTTGTGTTCAGCATCTTCCAACTTCAGAAAAGTCCAGGTACTAAAAATAACAACACTTAGTGTTTTGTATTAAGGATTTTAGGACACTTTTATTTATATTATTACATTACAGCCTGACAACAACCCTGAGAAGTAGACAAGGTGAGTGTTAGTAGCCCTGCTTTACTGATGAGGAAATGGAGACACAGAGCTGAGTCATGGAATTAGAATAAGAGACCATGTGATGTGATGGAATGTGCATGGGACAAACCTATGTCAGGTAAAATGTAGTCCCCCTGCCACCTCAGGATTTAAGATACGTCATGTTTTGGTGCGGTGGCAAGTGTGCTATGTGGGTTTTGATCCTCGTTTGTACACGATTATTGCAGGAATGGTGTCTGCTCAACAGCCCGGTACTCCCTCTGGCTTTGCCCATGGGCCATACCTGTCCCGTGTCGTCCTCTTCTACCGTGCCCACAGTGTGGGAGAGGGCTGCTGTTGCCCGGTTGCCCGGCCTCTCACTGAGAAGTAAATTCAATCCGGGGGGGGGGGGTCCAAGCAGAAATATATTCTAAGAAGTCTTTCTTTGGTGCCAGCCTTAATCTCATCTCCCAGAAAAGAAATCTCAGTGTCACTTCCTAATTCCTTTTCTCTCTCACTTCTACCTCTAATGGGGCTCCTGAAACTATATATTTCTGTTGCTGCTGTCTTAAGGTCTACTGGTCTTAACGCCTCAAAATATTGCAAAATTAACTAGTCTCCTCTCGTTCTAATCTGTCATCCATAATCTTTCACCCATATTGCCATGATTTTATTTTCCTTTTTTTTTCCGGACACCTGGCATTGTCTTCCTGCTTAAGACCTTTGAATGCTTCCTACTCTCTAAAGGAAAAAAAGTCCAAGTGAACTCTGTCACATTCTAGCCCTGACTTACCCCATTCTAGCACTTGCCATTTCCTATCAGATACACTGTAGTCCTTTTACCTTGAATTTCTTCCTGGTCACCAGGCAGAGCATGCATTTTTCCATCTCTGTGTCTTGTCTAACAAATATATGTGTTTAAAGGCCAAGCTTCAGTGTCACCTGTATGTTGTGTGTTATAATTGTTATTGTAATAACCTCTGTACCTATCTTCCTCTCTAAACTTTATGAATACTTTTGATCCCTGTCTTCTAGAATAAGCTTGGCCTTTATTGACACGTGCCATTTGGAACAAGAAAAAGAAGATAAAAAAATATAGAAGCTTAAAAAATAGTCTCACAGTATAAAGGATGAAGCCACGTATCATACCCTTGAAGGGCAGGATCACCCTAACAGGCAGTGTACATCATCTGAAAAATAGAATGTTATTTACGGCTCAGATTATTTATGTTTCTTTACTTTCTGTAAGTAAAAATACCTGTGAATTATTTTAATAGATAATTTGGGCATAAGCAAAATAATATTCTGTTGTTTAAAATAAGTAAAATGGTTATTTTAAACTGATAACAGCATATGTATTATTTAAATTTTATTAAATATATTTAGGCAATTCTCAAAATGTTGGGTGAATTTAGGAAAAAACTACTTTTCAGCATACTATTCCCAAAGAAACCAATTTTGGGCAGCATTTGTCTGATTTTAGTTTTGTGACAAAGCTGGTATATAAATGTCCTTCTGCTTTGAGATGATACCTTAAATCGGAATATTTAAAAGATGTTGGTTATACTATTTACTTTTCAGAATTAAATTACACCCAGTTTAAACGCACAACATCGTCTAGAAATTATAAACACTCGTGTACTAACATTAGAAGCATTAGAAGCAAACTAACCATCTGCACAACTGGCTAGGTGCCATAAGGCGTGATTTCTGACTTTGGACATGGCTCATTAAACACGTGCTGGAATGCCAACACACACTGTTTCACATTCTCTTGAGCCAGCAGTGAAATAGATACTGAAATAGACATTGAAAGATAACTGCTTAGGAGCAAAATCTGCATCTAAATGTGGAGGGTTTGTTTTTCTCCTCTAAATTCCTGATGAAAGTTTCCACAGATTCCACCATCTCATGCTGACACGTAAACTGATGTGAGGCAGGACTGAGACCTTAGAACGAGTTCTCACTTGTGCAGGCTGTACCATTTGATCTTGATCTTCCTAAGGTGACTAAACTTCATGCCTGAGAAAAAAGAAAAATAGACAAACATTTTGAAATACAGGTCCATGGAATAGTGAGTAGGAGATTTCAGGGGAATTTTTTATCCAGTTTAATTTTTTTTTTTTTCGGTACGCGGGCCTCTCACCATTGTGGCCTCTCCCGCCGCGAAGCACAGGCTCCGGACGCGCGGGCCCAGCGGCCATGGCTCACGGGCCCAGCCGCTCCGCGGCATGTGGGATCCTCCCAGACCGGGGTATGAACCCGCAGCCCCTTCATCGGCAGGCGGACTCTCAGCTGCTGCGCCACCAGGGAAGCCCCCAGTTTAATACTTTTATGCTCCTTTAAAATGCTTATAAATATGCTCCGTAGAGACGTTTGATAACCTCAGGAGCGGCAGACACAAAAATAGTCTCTTGCAAGTAATCCTTACAGAATAGGGCATTGCATATTGAAAAACTTTTCCTGAATTTAAATACATGAAACAGTCTTTCCTTGAGACTTATAGACATAATAATGTATTATGTATTTAGAATTTATTATTTAAAGTATAACATCAAGCCACTTACTTGAAATCTAGATGTTCAATTAGCACATATCCATCTATAGAAATAAAAATCACTATTACTAATCTGAAAGTTATAATGCTTTGAGGTTTTTTTAAAAAACAGTGATTGAAATCTTATGGGCAATAAGCCAGTAACTTACATTTGCCTTTAGAATTGCGACATATCACTAGATTTTCTTCAGTGATATCAATGACTTCCAGTTCTTCTCCAGGGGTTATTGGCAAGTCGAATATTCCATTTCTTGAATTATTGGAACATGCCACTGCTGTGTTCATGACAGTAATTTCTTTGTCATACTGAAAGGAGAAATTCCTAATCGGAATGTGCTTGCATAGTTTTCATTGTAACAAAATTAACGGAAGACATACTAACCTCAAAATAAACTCAAGATGCTAGATATTAATTAGTTAACTAATGACTAAGGGACAGAAAATAATAGCAAGATATTCAGGGAAAGAAAAGTTATTTAAGGAAATAATGGTACATTTATTATTATCACAATCTTTCTTACATTTGTTTGTTACATATTGTTACATATTTTCAAAGTGTTTTCACACCCATTATCTAATTGTACTAGAATGAATTCTGGTGGGTGAGAAGGTGTTAACATTGGTATAAATTAAGTACCATGAATGGTACGTTCACTGTTGCAGTAATAAAGGCACCACCAAACCTGGGAAAGGACCAGTTAAAAAAGGAAAAAAAAAGAGGGAAAGAGAAAAACCTCTTTCTTTGTGTAGTACTTTAGAGTTTATAATTCTTTCTTACACACAGCATTTCTAGCTGTTCTTTCTACCCTTCCTCTCTGGTGGGCTCATATATTCTTATATACATACAGCTGTAGCACACACATTTTAAAGATGTGTGGGGCAATTCCCACTCTCGCTTGGTGGTTAAAGATGAGCATTTGTGGAAAAAACTGAGGAATTTGATTTCTGACCTCAGGGGAGTTTTTTTCTGTGTGGTAAACTAGCCAACCCATACATCAGCAGGTACACCACCTTCTAATGTAACTGAAATCCATTGACTGGAAAATAATAGTTCCAGAATATGTAGCTTATATTTACAGATGTCCGCTTCACCAAATTAGGGTGGCCAAACATCTTCCTTTGCTTGGGATAGTCTCTACTTATAGTTAATGTCTCTATTTATAAATACTTACTGTGATTAAGTGTGCCTCCTTCCACTCTCAGAAGTGTCCTGAATTTGGATGATAAATTATGATTAACCTATACCAAATGGGATCTAATCCACAAAATTTTTCTTTTGCCTAACAGAGTGATCTTACCCTTTCCAGGCCATAGTTCACTGTGAATGCACAGTGATCTCTTAAAATGTAAACCTGATTAGGTGGTCACCTTCTTTTTTTATAAAGTCCTAGAAACTCTTCATTCAGGGTAAGATCCACATTTCTTAGTTTGACATTCAGAGTCCTTTGCCTACCGTCATTCCCCGTCCCCCCGTTTCTGTCCCCTTTATTGAAGCCACATCAAGCTATGTGATAAGCCTGAATGTGCCGTGTACCTTACATATGTCCATGCCATTGCTCCTACTGTTTTCTCTGCCTGAAATACTCTTCTTTCTTAGGTACCTTTTGTGAAGACTTTCATGACTGCCATGTATAATTTACTATTTTAACTGCACTTTGTATATACCCCTATTGTGGATTCTGATTAACATACTGTCTCATACATTGAAAATGGAAAACAGTTTTATCCATCCTTGTACCCTCAATGCCTGGTACAAATGGGGCACCCAATATTTTGTGATTTGAGCTGAATAAAAATTATTGAAACTGTATAGTTTTTCTAAAGATATATCAAGGAAACTCATCATAGGTGATTAGGAAGAATAGACTCACGTACATATGAGAATGGGGATTTCTGTCCCATATGAGAGTGTCACAGAGTGTCCCAGCTACAGTGGGGGGCACTAGATGGAACGTAGGGTCCTTTCAACAAGTAATTGTTACACACTTGTTTTTCAGCTAATCAAATAACGTCACAGTTTGCAGTAAATCATTTCATATCACAATTCCCAGATATAGTAACCCTAATCAGCTTTGGTCCAAGTAGAATTTATTAATGATTATGAGGGATTTGTATATGTTCCTATGTTCAGTCCAAAAACGTTTTTGGATATTTACACAGTGTTAGGTACTCCTATTCTGCTCTGTGTATGGATATAAGGATAGATAATATACCCTTGTCCTCCAGGAGCTCATAGTTTAATTGATGAACATGTAATTGCAATAATGCTAATGTTTTGTGATAAGCTAGAGGTTTGCTCAGGTATATAGGTATGTAGTTTCTTTAATCAGGAAGTGTGGGTTCCTAGAGGAGATGCCTCGATTAGGTCATCATAAATGAACAGGAGCTAGTCACATGGAGAAAAGTAGCAAGGGTACACCAGACAGTCGGAACGGACCACATAAATGCCTAGAGGAAGGAAATAGCAGGGCAAGGATAAAGGTGTACGTTCATTCAAGAAAGAGAACTATGAACAATTTGTGGCCAAGGCACAAAGTGCAAGGTGAAGAATGGCAGGAAATAAAACCAGAAAGACAAGCAAAGGTCATGACATGAACGGCTTTATATCTCATGTTGAGAAAGCCTAATCTTTATCTATTTGGCAATGGGGAACTTTTGAAAGATTTTAGGCAAAGTAGTAATTTGGACAGATTCCATGAGCAGGATGCATACTTTCTCTCAAACCAATGTCTGGTACATGGAAGGTGTTCAATGTATGTTTCTTAAAATTAATAAATTCTCACTGTGACAGTATATGAAATCAAAAGGGAGGAGTGTTTGAACCTTGCCATTATAGAAAAATGCTCTATGGACTCTAAATGAAAGAAGTTTTTGATCATTTAGTGTGACCATTTTTATGTTGGGAGCTGGAGGGAAAACTTGAACAAGACAAAACTCTCTTCTTCAGAAGGGACTCAAGACTTTAGTTCAGAATACAGACACACACACACACACACAGTAATATCCCTGATCAGTGTTATAATGGATACTGTATAATAGATGTATGAAATGTGCTGAGGGAGTAACTTTGCCTGGTTGAGTTAGGGAAGTGTGGGTGACATTTGAACAGAGCCTTAAAGAATGACTTAGCAGTTTTTCCAGGCAGAGGAAATAGCATGTACGAAGGCATGATAATATAGAAATGTATCAGGAAAAAATTAACATATCAGATGTTTAATCAAAGATCATGTCAATCCCAGTGAGGCAGACGTGCAACACACTTACAGAATCTTTAAAAACAGAAATTCCTCTTATTGTTAATTTTTACTTTCAGAGGAGAACGTACCTCGAATCTTTCTCTAAAACGTTTTTCTTCTCTTTCCATTCTGTTCTTTTCTAAGTTTTGCTTCTTGGTTTTGAAGAAATTCCTGGGAGATAAGCAGGCAGAAATATGCAGGTAGAGTGAAGTGTATTATAATAAAACTCTAAGCTTCCAAAGCCATAAACTCATTCTGTTTCAGGATAAATTCAGATATAATTTTATGTGTTTAATTTTATACCATCTTCCTGTTGCCTCTCCTTCCTCAAATCTATCTGCATACCTTCCTCCAGAGTCATCTTTCTAAAATTTAATTGATCATGTCACTCTCTTGCTTAAAACCTTTCAATCTGTCTCTACTGCCTATAAGATAAAGTCAAATTCCTTAGTGTGGTACACAGGGCATTTTATAATCTGGCCCCAACCTACCTTTCCAGCTGCCCTTTTCCATATACATTCAAAGTCTACATGGAACATCTTGGAAGGTGGGCTGTCATTTCTATGCCTTTATACCAGGGATACCCTTCCCCAGACTTCTCTGAAAACTGGTCATCATCTTTGATTAATAAAGGGATAATAAAAGGGTTGCACTAATATAGAAAGTAATTCTTATTGGTAGAGTAAGTTATGGTAGAAACCATTTAAAAAGGAACAAAGAACACATAGAAAAGTGATACATCAATTTACAGGAATAATAATAGACTCAATATTGCATTTTCAAATTTACTCAGTTGAGAAAAAAAGTAAACCATTATATCAGTTTGTTTTAAGAAATAAAAAAGCACGAGAAGATTGTTTCCTAAAAAGACTTAGGTATAGACATTAAAATACTAGAAAGCTTTTTTTGGGGTGGGGAAGGTAAACAATTTCACTGTTATTTCATCTCTTGGAATTCTGTTTCGTTATGCTACGCAAAAGTAGAAGTGTGAAGTTTAAGGTAGAAAGATGCTCTTCTTGTCTAAGGAATACATCTTTCCAACTTGGGAAAAATAAATTACATCCAGTCTAAACTTAAAGAAAACAAACTTAAGGGAAGGGCCATCCTATGCCATCCTCTGAGTTTAAATTTGGTACAGACTGATGTCTGATTTCTTTTGGGGTGCCCATGTAGGACTTTTCTAGACAGATTTCCCAGAGCAGACAGACCATGCAGTGTTCCCAGCTCAATGACCGTTTAGACAAGGATTTCCCCAAGACACTTGTTAAACGAAGTGCCTCAGCTCCTGCCCCATATCCCAGCAACTGAGAAGACTAAAGCACAGAGCACTAAGTGACCATCAGAGATAGTAAAAAACATGACCACCCCACCAAGCCAACTGGGAATTTGAATCACATGAATAAAGGTGAGATCTTGAATCAATAAAACATTCTTTTTTATTTCTAACACTAATGTAGTGATAACTAGAATTATATTGTATTTTAGGAAAATCAGTCTTACTATATGATACCTAGTTTCTCTTCTCAAAGCATCATTTAAGTACTAATTGGTGTATTATTTAAGTTCTGTCTTACTGGGGAGAAGTTCCTACTGCCCAAAGGAAGACTGGAAATTTTTCATCATTTGATAAGGAGTGACTAGAATTCTTCTCTTGCTCCCTGTCCACCAAAAGCAGGAATGATAAGATAAATGTGTGGGACACTTTACATTTTCATATTCTTTTTCTCTTTTAATCCTCTCAGTTGTACTATAATGTAGGTGTTAATATTCTCATTCTGTAGATGAGGAACCTGAAAGTCAAATTTAATGACCTGCCCAAGGCCACACAGCTAGTAAGAGGTATAAATCGCAGCAGATAAGCTGTAATTTAAGTGTACTTTTGTGCTTACCTTTCTGATTCTTTAGCACCATTTTTCTCTTTTTTTCCCTTTGATATCAAAAACTTGGGCTTCCAAGTCTTTAGTTTATCTTCATCACTGAGAAGAAAAATATTTTGTGCAAGTAAATTAAGATTGAACTAAAACCCTTATGGAACAATCAGTACTTTCTGGGAAACTGTGTTTTACCAAAAAATTAATTAAAAAGTCATCTAGAAGTATATTTTGATAATCTATGGCAAGGCCAGAGCGTAAATATTGTAGGCTTTGCAAGCCATGCCATCTCTATGGTAACTACTCAACTCTGCTATTACGACATGCCATCTCTATGGTAACAACTCCGCTATTGCGACTGTATTTACAATAACAAGTGGCCGGCCATATTTGGCCCCCAGGCCACAGCTTGCCAACGCCTGATCTGTGGCAATCCAAATTTGAAGCCAGAATCTGAAAAAGAATGGATATATGTATATGTATAACTGAATCACTTTGCTGTACACCTGAAACTAATACAACATTGTAAATCAACTGTACTCCAATATAAAATAAAACTTAAATTAAAAAAAAAAATTGAAGCCAGAAGCAAGAAATCAACCTGCTTATAATCACACTTCCTCTCCTTTCTGAGCCTCAGTTTCTTCACCTCTAAAACGTGAATGATAAAATGGACTTGAACTGTGGGACAAGACTAATGCAACTAGTATTTAGCATTAGCAGAAAAGGATGCAGAGAGGAGAGAGGGTATTATAGAAAGAACTAATATGTTTTGAGCCCCTATGTGTCAAGTCTTATGCTAGGCATTTTACATATGTTAACTAATGTGGTTTTTATAGGAAGTATTACAACAGTCCTTTAAAGTAGTCTTTCATAAAGTTTTACAAAGGGGGAAAGAGATGATCTAGGTAACTTACTATGGTCACAGAAATAGTGGCTTTGAACCCAGTGGCTTTGAATCCAAGTGTGTTTGACTCCAAAGTCTATGGTCTTTCATCATGCCTGCTGCTTTAAAACTTTACTTTGCTGGTTTGACAAAGTAACCAATATGTTCATCATTGATGGGAGCAAAACTGGCCCCTCCTCTATCAACCGTCTGTATGTCTATGGTGTCTGCACATCAGAACACAACTTTTCACTGGATAAATTATAACCACAAGAATATTACGTCAGAGGAACTTAAAATTTTTTCAGTGACATTGTGTCACAATTCCCTTCAGATTATGGTCACGAGGTCCAACAGAATATCAGGGACTCAGCATCTGACCAGCATTAAAGATAAGGCCTAGGAATATGGGTTTAACAGGTACAAACTACTATACATAAAATAGATAAGCAGCAAGGATTTACTGTATAGCACAAGAAATTATATTCAATATTATAATAACATAATGGAATATAATCAGAAAAAATAACCGGATCAGTGTGTTGTACACCTGAAACTAACACAATATTGTAAATCAACTGTACTTCAATAAAAAAGAAAGATACAGCTTAGGGAAAGCTTTTAAGAAGACTTCCAGGACTCGTCTAGGGATCTCCGATCACTCTCTTTTCTCAATGTCTGTTGCCTTTGGAGTCTATAACAAGGAGCTCCGCAGATACTTCTTTTCTAATTGTCTCACGTTCACTCATTTTATCTCTTCACTTTAGGTTCGCAAAAGATGGGATCCAGACACACACATTCCAGATATACCTACCACAAGCTCAGCACAGTGCTAGGCACAGAGCAAGTGTTTAATGAGAACTTGTGCGTGGACTTCTTAGGCAGGAGCTATAGCTGTGAGGGCAGGGAACAGGCAAAGCAAATGCCTGCCTAACAGTTTATTTTCTTTAATGATTATAAAACAACATATTATTTTCAGAAAAGTCATACTAATTTTTACCCATGCTAACCATGTGACCATTACAGTCAACTCTTTGTCAACTTATTTTAGCTTTTATAGGGATCTAGTTAGAGAGCTTAATTAATTTGGCAGGATGAGGATTGTTTTTTTGCCATATCACGGGTTAAGAAACTAAGATTCAGAGAAGTAACATGACAGCCATAGGGCCCACTGGGACCAGGTTGTGGAAGCTGTTCCAGTGTCTTTTTCAAGATTCCCTTCTTCTTCCTTCCCTTGCTGACTCTCTAGGGGAAATTCTAATGAACAGAAGGAAATGAAAATCAGAGGTCCGGATTGTCTAGCAACAATGTAATCCAGAGTTGTTTAGGCATCTCTTCAACCTAATACGTACCAGGACATGACATGCAAACTAGCCAAGCTGACAAGAACTCAGATATCATCTTCCATCTCCCTTCCTATCCCCAGTTCTGCTATTTTCCATCAGTGTTCCATCTGCTACAAATGTCTTTAATAATTGATTTCTCTGAGGCCAAACCACAGAAGATTTACTCTATCCCATGAAAAAGAAATTGGTCAGATTTTGATAGGGTTAAGGGACTTGGTAAATATCATTTAATCTTAAAATATCTTCTTCATTTTTTTCACCACCCCAAAACACATTGTGATCATCTTTCATCTGAGCACCTTTAACAATATTCTAACAAATGTTCTACTTCCGACCTTCCCTTCAAAGCACTCTGCAGAGAGTCTAGGTCTAGTTACTCTTCCTGAAGTGTGGCTCTGATTACATTGTCCTCTTGCCCACAGTTCTGGACTTCCTTATTTGGCAGTAGGGCAAAAGAATTTTCTGATAGGGCCCTCCCAGTACAAAACTGCTAGATCCTGGATAAAGGTTTTTTTGGTTTGCTTTAACAAATTGCCACACTTTACACTTAGATTAATTCCTGTACGCTATACCTTAATAGCCCCCAGCAAATAAACTGAAACCAGACAGAGCAGTAAGCAGTATGCAAGCACAGAAGACAAGTCTGTCCTGAGGAAAATGCTATCAGCACCACAATATTTCAGAAGATTAAACAATCATGCTAGAACATTTACCCACATGGAGTTAAGACGTATCGTCATGTTAGATATTTTTAAAAGCCAGTTCAGCTCTATGCTATTTATATAAGACATATTGAACAAGAATATGGAAAGCAGAAAAAGGATGAAAAATGTATACTAGGGAAATACTAACTAAAAGAAAGGTCAGGTAGGTATAAGATTGGGCAAATTAGACTTTAAGACAAAGCATCACTAGGAAATTAGCTTAGTGTTGTAGTAAAGAGAATGGTTTGGGAGTCTAGTTGCTGGGGTTTGAATCCTGGTTCTACCACTTACAGGCGCTATGAGCTTGGGCAAATAACTTCACCTCTGTGTCTCAACCTCTCTTCTACAAAATTTGTATAATAATAGTGTCTACTTCACAATTGCTGTGAAGATTGAATGAGTTAATACATGTTAAATCTAAAAACAGTGACTGACTCACAGTAAGACCTACATAAGTATTATTTTTGTTATTAATAGTGTTGATATTAGGGAGAATGGAGATGGCTACAACCTAAAAAGAAACATTTAATTCACCAGAAAATATTTAAAATTTTGTATGCAACTAATAAAAGAGCCTTAGAATATATATAAAGATATAAAGAAAAAAAAATATATATAAAATATAGAAAAAAGAAATATATAAAGAAAAAAATGATAGACTTTTGGAAGAAACTGACAAATCTACCATCTTTCTGTGAGATTTCAACCCACTTCTTTCATATATTAATGGATCAAGCATCTAAAAATCCATAAATCTATAAACGATTTTATTAAGAGAATTAACACATATTGTGTTGGCCAAAAAAGTCGTTTGGGTTTTTCCATAACAGTAGAAAAACCTGAACGAACTTTTTGGCCAAGCCAAATATTTGATTTAGAGGACATAAGTTGATCCTTGTATCAAACAATTAGAGAAGTCATATTTTTCTAAAGTACACATGGAACATTTATAAAAATTGACCATATACTAGGCATGAATCATGTCACAGAATATGTCAAAGTACTGATATCAGCTACTTCCTCAGTGTACTAATACCATATCAACTACTCTTCCAGATCACAATTCAATTAAGATAGAAATGACACATGGGGAGGGGGAAGGGTAAGCTGGGATGAAGTGAGAGAGTGGCATTGACACATATACACTACCAAATGTAAGGTGGATAGCTAGTGGGAAGCAGCTGCATAGCACAGGGAGATCAGCTCAGTGCTTTGTGACCACCTTAGAGGGGTGGGATAGGGAGGGTGGGAGGGAGATGCAAGAGGGAGGGGATATGGGGATATATGTATACGTATAGCTGATTCACTTTGTTATACAGCAGAAACGAACACAACATTGTAAAGCAATTATACTCCAATAAAGATGTTTTAAAAAAAATGACAAATAGAATACAGAGCATGGAAACAGATCTTCAGATTTTTGGAAACTTAGTATGACAAAGATGGCATTGTAGAAATGGGGAAAATAGGGGCTATGCAATTAATCATGCTAGAACATTTACCCACATGGAGGAAAATTTAACTGGATCTCTACTTCACTAAAAATGCCAAAATCAGTTCCAGGTAGATCTAAGGCTTATGTGTAAAAGGCAAAAAGTTACAGTTTTAGAAGAAAATATGGGAGCATATCATATGATCTTGGGATAAAGATTTCTTTAAAGATATAGAAAGCAACAATCTTAAATCACGTGCATACTTAGAAGGGAAAATACAATAAATGCAACTTTTACAGGGAATGCAAATTCATAAGAAAATGCCAGCTTATTTTCCAAAGTGGTTGTACCAATTTACACTCTTCCCAGCAGTATTTAAAGGGAATACTGATCCACATTCTCACCAACACAGAAAGAATTCTTAATTTTTGCCTATTTATTGGGTATAAGATACTATCTCATTGTGGTATTAATTTGCATTACCTTCATTACTAACAATGTTGAACCTCTTTTAATATGTTTATTCACCCCTCATGTCTTTCTGTAGAAGACCTATTCATATCTTCTGCCTATTTTCCTTTGGAAAACAAGTTGGCATTTTCTTATGAATTTTCATTCCCTATAAAATTTGCATTATTTTCCCTTCTAAGTATACATATAAATAAGAATATTTGTAGCGGTATTGTTCAAAAGTGCAAAAAACATGGAACTACCTCAGTACTCACAAGAAAATGGATAAATTGTGGTATGTACATAGAATATTGTAGAACAGTAAAAATGAATAAATTAATAGTGGCTTAAAAAAGGATGGATTTTGAGTAAAAAAGAAGTTGCAGAATTCTATATACAACAAACCGTTTTTACAATGTTAAAATACCTAATGAAACAATATATTTTTATCACCTGTGCTTGATAACAGTATTTCAGTTTTGAACAGGAAGTGAAAGACAGGAAATGTAGGAGAGTGTTTACCTTGGGGGAAGGCAATGAGACAGACCAAGGGATGTGCACAAGGTAGAGAAACCAAGGCACTGGATATGTTCTAGTTCTGAAGTTGAGTTATGGGTTGAGGGAAATTTGTTTTATCTTGCTTTAAACTTACATGTTTCTTATTTTCATTTTTACAAATATATAATTTATTTTTAAGAAAGAATTCATTCTTAACTCTAATTTTATATTCCAGGGCTCTCCTCTCCATCTCCTGCCAAATTGCATTTCCTGCTCGTAACACCCACTTTCTTGATCACATGCCTTATGGTCCAATGAAACTTCCCAAACACACTTGTTTTCCATTTACACAGCTGTCCACCCCTCTCCCTCCAGCAAACCTTCCCCACTTCTCTCTCTCTCTCTCTCTCAACCCCAATCTCCAACTGTCAAAATGTTTCCTATCCTTGCTTCTTTAACTTGGCACAGAGACTTTTCTGATCCCCTAAATAATGGAAATTTCTACCTATTCTGAGCTTCCAAATTATTTTGCACATTTTTTGGAGGCAGGTCCTTCTTTGTTATCTGATTTAACAAACTATGTTTTGGTATGAGGCCACATGATAGAGATCAGAAAGCCACAGCCCCTACCTCAGGGAGTTCCCGTCTAGAGGAGGAGACAGGCAAGAAATAAGACAATACAACTATGAAAAGAATGTTCTGATAAAAAAGGGGACCTAACCCAAATAGATAAACTCAGAGAGGACTTCCTGGGGAAAGCAAAATATGAATTCAGTTTTAAATAATGAAGGATAAAATAGTCAGCCAAGCAAAAAGCATGGCAAACTGTGTTACAGACAGAACAATTCTTTTGTTCTTAAATTCTCACCTCCTTGGAAAGGCCTTCCCCAGATACCTACTTTAAAATGACTATCAGTCTCCTTCCAACACACACACCATATGTCCACTCTCTTTCAAAATATCCAAAGCAATCAAATCCCTATGTTTAATTATAGATTTTTTTTTTTCTCGGTACGCGGGCCTCTCACTGTTGCGGTCTCTTCCATTGCGGAGCGCAGGCTCCGGACGTGCAGGCTCAGCGGCCATGGGCCCAGCCGCCCCACGGGCCCAGCTGCCCCACGGCACGTGGGATCTTCCCGGACCGGGGCACGAGCCCGTGTCCCCTGCATCGGCAGGCGGACTCTCAACCACTGCACCACCAGGGAAGCCCTATAGATTTTTTAAATTAATTTATTTATCTGCCTCTCCAATCGGAAAGGAATAGGAATTACATCTGTTTCACTCACTGCTTTATACCAACACTTAGCATAGTGTCTGGCATATAGTACATGCTCAGTAAATATTTGTTGAATGAATTGAAGAAGTTGGAACAAATGTGAAGGTTTAGAAATGCTGGAAAGCTTGAAGAGTTCAAGGAACACCCAAATGTACAGTATGGATGGAACACAGGAATGGTGAGTGAGTGGGAAGTACAGCTGAGGCTGAGAGTTTGCCAGGAGCTGGATCAATAATGAATTTTATGCCTTCTTAAGCAGTTTGGATTTCATTTTGAGAGCAATGGACAACCACTAACCATTTTTAAGCTGGTGAATGGTGGTTTTGTGACATGATCCTATTTGTACTTTAGAAAGTTTGGAAAATAAACTGAAGTGGAGGTGAGGTGGCCATTCAGGAAGTCGTTGCAATAATCCAGCTGAGAAGTAATGAGTGCCTTCATGTGGCTGTGCAGTGGGGATGGGGAAGCAGGAACATTTTGAGAGTTATTTAAACAGAAGAGGGTGCAGGGCACCAGAGGAGGATGAGTCAAGGACAGTGAATGCTTAGGGTTTTGGTTTGAGCAACTGTGTGTTTATTGAAACAATCACCAACATAGAGATTAGAAGAAAGGGATCATATTTGGATGGGGACAGTTGAGATTATGAGTTATGGAATTCTGAGTTTCAAACAGAGTTATCTAGCAGGCTTATTAAAGTGGAAGAGAGAAATCTCACCTCAAAAGTGTAAATTTTGATATCTTTACTATAGTGATCGTAATTAAAGCCCTAGATGTAGATGAGACCATTCAAGAACATATAAAGGAAGAAGGGAAGAGAACTGATGCAGGAAATCTGAGAAACACATCATTTTTAAAGAAATGAATTAGAACACATACATGCACACAAAACCAAAACGAACCAATCAAACAGGAGGGGCAACAGCCAAAGATGAGGAATAAGAAATAATGGTAACATAGAAACCTGGGGGAAAGTTAATATTTTTTTCCTTTGAAGGATGGCATGATCAACAATTTAAGATATTACAGAGAAGCCAAGTATAATAAGGACTTAAATGTATCCACTGGATTTAACAAAGGAATTAGTGACCTTACCAAAAACAAGTCCACTGTCATGGTGGAACAGAACCCCAGTTGCAGTGAGCTTGGAAAGATGGGTCCAAGATGAGCAGAGGAGACCTTTATTTTCAACCATTTAGTTGAGAGGGAAAGGACAGATAATAAGTAGCTAGAGATAAGGGTATTGAGTTTCAGGATGTTTCTCTTTTTTGATAGATTTTAGTTATTTAGACCTTGAGAACAGAGCTTCTGTCAGGTAGTGCTTGCCATCCTCCACAGGAGGCATTTAAATAAGTATGTGTTATGTTGAAATGAGTTTCAAGTCTATAGATTCAAAGGTAAGAAACAAAGCTCCAGGGGCTTCCCTGGTGGCGCAGTGGTTGAGAGTCCGCCTGCCGATGCAGGGGACGCGGGTTCGTGCCCCGGTCCGGGAAGATCCCACATGCCGCGGAGCGGCTGGGCCCGTGAGCCATGGTCGTGGAGCCTGCGCGTCCGGAGCCTGTGCGTCCGGAGCCTGTGCTCTGCAACGGGAGAGGGCGCAACAGTGAGAGGCCCACATACCGCAAAAAAAAAAAAAAAAAAAAAAAAAGAAACAAAGCTCCAGTGAGTTTTGAATCACCTACCACTGTTAGGTCATCTACATTACTCATTATTTTCCTTCCTAGTGGGGGCAATATATCACAACTTGACTTTTCACCCAGTAACCAAGGATCTGAAGGGAGGCCCTCTGACCCTATTTAACAAAGCACCAGGAAATGGGTTAAATATCAGTAGGGATGACCAATGCGGTAAATTGACTTACTTTGACTTTTTTTCTTTTATGTCCACATCATCATAGATAATAACTTCCTGAGACCTAAGTTCTAGGGTCAAGATAGGATCAAAATAGTCTATTATTAGGTATGGTTTATACAATCCCCAGCTTTCCAAATTATACACAATTACTTAATTATCTAGGTGCATCCCCATGCCTGTTTTATCAAAATCTGATCATAGGATATAGAAAGGATCAAAGAACAAAACAAGTATCCATTTGGGAAAAAGTTCAACTAAGGAATAAAAAATAGTGAGATGTCCTAGTATCTCAAACACATGCATAAATATTTATATCAATTTGATTTCATGTGGATTTCCAGAAAATATGAGTTGCTGAAAGGATCATGTTTAGACTAGGTTCCCATCATTCTGGAACTGGACAAAGATGTTATAATGCTAGAGCAGTGAGAGGGCTTAATTCCTAGGGGAAAAAAAACAACTTAATAGAACATTAATGTTGATTTTTCTTCCCTGATTTTTATTTCAAAACACTGACAACTGCTTCTTTATAATAAGCTTGCATAAAATTGAATCTGACTTAGTACATAATCATAATTAGACGTTTTCAGTTTAGGATATTCACATTCCTTGGTGCTCTACATAGAATTCCATAATATTCAAGTGACTCACCATTTGAACTAGTTAGAAACCTTTTGGCATAATTATTCACAATTCAGTTATTCATATATTTGGATGGGGTACAATGTGTGCCTATTCTCACTTTTTTTTTTTTTTACATAGACTGAGGATATTTTGGGAAAGCTGTTATTTTTTTATTTTATTTATTTTTATTTTTGGCTGCGTTGGGACTTCATTGTTGCACACAGGCTTTCTCTAGTTGCGGCGGGGGAGGGGCTACTCTTCATTGCGGTGTGCAGATTTCTCATTGCGGTGCCTTCTCGTTGCAGAGCGCGGGCTCTAGGCGCACGGGCTTCAGTTAGTTGTGGCACGCAAGCTCAGTAGTTGTGGCTCACGGGCTTAGTTGCTCCGCGGCACGTGGGATCTTCCCGGACCAGGGCTCGAACCCATGTCCCCTGCATTGGCAGGCAGATTCTTAAGCACTGTGCCACCAGGGAAGCCTGGGAGAGCTGTTATTATACCAGGTTTATGTAACTATTTGTTATTTAGTACAGCAAACTTATATTTGTGGAATATAATATACATTTGAATTGTCAAGTCAGAGTAAAATCAAAGTAGCCACCATCGCTAGAGCCCATAAACTAAACCTGACAAACAACAAAACACATGGCCCTCTCTCATCGATAGATTCAACTTACTGAACGTGATTGAGAGCGAGCGCACTAGATGTCAGGCACTGTATTAATTTGTGCACTGTTGTTTTTATAGCAAAGCAAAAAGTATTCCAATGACCCATCCTTGATTCAGTTAGTATGTGTACTGCAAAGTGGTCATGTTCAAATTACTATGTCTTAATTCCGGTGAGCTGGCTGTTAAATCCTTCAGAAGGTTATGTGGTATAATGTCAAATGCACGAGCTTCGTATTCAGAGACTTGAGTACAAATCCTAGGTCACTAAAGTATGGATGTGAGTCCTAGAGCCTTCCTAAAAAGGGATGATGCATCTATTTCTCGGATTTTAAGAGGCCTGGCGTACAGGAGGCACTTGAGAAATGTTACTCATCTTCCCCAATGTAAGTACTACTATTGTGTAAAATGTCTTTGATTTTGATGTATCAATTTTTCATTAAACATGGAAGGCAGGAAGGATTACTACTTCTCTTTCTCAGACTGTGAATATGTCAGTTCTGAATAATTTTGTTCCAGCAAATAAGCGAATGTCACTTACCTAAATCAGGCAGCGAAATGGAAAATGCACTGTTAATTGACAAAAGACACAAAGGGTTAAGGGAAAAAGCCATGTTCAGAAATATTAGCTGATACATCTCAAATAACATATTGATGACTAGGTTTCTTGATACAGATGCTTTGGGGGAAAGATACGAAGCAAACCTTTCCTGCAGCTTTGTTCTGATCACCTCCCCTCTCTTGTAAATGAGCTCATTTATCCCCAGTGACCACCCACACCCCCTTTCCTAACGAGACAATCTCAGGCTGTCCCTTAGCCCTGCCACAGGATTCTGTTTCTGCCTTCTACCTTCCACGATGCCAATTCAGTGTGGGGTAAGTATGGTGAGAGAGAACCATCTGGAGACGCTGGACCCTGACTACGTTTATGTTTAACCAAAGAGGTGACTTGAGGGGAGAGTTCCAGGCTAGGTGGAAATGGAAGATGGTAAATGTGCTTAGTAGGAGAGGACATTGGCTAGGTAGATCATCTGGTTTTCCTCATATCTCACAGTTAAGATTACATGAAAGGAAGCATGATGTGGTAGGAAAAAAATCCATGTATTTTAAGCAATTAATTTAATTTCAGTCCTACAGGTATGCTGGGGACACTCATCACGGGCCAGGCCCATGTGCTGGGTATACAAAATGATTAGACACAGTTTCTGTCCTGAAGTAGCTCGCGGTTTAGTGAGGGGCACCAACAGTAAGTTAATATAACACTCTGTGATAACATGATAAAGGGCTGACCAAAGAACAGCACTAACCTTCACGGAAGCTTCAGTTCTCCATTTCCAAAATGAATACCAGCACCTATCTTGTAGAGTTCCCTTTGTACGGGACGAGCTTTCCTAAGTGAATGTGCCTGGGACAGGGCTGCTACTCAGTGACCCCTTCCGTTGGTGTCTATGAGACCAGGACTGTGATGTGCAGGGCGCAGTAGGAGAAATACATACATGGTCACCAGAGTCAGAGCTGATATGACTCTCACTTCCGCCACTTAGCCACTTACCCTGGGCAAGTCACTTAACTTTTCAAAGCCTTAGTTTTTCATCTGTAAAACGGAGGAACAAGTTTCTAACTCATGGGTTATTGTGAGGATTAGAGAGAACACATGTGAAGCCTTAGTGCACTTCCTGCCCTCCACATCTAGTGAGCACATATCCTTGGGGCCATGGCTTAAGCAAGCGGTCCCTTGCTTAAGGGAGCCTTTCTTAACACCCATTCCCTTCCTCCATTTTAATTAGGTCAGGGTGCTGGTAGCTCCTGTTTAAACACAGAAACCGAGGCCACAAAAAGAAAAATCTATAATGATATTTCCTTCCTTTAGGTCATCTATTCATTCAACAGATATTTATTGAGTGCCTATTATATCCCAGGCACTGTTTTTTTTTTTTTTTTTTTCCTTCCAGGCACTGTAATTTATGTTGGAGATACTGCAGTGGACAAAACAGTCAAAATCCCTGCCCTCATGGAGTCTAGTAGAGTGAGACAGACAGAAAACAAACAAGGAAATTTATGATCTGTCATGTACGGAAATTTATGGAGATAAGTGCAATTAAGAAAAATAGAGCAGGGTAAGGGGGGAGGGGGACTGGAGGTGAGAGCTGGTTTGCCATTTTTCAGAGGACGTTCAGGGAAGGCTTCACTGATAAGGTGACTTTGAAGCAGAGGCCTGAAGATAGTGAGAGAATAGGCCAGCTAGATATCTGGGGTAAGAGCATTCCTAGGGGAGGAAACAGCAAAGAGACCCTCAGGCTGAGGAGTGCTTGGCCTGTTGAAAGAAGAAGTCAGAACATTTGGAACAGAGGGAGTGAGAAGAGGCTTAACATTTAATTCCCATGTAAAACTCATAGCATAGCTAAGACCCGTGGCATTTAATTCTTGGTTTATTTATGCCTAAATCAAGCCATTTAATAATGACTATCCTAACAGGCAGTGTGTGCGTGTGTTTGTGAGTGTGTGTATGTGTGTGTGTGTGAGAGACAGAGAAGATTGAGAGCCCCAATTCTTTTTTTTTTTTTTTTTTTTTTTTGCGGTACGCGGGCCTCTCACTGTTGTGGCCTCTCCCATCGCGGAGAACAGGCTCCAGACGCGCAGGCTCAGCGGCCATGGCTCACGGGCCCAGCCGCTCCGCGGCATGTGGGATCTTCCCAGACCGGGGCACAAACCCGTGTCCCCTGCATCGGCAGGCGGACTCTCAACCACTGCGCCACCAGGGGAGCCCCCAACTCTTTTTAAAGGTCACATTTTCATGGTTGCAACCTCCTTCTGAAGAAAACGCAACAAACTAAGAGTTGATGTTCCAGAGAGGAGCCCTCAATCAAAAGGCTCAACAAAAGGTAAACAAAGAAACAAATAAATAAAGTTCTGTTGTTACCTTGGTATGTCTCCATGCTATTAATTGAAAAATTAAGGTAGAGAGGCAGATTTTGGCAAAATTTAAGGGGAAAAAAGGCTTTTTAGACCTTCCTACAAATGGCAGATTTCCCCCTGCACATAGTGAATTTCTCTTTATAGAGGTGTGCAGGCATAGAGATTTGGCTTCTTAGGAAATCTGCAGAGAAGCTTGTGTAGTGGGTTGGATTACGTATATGGATTTCTCTTCTTATCCTGATTCTCTGACTCTAAGAAAAAGGGTTTCTCAGTAGTATCAATAGATGTTACAAGATGTGCACGGGATGTTACAGAAACATAGAAGAGAAACCGGTAATACAGGTTTGGGTAGAAAGGTTCATGGAATGCGTCCCAGAAAGGATAATATTTGACCAAACTTTAAGGGAAGGCTAGAACTTTGATAATCAAAGGAAGTTGGAGAAGGGCAGGTACATTCCAGACCAACGGAATGTCGTGGTCAAAAGCAAGGAGGCATGAAACGCCAGGGCCCTCATATACAAAGAGGGAATGTGTTAATGGGCTGGTGATGAGAGCAAATCTGAGCGAGAGATGGAGCTGGACGAGTAGGAAGGGGCTGCCATAAAAGTACTGACTTGCAATGAAAAGGGATTGGATATTTGTTCTAAAAGTCATAAGCAGTCACTTACAGTTCTAAGAATAGCTCTAAGAAAAAGGAAATAACATTTGAATTTTAAAAACGTCAGCATTGGGACTTCCCTGGTGGTCCAGTGGGTAAGACTCCACGCTCCCAATGCAGTGGGCCCGGGTTCAATCCCTGGTCGGGGGAACTAGATCCCTCATGCCTACCACAACTAAGATCCTGCGTGCTGCAACTAAAACCCTGTGCAGCCAAAATAAATAAATAAATATTATTTAAAAAACAAAACAAAAAAACACGCATCAGCATTCTCACCTGGATCAAATTTTTAAGGGACTGCAGGTATCACACTAATAATTTTTGTCAGAAACATCTAACCTGCTAAGGTCGGGGTCTGCCTTTAGGTCTCGTTGGCCACTGGAGCTAGACTCCCTCTTCTTCCATGGTCAGGACTACAATTTGTAAACCCCATATTCTATATAAATCTCTTGGTAGATCTACATCCAACAGAAAATTAGACTTAAAGTCATGTTACTCTGAGGTTTTATAATTGAAAAGAACTTCAAGGTAGAATAACATAATTCCGTGTCAAGATATGTAATAACCTGGGTCAAATTATTTTACCATCCTCTGCCCTCGTAAAATACAGATCTATGTTTATGTTTTTTTGTGTGTGTGTGTCTCTCATACACACACACACACACACACACACACACACACACACACACATATATGAGAGAAGTACCTCCAGAGACCACACAGTCTCCCTCCTCCCTCCCATTATACGCAAGAAGAAACTTGATCCCTATGAATGCAAAATGGAAGTGATTTGCCCATGGTTGCACACTGAATAAACAGAGAAGCTGAAACTAGAATCCAGAACCTAGGCCTCTTGTTTCTTTCTCCTACTCATGAATTTCTAACCTTCCCAATTCCCACTGGTAATTAGCTAGGGTGATCTTGGAGGGTCCCTTCCAGGTCTAAGACTTTGAGAAATTCATCTTCCATTTCCACACACTGCCTCTCTCAAGAGAGGCAAATTAGAATTTGGAAGTGTAGACAAATAAAACCACTGGAACTTGTAGGGCTGAGACAGCATAATAGGATGTAATTAATAACATAATGCTCAGTAACAACAACAGGAATCTATGCCAAGGATGATGAGGAAAGTTTCTTTCCTGGACTTTGTTTGATTAAGACTTTCCCTCTACGCTTGTTCACAGCCTTTTCTCATCAATTTTTTCAAAAGGGACATTGTCACTTTCTCATTAGCATCTGTGGGTGCAGTTCACTCAGATATTGGCAAGGAGGTGGTAGGTGATAACCAGGGCCTTTGGTTTTAGTTTCTGGTACCGCTTCACTAGAAGAACAGGATAGAGACCATCAGCTGTGTAACTAACCAGGCCAGCACTGCTAATACTCTCTGGGAAAGAGAAATAAAAAGGGACCTTTTACCTTATATTTTCTTTCGACTTGCTTTTCTTCATTTTAAATCTATCCTTTTCTTTCTTGAAGAACCTCTGCAGTCTTTTAAGTGCTTCTTTTCCATCTAAACTAAGAGGAATCAGAGGATATAAATAACACGATGTTTGAGAGAGTACTGGGGATGGAAACCTGCTGTAGTAAAAAGGATCAGAGACTTCAGTCTCATTTCTTCAACACACCCCACTCAAGGAAGAGCAGGAAAATGCCTTGTCAGCTTCTATGCTCTTCTTCTTTCTTTAGATGCTGATAGGAAGTAGCACATATCAGCTATGGATGGAATTACTATATTTCAATACAAACTTTCATCTACTCCAAATGGTTTCTATTTTAAAGACTTTATGGAGCAAAGTCTTCCTTTTAGAGACGATGACTCAGGGACCCATAGTTTACAAACTATACTAGAAATACATTATAGAAATTCCTAGCTTCTGAAATTCACATCACTAATCTTTAATTTATGGAATGATAATATAACAATGATGGTACAATGACTGCCTGGTTGATGATTAAAATTTTTCCAAATATGCTCTTGATTGGGGGCCGGGGAGCGTAGGGAGAGGGAATGATACACTCACATCATCCCACCCAGCACGAATGCCCTCTTTTCCCTTCAACCCTCAAACTTCTTGCTTTTGACTACTGCTGTTTTCCTTCCCACAATGTGTGCCTAATAACTGAATTTGATTAATAATGCCCATTTGAACAAATACTGTCCTTGATAACACTGAATTATTAGATAATAAATTAAGCCCCAATCCCAGAGATAGCCTCATTAACTTTCAAAGATACAGGTAAATCATAACCATTGATTTCTTCCTGGAAAAGCAATTACAGAATTGAAGCATTTTATTGATATTTACTTCTCTTTTCTCACTTATTCCCTAACACAGTATCAAAGTCCTCTACTCTGGGAGATGGACATTTTCTCAAAAGAGAAAGCAATGTGATCAAAATGATTAGATATGATTGTACACAATTACAAGTACCCTATTGATCACAATGTTGTATTACAATAGCTTATCTCCATTCTCTATGCATATCTTCCCTAAAGATGGGGTGGGTAGGGATGGAGGTCATTTGTTAAACTTTGGTTTTCCTAGACTAACAGGAAATACCCTTAGCTATGAAGCCAAGAAAAAGAGAAACTCACTCTGTCTTTGGGTAGTTGCTCTTTGTTCCGTAGACCTCTTCATACATTTCTTCACTATTTTCTTTTGAAATTAAAAAAAAAGTATTCATTATAATGGCAATAATTCAGATTCATATTTGACACAAAATTATTGGATACCTACCAGGTGCTAGGTACTCTAATCTTTTGTTTGTGAAGTAGTTTTTATTGAAACATATGCACATGTTTTTACAAGCACGTGGTAAAAATAAGTAACCTCTATAAAAGTACGTACAAACAAAAATTAATTTTTGCTTCTACCCTGTTTTCAAGTCTGTCTGATTTAGTCAAAGAAAGTTAATTTATTAACAGATTCCCGCCTTCAACCCTCCCCCTTTGCGTATTTTACATATAACAATCAGTCTACTAAACAGCAGACATTGTGCTGAATGCTGGGGAAATAATGGAGACAACCAGACACATCTTGAAAAATCTTCCCCCATCATAGCATGGCTTTCACCTAGTCCAACACATAAGCTTAAAATACACAGTTATACTTTGAATCTACCCTGGCAATGGAGGATTTTCAAGTTCAGAACTTGATTCACAATGAGTTTAGGACAGTCACTTAACTTCTCTGTGCCTCAGTTTCCTTTTTTTAAAATGAGGGTACCATGTTTAATGATCTCTAAGATTGTTTCTCCATCTGAAATTCTAATATTCTAAGAAGGACAAAAACAACCAGAGTAGCATTTGATTATCCCTCCTCCATTAACTTTTCATTCATTCAACAAATATTTTTTGAATATGTAACATGTGCCTGGCATTATGACAGGGGCTAGGGAAAATGGTGAGCATAGAGAAGGAAATCATCTAGGAGGGAAAAGAATTATTAATCAAAGAACCACATAAATATAGAATTACAACTGTGGCAAGTGCTATGAAAAAGAGGGTCATGGTACTATAAGACTGTATACCTAAGAGAATATTCCCTGGGGAATAAGGATTGAGCTGAGATCAGAAGAAAGATTAAGAGTCACTTAGACAAAGGGGCACAGGGGAGGAAAGAACATGCCAGGAAGAGGGAGTAGAATATGCAAACACCCTGCAGTGGGAGCCTAGAAAGTCAGAGAAGCTAACAGGTCAGCATGACTGGATCTCAAAGATGAAGACTAAGTATGTATGAAAAGAGGATGGAGGGGTAGGTAGGGGCATTCAAGTCCTCTATACCATGTTAACGTCAATCTTAAAAGTATTGGGAATATACTACCAAGTTATAGTAGTCAAAACAGTATGGTACTGGCACAAAAACAGACATAAATCAATGGAACAGAAAAAAAGCCCAGAAACAAACACACACACTTATGGTTAATCTATGACAAAGGAGGCAAGAATATACATGGAGAAAAGACAGTCTCTTCTATAAGTGGTGCTGGGAAAACTCCTAGAAGAAAACACAGGCAGAACATGCTTTGACATAAGTTTTAGCAATATTTGTTTTTGGATCTGTCTCCTCAGGCAAGGAAACAAAAGCAAAAATAAACAAATGGGACCTAATCAAACTTAGAAGCTCTTGCACAGCAAAGGAAAAAATTAACAAAACAAAAAGACAACCTACTGAATGGGAGAAGATATTTGCAAATGATATGTCTGAAAAGGGGTTAATATCCAAAACATATAACAAGCTCATACAACTCAATATCAAAAAAACAAGCAACCTGATTTAAAAAATGGGCAAAGGCCTGAATAGACATCTTTTCAAAAAAGACCTGCAGATGGCAAACAGGCACAAGAAAAGATGTTCAGCAACACTAATCATCAGGGAAAGGCAAATCAAAAGCACAATGAGATATCACTTCACATCTGTCAGAATGGCTATCATCAAAAAGAGGACAAAAGGGGCACCTTCAAGTTGGTGGAGGAGTAAAACGTGTAGATCACGTTCCTCCCCACAAATACATCAAAACTACATCTACACGTGGAACAACTCCTACAGAACACCTACTGAATGTTGGCAGAAGACCTCAGACTTCCCAAAAGGCAAGAAACTTCCCACATACCGGGCCGTGTGGCTGACAGGGTCTTGGTGCTCTAGCTGGGTGTCAGGCCTGAGCCTCTGAGGTGGGAGAGCCAAGTTCAGGACATTGGTTCACCAGAGACTTCCCAGCCCCATGTAATATCAAATGGTGAAAGCTCTCCCAGAGATCTCCATCTCAATGCTAAGACCCAGCTCCACTCAACGACCAGCAATCTACAGTGCTGGACACCCTATGCCAAACAACAAGCAAGACAGGAATACAACTCGACCGATTAGCACAGAGTCTGCCTAAAATCAAAACAAATTCACAGACACCCCAAAACACACCACGGGACGTGGTCCTGCCCAACAGAAACACAAGATCCAGCCTCATCCAGCACAACACAGACACCATTCCCCTCCCCCAGGAAGCTTACACAACCCACTGAACCAACCTTACCCACTAGGAATAGACACCAAAAATGAACCTGCAGCCTGTGTAAAGGAGACACCAAACACAGTAAGTTAAGCAAAATGAGAAGACAGAGAAACACACAGCAGATGAAGGAGCAAGGTAAAAACCCACTTGGCCAAACAAATGAAGAGGAAATAGGCAGTCTACCAGAAAAAGAATTCAGAGTAATGATAGTAAAGATGATCCAAAATGTTGGAAATAGAATGGAGAAAATACAAGAAACGTTTAACAAGGACCTAGAGAACTAAAGAGCAAACAAACAATAATGAACAACACAATAAATGAAATAAAAAATTCTCTAGAAGGAATCAATAGCAGAATAACTGAGGCAGAAGAATGGATAAATGATGTGGAAGATAAAATAGTGGAAATAACTACCACAGAGCAGAATAAAGAAAAAAGAAAAGAATTGAGGACAATCTCAGAGACCTCTGGGACAACACTAAACACACCAACATTCAAATTATAGGGGTCCCAGAGGAAGAAGAGGCAAAAAAAAGGGGCTGAGAAAATATTTGAAGAGATTTTACTTGAAAATTTCCCTAACATGAGAATGGAAATAGTCAATCAAGCCCAGGAAGCATAGAGAGTTCTACACAGGATAAATCCAAGGAGAAACACGCCAAGACACATATTAATCAAACTATCAAAAATTAAATACAAAGAAAAAATATTAAAAGCAGCAAGGGAAGCAAGAATTAACAAACAAGGGAATTCCCATAAGGTTAACAACTGATCTTTCAGCAGAAACTCTGCAAGCCAAAGGGAGTGGCAGGACATATTTAAGGTGATGAAAGGGAAAAACCTACAACCAAGATTACTCTACCAAGCAAGGATCTCATTCAGATTCAGTGGAGAAATTAAAACCTTTACAGACAAGCAAAAGCTAAGAGAATTCAGCACCACCAAACAAGCTCTACAACAAATGCTACAGGAACTTCTCTAGGCAGGAAACACAAGAGAAGGAAAAGACTTACAATAACAAACTGAAAAAATTAAGAAAATGTTAATAGGAACATACATATCGATAATTACCTTAAATGTAAATGGATTAAATGCTCCAACCAAAAGACGTAGACTGGCTGAATGGATAAAAAACAAGACCCATATATATGCTGTCTACAAGAGACCCACTTCAGGCCTAGGGACACATACAGACTGAAAGTGAGGGGATGGAAAAAGATATTCCATGCAAACAGAAATCAAAAGAAAGCTGCAATAGCAATTCTCATATCAGACAAAATAGACTTTAAAATATAGACTACTACAAGAGACAAAAAAGGACACTACATAACAATCAAGGGATCAATCCAATAAGAGGATACAACAATTGTAAATATTTATGCACCCAACATAGGAGCACCTCAGTACATAAGGCAAATGCTAACAGCCATAAAAGGGGAAATCAACAGTAACACAATCATAGTACGGGATTTTAACACCCCACTTTCACCAATGGACAGATCATCCAAAATGAAAATAAATAAGGAAACACAAGCTTTAAATGATACACTGAACAAGACGAACTTAATTGATATTTATTGGACATTCCATCCAAAAACAGCAGATGACACTTTCTTCTCAAGTGCTCATGGAGCATTCTCCAGGATAGAACATATCGTGGGACACAAATCAAGCTTTGGTAAATTTAAGAAAATTGAAATTGTATCAAGTATCTTTTCCGACCACAATGCTATTAGACTAGATATCAATTACAGGAAAAAATCTGTAAAAAATACAAACACATGGAGGCTAAACAATATAG
This sequence comes from Globicephala melas, assembly GCF_963455315.2. Taxonomy (NCBI): domain Eukaryota; kingdom Metazoa; phylum Chordata; class Mammalia; order Artiodactyla; family Delphinidae; genus Globicephala; species Globicephala melas. Next base: position 140,292,877 of record NC_083314.1, on the reverse strand, counting down.
TACTAAACAACCAAGAGATCACTGAAGAAAACAAAGAGGAAATCAAAAAACACCTAGAGACAAATGACAATGAAAACACGATGACCCAAAACCTATGAGATGCAGCAAAAGCAGTTCTAAGAGGGAAGTTTATAGCAATAAAATCCTACCTCAAGAAACAAGAAACATCTCACATAAACAACCTAACTTTACACCCAAAGCAATTAGAGAAAGAAGAAAAAAAAAACCCAAGTTAGCAGAAGAAATCATAATGATCACATCAGAAATAAATGAAAAAGAAATGAAGGAAACGATAGTAAAGATCAATAAAACTAAAAGCTGGTTCTTTGAGAAGATAAACAAAATTGATAAGCCATTAGCCAGACTCATCAAGAAAAAAAGGGAGAAGACTCAAATCAATAGAATTAGAAATGAAAAAGGAGAAGTAACAACTGACACTGCAGAAATACAAAGGATCGTGAGAGATTACTACAGGAAACTATATGCCAATAAAATGGACAACCTGGAAGAAATGGACAAATTCTTAGAAAAGCACAACCCTCCGAGACTGAACCAGTAAGCAATAGAAAATACAAACAGACCAATCACAAGCACTGAAATTGAAACTGTGATTAAAAATCTTCCAACAAACAAAAGCCCAGGACCTGATGGCTTCACAGGCGAATTCTAACAAACACTGAGAGAAGAGCTAACATCTATCCTTCTCAAACTCTTCCAAAATATAGCAGAGGGAGGAACACTCCCAAACTCGTTCTACAAGGCCACCATCAGCCTAATACCAAAATCAGACAAAGATGCCACAAAAAAAGAAAACTACAGGCCAATATCACTGATGAATATAGATGCAAAAATCCTCAACAAAATACTAGCAAACAGAATCCAACAGCACATTAAAAGGATCATACACCATGATCAAGTGGGGTTTATTCCAGGAATGAAAGGATTTTTCAAATACGCAAATAAATGTGATAAACCATATTAACAAATTGAAGGAGAAAAACCATATGATCATCTCAATAGATGCAGAAAAAGCTTTTGACAAAATTCAACACCCATTTATGATAAAAACCCTCCAGAAAGTAGGCATAGAGGGAACTTACCTCAACATAATAAAGGCCATATATGACAAACCCACAGCAAACATCATTCTCAATGGTGAAAACCTGAAACCATTTCCTCTAAGATCAGGAACAAGACAAGGTTGCCCACTCTCAACACTATTATTCAACATAGTTTTGGAATTTTAGCCACAGCAATCAGAGACGAAAAAGAAATAAAATGAATCCAAATCGGAAAAGAAGTAAAACTGTCACTGTTTGCAGATGACATGATACTATACATAGAGAATTCTAAAGATGCTACCAGAAAACTACTAGAGCTAATCAATGAATCTGTTAAAGTAGCAGGATACAAAATTAATGCACAGAAATCTCTTGCATTCCTGCACACTAATGATGAAAAATCTGAAAGAGAATTTAAGGAAACACTACCATTAACCATTGCAACAAAAAGAATAAAATACCTAGGAATAAACCTACCTGAAGAGATAAAAGCCCTGTATGCAGAAAACTATAAGACACTGATGAAAGAAATTATAGATGATACAAACAGATGGAGAGATATACCATGTCCTTGGACTGGAAGAATCAACATTGTGAATATGACTATACTACCCAAAGCAAACTACAGATTCAATGCAATCCCTATCAAACTACCACTGGCATTTTCCACAGAACTAGAACAAAATATTTCACAATTTGTATGGAAACACAAAAGACCCCAAGTAGCCAAAGCAATCTTGAGAAAGAAAAATGGAGCTGGAGGAATCAGGCTCCCTGACTTCAGACTAAACTACAAAGCTATGGTAATCAAGACAGTATGGTACTGGCACAAAAAACAGAAATATAGATCAATGGAACAGGATAGAAACACATAGAGAATGGACTTGAGGACACAGGGAGTGGGAAGGGTAAGCTGGGATGAAGTGAGATAGTGGCATAGACTTATATAGACTACCAAATGTAAAACAGACAGCTAGTGGGAAGCAGCTGCATGGCACAGGGAGATCAGCTCAGTGTTTTGTGTCCACCTAGAGGGGTGGGATAGGGAGGGTGGGAGGGAGATGCAAGAGGGAGGAGATATGGGGATATATGTATATATATAGCTGATTCACTTTGTTATAAAGCACAAACTAACACACCATTGTAAAGCAATTATACTCCAATAAACATGGTAAAAAAAAAAAAAGATGACAAAAGATGTTTGTGAGGATTTGGAGGAAAGGGAACCCTCCTACACTGTTGGTGGGAATGTAAATTGGTGCAACCACTATGGGAAACAGTATGGAGTTCCTCAAATAATTAAAAATAGAACTGCCATATGATCCAGCAATTCCACTCCTGTGTCTATCTGAAGAAAATGCAAACACTAATTCAAAAAAGATGCACCCTAATGTTCATATTAGCATTATTTACAATGGCCAAGATACGGTAGCAACCTCAGTATCCATTAACAGATGAGTGGATAAAGAAGATGTAGTGTATACACACACACACACACACACACACACACACACAGGAATACTACTCAGCCATAAAAAGAATGAAAATTTGCCATTTGCAACAACATGGATGAACTTGGAGAGTGTTATGCTTAGTAAATAAGCCAGACATAGAAAGACAAAAACTGTATGTTTTCACTTACAAGTGGAATCTAAAAAAGAAAAAGAAATATAAATGAATATAACAAAACAGACTCACAGATATAGAGAACCAATTGTTACCAGTGGGAAGAAGGGTGGAGGAAGGGGCAAGGTAGGGTATGGGCAAGATGTGGAAGGGGATTAAGAGATACAGACTACTAGCTATAAAATAAATAAGATACAAAGATATGCTGTACAGCACAGGGACTATGACCAATATGTTATAATAACTTTAAGTGGACTATAATCTATAAAAATATAAAATCATTATGTTGTACATCTGAAACTAATGTGTAAGTAAACTATACTTCAATATTTTTTAAAAGTATTGAGAATCCATACAAGTGTTTTAAGTAAAACACATTCCTATCTTCAGACTTGGATTGTGAAGAGATCAGGAAGAAAGCAAGTTCACATCAAAGTTGCTTTCTTGCCACAAAAGACCCATTACCAGCATCTTCACCTTCATGATTCTAAATGCATTTATTCACACATACCTTGAACCACTTCTATTAGCTTATCATCACCCCACCCAAATGGCATTAATAAAAATATGTAAATAAAAGATACCTTACTACTAATCTGCCACAGAAACTCTTAGCAATTCCTATTGACAGTTTCAAATGTTTTCTTAAACTTACCATTATCTGAGACAAATGAGTTAGAGAAATCTGACTTTGCTCTGTGGGGAGAAAAGATACAAAGACCATTGACCTGTTGTATTGTACTTTTAAAGTCTCATCACATTCATCTCACTGAAGGGCTGGCACGTATTTACCCCTCTCTCCCAGGGTACTCAACATCATCATACGTCTCGGAGATGGAATTTGGCTTAAAGGCTCCTTGGCCTGGGGTCTCTTTAGTCATCTCCAAGGCCTTCACATACCCCCCTGTAAGGAAAACAGAGAACACCCTGAGAACATCTCATCAACTGCTCTCATAAATGCATTCACACAGGTCACTGGCAATGGAGACAAAAATAGGAAAAGGCAGATTAAATATGGTAACACTGGATTATAACCTTGACATGCAGGATCCTTTGGCAAACCACTTCACCTTGCTAAGCCTCAGTTATGATTCTCTCAAGTTGGGATAATGACAGTAACCCCTCTTGGATGATTGTGGCAAGGATTAATACATATTTATGAAGGGGGCTAATTACCCAGTAAACCAGTGAGTCCTCCCTCTTCTTGGGTGTTTCTTCCTCTAATCCCTGACCTCAAATGTTGAAGTCTACCAAGGTGCAGCCCTGGGGCTTCAATCCCTACATTTAGATGACTTATCCACTTTGTGGCTTTTTTTCTTGATGAGTCTGGCTAATGGTTTATCAATTTTGTTTATCTGCTCAAAGAACCAGCTTTTAGTTTTATTGATCTTTACTATCGTTTCCTTCATTTCTTTTTCATTTATTTCTGATCTGATCTTTATGCTTTCTTTCCTTCTACTAATTTTGGGGGTTTTTTGTTCTTCTTTCTCTAATTGCTTTAGGTGTAAGGTTAGGTTTTTTATTTGAGATGTTTCTTGTTTCTTGAGGTAGGATTGTATTGCTATAAACTTTCCTCTTAAACTGCTTTTGCTGCATCCCATAGGTTTTGGGTTGTCGTGTTTTCATTGTCATTTGTCTCTAGGTATTTTTTGATTTCCTCTTTGATTTCTTCAGTGATCTCTTGGTTATTTAGTAGTCTATTGTTCAGCCTCCACGTGTTTGTATTTTTTACAGATTTTTCCCTGTAATTGATTTCTAGTCTCATAGTGTTGTGGTCGGAAAAGATATTTGATATGATTTCAATTTTCTTAAATTTACCAAGGCTTGATTTGTGACCCAAGATATGATCTATCCTGGAGGATGTTCCAAGAGCACTTGAGAAGAAATTGTAATCTGCTGTTTTTGGATGGAATGTCCAATAAATATCAATTAAGTCCATGTTGTTTAATGTATCATTTGAAGCTTGTATTTCCTTATTTGTTTTCACTTTGGATGATCTGTCCATTGGTGAAAGTGGGATGTTCAAGTCCCCTACTATAACTGTGTTTCTGTCGATTTCTCCTTTTATGGCTGTTAGCATTTGCCTTATGTATTGAGGTGCTCCTATGTTGGCTGCATAAGTATTTATAATTGTTATATCTTCTTCTTGGATTGATCCCTTCATAATTGATCATTATGTAGTGTCCTTCTTTGTCTCTTGTAATTGTCTTTATTTTAAAGTCTATTTTGTCTGTTATGAAAATTGCTACTCCAGCTTTCTTTTGATTTCCATTTGCATGGAATATCTTTTTCCATCCCCTCACTTTCAGTCTGTATGTGTCCCTAGGCCTGAAATGCGTCTCTTGTAGACAGCATATATACGGGTCTTGTTTTTGTATCCATTCAGCCAGTCTATGTCTTTTGGTTGGAGCATTTAATCCATTTACATTTAAGGTAATTATCAACATGTATGTTCCTATTACCATTTTCTTAATTGTTTTCGGTTTGTTATTATTAAGTCTTTTCCTTTTCTTGTGTTTCCTGCCTAGAGAAGTTCCTTTAACATTTGTTGTAAAGCTGGTTTGGTAGTGCTGAATTCTCTTAGCTTTCGCCTGTCTGTAAAGATTTTAATTTCTCCGTTGAATCTGAATGAGATCCTTGCTGGGTAGAGTAATCTTGGTTGTAGGTTTTTCCCTTTCATCACCTTAAATATGTCCTGTCACTCCCTTCTGGCTTTCAGAGTTTCTGCTGAAAGATCAGCTGTTAACCTTATGTTATGTTAACATAAGGTTATGTTATTTGTTGTTTTTCCCTCGCTGCTTTTAATATTTTTTCTTTGTATTTAATTTTTGATAGTTTGATTAATATGTGTCTTGGCGTGTTTCTCCTTGGATTTATCCTATATGGGACTCTCTGACTTTTGTCTATTTTGTTTGTTTGTTTTTTGCAGTATGCGGGCCTCTCACTGTTGTGGCCTTTCCCGTTGCGGAGCACAGGCTCTGGACGCGCAGGCTCAGCGGCCATGGCTCACGGGCCTAGCCACTCCGTGGCATGTGGGATCCTCCCGGACTGGGGCACGAACCCGTGTCCCCTACATCGGCAGGTGGACTCTCAACCACCACGCCACCAGGGAAGCCCTGACTTTTGTCTATTAATTAAAGGCACCAAGCAACAAGATTTTATCCTCTGACAAGAAGTCAGTTTGCATATAGGCCCCAAACTGTCTCAATGAATGTCAGCTCCCAGAGGCATAAAGGCCCTACTTTTTCTTACAGAGTTATCGGTATGTTTCTCCAGCACAAAGCAAAGATGCTGAACACACAGTTGCTTAATTCTTACTTCAGGACAATTTTTTTCTTTCTTACTCCTTCCTTTTTGAGGCAGATGTATTGAAAAATGTTTATGGCTTCATTTTAAAAACACAGACAACTCCCAAGTTACATCCCTAACTTAGACATCTCTCGTGAGTTCAACCTTCACACCATTTCCATTTGGTCGTCTCAACACATTACATTCCAAACCAAACTCTTGCTTTCTCTCTGTGAATGTGCTCTTCCTGAAGTCTGCCCCATATCAACAAAGAGTAGCAACCCCAACCTTTCAGTTGCTCAGGTCCAAACCTTGAAGACATCCTTGACTCCTTTCTCTCTCACGTCCCACCTCCAATACACAGCCATCTGTCAGCTTGACTTTCGATCTAAATCCTGAATCCAAGCATATCTCAACAACTCAACTGCAGTACCCTCCTCCAAGCTACCATCGTCTCTCAGTTAAATTCTTGCAACAAACTCCTAACAGGTCCCAGATTCTTCTACATTCTTCTTTCAAGACAGCAGCCGAGATATGATTCTTTAAAATACAAGTCAGATCATTCTATTCTTGTGCTCAAAACCTTTCAATGTTATTAAAAAATATATATATCTCATAATAAATGCCAAAGTTCTTGCAATGGTCTACAGAAGCCCCTATATTATCTGGCCCCTTGTTATCTCTCTGACCTCATCTCCTCCTACAGTCTCCTTCAGTCACTGCTCCAGCTACACTGGCCTCCTTGCTATTCTACCAACACATCTAGTAGACTCCTGCCCTGGGATATTTGCACTCCTTTTCCTCTCTCCCTAGAACATTCTGGATAGCCATGGCTCTATTCCTCACCTACTTTACATCTTTGAGGTCATCTATGCGCACTTTAAAATTGCAACTTCCACTTCCTCCACCTGCCTCCCTAATTCTCTTTATTTTCCTTTTTAAAAAAAAATGTATTTATTTTGTTTTTGGCTGCATTGGGTCTTCGTTGCTGCGTGCACGCTTTCTCTAGTTGTGGCGAGCAGGGGCTACTCTTCGCTGCGGTGTGTGGGCTTCTCACTGTGGTGGTTTCTCTTGTTGCAGAGCACGGGCTCTAGGCTTCAGTAGTTGCGGCACTCAGGCTCAGTAGTTGTGGCTCGCAGGTTCTAGAGCGCAGGCTCAGTAGTTGTGGCGCATGGGCTTGGTTTCTCTGCAGCATGTGGGATATTCCAGGACCAGGGCTTGAACCTGTGTCCCCTGCATTGGCAGGTGGATTCTTAACCACTGCACCACCAGGGAAGACCCCTAATTCTCTTTCTTTGCTTTATTATTTTTTTCTATAGTATTTACTACCACTCCACATAGTGAATATTTTATTGTGTATATATTTATCATCCATCTCCTCAGATCAGAATGTAATCTCCATGAGGACAGGAATTTTTGTCTGGCTTATTGACTGCTAGATCCCCAGCACCTAGAACAATGCTGGGGACATAAAAGCTACTCAAATATTTTTTAATATTGAATGATTTGAATGCATATGTCCTCTAATTAGAGAGTTTCATGTTTATAGGGTTTACTGATATTTTGAAATTTATATCTAGTATTTTATTACATATTTTTTATTTGTTCTATTTTTCCCTCATTTTCCTTGTGCTTGATTGACTGAGGTTTCTTCTCTTTTCTTCATTCTGTTTTTCTTTTTTATTTATTTGGAAAGTTTACATGCTGTGTCTATCTTTTGACAGTTACCTTAGTAAAGTTAAAATTATAATTACAGTATAACATACAGGAAAGGGCACAAATCATAAGAGTATAGATCAGTGAATTTTCCCAATGTGTGCATGAGGATCAGCTATGGTAACAGATTTTTTTCCCTTTACCCAGCACCAGGGGCAAAATGGGCAAATTTCCTTCTGCTCCCTGGGGTTTGTCTTATTAATTCTTCTTTTCTTTCAATGGAAGGAAGTAATTCTTATTTTTTTCAAAAGAGGCCCATTTGTATAGAGGGAGTATAGAAAGACACTCAATTGTATTTTTTTTCCTCAAAACTTTCCTCTCTGTTTTCACGCCCACTTTCCTTGACTAAACATTTTGTGCTTCTCATCACAAGAGAGTAGGGAACTATTGCAGAGAACTATTAAATGGGTTTAGCACAAACTCCCTTTGTACTTTAGCAGTATGTATAGATTACTTAGAAGAATCTTCTTCAGACTGTTTTCAACATAGTGTAATTCCCAAATCTATAGTGACTCTTCATGGACAGTACTTAATTGCTTGAAAATGGTTTTCAGACCCATATTTAGGCCTCTCCTTTAACTCTTTTATTCACTTCAGCTTGTTTTCCCCCCTTCCACTTTTTTCTACACTCCAAATTAGTCTATCCACTTCTAATCTTAAGGTGTGGTTTTAGATTCAACACTACCTCTGTGCTTTTCATGTGTCATTTATCTCATTAGAAATGTCTTTTTTTATTTGTCCCATTTCTTTATTTTTTCTAAATTTTATTGTGTTAATAACACTTGAGGTCTACTTTTATAATAAATTTATAAGTACACTATATAGTACTGTTAAGAATAGGCACATTCCTATTCATTCTGTGTGGACATAATTCTTTGAGGTATCTGTTATAAACTCACTTTGGGCAAGCCCTGGGTTATAGCTCCTGTCCTCTGTACACCATGCAGTCAAAACCAGAGCTCAAGGGATTCAGAGCTCAGTGAAAACCCTCAGGGCCAGTGTAGCTTTGGCACTCATTCATTGCCCAGGGTTCCTGGTTACTGCAGGTATGTGGATGCTTCCTTTTAAATCAGTTCTGTTATACTTTTATGAATTTTCCAAAAAAAAAATTATTCTTTGCTTGTTTTAGTCAGGAGAATCATTCAGATGATCAAATCTACCATTCTCTCTCACTGAAGTTTGATTTATTCTTTCATTCCTCCCTTTAACAAAGTTCTGTTGGGTATATCCACTGTGCCAGGTTGCAGAGATACAGAGAAAAATATCAAATGGTCTCTGATCCCATGGTGCTCACTGTGTACCGTGGGAAACAAACATGTACACCATGAATTATAATGTAAGGCATACTGTAATTTTTTTTAAAAAAAAAGGAAATAAAGAGAACTGACAGTTATGTAGCAATGAACCACGTACTTTATATGCATTGACAAAGAGCCCTGGGAAATAAATAGTACTACCCCCATGTGTACATAAAAGTAAGTAAATTTCCCAAGGATGTAGGATTAATGCATAGTAATTCTGGGTCTCGGAAATGCTTGACTCTAAAACTTAATATGGAAAAGTGGTCATTTGGTTGCTGTTAAGAGTGAGCGATTATGGTCTTTGGAGAGTGGGAAAGAGGAGGATGGAGGTAAGGAAGGCCTCAGAAGAAGTGGCTTCCGAGATAGATCTTGAAAGATGACTAGGACATCAGCAGGTAAAGAATTGGCATAAAACCATCTCAGACAGAGGAAAGAGGTCAAGCGAAGTTATAGGGGCACTAAAGCACATGACATAGTCAGTTAACTTAGAATAAAGAGTATATTGGGAAGGAGGTGGGTGGCAGGGATGCGGCCATCTAGCCTGGAGGCAGACTTTATAGGGCCTGAGTCCATCTTATGATTGCAATGTATTCTCATCACTCTGATTATAGCACATTATGAAATGTTTGCCATGGCTTATTGGGCTGGAGTAGACATCTGTTTTGCCTACCCAGTGTCTACTGTTTTTTCATGATAACAGCTTTCTAATTTTCCTTGGGAAATCCTTCAATCTAAAATGATACCGTTTGGGTAGAACTAATTCTACCTTCAGCTCCAGATGTGAATTTATGACACTGGCTGGGTCAGTCAGACCATCCTATCCCACATTCATGATAACTGGATAGGGGTTGGCATGTGACACAATCAAGCCAACAAGACTCAAATCTGGGCCTTTTCTTGAATCTGTTGAGAGGATAACCACTTCTAGTTTTCTTCTGGGGCTCCTAAGAGGACAGATAGTACATAAGCCTGTCACTGCTAGATGCCATCTTGCCTCCACAAGGGTACAGTCTGCTTGAAAATGGAGACAAGAGGGAGGAGAGCAAAGCCAGGAGTAGAAAAAGTAATACTGAGTCCTTGTGATACTGTTTGTGTCCCTGGGTCCAGCCATGCCCAAACCTTCTGCTAGGTGAGCCTCCTTTTCCTCTTTTGCTTAACACACTATGATTTGATTACTTGCCATCAGAGTCTGGACTCACATGAAAGTAAAATGCGACTTGAATAAAGTCAAAGAATAATGTCATACTATGTCATCAGTGTCTACAAAGAACAATAGGAGCCGGTACATATAAGAAGAAATCAGCAACATTTGCTGAGTACCTATTGTGTAACATATGTCAGATTTGGTCCTCACCAAACCCCAGTCTGATCTATATTATGATCCCCCTTTTTTTATGATCCCTTTTTATAAATGAGGAAACTGAGGAATATGAAGGAATATAGAGTTACTATGTAACGTAGCTAATAAGTATGAGAGCCTAGGTTTGAACGCAGGCCTTCTACTTCTAAATCCAGTGATTGTTCACTCTTGCACAGCTGCCTCACTCAGGCAAGTGACTTTGTATATAATAGATGCTCAGTACATATTTATAAAAGAAATTAAAATTTTGGTCACACACAGCTTTAAAATAATTCGATAATGGTGAAGAGAACCAGGAAGAAACACAACTCACAGTGGCCATCGGAGTGTCTGGCCAGCTTGGGGTCCATGGGGCAGTCCTCTGTCTGGATGACGTCAATCTCAGCGTCCTGCTTCCCGGCCGGTGTGCTCCTCCTACCCCTGTGGACTTTCACCATCTGTGTTTTTCCAGGTGTGTCTTCATAGGCACCCACCTAAACACATGCAACAGGGACAGTCTGGCAGGGCTTTGGTTTATCTGTTGGTTTTTTGCTTACTCATGCTGTTCTGTATTCATTCATTCCTCCCAGGTAGCTGCTGTTTATTCCTTTATTTAACAGAGTCTTATCTCTCTAAGTTTCACAGGAGCACATATAATGTCTTTTGTTGCCCTCTGAACCGCCAGTGAATGCCTGGCACAGAGGCAGGCCCATAGGACACAGTCAGGATATAATGGAGCTCTGACCGCAGCATAGGCTCTTGATATATTTTATCTCACTTACTCTGCATGACACCCCATTCAAAAACTATCATGATTCCTCTTGATAAAGAATTTAGAAAGGTTAAATAACTGACTTCTGGTCTCATAGCTAGTCATCTGCCCAGGCAGGACTGGACCCCAGAGCCCTGTGCTCTTGCCTACCAAAGGATGCTGTGTTCCTTTTGCCTGACATTTCATCTTCCCACCCTCCATTCTTCTGTTTCCCCCCGCTTCTTTCCACACTTCCTCCCTCCAGCATCTGTCACGCACTTACTGAAGGAAATAACATGCTAAGCCCTGGAGAAAGAGAGAGATGCGATGGGCATAGTGGCTTCCACGCTGGTCATGGAGCAATACATGCAAACAATTAAGGTATATTGCGGTGAATATCATTTACAGCAGGATTGCTCACTGAGGTGGAAATAGGAGGGGCAGGTCAGTTCTTGTGGCTAGGAGACAGGGTGGGGAAGACTTCAGAAGCAGGTTTTATGAAACTATTTTAAAATTTAAGTAAGAGACTGGTTGAAGGGATAAGGAATACCTGGTAGATAAATCAACACAGGCAAAGGGACAGAAGTGTTAGTGTCCTCATAAGGGTGGGACAGAGGCTATTGATGAAGGAACAGTGAAGGGGACAGAGGAGGAAAGACTGGAGGCGAGGCTGAAAATGTCAGCTAGAATGGAGCTGAGTTATGAAGGGTCTTGCACACGAGGCAAAAAGTGTGGGCTTTATCTCCTAGTCTTAGGGAGCTAGGCAGGGGAGAAACCTGACCAGATTTGCATTTCAGAAAGATCTGGATAGATTGGCAGGAAGAGACGCTGGAGGCAGAGGCGAATTGGGGCACTTCTGGCCATCCAAGTATTTCATAATTACGAGATGACGATGGGAGAGGAGATTACTGTCCTTTCGACTACAAGTGGACACAGGGTTCACTGTGACAATCATCTGAAAGTATTTGCAAAAAGGTAAAATAATGAATAGATACAAGGCATGGAATTTCCTGAGTTCTTGGCGGGATCTGGGCAAATGAAGAGGAAAAGAAGAGGAGGGGCATTCTTTTAAGTCACACAGCCAAGAATGAAATTTTTAAATGGGGAAAAATGACAGCAAAGTAATGATATCCTTCCACAAATGACACAAATATGGTGTTTCACGCAAATATAGTGACCACCGACCTTCAGCAGAGCCCCTACTGCAGCAGTGCATGGATTCTCTGAGGGCTGTCCTGGGGAATGGTTCCTACAGAGTCAGTTTGAATCACAATGGATCGTATTCCTTCTGATGTACCATCTACATTTGACCCCAAAGAGCACTGCCTAGCTAGACTACCCCCCACATTTACCTAACACATTCCAAATAACTTAACAATTTCCCAAACTCAAATCCACTCCATGAAAGTAGGACTGTGTCCCTTTGGTAACCTGACCCCACCTCTGGCTCTTGGTCAGCACTGAAAAAGGGCACATCCCTGCTTTTGCCCTTTCATGGTCAGTATCCCTTTTTCTTTCTTTTTATTTTTTTGGATGTGGACCATTTTTAAAGTCTTTATTGAATGTGTTACAATATTGCTTCTGTTATGTTTTATGTTTTGGTTTTATGGCTGCGAGGCATGTGGAATCTTAGCTCCCCAACCAGGGATCGAACCCGCACCCCCTGCATTGGAAGGTGAAGTCTTAACCACTGGACCGCCAGGGAAGTCCCTCATGGCCAGTGTCTTTAATCATGTTCCTCTGCTGCCTTTCTCATACGGTCCTGATGACCCCCTTCCTGATCTCTGGCCTCATTACCCATTATGGCCTTGCTCCTGCCCTCTGTCCTTGACACACCATGCTGCCGCACTGGCTCTGGTCCCTGTCTTTTGTTATTAATGACTTACTTCTTTGAATTATGCCATTTTGTGACCCTCTGTAAACACCCAACCTGGTCCAGCCCAGCCTCTGGGCCTACACCCCAGTTCAGGCCCACACCACCACCAAGGCGCTTGATCGACCCAAGCCCTGGGTGGAACTGGAACAATTTGGTAGGTTGAGCTAGGCACATCTCAAACAGGCATCTCGAATGTTTTGAGCCCTGGTAGTAGCCCCAGTAGTATCTATTGTTTAAGCCTCTGGTTTTGAAGGGGATAGTGTCCATTGGATATGGATACACACATATACAGTGTTTACTATTAACAAACAATGTTAATTAATCCATTAATTTATTAACAATATATTTCATTTTAATGGTAGCTTGTGGCTTACAGCACACCTTCATCTACATTATTTCATTTCATTTCATTTTCCCATCACAAATGAGGTAGAATCAGGATGGGAGCGGGGATGGTAGAATCAGGTGTGGATTATTTATTCTCACTTTACACATGAGACGCCTGAGCTCAGAAACTAACTCCCTGTTCTCAGCAGGGCCTCAGAGCACAGAACTTAAGGAGCCCTCCCTCCAGGTTCTGCAAGAGCAGGGTGGGCACCTGAGTGACTGTCTCTTTGTAGTTTGCCCTCTGGGTACCTTGCTGAACTCATACCCATCTCAGCCCTGCTTATGAGGCCTGCTTCCTGGCTAATAAGTCCAAGGCTAGTTCAGTGTTAGTGTCCTGTCGATTTCTTTGATAAAACACCCAACACCCACTGCATCTTCGGACTGTCTCTCTGTCTCTCTGGAGAGTTACATGGCTCAGCCTCTAAAAAGTCACCCCATGAACTGATCCTATTACATGGCTGACGTGGACTGTTTGGTCTGGAACCCTAGAAAACAGATACCTTGGAAACATAGTCTGAACATAGATCCTTTTCTGTTTTCCGTGGTTCCAATTTGCACGGCTCTTTTTCCTTCATTTTTTTATCTTCGTCTTCATGCTTCAGGCTGAAATGTGAAGAGATACCAGGGAAAAAGTGAAGGCGAGAGTATTTTGATGATAGCGTGCCCCTAACCCTTTTTTTTTTAAAGATGAGGGGACCAGAATCAAGTCAAACATAGAACATTTCCCTGAGTTTCTGCCTGCACCAATCAATGCCAGAGTGAATTCCTGCTTAAAATCTCTTAATAACTTCCATTGCCTGATGGATAAGATATCAGCCCCCACCTTTCTTTCCAACCCCGTCTCCGTCTGCACCTTCTATCCACGTTTATTCTAGTCTACACTCTCCTAATTCCCCAATCTTTCCATCCCATCTTGAGCAACTCTCCCTTCGTATTTGCTATTTCCCTTGTCAGTCATGCCTTCCACACCTTACACTGCTGAGAAACACAGTACCCTTTCCAATCTGTCTAAATCAGCTTACCTCTGAGAAGCTTTGCTTGATCCTCCCAAGCAGCCTTTAATCTGTTCCCCTAACACGCTGTCCCTCTATCTTGTATTAAACTGTAGTGTCTATGGATCTGTTTCCAGTTCCTCCACTTTCCCTTGTCAACTAAGTAAAAATCAGAGCTCTGTTATTTATCTGTATCCCCAGCATTAATGCTGTGTAACCTGTGGTAGCAAAGTGATCCCCAGCCAGTATTCCTTCATAAGAGGCATGACTGCCATGCACCAGTAATATGGACACCAGCCACAGTGGAAGAGCAGAGGAGGGAGTCGAGGTGGAGAGTTTAGTGAAAAAGCTGGAAGCCGGGACAGAACACTGAGGAGCATCAGCCTCCACGCGAGAACTTCTGTTTCTGGCATCAGAGTGAAGTAGACAGTCCTACAACCACATTCACATGGAAAGCAGAGACAGAAGAGCCCTCAAAGAAAACCAGAGGGCTTCCCTGGTGGTGCAGGGGTTGAGAGTCCGCCTGCCGATGCAGGGGACACGGGTTCGTGTCCCGGGCCGGGAAGATCCCACATGCCGCAGAGCGGCTGGGCCCATGAGCCATGGCTGCTGAGCCTACGCGTCCGGAGCCTGTGCTCCGCAACGGGAGAGGCCACAACAGTGAGAGGCCCGCGTACCGCAAAAAAAAAAAGAAAACCAGAAGAGGTGGTCGTGAAGGAAGGAGAAACACCAGGAGAGAGTGCTGTTCCCAAAGACAACGGGAAGAATTTTAAAGAGTTTCACTCATCCATTCATCCAATGACTGATGACTCTTATCCACCATTAAGGCCACTAGTTCTAGAACATATATTAGAACAGGGGCTTTGTAGGCAGGGCTGGGTTCCAGCCCCCACTCTGTCTCTTTCCAAAAGCCTAAGATGAACTTTTCTAAAAATCAAATTTTTCCAGAATGGAGATTATATATATATATATATATATATATATATATATAAAACTGTCAAATTACATTTAATATTGTGACTCGTAGGAATGCTAGGGGAGAGGAGTACATTACTTCTGCTTTAAAACTTTTCCGTGGTTTCCACCGACCTATAGGATAAGGTCTAAATCCGTGCCATCAAGACAGTGGCCACTGTCCACGTGTGGCTATTGAACACTTGAAATGTGTCTGGTCCAAACTGAGTTGTGAGCGGGGCTTCCCTGGTGGCGCAGTGGTTAAGAATCTGCCTGCCAATGCAGGGGACACGGGTTTGAACCCTGCTCTGGGAAGATCCCACATGCTGCGGAGCAACTCAGCCTGTGGGCCACAACTACTGAGCCTGAGCTCTAGAGCCCACGAGCCACAACTACCGAAGCATGCGCGCCTAGATCCCGCGCTCCGCAACAAGAGAAGCCACCGCAACGAGAAGCTCACGCACTGCAACAAAGAGTAGCCTCCGATCAACGGAACTAGAGAAAGCCCGTGCGCAGCAACGAAGATCCAAAGCAGCCAAAAATAAATTTATTTAAAAAAAAAAATTGAGCTGTAAGTATAAAACATATCTGGATCCTGAAGACTTGGTATGAAAAAAAGGATCTAAAATATTTCATTAGTAACTTTTGTGTTGATTACATGTTGAAATGATAAGGTTTGGGATCTATCAGGATAAATAAAATACATTATTAAAATTCATTTCACTTTTTTTTTGCTTTTTAAAGATGGCTACTAGAAAAAAATTAAGTGACATATGTGGTTTGCATTACATTTCTATTGGACAGGGTTGCTCTGAATTTAATTAGGGAGCCCAGGCCCTCCTGGATCCAGCTCTGCATATGACCCCGGCCTCATTCCTGCTGTTCCCACACCGCACTTTGTGCTCAAGCATCACCCAGCTCTTTGTGGATCCCTGTACTGGCCTCACGGTTCAACACTATGTCTTTGTTCCCACTTGTCCTTTGCCTGGGGCATGCCTTCTGCCATTTTCACCTGGCCAGTTCCTACATGTTTTCATGATTCAGCTCAGTTGTCACTCTTGAAGGAAGCATGCCTGGTGCCTCACCTCTGTGTTTTCACAACTGCCTTAGCAGTGATTATATGATATTATAATTTCCTACTTACGTGGCCATCTTCCCTCCAAGGGACCCCCTCATCCCAACCACTCTGGTCTCCACTCTCATCTTGCACTAAGCATTAGAGATATATTCTATTCATTTTTGAACCTCAGAGTCTAGCAGTGTCTGAACAGAGAAAAAGCTCAATAAATATTGAACTAAATAGGTAATCATCTGACACGTGCCTCCTATGAGCCCAGCACCATGCCAGGTGCTACAAGGTAATTGCAGGGGTCATGAATTTAGGGTCAGGCAAGAACCCAAGGAGAGAGATGAAGCAGGGCTTTCCCCCATGATTCAGCTCGTGTGTTTTTAGCCTCAGCCAGGAAATGTTGATACTTGCTCCTCCAGAGCTCATGGACCATGTTTATTTTAATGCATTAAAAAGATGCAGACATAGAGAATGGACTTGAGGTCACAGGGAGGGGGAAGGGGAGGCTGGGACGAAGTGAGAGAGTAGCATGGACATATATACACTACCAAATGTAAATCAGATAGCTAGTGGGAAGCAGCTGCATCACACAGGGAGATCAGCTCGGTGCTTTGTGACCACCTAGAGGGGTGGGATAGGGAGGGTGGGAGGGAGACGCAAGAGGGAGGGGATATGGAAACATATGTATATGTATAACTTATTCACTTTGTTATACAGCAGAAACTAACACAACATTGTAAAGTAATTATACTCCAATAAAGATGCTAAAACAAAATTAAAAAAAAAAAAACCTCCAGGGAGACAGAGAGAGAGAGCGAGCGCCGGACTCTGAAGAGTCAGGTGAAAGCACTGTTATGTGCCAAGGCCCTGATCTGGACCAAGAATGAGAAAAATGGGACCTGCCCACAAGGAGCACACAGACAAGAAGGGGAGGGGAGAGTGAGGATGAACTGGAATCTTAGCAAACAAATGATATACGTGACATTAGTGCAAACGTGTGTGTGCCTTACAGCAGTACTGCAGGGAAGGGACTGATTACTTCTGAGGAGGGGAATTAGGAAGGCTTCTTACAGGCGGGGACATTTGATGGTTAGCAGAAGTCTGCCAGATCATTAAGTTGGGGTGAATGAATTAAATGAGCAAAGGCAAAGAGGCCTGAAACAGCATGGTGCATTTTGGAAACTGTAAATTCTTTGGAATTCATGGGATTGTTACATGCCTGTTTGACTGTGTCTCTCCTGCTGGGGAACCCCTGAGGGTAGTGGCTACGTCTCTGTCTCTGTTCCAGCCCTAGTGGTTAGCAGATGGCCAGCATGCTGGGGACTCAGCAAGCCTCTGCTGAGTGAGTGCAGTGTGCTGGAACGAGATGAACCCGAAAGGCCAGGCAGGACCTCTGAGCACCGTTTCTGCACCAGGCACCTTGAAAGGTGCTAGGGGTGTTGAACGAGGTCAGGCACTGGAAACAGCTGGCCCATTAAGGAAAACCGTGCAGTGCAGAGTGTCAGCAGCTGATTCATGCTTTTCCTTTGGACGATAAAACTCACCTGAGTCCTTGATGGAGAAAACTCTTCCAAGGCTGAAAGTAAAGAGGAAAACGGTCATTTTCAGAAACCTACCCAAGTCAAACCCCAACCAGGCCTCTGTTGTTTGGTTACAGATCATTAGAGACCTGACCGGCCAGTGAGGTCTCAGTACAGAGCAAAGGTAGACACTGACAACAGAACATTCCATGAACTGCTGCCAGTGTAACTGAAGATCAATCGAAAAGAAAACAGGCGTTTCTGAAGTTACGGCGCGTGCCAGCGGGAACGTGTAATTTGACTTAGAAAAATAAACTGTTCTCTGCACACCTTTCCAGGAATGCATCTGTAGAATAAAGAACTTTTAAATCTTATGAGCAAACAGGAATGTGCGATATTTGAGCAATGTTCCAGTGGGCAAAATTGGTACAGGCAAGTGTGCAAGCCATGCTGGGAATTCCCCGTTCCTGATCACGTACCACCTGATCAAAATTCAGCTCTCACGTAATCTAGACTTGGTGCCATTAAAACTATGTCCCAATGACCATAACATAGCTCCTCATTTAGTCAGTTGTCACATATCTGATGCCATTCCCTATCTGGATTCTAGCCAAGAACCTGAAGAGAACAGAAAATATCTAAGCATCTAAAATGCTGCCACAAAGTCCAGACCCAAGAGCTCATATACCTTCCTTTGAGGACAGCCTCACAGCTTTCATTCAGGGATGACTGGCTCTCATTTTCCATATAATCCTAGCAGATTGGATGACAGCACTGGTAGAAAGACAAGTCAGACAGACCTTGCTTTGTATCTTTGCTATATTATTTATAGGTTATTTAACCTCTCTGAGCCTTGAGTTCTCGTCTGTAAAATGCAAGCAGGGATACCAGCTCACAGGGTGACTGGGACACACACACACACAGGCACAAGTGCCTGTCCCCAAACAGGGACTTGGTGTGTGCTCGACCACATGAAAGACACTCACTGCTGGACACAAGAGGCTGACAGGAGAAGGAAATAATAATTGATAGAGATAAGAAAACAACTACAGCAAACAGACCGTGGTGGTTTGGTGTGAGGGCAACTGGCTCTGAACACCTATGAGGGCCCAAGAGCATCTCAAAAGAAAAGCATGAACAGTGCCCATTCAGCCCCTTATGTTCCAGGGGACTCCAAGTCATAAAGAAAGGGTGAAATCAGATTCCAGCCACCAAGCTCAAAAACACTGAGATGAACATAATGCATATCTGAAGGCTGAAAGATTAAAAAAAAAATACTTTCATGCTTTTTATTTTGAATGAGATAAAATTTGGTCATTTGGAAAGTTCCCTTGTGCAGAGAAGTTTATTATTTGCTGATACTGCCAGCTAAGTGAAGCATCTTAATGAACTGTTTCTGCTTTCGTTAATAGGAATAATAATCATTTAAAGTTTTCTATCTATAAAGTGTATCACAAATGAACAATCCTTTCCAGTAAGCATTAGAACCATGAAGCAGAAAGACGAAGGACCTCAACTAAATGTACCCAGTGATAAAGGAGTAGTACCTTAACTGTCCCAGTTAAAACATTAGGTAAGTGCCTACTGTGTGCCATGTGCTGTACTAGGTGCTCATCTACTTTGTCTGGCTTAGTTCTCTCAGCAATTCAGTGAAACAAGTATTGGTCCCTCATTTATTGAGCCTCTACTACTGCAGATTAGGTAACTACAAGGCATATGCTTCCTGCCCTCATGGGGAACACACCGTTTTACAGAAGACAGCTGTAGCTCAGAGAGGTAAAATGCCTGGGATAGATTCCAGCACTTCCTATTAAACTGTTTACCTGAATTTACCTCTTTTCATTCTCACAATGACTTCTGATGGGGATGCTTCTATGACCACTATTTTACACGTGAGGAAAGGGAGGTTCAGGGTCACACAGACAGGAGCCGGGATCAAAGCCCATGATTCTGCTTGAGCCCTAAATCAAGTTGCTAGCACTGTGCCCACCAGAAGCCCAGAAAATATGCCTTCATGAGTCTGGTCATTCGTGTGAAAGCTCAGGAGCTCTTTTCTCTGAAGGGACAGTTATTACAGGCCAGTTGGTGCTGGCCACCCTAGATAAGGGGCCAGGAATGGATTAGGACCACCTTCTCCCATCCTAACACATTTTCTGTCTCTGACCTTATAGGGCCTCAGGCTTCAGAATCTTAGCAGCTAGAGTCTGGAAAAGCCCCCCAAATCAGGGGAAAACCCAAAACAAAGACCATTCCTCCCTCATGAAAGAAACTACTTCAGAATCAACTCTGCACACTTGCTTTAGTTATGAAGCTGATAAGAAGAGAAGAAACAATACCTTTTGGAGTTCTTCAATTCTGACTTCATAAGTTGCTAAAATAAACATGAAAAAATTATTTCAAGGCAGTTTCTTATAGTACCCATTTCTTATACAGTATGCAGGATTAAAGCAATTATAGAAGGTGGCAGTGTTCAGTTTTCTCAACCTCCAGAACAATCTGCCTATGGGAGACTTCTCCACGTGGTTTGGGAAATTCTCAGGTCATTGATCACGGTATCACTTCTGGGGGATTTCTAGGATGGAATGGACAGTGAATTTGTTTCAAAAACATTTGAAACAATTTTCAGTTTCCTTTTTGTTAAGCAGATTCATACTCTACGATGAAGAGAAAGTGCTGCAATTTAGTGGTAGCAATCAGAAGGCAAACTTGAAAGGAAAGGGAAAGGAAAAAGGCCAACAAAAGTCCAAATCCCACTTCAACAAGTCAAACTCCACAGCACGCCTAAAAGTGTTTGGCTCCCTGAGCGTTTTGTTTCCTTGGTACAGCTTGGAAAGAGGAGACTGACCACCAACTAAGGCTCGAATACCTTTTGATTTTTTCAAAGCTTTTGTGGATTTTATTTAATGACGATGCCAAATTTAACCATTAACAAATACAAGTAGTAGCAAAAACTTGGGTTCACAGCCTAGTCCTGCCACTTCCTACCTGTGGAACTGCAGACAAATTACTTCATTTCTTCGAGCCTCAGATTGCTCATCTGTGAAATGGGGACAACTGGAACCTGCCTTCCAGAGTTCATGGGGAGATTAAAGGAAATGATGTAGGTCACGTATACCTAGCAGAACACCAGACGTTGTATAGAAAGTGACATGTATTTTGATAAAATTGTTAATTTAATTTTTCTTTGCTTATAAGTTATCTATAAAAGTTTTCCCCCTACTGTTAATGAATATGCATGCATAATAAACAGGACTTCCCTAGTTCCTTTTCTCTTTCTTGCTGCTAGAGTCCTAAAGCTTTAGTTTACAGAACTGACCAAACAATAACATGCATTTCTTAGTCATTATTATTCTACACATAAAATCCATTAATAAAGTAAATGAAATCACAGTTTTTCTTTAGGGACTATGTGCATGTGATTGTTGACACAGGGACCTAAAATTCTGTGTGGAGGATTAATAACATGTACTTCAGCTTCGGTAACTGTACACTCTTATTTTCACCAGTTTTTGAATCAACACATTTTATTCTGCTATTACGTGCTTTAAAAACATTTAAGAATACCTGTTTATAATGCAGTCTGCCTCATCCTTTTCAAACATAAATTTATTTTCCAATTTTAAAAATGATAATCTCCTTCTGTCTCCCTCCCCCTACTTATTTACTGTTCTGTGTTTTTGAAAGAATTAACAAATCATGATCTCTTTGCTTCTACCTGCTACTTGGTGGGGAGGGAGATACTATTCTGTCCTAGAAATGGGAAAACCAAGGCTCAGAGAGGACTTGTTCAATACTTGCTAAGGCTAGTAAACAAAGATAATCTACACACAATTAATAATGCATTCATAATCTGATACTGTTTTTTAGCAAAGTGGAGGTTCTCCCAATAGTAAGTGTTGCCATCAAAACCTGCTCCCAATGTAGGAATATAAAATACAAATATCACATCCCAGGGGGTCAGGAAAGGACTAGGAATTATAACAGGAGGATGTAACCCAAAGCATTAGAGCCCTCACTTACTTTCCATAGGGAGTTATATAATTCTTTCCACTGAATAGCTTTGTCCCAGCTGGGAGAAAAAGGACAAATATCAGAAGATGGTCCTCAGCGAACCTCCAACTGCAGTATCCTATCATGGTCATCCTCCAGGCCTCAGCTCTTTTTCCATTTACTAACTCCCTGTGTGACTTTGGAAAAGTCCCTTCACCTGTTTTATACCAGGAGGTGAGACAATTATTACTAATATTATAAAGACAATAATAAAAAATAGCTAACTATTTTTATGAAAATCACTACTAAGATTCTGATTTACCAATGAGGAATAGACACCAGAGAAAGGAAGCAACTTGCCCAGCTTCGCTCAATAGGAAATGGCTTTCAAACTTTCTTCTAGCCATGGAATCATTCATTTAAACGCAGTATTACAGGAGCATAAACAGAACTTCTCTGGAAGTTATCCCCGAGGGTCTCCAGGACCCCTTAGGACAGCCCTTGGTCCAAGGAAGCACAGTCTGAAAGGCACTGGTCTAGATGAGCTCTGAGGACAATTCTGCAGAGCTTCCAGACAAGCCTAAATCCTGCATAAACATCACCAAGTTCTGTACGAAAAGGTGAAGCTTCAGAAAGGCACCTATGCCGAACTATGCACCTCTGAGGTGATGGCCTTCTGTTTTCTGGGCATTGTTTAAGGGACAGACTCACCCAAAAGCGATGTCAAAGCCTCTTTCTCCTTCCCTTCCTTTCCCCCTCATTCTCTTTGTCCCAGAAAGGTAGCATTTAGATTCCTCACCATTGGCAGGCAGAGGAAGGAAGAAACCCATTTTAAGCTAATTTTTTTAATAAGATGTGAGACTTACATTGAGGTTTATTTATTTATTTTTTACCTATGGATATCCAATTGCTCCAACACCATTTGTCAAAAGGCTATCTAAAAAAAAAAAAAAGGCTATCTATCCTCCATTGAATTGCTTTACAATTTTGTAAAAAAACAAGATCAGTTGGGCTTATTTGTGTAGGTCTTAATTCTGAGTTCTCAATTTTGTTCTATGGTTCTATGTGTTTCTCTCTGACAATACCACACAGTTTTGGTCACAGAAGCTATAATTCTTAAAATTAGGTAGTCTGATACCTCCCCCACTTTTTCTTCTCCAAAACTGTTTTAAGCTATTCTAGTTTCTTTGCCTTTCCATGCACATTTTAGGATAATATTATCTATATCTATAAAAGAATCTTGCTGGGATTTTACTAGAAATTGCGTTAGACCTGTATATCAACTTGGGGAGAATTAATATTTTTACTATATTCAGTCTGCCAATCCATAAATGTAGCATAACTGTTTCTCCATTTATTTAGATTTTCTTTGATTTCATCAGCATTTTGTAGTTTTTAACATTTAACTCTTATACATGTTTTGTTAGATTTTAGTCCAAGCATTTATCTTTTTTGAGTGATTGTAAATGGTATTACATTTTTTTCATTTTTAGTGTTCAAGTGTTCATTGGTAGTATATAGAAACACAATTGATTTTTTAATGTTTATTTTGTATACTGTGACCTTGCTGAACTCATTTATCAGTTCTAGAAGGTTTTCTTTTTTTTTTGTAAATTCCTTGAGATACCCTACTTAGACAATCATGTCATCTGCAAATAATGACTGTTTCTTTCTTTTTGATCTGTATTCCTTTATTTCCTTTTCTTGCCTTATTGCACTCACTAGAACTTCCAGCACTACATTGAATAGGAGTGGTGAAAGTGGACATCCTTGCCTGGTTCCCAATCTTAGGGGTAAAGTATTCAGAGTTGTATCATTAAGTATCATGCAGACTTTTTGTAAATGTTCTTATCTAGTTTAGGAAGTTCCCCTCTATTCTTATTTTTCTGAGAGTTTTTTTTATCATGAATTGGTGTTGAATTTGTCAAACACTTTTCCTGCATTGATTGATATGTTTGTGTGTTTTTTTTCTTCTTTAGCTTGTCAATATGGCAGATTTAATTGATTGATTTTTGAGTACTGAACCAACTTTACAATGAATAAATCACACTTAGTCGTGGTATATAATTATTTTTCTATCTTGATGAAATCTATTTGCTAATATTTTGTTAAGGATTTTTATGACTATACTCATGAAGGATATTGAGCTGCAGTTTTCTTCTTTTGTACTGATATCTGGGTTTGGTATCAGGTTAATGCTAGCTTCTACTTCTATTTTTCAGAAGAGATTGTGTAGAATTGGTATTAATTTTTCTTTAAACATTTGGTAGAATTCCCCACCGAAATTACCTAGACTGAGATCACTTTTTTATGTTTTTAAATTATGCATTCAATTTTTAAAATAATTACAGGGCTATTCAAATGATTTATATTGGGTGAGTTGTGATTTTGGGGGAATTGTTCAGTATTTACCTAAGTTGTCAAAATTTACATGTATACAGTTGTGCATAATATTCAATTATCCTTTTGACATCTGCAGGGTTTGTAATGATATCTCTGTTTTGCTCTTAATATTGTTAATTTGTGTCTTCTTTGTTTCTTTGTCAGTCTTACTAGAGGTTTGTTAATTGTATTGCTCTTTCCAAAGAACACACTTTTGATTTCATTGATTTTCTCTATTGTTTTTCTGTTTTCAAGTTTATTTAAGTTTCTTTATTGCTTCTTCCTTTATACTTGCTTTGAATTTATTTTGCTCCTCTTTTACTATGTTCTTGAGGTAGGATTTTAGATTTGAGGCTTTTCCTACTTTTCATATAAGAATTTAGGGCTAAAATTTCCCTCTCAGCATTGCTTTAGCTGTGTTCCACAATTTTGGGTATGTTGTATTTTCATTTTCATTTAGTTCAAATGTATGTTTTGATTTCCCTTGAGACTTACTTTTTGATCCACATTTAGAAGTGTTGTTTTGTTTCTGAGTGTTTGGAGAATTTACTATTACCTTTCAGTTCTTGATTTCTAGTTTGATTATATTGTGGTCTAAAAACATACTCTGCATAATTTCAATTCTTTTAAATTTTTTAAGCTTTGTTTTATGGCCCAGAATATGGTCTATCTTGGAATATGTTTATGGGCTCTTGAAAAGTATGTGTATTCTGCTCTTGTGTGTTCTATTGATGTCAATTAGATCCTACTGGTTGACAGTGTTGTTGAATTCTATTGTATTCTTACTGATTTTTTGTCTAGGTGTTTTGTCAATTGTGGAGAGAGGAATATTAAAGTCTCAAACTATAATAGTCTATTTGTCTATTTCTTTTTTCAGTTTTTGTTCACATATTTTGCAGCTCTGGAATTTCATGCGTATACATTTAGGATTGCTAAGTCTTGTTATTGCTCCCAACACAGCCTTTGCTGATACCACAGGGAGAGGGTGGCTGCCTTTACTACTGGGTGTTTGTGAAAGTCCTGACTCTCCACGAGGTCTGCTCTGACACCAACCCAACAGGGAGGGGAAGGGATGCCTTGTTATTTCTGGGTGGAGGGCTGGAGTCTATGCTCCCCATATGGTCTTCACTGGCTATCACTGTAAGTGGAGTTTTGTTACCCTGGCAGGGATGAAAGTCCCAGCTCTCTACTTGGCCTTCTCTGAAAACACCTCAGTGGAGGGGCTGGGGTGCATCATTGTAGCTTGATGAGGGTGGATGTCCAGACTCCCCACTCAGCATTGGCTGGTGGTGGTGGGCCAGTTTTGTTTTGTTTTGTTTTCTGTTACATTCAGCTGGGGGAGAACAGTTGTTGTCTAGAGGCCTTTCTAGGCTCCCCTTTTCCTGGTCCTTTGGTCAGAAAGAGAAGCCTTCTGTTGGAGCTGTTTTGTCTGTGCCCATAGGTGTTTCTGGGTTGGCAGCTACTTCAGCTCCAAGTCTGGGATATATGAAGCAAGAAGAAAAGCCAAGGATCTCACCACTTATCCTTGTTGGGTCCAGAGGTCCCTAGCTGGTCTACCTTCTTCTTTCTACATTTTCAGAATGTTCTAGTTTTCTTATGTTTGAATATAAAAAATACTATATATATATATATATATATATATATATATATATATAACTTTTATATAGAATATCTAGGGGTTTTAGTTGTACTTAGCAGGGGGACCAGGGAAAAGTACATCTGCTCCATCATCTCAGAGCAGAGTTCGCTTGACTTTAAATGTATTACCTTCTCAAACATACAGAACAATTACACAAAGGAGACATTATACCAATTTGGTAGATGAAGAAACTGAGGTTCATATATCATTCAACCAGTAAGTGTAAAGAGGATGAAATACATGGGAACAGTCAAACGAACAGGGACAAGTGGGGGTCAAATAGTCCACTTCCTTCCCTTTTTCTCCTGTAGGGTAATTGTATCTTGACTCTTTAGAGAGGGACAGAGAAAGGAGTGGGGGATATAACAGAATCTTTTTGATCCCAGGCTGCAGTTCCCCAGCTTCTTCAGCCCTGGCAGGCCTCTTCCTAACTCCCACAAGATGCCATTCTGGCCTGGGAAGCTCTCCACACACTCACCCTTCTCTCACCCTACCGCCTTCCTACTGCCCTCTGCTCAGTTACCTCTCAGTTGCAACAGTGGGTTATTTTCTGAGCCCTGTCTCTTTTCAGTCATAAACACTTGCTTCCTTAGCAGCACGGAGGGACACAAAGAATTCCTCAGTTGAAGACTCAAGAGAGGCCTGGGTTAGTGGTTCCTTCTTTGGGTATCTCAAATGATGTCCCCCACAGGCCCACCTTGGACATCTGTGGCCTGGAGAGAACAAATGCAGGCCTCTGGTCCAGCTTCCTTCCTTCCTTCTTTTCAATCCTCAGCTTCACCCTACACAGGAGGGGCCTTGCATATGTCAACCCCATCCTCTCCTGCCCCCCATGAACAGATGTCTCTGCAGCCCAATATGTCCTGAGGAGGAAGGACCTAGGGAAGAGGCCCAAGCAGGATCTTAGAAAGCCACTTGTGGGAGGGCATTCTGGGGGTCTCCTGTAATCCAGAGAAAAGGTGCAGGCTCTGACTGGAGAGCCCCCTTGGCCCTGTGAGCTCTTAGCTTTGGAATGTAGTCCCAACAGAGCCCACAGCCCTTCTATTCAAAGTGTGGTCTGTGGACCAGCAGCATCAGGATCACTAGGGCACTTGTTAGAAAAGAAGAATCTCAGGCCCAACCCAGAGCTACTGAACCAGAATCGATGTTTTAACAAGATCCCCAGGTGATTCATGCAAACATTATAATTTGAGAAGCCGTGCCCTTAAGGCAAGGGCCTGGACACCCCAAGTATGGAGTAGCACTGCCTTCTGGGTTGATGGGGACAGGAGTCCTGCTTCTTATGTCTAGTACTTTACAAGCCAAATGGGAGAACCTAGAGTTTGCCCAGTCTAGGAGAGAATTTTTCCAGGAGTTCTTCAACCCCTTATTTCCCAGGAGAGGGGAGGGAAATTTCAACGGGTTCTAACTGTTACACGTGAACTTCCTAAGTGTGTGATCCCAGGCAAATGACTTCCTCTCCCAGAGCCCTGGGCTTCTTGTCTACACAATAAAGAGGTTGTAGCAGAGGATCTCTCTCTAACTCTCCTTTCAGGGAAGTCAACATTCCTGACTGAGAAGCAGCATAAAATTGTGGAAAGAGCATGGATCTTAGAGGCAGTCTGAACCGTTGCACATTACAGCCCTACCGTGTATTACTTGTGTGACCTTATGCAACTCAATCTCTCTGATCTTCAGTTTTCTGTCTCTAAAAGTGGGTTCATACAACCTCTAGATCAAAAGGGATGTACACAGAGGTCGTGACAGAACTGTGGCCCATAGTACAGGCTCCATAAATACTAGTGTTTATTCCAGCACTAATATTTATGCCTTTTGTAGAAAATTGGCTGATCCTATAGGCAGAACAAAGATATAGAAACCTGTAGAAATGCTCTGAGTCCCTGCTTCTTCATCATCTTGGCTGAGGGGTTCTCTTTTTTCATTGAAAGTTCTGAGCTTTGTCGGAAGACTTAACTCGGAACGAGCGGTCAGATCCTTTTAACGCATCCTCTGCTTCTATTCAGGCTAAACAAAAGGACCTCATTCCCACAGTCTCTTATCTCCCTCTCCACACACTGAGTTACCAGGGGACTTCAAGTCAGACACCACGAGAAAAGAGATGACGTTTCCATGGGAGGAGAAGGAAGAAAAATGAATCGCCATATCTTGATTTTCCCTCCCACGTATCTATAAAAGGCAAAGCATCTAAGCAGATTGGTGAAGGAGAGAATAGAAGAGGGTAGAGAGAAGGCAGCACTAGGGCTGGGAGATAGCCTTGATGCCCAACTGGGTTTATTTATGTTTTTAAGAGACTAGACAAGGACAAAATAAAAGGAAATGGGATAGTAAAGCAACATGGCTGTGAATTTTTAAACTTAGAGTTAGCTGGGGGGAAAATACCATTTTGGACACATTTTCATTCCATACAGGGTTACAATATTAATTGGCTTAGCAGACTTACAATCAGCCATCTCTTTTGTGGTGCACAGGTTAATGGAGTTGCTGGAGTGTCTCAGACAGGAAATTGTTGCCTCAGAATTATGTGGTTCTTCAAATTCAGCACTGAGAAGTGTGGAGGAAAAAAGTTACTTAAAGCAAAACATTTTTAAAACATATTTTCAAACTTTGGGTATTTTTTTCCTCATTAGAGAAGGAATATAAGTAAGTCTGGTCCATATGGTGACCTAAACAGACATGGAAGGCATTCCACCCCCACTTTAAATACAGAGGAATTCTGGATGAAGTATAACGATGCAAAGAATTATAACAAGAACCCATAACTAACCTAGAAATCAATAAGGTAAAATTCCCCAGGTGCCAGACATAAAGAGGAAACTTACAATTAAAGATATGAGTGAGAATTGCATCCAAGGTACTCCATGGGAAATTGGGATCAAAGAAAGATCTCACTGATTGGGTGGCTGGGGATTTGATGGCTGGGGATTTAAGTTCAGTGTGAGCCACAGGCCTCACCTGAATGGGAAGCTGGAACTGAGCTAAAAGAATAAGGTCCAGGGTCACAAAATGCCATCCCATCTCTAAAATTAATTCTAAAAAGTAACTGTGCACTCTCCCAGGGAGCAAACAGGGAAGTTTGCTATCTGACCAGGGCCACTGGAGCTCAAAGAGTCACCCACGAGAAGGCAGAAACTCTACAACCCAGCACCGAGTAGGGGTTCTAGATGCATACGATCTGTGTATTTCTGAGACACAAAGCCAAAACTGCTACTTGAAATCCACCCCCAACCTGCCTTGTAAAGGAAGTCTGAAATCGTTCTGTAAACATGCTCCCACACCCATGGCACCTATGGTTTCCAAAGGAAACAACTCCCACTCAAAACAAGTGTATAATGAAAAAGTGCAAATCACACAAGGAGATGAACCACCATAGGTAGTCAGAAGATGTAACGAATGGGAGAATTAAATATTAGAATGATATGAAAGTGACATTAAAATAAGCACGTTTTAAGTGTTCAAAGAAATAACGTGAGGAATAAAAGCCATTAGGAAAAACAATAGAGTGTGAAAAAAATATAGATTTGGGGGCAGGATAGGAGTTATGGAAATCATAAATATAGTTTTTTTTAAATTAATTTTTAAATTGAGGTATAACTGATGTACAATATTACATAAGTTTCAGGTGTACAGCACAGTGATTCACAATTTTTAAAGGTTATATTCCATTTATAGTTATGATAAAATATTGGCTATATTCCCTGTGTTGTACTATATATCCTCATAGCTTATTTATTTTATACACAGTAGTTTGTATCTCTTAATCCCCTACCCCTATCTTGCCCCTTTCCACTTCTCTCTCTCCACTGGTGACCCCTATTTTGTTCTCTATATCTGTGAATTTACTTCTTTTTTGTTATATTCACTAGTTTTATTTTTTAGATTCCACATTTAAGTGATTACATACAGTATTTGTCTTTCTCTGCCTAACTTATTTCACTTAGCATCATACCCTCCAAGTCCATTCATGTTATTGCAAATGGCAATATTTCATTAAATATAGTTTTTGAAATAAAAATGTAGAAGTTGAAAAGTAGACTAGACACAGCAGAAGAGAGAACCGGTGAATTAGTTAGACCTGAGGAAGTCACCTAGCATGTAGCACAGAGAGATTAAGAGATGGAAAGTATTAAAAGAGAGCTCACAGTAGGGAGGATAGAATGAGAAAGTCCGATCTATATATAAAAGGGATTCTAAGAGCAAAAAAGAAAGAAGATGATGAAAGGGAGCCAATATTCAAACGATAATAGCTAAGACATTAATATTGAAAAGGGAAATAAATCTATCTATTGAAGCAGCTTTAATAATAAATCCACAGGTATACAGTTTTTAATAAATCAGAACAAGTGAAAGAAAAAAAATGTAAAAGCTGTGTGAGAGAAAAGACAGATTATCTACAAAGGAATAGCAGTCAGACTGGCAATGGACTTCTCATTAGCAACAACAGATGCTGGGTATTGTGGATATCTTAAGGCAATGAGCTAAGATAGCTGTCAATGTAAAATCCTCTCCAGATATACTATCATTCAAGGGCAAGAGAGAAACAAAGACATTTTCAGAGTACAGATACGTGTACTTACTGCTCGCAGATCCTTGCTGAAAACATCGAATGAAACTGAACTAGTAATGAAATATCATATAAGAAACAATGGTGATCAAAGAAATTAATAAAGCTATTGGTAAATCTAAATAAATACTGACTGTAAAAAATAACTAATTTGTAGAAGTTTAAGAATAAAATAGACTTAAAATACTAAATAATAATATGGAAGATTGTGAAAGAGGGCTATGGGAGTTATTCTCAGGTATCATTTAGGAGCAGGATAGAGATTTTGATTATCATTAGACTTGGTTAATTATGGATGCCTTTCATTGTAATTACTAAAAGGAACAGAAATAGAATATTTAACTTCTCAACTGGTAGAAGGAAAATATTCAATGAGAAAGCTTAAATATTAAACAAGAAGGCAGAAAAGGAAAAAAATGCATGTAAGGGAATTGCATAGTAAATTTAAAACATAAAATATAATGGGAAAAAGTCCAAATCGATCAAGAATCACAATAAATGTACATAGATTAGTCTACTCCAATAAAAATGGAGAGGATCTGACAGGACATTGTAAAAATCTTGCTAATGCAGCTCAAAACCACCAGGCAAACCAAAGCTCCCATATCAATGTATGGAGAAAGAGATGCAAAACAAACTATCCAAAAGAAAGCTTAAGTAGGTATATAAATATTAGACCATACTTTAGCATGACTGATCAAGAAAATGAGAGAAGTTACACACACGTGCACGCATACACACACACATACGTAAATCACAGATACGAAAGGGGACAAAACTAAAGTTAGTTTTAGATTTTCAGAAATCTAAGAAAATGTTAAGATCAGCTCTCTGCCAATAAATTTGAAAATGTAGGGAAATTTGGCAAATTAATAGGGAAATATAAAATTACCACAGTGACTGAAGAAGAACTAGAAAGACAGATAGGCCAATAAGCCATCAAAGGGCTTGAATCAATAGTGCACACACCCGCCTCCACACTCGGGTCACCTCTCTCCTTTTCGTCTGCTAAGTAGTTTTATGGGCAACTTTTAGCAAAGTTTCAGGGGATAGAAAAACAGAAAAGCTACCCTACTCATTTTCAGAGGACAGTGTAATTTTGATAGGAAAACCACAAAATGACCAAACAATAAAATAAAAATAAAGCTCAATTTCACTTAAGAAATTTTAGCCCAAACTCACTAAATACTAAATAAATGAATTAGTCAGTATTAAAATTAACTCAAGAATAACTAAAATTTATTCCAAGACTTCAATGATGGCTCAACATCAGAAAATCTATCTGATGCAAATTATTGCAATTAATCACACTGAAACAGTAAGAGAGGAAAAAAACCCAAATTATTTTAGTAGATGCAGAAAAGCATTTCACATAGATAACTCTCTTAACTAGATTAAATACTAACAAATAGCACACTTAATGGCAAAGTGTAATAAACTTCAGCTGATATGTAAACTCTGTTGGGAACTCCTGAAATACGAAAAAAACCAAATCCATAGAAAATTGGACAAAAGGATATGATAGACATCACAGAAGAGAAAAAGGGAATAGTTTATAGAAGTAAATATGCAATCTTAGAGTCAACAGGGAAATGGAGTGAAGACAATGAGAATTTGGTTCATATCCAACAATTCAGCAAGAATCCCCAAACTGGAAAATAACATCACATTTGGCAGGAACATGGAGAAATAGAAACTCTTTACACGGGTTTGAGGGTATGAATTGACACAGCCATTTTGGGAGACAATTTTTCAATATCTAGTAAAACTGAAGCTCCTTATTTACTATTGTTTAGCAATTCTACTTTAGGTAAATAACCTAGTGAAACTTGCTTATATTCACCTGGAAATACATGAGGATTACCATTGCAGTATCATTGGAAAAGGTGAAAATATAAAACAATCTAAATATCCCTCAGTAAGAAAATACACAAATTGTGATACATTCATATGATGAAACATATACAATATGCAATTATAATGAATAAACTAGATGTACATGCATCATCATAGATAGAATATGAAAACAGCTTTGAAAAAATTCAAGTTTCAGAAGGATAAAATGAGATGCTGTTTATACAAAACTATAAAATCCTGCATCTTTAACAGATATCTGAGTTTGTAGCTGAAGAATAAGAAATACCCTAACTGGATTCACTCCAACATTCACAGTTGGAGTTGCCTCCAACTGGGAAGAAAGAATGAGAAATGGGACTAGGGAATGAAACAAAGGGGACTTCAACTGTATCCACAGCAAATGAAAAACCACTTCTTCACCCCAACTGTGGATAGGAGAGAGAGAGAAAAAAATCACCCATAATTCTCCCACCTTCACACTAGTGAGCTCTTTGCATTTTGGTAATCTTCCTGATTTTGCCCATATTCTTATAGTTGTTATAGACAATGAAAAGGTTGGAGTTCGCTTTACATTTTTCCCTCTATTTATTTTATAAGCATATTCCACCAACTGTTTTCCCATCTATGTTTGACCACTTTGAATATTTCAGGTTTTTTTTTTTCACAATCTCTGTAATATTTTAATAGACGTATATGAGTAGTTCATTTTGCTGAAGAGGAAAAATATGAACTCTGATGCACCAGTAATTTCTCCCCTCATCATTTTGTTCCCCTCCCCCTCCATGAAATAATCCAGAGAAACGGTCTTAAATTATAGACTATGCCATATATCTTATGCTCCAATGGCCTAACAATCTCAATGTGTCTACGGTAAATTAACTTTATTAATAAGAAACAATTTGTGGAAATATTGAAAGAAGATGTGTAATCAATTTCTTGGACTATTTTTGTCAGAAATGAATAAATATCTGACTTCAGATGATCTGAAAGAATTTCAAGAGAGTGTAAAAAAAAAGTCGTCTTTCAGATCAATTGTCTTTGTAGAGACGCAGTCCCAGGATTAATGTTGAAAGGGAAAAAAGATATTGTACATGTATTTAAACTTCCCTTTTTGTTACCTGAGGATGTCTTTTATCTTTTTCCCGGTCCATTAAAACCAGATCTGAGGGGCTTCCCTGGTGGCGCAGTGGTTGAGAGGCCGCCTGCCGATGCGGGGGACACGGGTTCGTGCCCCGGTCCGGGAGGATCCCACATGCCGCGGAGCGGCTAGGCCCGTGAGCCATGGCCGCTGAGCCTGTGCCTCCGGAGCCTGTGCTCCGCCACAACAGTGAGAGCCCCGTGTACCGCAAAAAAAAAAACAAACCGGATCTGAGATCTACCTTGACTTAATACAACATGGGTCAATATAATGAACTTGGATTGCTGGGAAGAAATAACTCTATAATTTAAATACATCTATGCTTCAATTTCATTGTTTCCACATTTATTAAAACGTTCATGTCTCCAGGACTTCAGACGTTATTGGGAGGCAACACAGAATTACAGACAAACTCGGAGCTTGGGGTCAGACTTATGAATTTGAGTCCTATCTCTTCCATTTTCTAGTTTTAAAGTATTGAATAAATACCTTAAATCCCCACTTTCCTACTCTATACAATAGTAATAATAAAATCTACTTTAAAGGTATATTATAGATATTGAATGAAATATTTGCCCTCTGTATATAGGCATATCACCAAAATTGGGCTAGTAATTTTATTATATTATCAAAATTACAGTATTTTAAAAAAGAAGTGTGGAGGTTTGCATTTTGGAAAGTTCCTTTTATTACTGGCATAGCATCAGTTTCTATCTTTTCTGACTTTCTTATAGAAAACCTCTAGTAATTTAAATATTACATAATAAAACACGAATGTTTCTTAATGATATCTTCAACAATATCCATGTTCCTGGAGAAACAAGAGCTCCATAAATGCAATGGAAATGTTACAGATGATTTACAAAAGCAGGTATTTTCTAATTGTGTTTGGACGCTTGGAAACCTAACTTCAAAATAGATTTTTGAACAACTAGGGGTCTCTCTGGCTAAAACACAGACTTGTGAACTCCCCTTGTGGTTGTTTCCACTTGCCATGTCCACCCCTGGGCTACCGCCTTCCTTTGGAGAAAATAATTCGTCAACCTCTGTATCAGACTGTACATGCTAGGGAAGCAGCTCACGCAGCTCATTCAAACATCTGCTCATTGTTCATGGCAGGATTAGGTGCTATTTGTTGAGGGTTTACCATGTGTTGGGCACTGTACCTAGATTCATCCCATCCACCTCTCATTGGTCGTGTGGCCTCGAACAGTTAGCTCCTCTGAGCCTTCATTTCTTCATAGGGTCATTGGCAGTTTGATGGGCGAATAACTGAGTTAACATGTGAAAATGCCTGACGGGTATGTTTCCTTTCTCATCTTCTCCTGTGCCACACTGCATGAGGGTGGGTCGAAAAGTTTCAATGCGACAGTTCTGGAAAATCTAAAGAGCTTGCGTTAAAGTAGAACGATTGAGACTTGAACAGCAAAACCAGTGAGGCTTTTGCATTTGTTTTATCAGGGGTGTGGACCTAAGTTGAAAAATCCAGCTTCTTCCACTTATGTCAATGGCCCACATGTTCTGGAAACAGGAAGAACACTTGTAGCTTAGCCAGCAGCTGCTCTCTGTGACATTCCACAGGTTCCTGGTGACAAGGAAGGATGAGACCATCTGATTTCTCAATTACTCAAAGTCCCAAACTGGGAAAGTTCCTGTTTCCAACAAATACTTCTTGTAAGACTACTCTCCCCATAGGCTTTTCACTTAAGAAATTCTTGAATGAAAGAATTAACTCTTGGGCTTCCCTGGTGGCGCAGTGGTTGAGAGTCCGCCTGCTGATGCAGACAGAGGACACGGGTTCGTGCCCCGGTCCGGGAAGATCCCACATGCCGCGAAGTGACTAGGCCCGTGAGCCATGGCTGCTGAACCTGCGCGACCGGAGCCTGTGCTCCGCAGCGGGAGAGGCCAAAACAGTGACAGGCCCACATACCGCAAAAAAAAAAAAAAAGGAATTAACTCTTGAATCAAATAATTGATAATTAGACTTTAAAAAATGGCATCCGTTCTATCTAAAATCGATCTCAAAATGCATTCATGCCAGGTTCACAAAAATGCACGAGAAATTTTAAAGGATTTTTTTTTTTCTCATAAGCTATTCCAACCTCTGTCTTCTACATATAAGATAGTGGTTAAAGACGAAGCAGTTAAGCAGAATGCTTATAAGGAGACACAGGCTATGGAAAGAGAGGAGTGGGGTTGAATCTCAGCTTTACCTGGCTGTGATCCTGGATTGGTAATTGGACCCAAGTCACTTCTTCCTTTAATCCTCTTTTTTATGAGGACGAGGTGACGTACATTATGCTGTGCTTAGTGCAGTGCTTGGCACAAAGAGTTC
The DNA here is from genome assembly GCF_963455315.2 of Globicephala melas. Lineage (NCBI taxonomy): Eukaryota > Metazoa > Chordata > Mammalia > Artiodactyla > Delphinidae > Globicephala > Globicephala melas. The sequence goes on along the minus strand of NC_083314.1, from coordinate 140,257,095 downwards.
ACTACTTCCACTTGCACTACTACGTTTACTACCACTTCCACCTCTACACACATCGACCACTTGGACTTCAAGTTCTCCCACCTCTACCACCAGTTCTCCCACTTCTACCATTTTTACAGAACACACACACACCTCTGCATACACATCTTTGTATATCATGCCTATATTTTATGAATCATATATGTTTATGCATATACACATGTATACACGTGTTTGTATGCAGGCCTAATTCTACTATTGCATGTTTCATAACCTTACGGATTCTACTATGACGTCTACAACCAACAGCAACAACAAACAACATATACAAGGCCTCCAATGTCATTCAGCCCTGGGCAGTAGGTATTTCTTTGTTCCCAATTCATGAATGGATAACCCAATTCTTTCTATAAAGAGCCATAAAAGTACGACGACTGGGATGGTTAATTTTATGTGGCCACAGGGTGTCCTGATAAATATTATTTCTGATGTGTCTGGAGGGTGTTTCTGGAGGAAGTCAGCATTTGCATCAGTGGGCTCAGCAGAGCAGACTGCCCTCCCTAATGCGAGCAGGCATCATGCAGGCCACTGAGGGTCTGAATAGAACAAAAGCAGAAGCAAAGAATTCGCTCAATTTTTCCTGCCTCACTTATTGAGCTGGGACATGTCAACTCATCTTCTCCTGCCTTGGACTAGGATTTACACCATTGGCTCCCCTGGTTCTCAGGCTGTTGGACTTGGAATTACACCACTGGCTTTCCTGCTTACAGATGGCAGATCATGGGACTTCTTAGCCTCAATAACTGTGTAAGCCATTTCCTCATCCTTCTTCTTTTTTTTAACTTATTTATTTATTTCTTGGCTGTATTGGGTCTTCATTGCTGCACACGGGCTTTCTCTAGTTGCGGCGAGCGGGGGCTACTCTTCGCCACAGTGCGCGGGCTTCTCATTGTGGTGGCTTCTCTTGTTGCGGAGCACAGGCTCTAGGCGTGTGGGCTTCAGTAGTTGTGGCACGCAGGTTCAGTAGTTGTGGCGCACGGGCTTAGTTGCTCCGTGGCATGTGGGATCTTCCCGGACCAGGGCTCGAACCCGTGTCCCCTACATTGGCAGGCGGATTCTTAACCACTCCACCACCAGGGAAGTCCCTAATTCCTCATACTTAATGATTAAATAAATATTATATATGTAATATATACAATCTAATATAAGTATATAAAATATATGTGCTACTACTGGTTCTGTTTCTCTGGAGAACCCTGACTAATACAATGACCAAGTAAATGTTATTAAAGTGATCCCAGTTTCGGGAGTATTACTAACTCTGAAGCTACTTTGTCAAACCATTGATCTCATTCAAAAGGAGGGCGTGTCAACAATAATGATAGCTAATAATTATTACACACTTACTAGTGCAGGCACTGTTTCAAGTATACGTATCAATTTGTTTGATTCTCATTTGAACCTATGAAGATACTGTCATTCTTTCCACGTTCAGATGAGAAAACTGAGGCACGATCCACGGTCACAGAGTAGTAAGCGGCAGAGCAGAGATTAGAAGCCAGATATGTGAGTCCAGAATCTGGGGTCCTAACCACTCTGCTGGAGACCGTCTCGGAAGGGAACGGAAGTGCCAGCGGAAGCCAAACAGAGCATGAGCAGCTCCACTGCCATGGAAGTCACCACAGGAGGAGGTCATTGGCACACACAGCAGAGAGGCCCCCAGACGACAAAACAAACTACGAAGCAAAGCCATGATGAGAAACAATCACATGTGCTGAAGATGGGAAAGTACAGAAGATCTGAGATTTCCATTCACTAACTCACACGCCCTCATTCCCCCTTTGACCAAACTCTTCATGCTAATGTTATGTATGTTCTCTCCTTGAATCCTCTCAGTAGCACTATAAGGCATTTTACATATGTGAAAACTAAGCCTTGGAGATATTCAGTACTTGCCCAAGATAGCACCATTGTGGGTCCAGAAACCAGGCCTTCTAATTCCTAGTCTATGCTCTTTTCCTCTAAACTACTAGTCACTCTAGAACCAAGGAGAAACTACAATGAAAATGATGAAGCCCAGGTTGATGGTGAAAGTCAAGGAGCTAACAAGTGAGTTTGGGATGATATTTTTCAAAATATCATTAGGCTGATCCAATGGTTTCACAGATCAATTCCTCTATATAATAGTCACTTATATTGGGAACATGTGAGAGGGAAGTTACTATACTTCCCTATGCCTGACATTATCATCTATAAGAGAACAGTATTACTTAACCTGTATTTTGAGGTTAAGGCAGAATCTATGAAATCACTGCTGAACTTAGGAATGACTCTTTAAAAGCACCCTGACTTCTACTAATGCAACCATGAAAGCAATTTCTCAATAATCCAGCGGCAACTTCCACAGCATGAACAAAAGATGACCTCAAGCCCTCAATTTCATTGTTAAGCTCAAGCTTTAAAATATCTGAATTTCAAATTTCAGGGTGTCTGCTTTGAAGTGCACCATCATATCTGACAGCATTTGTTTTAAGAAGGAGAAGGCAAGGTCACCCTCTGAGCTGCTGGCAGACTTTCCTAGGAGACCAGCCTCCTGACTCCCAGCTGCTTCCTGTAGCCCTACACCTCGTTACAGACAAACCCTACCACTTGAAACACACGACAAATCGCTACCATTTATCAAGTGTTTACAACATTGCTGGGTACTTTGTAGAATTATAGATATTTATCTCAATCCTCACAGCAACCCTAAAAGGTAGGATTTATTGATTTCTCCATTTTCCCATGTGAAGAAATAGGAGGCCCAGAGATATTAAATAACTCTCCTAAGATGACACAGAGACTGTGGTGCTCAAAATATAAACCCAAGGCTATCTGACCTGACCCCAAATTCTATGCTCTTAACCCCTTATAACACACTCCCTGGATCTTCTCGTTTTCAAGTATTGCTATGTCATTCGATTTAAACAAATTTCATTTATGTAGCTGGTAAGAAAGAAGTATTTGATTCTCCCTCTGCTTTCAAAGAATTTATAATTTAGACAGGGAGGTGAACTACACCCAAGGATCTGGAAACTAACAAAAAACAGACTGAATATAATAGAGTCACAAGCTAAGAACCATCTAAGTCCATTCTATTATTCAGCCAGCATTTGTTGAACTGTTATTACATGCTACACTGCCTTGTATACACGCTACCACTATACATTCCAATTATGTCAAATTATCTGTGATTCCTGGACACACCAGGAGGTTTCCTGCCTCTGTGCTTTTGTATGTGTGGTTCCCCTGCTTGAAATGTCCTAACCTCCAATGTCCTTTTCACAAACTCCCACTTGTTCTTTAAAGCACTAAGTGTTATTTTCTCTGGTCCTTCTACAGTCTATTCTCCACACAGCAGCCAGGATGATCTTTTAAAAAGATAACTTACATCGACACATGAATGGATAAAGAAGATGTGGCAAATATATACAATGGAATATTACACAGCCATAAAAAGGAACGAGATTGAGTTACTTGTAGTGGATGGACCTAGAGTCTGTCATACAGAGTGAAGTAAGTCAGAAAGAGAAAAATAAATACCATATGCTAACACGTATATATGGAATCTAAAAAATATAAATGGTTCTGATGAACCTAGGGGCAGGACAGGAATAAAGACGCAGATGTAGAAAATGGACTTGAGGATACTGGGAGGGGGAAGGGTAAGCTGGGACGAAGTGAGAGAGTGGCATGGACATATATACACTACCAAGTGTAAAATAGATAGCTAGTGGGAAGCAGCCACACAGCACAGGGAGATCAGCTTGGTGCTTTGTGACCACCTAGAGGAGTGGGATAGGGAGGGTGGGAGGGAGACGCAAGAGGGAGGGGATATGGGGAGGTATGTATACGTATGGCTGGTTCACTTTCTTATAAAGCAGAAACTAACACACCATTGTAAAGCAATTATACTCCAATAAAGATGTTTGAAAAATTTTTTTTTAAAAGATAACAGACCTTGTCACAATCCTGCTTGCGATTCTTAATTAAAAACAACAACAGGGCTTCCCTGGTGGCGCAGTGGTTGAGAGTCCGCCTGCCGATGCAGGGGACACAGGTTCGTGCCCCGGTCCGGGAGGATCCCACATGCCACGGAGCGGCTGGGCCCGTGAGCCATGGCCACTGAGCCTGTGCGTCCAGAGCCTGTGCTCCGCAACGGGAGAGGCCAAAACGGTGAGAGGCCCGTGTACCAAAAACAACAACAACAACAAAATCATCAAACGCTTCACCTTTACGATCTCATTCTTAGTAACCTCTCCAAACCCCTGTCCTGCCACCCTCTCCCTCCCTCATTACACTCTAAGCACACTGGCCTCCTTTCTGTTTTGCAAGGACACTATCCTCTCTCCTACCTCAAGGACTTTGCAAATAGTGTTCCTGCTTCCTGGAATGCTCCTGTATGGCCAGCTGCCTCTCAACCACGAGGTCTCACCTTAGATGTGTGGACGAAGAAAGTCACCTGCTGTATCAGTAAAAAAAATGATGTTGCGGCCATCAGGCCACTGCACCCCGCCCCACCCCCACCCACCTCCTGACTGTGGACCCTGAGGGGATTAAAGATGGAGAAAACAGGATTCTGGCCTTAGGTAAGTTAAGGTGCATATCAAAGGAACAATTTCAATGAACCCAGGCTCTTGCACCTTCCCATACAGAAAAGCGCTAAATTCATTCACTTGAGATTTTTGTTTTTCCTTTAATTAGTAGAAATATTTTGATGTTCAACTACCTGATGTTTGCAAAACTCTTCTATACCCTGGCTCTTCCCTTACCTCTTTGGAACAGTCTCTCAGAGCTATCTGAGAGGCTGTCAGCCTGGCTTCAGTCCTCAACAAGTCCGCCAAATAAAACACAATTCTCAGCTTTTAGGTTGTGCATTTTTTTTTCAGTCGACAGACATCACCTTCAAGAAAGTCCTTCTCCTGCTACCTTTTCCCGAGAGCCCTCTTCCCCACCTGTTTCCGTCTACCATAATTCTTTGCTTTATACCATTCTTAATAGTTGTCATAAATCTTTAAATTATTTCATTACTTTTATTAGTTTAATTGTCTCTTTTACTCTGGGGTCTTATACTGTATCACTCACAGCTGGGTCCCCAGTGACTAACACTACAGGCTCCAGTGATCTGGGTGCTCCTCTGATGCTCACAGAAATACTGAAAACTACTAGATGGACAGGTAGATGGTGTCATATCATTAATTTTTTCATTGAGCTCCTCTGTGCCAGGCACTGTTCTAGAATATAAAGGCAAATGAGAGACAAGGTCCTTGAACTCAAGACTCTCATGGTCTCAAATAACACAGAAAATAAATAACTAGGATAAATATTATCATTGGAAGCATTAATAAATACTAACAGAAGAATAAAGCAGCCTTATATATGGAATAGATAGTATCTTGGGAAAGGAAACATAAGCTATAGTCAGGGAGGCTGACATTTCAGCATTTATCATCACCTTACGTTATACCATCATTTGCATATTTATTTTTCTTCCCAGCTGAAATGTATGCGTCATGAGGGCAGAGATTCTTTTGTTTTCTGTTGGATTACCAGCATCTAAATGATGTCTGGCACATACTCGAGGTGCAAAAAAGATTAATTGAATGAATGAACAATCGAACAAATCCTGCATGATGAGAAGGAGTCATCAGGTGAAGATCTGGGAAGAGGCCATTCTATACAAAGGAAAAAGCAAGTATTTCTGCCTGGGAAGAACATGCTTGTTGTATCTGCAGAGAAGCCAAAAGGCCAGTGGGCTGAAGACAGTGAACAAGGGAAAGAGGAGGTTAGGAGAGGGGTAAAGGGCAGCCAGAATGACGGGACCTTCTTGGCCCTTGTAAAGAGTTTGGGATTTTAAAATTTTATTCTAAATGTAAAACGGAGGTGAAGTTCTCAATGATTAGTTTGATTAAATAAATATCAATAGTTAATTCAGAGTGTAATGGGTCCGCAGAAGAGAGGGAAGAGAGGAGAGAGGGCTAAAATAATAAGGACAAGCTTGTTGGCGGAGTGTCACTTGCTGGATGCTAGACTAAAAAGGAGAAGAGAAGAGAGAGGATTTCATGTAAATCCACATCTTCATACGGCAGGAACCCTTACGTGATACACAACGGTAAATGAAGAGGTCAGATCATCCTCCTTATTCGGCTTTGTTTAAATTAGAAGGATATGATATCGCATGTACAATCAATGCAAAATATACAGATAGAGTCTTGGAATGTTTAGTTATATCAAAGTCCATAGAGGGTAACTCATTCTATCTGTCCATCCTTCTCCCCATCAGTCTGCTTATCTGTCACTCCATTGGTCCATCACCTACTTAGTTATACATCATTATTACTTGCATGTCTACTTCCTGAGGAAACAAAGGTGAAAAAGACATGATCCATTGCCTCACTGAGTTTACAGTCTAACAGAAATGTCCCAAAATCCCTCATGTTGAAAAACTTTTGACACAGGACACTTGAAAATATTTATAAACACACAGTTCTGAGTTCACAACCTGGATAAGCTCTGTATTATCTTATACTTTAGGTCAAGTCATGAAATGTCTCTGAGCTCGTGGTTTCTCCTCTACAAGACGGGAATATTAGTTTTGCCCTCTTAAAATGGTTATGGGGTTCAAATGAGTCTAACAGATATAAATAAAGGGCTGAGCAATGCCCAGGACGTGCCCAGTAACCAAAGATTAGTTTTCACTCAAGTTTTCTGAATATACCTATGTACAAAAAAAAGGCTCCAAGTCTACAACTCGTGACTGTCTGATTTCTTCCTAAATCATGACCTTTTCCTTATCAATTGAATGCTACCAAAGAGAGAAGGCACTGCTTGACTCTAAACACTTTCCACTGTAGCCAGCCTCCCTCACACAGATCTTTCTGCAAAGAGAAAAAATGAAATCCTAAGGCCACAAGTCTGGTTTTTTATATATAATTTTATTTCCATTTTATTCACAACCTCATTTTTAATTAGAAAGAACTGGACAATAGGCAATGAGGACAGCGTGAGGGGTGAATCCACAGCTATGCCACACATAAGATGCTGTAAATATTTGTCAATTACCAAACAAAAAACAAGGAGGCCAGGAGTCTCTTAAACCTTGCCCTCTTTTGTCACAGGTAAGAGTCCCATGTGAATCCACAGTAAGACACCTGGGAGGCTGTGCTCTGGAGTCGGGCTGACCAGGTCAGACCCTGGCACTGTTGATCCAGTTGCATCTTCCTGGATTACTTAACCTGACTCTATGGTTAGAGAGTCCACTAACCACTTACTTCATGGGGTGGTTGCAGTTGGGAGTTTTAAAATGAAAGTGGGACATAAACATAGGGCACAAGGCTTTGTCTGTAAAAAGTGCTCAATAAGTAGAATCTTTAGGTGATTTTTTTTAAAAGGAGGAAAACTTAAAAACATGAAAGAAGAGAGAGAGCTTAAATAAATCCACTGTTCCCACCACCCTTGCCCTTGTGAAAGGCAGAGCGAACAGTGGCCTTGGTAAGTCCCTAAAGTCCAATTAAAAAGGGATAATAAGAAGTTATTGAAGTGGGTTGAGCTGAAGCCACCTGAGTGTTCTGGATCTAAAAATTAATAAAGGCACAGGCTTAAAAAAAAAAAAAAGTCCTTCTCTTTATTTTTGCCCCAAAGTGACTCAGTTTAACACACTGAGATCTTGGGGCCAATTTTCACATTCCAGATAGCATTATGAGGAGCCTACTTTGCTGTTGGTCATTGGGAGCAGATCTATACTAGTATTAACTACCTAAAATGCAGCCATTCATGAAATAGCACTGTAGTTACAAACGATTTAAAAACTAGCCTTCAGAAGTTCTAGTGTTACATGCATACAGTACAAAGACATGCTTGTTTTGTTAAATAGAAACCAATCCCCAATAGCTTTTAGGAAAGTACCATCTTGTGCTGAGCACTGGTGATGTGCCAAGCACATTGTTAAATATCAACAGGGATGGAAACAACACATCACCTACAGGTTCTAGATTCCTCTCTTTCCCTCCCATCTCACTCCCCACAGCTGATCCAGCAATTGCTGGCTTTCCTTTAAAACATAACTTGAATCCGTTCATTTCTTTATCTCCATTTCTACCCCCTTGTCTGTGTCAAGTTACTTAACCTCTCTGTGACTCAGTTTTCTCATCTATAAAATATATAATAGCTTCATCTACTTCTTAAAGATTGTCACAAATGGAATCACTTATGCTTAGAACAGACACCATATCAGTGTTGATTGCTATTTTTAATGTTATTGCCATTGTTTCATTGTCACAATGGCTTCCTAGGCTGTCTGCCTATTTCCACCTGCTTCTCCACTAAATTTAGTATTTAGACAGCATCCAGATTGATCTTTACAAAATAAATGTCAGCTCATGTCACTGCCTGGCTTAAAAACTCTCCTCTGGCTTCCCAATGCATTTAGAGCAAAATCCAAACTCATTCCACGGTTCCCAAGAACCAGCACCGCCATTCCCCTAGAGCTCTGTGTTTTAGCTGTGCTCCCTGCCGTTCCAGTTCTTGAAATGTGTAGAGGGCGGTTCTTGAGAATTCGCCCAGCTGTTCCCTCTCCTGGAACATCTTCTAGACCTTCCATAACTGGGTCCTCATCATTCAGGTCTCAATCCAAATGTCACCACCTCAGGGAGGCTTTTCTTGATCATCCTACACCTCCTTTATTTCACTCCCAACCCCCTGTTATTATCCTAATATGCTTTAAATTTTTTTCTTTATAGAAGCAGACTCACAGAGATAGAAAACAAACTAGTGGTTACAATTTGGGGGGAGCAATATATGGGTGGGGAAGTGGGAGTTACAAACTATCGGGTGTAAGATAAGCTACAAGAATGTGTTGTACAAAAAAGGGAATATAGTCAATATTTTGTAATAACTGTAAGTGGAGTGTAACCTTTAAAACTTGTATAAACATTTTTTTTCTTTATAGCACTTACCACTATTCAAATAAGGACTACAGCTTCATCTTATTTGGCCACGATGTCATTTCTCTGTTATCATCATTATTTTACTTGAACGCTTTAGTAAAGGCATTTATTCCCCAGGTTCTATTCTTCCCGGTTGTCTAATACAGGTCCTAGACATAGTCACATAATCTGCTCAGCCCTAGAAGATGCTTGTGTTTCCCACTCTGCATGGGAAAGAAATATCAAAAACCAAACACAAAAGTATGTCCCAAAGTATTAGGTTGAAGGAGGCCATCCAGAAGATTGAAAATAGGCTTATATTATCTTTTAAAGATGATCATCAAAATGAAAATACAAAATTAAAAGTCCAGAAGAGAATATGGTGGAATCCTGAGATCCAGGCACAGACCCTCACGCGAGAAACAGTGTACTGTCTGAATCTTTTCTACTCCTGAAATAAATAGCCTCTCCCTGCCTTAGTGTCTAAGTCAGAGATTCCCTGACTCAGGACTACCCTCTGACTCTTCTTAATAGGAGAAAACCCATATTGATAGCTAATGAATAAAATATTAGCCAACTCTGCTAAGTACTGATATAGACCCAGGGCTGCTTACTGCCCTGGGACTACCCTGCTTTGCTCACAAACACAAATAGGAGCTGCTTATTCAAGAGGCATGCCAACCAGCTTGGTTTGCATGAAAGAGTGATGACAAAGGATAAACTCCACAGAGTCAATTCATTAATGCGATATTAATATTCCAGAGATAAGAAGAAATGGAGAGGCCAAGAGTTGAAGAAACTAAGACTCATTGATCATCTTCTGTGTACTCCATGCTTTATATAATTTATCTCATTTAGTCTTTGTGACCATCAATGAAGTAAATATTACTATGTTCACTTTACAGACGCACATGTCAAAACTCTGAGCTGTTGAATGACTTGTGTAAAATAGAGTGGTTGAACCCATGCTAATCTGACTCCAGACCTGTACTTGCTCCATTACACAATGCTGCTTATATTTAATACACAATATAGAGAGGCTCAGAAGTAAAAATGGCTATTCTAAATGCACTGAGTTCCTAACAAGAGGATTACAAAATATATCCACAGAAATACAGTGAAAACACAAAGACTCCCGTTTTATGAGTAATGGTTGAAAACAATGACCGTTTGAGATTAGAGAAGAAAGTAGTCCTTAGATGTTTTAAAAACTGTCACGTAAAGGAGGAGTAAGGACAACATCCATAATACCAATGAATAGATCTTGGAGGGATGGTTGGGAATCTAGAGTAAGGAAGTCATTTCTTTTTCCAGCCCAACTTGAAGGACTTTTGAATAAACAAACGAACAAATGTGTGTGTGGGTACATGTAAGATATTTTATACACTGCTGTATTCTCAATGTATATAAGAGGGCTTGGCATATAGTAGATGCTCAATAAATATATGTTCAGTGGATAAAATCTGGCCCAACAAAGAAAAACACTGGACTCTCCAGGCAATGAGGTCCCCATGAAAGGATTTTTGAAGAGACTAAGCTTCTGAGCATGAATTCTTGCCTTTGGTGGGAGGTTGTATAACAGCCAAGTAAATGGTATTGAGCACTCTCTAGATGCTAGGTAATGTGCTAAACACTTTACAATCATTACTTCATTTAACCAACACCACAATTGCATGAGTTAGGATCTATCAATATCCCATTTTACATAAGTAGAAACTGAGGTTTGCAGAGGTTAAGGCATTTGTCCAGTACTACATAGGTGTTAAATGGTAAGGCTTAGATGAAAAGCCCAGATTTTTGTTAACATTATGCTGTAATGGCCTGGCTGCATTAGATAATTGCCATGTCTCCTTCCAGTAATAAGATCTGACATATTCTATTTCTAATCTAATATCTTTATTGAAAATTAATACCATGAACATGGAAGATGTTCTTCCCAAACAAGCGCCAGTTTCCACAGAAGTTGTATCTAAGGCTGCCTAGCATCATGGCATTTACTTGTTCAAGCTAATTTCTTATCATTGACAAGATAAAATTCAAAATCCTTAGCATGGCACTTAATGTATTTCAGGATCTAATGTCATCTCTTACTTTTCCACATCAGCATACTTCTTTTGTCTCTTTATATCCTCTTTTTTATTACTACCACCTTGCTTTCAATCATGTTCTAGCTCTATACTGACCAGCCATTGCTCTGTCCTTTAGTCCATCCATCTGTCCGTCCATCCATCCATCTACCAACTACCAGTCAAGAATGTGGTTATTTCTGGGGACAAAACCCTGCCCTCACCTATCTTACAGTCACACAAAAGGGAACAAATAAGTAAGCCTACCTAATCCTGACCTATCACACAGGATACATCTCAAGGTGTTTTTCCTTCTATGAAGACAGGCCTAAGTATTCTGGTGCCTCTTCATCTCTTGTCTTTCACTCTTATAGCAGTATGGCCCATATCATAACCGAAGTATAGTGAGCCTCATTTTAGATGAGGCTAGATTCTAAAGTCAGTGTGAAAGGACAGAATAGTGAAACTGTCCTTGTAAATCTCTTAGGAAGAAGGTGTCACGTTAGAGGCTGACTACAGTTTCCCAATACTTGCCCATCACAGCAAGTTTGCCCCCCATGTTGAAATGGATGATTCAAGTGCCAGAGAAGGAGTCAGCTTAGTTTAGAGCCAAGCTGTAGGGAAAATGCATATCTAGCTGAACACTAGCTTATGAGTGTGCTGAATCACACTCATAATCATACTGAGGTGCTCACCGTATTTGAGGCAAGAGGGAATTAAGACTGACTCAGAGCACAGCAGAATTACATTCTCCCCTCAAACTGTGATACTGAGGCCCATGTTCACTGAGTAAATAGTGCAAATCATCTCCCAAGCCTTCTAAATTTTTTTCCCTCTTTCATATAAATGCACATAGAAGGCAGTTCCACTGACCTACCTCATGCCATCCTTGAACTCTTTCAAACAGACAACTGAACCAGGAGTTCCTAGAGCACATGAATCTTTTCTAGCATCATTCGGTCTGTTCCTTGTTGAACAAGAGCATCGTATCAAGTCATTAGTGTACGAGATCCTCCATGATTTGGTTCCTGTCTCCCTCCCATTTCTTTCCATTCCTTACTATACTTTCTATACTCTAACTCAAGTAGTTCTAGTTTCCAAAAGAAGACTTGTTACTCCACACTTCCTGCCTCTGCCTATAGTGTACCTTCCCACATTTTCCAACAGATGTTTATCCTCAATACTTATTTCAAATGTTTCCTCTTCACTGTTAGGTTGATTGAGTTAATGCCCCTATTCTTCACCCCTTCATGGATCCCTGCCCACTGCCATGTAAAGCTTCAATGCCCTTCCACTCTGACTCAGTATCAGCAAAACTGTCTAGATAGTCTTCAACATGTGAGCCACACCAGCTGAGCCCAGCCCAGATCAGCCGAACCCACAGTCACTTTGTATACTGTTGATGTTCTGTTGGTATTATGCAGTATTACTGTAGCAATAGACAACTCATATGTTTTCTATAAAGACTTGCCTGACCCTCCCAAGGAAAAATGATCCCTCTGCATTTTTGCAACCTCTGAAACTTATACCTTTCTCTATTACAAAATGTAACACATTCTACTATTATAAACATTTAATGAATGAATAAGTAGTATGATTATTTATTTTTATGTTTAGTTCTCCTTCTAAGACTGACCTTCTAGATAACAGGAGCATCTTTGTGAAGGAGTTTGTATAGTCAAAATAGTTTGGGCGTACCGGTTAGTACAGCTACTATGGAAAACAGTATGGTGCTTCCTTGAAAACTTAAAAATTGAACTGCCATATGATCCAGAAATCCTATACCTTGGTATACACCTGAAGGAAACAAAAATAGGATCTCAAAAAAATACCTGTGCTCCCACGTTCATTGCGGCATTAGTCACAATAGCCAAGATATGGATGGACGCCTAAGTGTCCACAGATGAATGGGTAGAGAAGATATGAGATATATACATATATATATATATAAAATCCACATATTATATATATAAATGTGTAAATGTGATAGATAATGTTATAGATATATGAATGTAATATTATAAATGTGATATATATATATATGCACACATTTATATATGGAATATTATTCAACCTTGAAAAAGAAGGCCATCTTGCCATCTGCAAAGACATGGATGAACCCTGAAGGCATTATGCTAAGTAAGATAAGTCAGACAGAGAAAGACAAATACTGCATGATATCACTTATATGTGGAATCTTAAAAAAAAAAAACAGAACTTGCAAAAGCAGAAAATAGAATGGTGGTTACCAAGGGCTGGGGGATGGAGAAATTGGAGATGTTGTTTAAGAGTACAAACTTGCAACCTGTAGATAGATAAGTTCTGGAGATTCAATGCACGACATAGGGATTACAGTAAAAAATAATGCTATATTATAAACTCAAAGCTGCTGAGCGACTAGATTTTTAACTATTTGCAGCACAAAAAAGAAATAATTATGCAAAGTGATAAAGGCATTAGCTAATACTACCATAGTAATAATATTGTAATATATAAGTGTCTTGAACCAATACACTGTGCACCTCAAACTTATACAGTGTTATATATCAATTATATCTCAGTTAAAAAAATAGTCTGGGCACACCTGGGTTGGAGTCATGCCTCTGCAAGTGACAAACTTTCTGAGGCCAACTGTCTTTAGCTGGAAAATGAGGACAGGGGCAGCAACTTCACAGCGTTCTTGAGAAGAGGAAGTGAGAACATCTGTATACAGTAGCCAGCTTGATGCATGACACATCAGAGGGCTCAACAGATAGTATGTGGCTGAGTGATTAATGGGCTGACACTTCATGGCCAAAATCTTACAATGAGTGCACCAAAACCAGAAGGTCCTTTGTCCCATTACCGATTCCTAACATCACACTGGCTGCCCACAGCACTCTGTGGCCTGTAATCTGATTTATTACTACAGAGGCTGATGTTTCAATTTACTGAACCCAACTGTATCATAAGTAAAAGGACCTCAGATGACCATCTTTGCAACTTAACGCCAGCCTGGTTTTTAAATGCAGTTTATTTAATCTCTCATTTAATCTAAAGTTGCAGTTCGGTGCTTATAAATCTGCTCTTCCTGCAACTCTTCTGAGAAATACAGACACCTGGCGTGTGCTCATTGCCTGCTTTTGGGCAGGCTAAGCAGCCTCCTTGATGGGCTACGCTCCTACACAATTGAAAAACGGGTACTCACCTCTCTGGAGGCATGTCGCCTTCCTCCCCAGCTGCTGCAAGAGCAAGAGGCAGGGTGAAAAAGAGGGGTTTCAGTGGCAGCCTGTTTACGTGAATTGTTTGTGCAATGACCACACCCCGCCATCTCCTCCCCCGACCCAGAGACAAAATGTAGAAGGGCAGCTTACCTGTGCCCCAAGCCGCCCCTCCCCCTGGCACCCAGGGACCGTCAGTCCTGCATGCAGTGTTCACCTACACTTTATGGTGCTTATTTATGAGTGCAATCTCCTGTATTAGACTTTGACCCCCTGGAGCCCTGGAGGGGCTTACCTCCAGGTAAGCCCTGTGGGGTTTACCTCTTAATCCCTTGTTTCTATCACGGAGCCTGGCAAAGAGAGTATAGCTGCTCAGCGTGTGCTTGAGTGAATGATAACAGTGCCTTTATTGAGCATTTACTGGAGTGCCGAGCACTGTTCAAAGTCTCCCCAGGCCTCATCTCACTTCTCCTCACAATCATCGAGGGTTATTATCATCCCCATTTTATAGATAACGACAATGAGGCTCAGTGAGTACCATGCCCAGACTTACATAGCTAGCGAGGGGGGAGCTGGGATCGACAAAGCCCATTTTATTCCCGAAATCTTAGTCCTATGTTCTCTGTTCTCTGACAACCTTCTTTTTCAGAGAGATGGTTTGAGGCCTGAATTATTTAATGCTTATAAAAGTCATACTGAGCCTTCTTTGATATGGAGGTGGCCATATTATCAAAGTATACTTAGCAGAGCTCGATTTCTCGCTATAGGATTTTCTTTTAGGATAAAACTTCAGATGACTTATAGCAGTGGTTCTCGAAGTGTGGTCCCTGGACCAGCAACATCAGCATCTCGCCGTGAACTTGTTAAAAAAGGTAAATTCTCAGGCCCCAAACCAAGACCAACTGAATCAGAACTCTGGGGTTGGGCCCAGTAAGCTGTGTTTTAACAAGTCCTCTAGCTAACTCTGATGCATGCTGAAGTTTGAGAATCACTGAGTTAAAGAAATTTCACCCAAAGTTTGCCCAAAGCAGTCTAATGAACAGACAACAAACTAAGAATAAATGAACGAAGAATTAGCTCTTTTAGTGTACCATCCACAGGCACTCATGGCCACAGTAAGACAAATGCTAGCACAGCACTACGCATCACCCCAAAGTGTATGTTCACCTTGTGTTTCACTAGAGCAAATGTAAGCGAAGGTGTTTACAGTGTCAGCAGGATCAAGCTGCAGTGGGGGAAACGCGGGGTGAGAAGGTGTTTCCCTTTACATAGTAGAGGAAAACACACAAGAGCACAGGAGGATGGCTGCCAAGGATGCAGGTCCTGGAAAGGACTAATGGGGGCAGGGGTAGGGGCCCTTCAATTCATTCCTGAAGGCAGATCACAGAGGCCCAAGGAACTCCCAGCAGGATCCCAGGTCAAGTTCACACTGACTTTCCTCTCTTCACTCCCTCCCCCTCCCCTACGGCACTTGGTTGTGTTGACAACATGGGCTTTGTAGGAAAACAAAGACTCCCTGCCTCCCTCCTCAGCTACTTTTTGTTTTCTTCCTCTTGGACAGATTCCCAGTGATCAAATGCAGTGCTCTCAGGGGAAGCAGGCTGGCCCAGCAGCGATAAGGGGCCAATTCCCACAGATGTGTCATTTCACAGGCGAGCTGCCACAGCCTCTACGTGAGAATAAGCAGTGATGGATGTCGAGCCCCACAGAGAAGCAGTCCAGCACTGTCCCCTGGGAGACGATGCTGCAGAGCGGGAGGTGACGGGGGTCCGGCCACGGGAGCCGTGACTTCTGTTGGCTGGCTGTGCACGGGGCCCTGCGCATTTCCTTACCTTCCCTGTGGGTCTTGGGAAGGGCAGCTGCCTGCGTCTGGAAGGCCTGGAGGTTCACGACCGGGGGCCTCGGTGGCTTTGCGGGAGGAGGACCCAGGGACTTGACGGAAGGCAGTGGCTTGGTGTTGGGAAGTTGTGGATGACTGACATCTGGCTGGTCCTCTGAGCATAAACAGTCCAAAATGTAGGTTAATATTTCCATTTCATGGCTGGCCTCAGCCGCACTCCCCTACCATCTATTCTCCACCCAGCAGACAGAGTGTCCTGATCAAAATGCAAACCTGACCTTTTTTTGTTTTTGTTTTTGTTTTTTTAAATTTTTATCGAAGGGACATCCCTGGTGGTCCAGTGGTGAAGAGTCTGCCTTACAATGCAGGGGACGCAGGTTCAATCCCTGGTCGGGGAACGAAGATCCCACACGCTGCATGGCAGCTAGGCCCACGCGTCACAACTACTGAGCTTGCGCGCCCCAATGAGACAGCCAGCGTGCTGCCAACTACAGAGCCCACGCGTCACAACTAGAGAGAGAAAAACCCTGCACACCACGACTAGACAGAAGCCCACACACCGCAACGAGGGAGAAGCCCTCACGCTGCAACGAAGACCTGATACAGCCCCCAAAATAAAGAAAATAAATAAATAATTTTTCTTGAAATATAGTTGATTTACAATCGATGTTGTGTTAGTTTCAAGTGTACAGCAAAGTGAATCAGTTATACATACACATATAGTCACTCTTTTTTTTTTTTTTTTTTTTAGATAGGGTTCCCTGTTCAAACCTGATCTTGCCACCATCCAGCTGCCCAGAGGATGAAGCCCAGTTTCCTCAGCTGCCGTCCACTCACTCCATACTCTGGCATTTAAACACCATACAGCCTCAATCTACATTTCTTTTCTTATCACACTTTACCACCCTCCTTCCCCAACCTAAAGCCCTAACATCTTTCACTCACAACCACTGGCTTCTCCGTTTTCCAGATTTGATTTTTTTATAGTTTCTATTTTTTTAATTTACTTTTTAAATTGAAGTACAGTTGATTTACAAAGTTGTGGTTGTACAGCAAAATGAGCCATATATATATATATATATATATATATATATATATATATATATATATATATATATATATCTGGAACAGCATTCCAGATTTAACTTTAAAAGCCTTAAATAGCTCTCATATATCCAAGATTTTGTTCATGCCATTCCTCCTGGTTCTGGAATGCTGTTCCCTCACTTCTCCCTTGGCGAACTCTGACTCATTCTTTAAGGCCCTGCTCCAATGACACCTCCTCTAGGAGGTCTTTCTTGATTTCTACCAGAAAACAAACTCAGAATCAACCACTCTTTGTTCTGTATCCCCTAGCACATTGTTACCACTTCTCCATCGGTGTGGTGGCATATTAAAAGAGCTGGTCTATCTTCCCACTGAATGTAGGCTCCTCGAGGGCAGGGACTAGGCCCCAGTGACCTCCCCCCAGCACCAAGCACAGGGCCTGCATCAGGGGAAATGGACAATGATTATTCCCTGAAAGGATTCTTCAAGCACTGATGACGGGCAACTAACACGGGAGCCATGAAGAGGAGTAACAATTCGTCAATGATTTCCGGGGCTCAATGCCTAGAACAGGCTTCAAGGCTGGCTTTGTGGTACCTGGGCACCTGTGGATTTTGTGTCCTAGAATTTTCCAGGACCGTCCCAATTTCATGTATTTTGCCTTTCTGCACTGATAAGCCAACCAACAGAAATTTCAACATTGTATATAAACATTGTATCTGCCTCTTACACTGAAAATAGCCCCAAATCTTATATTATTCAAGATTCTTTAATATTCTCAATACTATTCAAGAATAATATTATTCTTATATTATTCATTATTCAAACCTTGATTTTTCGGTTTACATAATACAGTGGTTGACTACATGGCAAAACTAGAGAAGTTGGCTAGTGTTTCACAAGTACCTCAGGGCAACCTCCTCAAAGCCCTGCTATCTTTTGCAGGCGGGAGCGGGGCTTCCTTCTAGCCCTACCAGCAGGGGTTACATAGTCAGGGCCAGAGCTGCATTCTTCTAAGGCTTGAATTATAAGCCGCAATGTCAGAGATTTTAGTCTTTATCAACTTAGGTAGAAGACAGTGAAAGTGAATGATCACTTACTAACTGAGCTCCTAATTTTTACCAGGCACTGTGCTAAGCAGTTTACATAGGTTTTCTCACTTAATCCTCCCAACAGCTCCATCAGGTAGGTTATCTAGCCCTTTCTCTCCTCCCATCTCTCCTTCCTCCCATTCATCCTCTCTTCATTTCCATCCCTTCATCAATAACTATCTACTATATTCCAAGCATTGTTCTAGGGGCTGCGGCTAGAGTTAAGAGCAAGAACATATAGAGTTCTGCCCTCAGGAATTTTCATTCTAATACGAGGAGGCTGATGATAAACATACAAACAAATAAACAGATAAGAAAATCACAGACGGCGGTGGGAAGCAGGGGGACAAATTAGGAGTTTGGGATTCATATATACACACCACTATACATAAAATAGATAACCAACAAGGACCTACTGTATAGCACAGGGAACTCTACTCAATATTTTGTAATAACCTATAAGGGAAAATAATCTAAAAAAGAATAGAAACACATATATATGTATAATGGAATCATTCTGCTGTACACCTGAAACTAATACAACATTGTAAATCAACTATACTTCAATAAAAAAAAAACGCAAAAAAGAAAATCATAGCAATCTATTAGTTCTATAAAGGAAATAATGATGATATGAAAGAATGTGAACTCTTGGTGGTGAGGTAGTGGTCTTTAGATGGAGATCTCTGGCTAGAGAAGGCTTATCTGGGAAAGTATCATTTGAACTTAGATCTAAAGGCAATTATGCAAAGATCAAAGAAAAGAGTTGTCTAGGAAGAGGGAACAGCAATTGCAAAGGTCCTGAGTCATAACAAAATCTGTTCAAGGAACAGCAAGAAATCCAGGGTGCTACCTGTGGGCTAGTGAACCAGGGAAGAGAGCAGGAGGTAAGTCAGAGACATAAGCAGGGACCAAAAGCAGCAGAGCTATGAAGTCAGTAAGTAGTTTAGATGCTATTCTGAGTGCAAAGAGAAACCATATAAGATTATAAGCAGGACATCCATCTATCCATCCATCCATGCCTTCAATCATTCAAAAAATACTTTCTTGAGGACCCACTGAAACTGGCCTTGTTCTTCTAGGTTCTGGGGATACAGTGGTAAAGAAGACAGTTTTTATCCTCATTTAACTTATATTTTACTCAGATAAACAAACAAATGCATAATAATATACCAGATAGGGATAAGTGATACGAAGAAAACCAAAGCAATGTAGGAAGATAAAGAATGCTGGCGGTGGGGTGGCTATTTTAGATAGAGCGATCTACAAGGTCCACTCACAGCAGGTGACATTGAGCTGAGATGTTGATGAAGTGAGGGAGTGAGACATCAAAGTCCTAGGGGAAACATGTTCCAGAAGAGGGATCTGCAGGTGCAGAGGTCCTGGGGTAGAAGTAGTTTGGCGTACCTAAGGAATAGCAAGAAGGCCAATGTGGTGAGAGAGGAGAGGTAGTCAAAGAGCAAATCATATGAGCCACTGTAATATGGCTGTGGTTGAAATGAGCTGGGGAGTGACATGATTGGATTTATGCTTTAGAGGATCACTGTGCCTGCAAGGAGGAAAGTACAATATAGGAGGGCAAGAGTGTGAAAGCAGGTCCAGGCAAGAGATGGTCCATGGTGGTGTAGACATGGGCAGAAGGCAGAAACGGGAGCAAGTAGAGGGATTCAGAACATAGTTTGATGATAGAACCAAGAGCTTGCTGATGGATTAGTCACAAAGAATGAGGAGGAGACAGGAATAGAGCATGACTCCTAGATTTTTGGCCTGAGCAACCAAGACATGGTTGCACTATTTACCAAGACAAGGAAGATTGGTGATGGATCGATTGATAGGAGAGCAGACCAGGCTTTATGAAGTTAAGCAGATTGTCCAATTTCATGCATCTTGTAAGAAGTAGAGCTAAGATTCAAATCCAAGTTTGCCCCAACTGTGTCTCCATATAATTCCAGGAGATTAATCACTTTACCCAAACCTGAAATTATAACCTAGCAAATGGGCCTAGAATACCTGTGCTGGAGTTTGAAGCAAACATTGCCCAGCTCACGTATGTGACCATCCCAAGCCAGCAAGCTCTACATTAGAAACACGGTGCCCCTTCCCCCCAGGCCTGTGGGGATTCGATTTCTCACCTGGGGCCTGGCTGGTGAGCTCACCATCATAGACAGGGTGGCAGGTGCTCCCTGCCGGGCTCTTCTCAGGACTGGGGTTTGCTGGGCTCCTGCTGCTATGTTGAGAAAGTCGAACAGTGGGATCTTCAGAGGTGGCACACAATCTTCTTTGGGCCATCAAGCGCCTCTGGGAAGGAAGGGTCTGGCCTCCTTTTCTTTCCATCTTTTTCCTGGGCTCCTCTGGAGTAAGCCCCATGCTTTTCCACTCTTCCAGATGGAAGGCCCTGATTCCACAACTGGCAGGGATAAAGACTGATGACATCTTACTTTTCTGAGATAAAACCTCCCAGTTCCAGAGCTTCTTTCTGAAGCTGTTGTTCACCATTACTTTCTTCTTATTGGTTATCTCAGCATTTGACTGATTCACATCTAACAGCAGAGAAGCCTTCTGTGAATTTACTGAAGAACCAGAAGAACTCTCAGGAGGTTCCAGGGAATTAGAACATTTCTGAGTGTCACTCTTCTGAGCCAACTTCACTTTCTGGGGTTTAAGAATCTGGGAGTCACCACTGGCACAGTTTGGTAGGGGCTCATTGTGGTTGGAAGAGGGGTATTTCCCACTGGCCAAAGTCTTTGTGGACTGTCTGCTTCCAGTGTCACCCTTTTGAGAAACACCTTCTGGGAATTTAACAGGTCCTGGAAGAGATGGCGCATCAAGCTTTTGAAATTTGGCTCGAAGTTCCTTGAAGTTTCTTAACGCTTCCTAGAGCATAAAAGAAAACCGTAATGTCTTTTTATTCGAGGAAGAAAGCAGCATGATTAGCTGACTTCACTGTGCCTGCTAAGAGGCTGTAGGGGCTGATGTAATGCCATCGCTTATCTATTGAGTCATACCAGCCAGTAATGCTATTGTCTATGTGAGGCAGAGTGAAAACAATTGTGTGCTCTCTGAAACACTTCGGGTATGTTTAATTTCTTCACAACATACAAAGAACGCTTGTAAAAGAGACAGTACCAACAATTACTGATAAATCCCTTGATATAAACTTTGGGTGGCCCTCTGTTGCCTATGCAAATAAATCCCTTTGCATGACATTCAAGAACACTGGCAAAAGTTGTGGAATTATGATCTTAAAGAGGGCAGAATTATGATCTCCAGCCATAGGTCAACATAATCACACTTAAACCAAACAGGATAATTTACAGTTTTCCTGTAACTTTATACTCCCCACCACCCCGACTTCGCTCACGTGTTCTTGCTTCCCCCAAGTGCATCCCCCGTATACTTGTCAACTGCTTTCTTCCAACAGTAACGCCCACCTTCTCCATCAACATTCCCCCTGTGGCTGACACGTAGAGCTAACTCCTCCCTGACTCCACATTGCTTCCACAGCTCCTCGTAACTTGGCTGTTGAACTTAACACCATAGGGTGGAAAAAAGAGCAATCTTTGGAACTAGACAGGTCTGTGTTCAAATTCAGACTCTGCTCTTTTATCATCTAGAAAAATACTTTGGGAAACTTGGTATCATCAGTGCAGTCTCATCATAGAAATAACTTGCAAGTGGCAGAAGGATGAGGGGTGCCATATGTAAAGTGTCCATCACAGTGCCTGACACATAATAAATAAAAGCTATTCATAAGAGACGAGATGATGCTCTTGTATTTTTGACTCCCCTTGGGAGACTGTGTTCCACTTTCTAAATTCAGCTCAAATTCAGTATACGAAAATGGGGGTAGTAATAGCAGCGCAACCCTTTGGGCAGAGGAAGGGACACACCTGGGATTATACGGTGAGTTGGTGGTCTACTACATAGGTAGGATTAGGCTTGACTCCTGCTCTGTGCTCTTCCCAGTTTCCCCCTTTCTCTCATGAGATTTAATTTACTTTTGTAAGTGCGTTTGTCATTTTCCGTCTTCAGAGGAGGTTGGAGGGGGAGGACATAGAGCGTGGGAGGACATCTAATAGAGCCATTTCCAAATTAAGAGCCACCATCTTCTCTTGATCATCTTAAAGGTCTTAATTTCATGTATACAGACAACCTCCATGCTAGTGACTTCTGATTTTGCCTGCTGAAGGAATGACTGTTGGGTGACGTTTTCTCACTGTGCTTACAGTTGACTCACACTATAGATTAGTTTACTCACACCTTCCTCTGAAGATTTAGGAAGGGAGAAAAGTTGAACAGGAAATATGAAGCAGGTGTCTGGGAGCTTGCGTGCATGCTCTTCCCTCTTTCCTCCTCTCTCTCTCTCTCTCTCTCTCTCAACACACACACACACACACACACACACACACACACACACACACACACACACACACACACACACACACACACACACACACACACACACACACACACACACACACACACACCATACCCACATTTATAGCTTTCCTCACAAATTGCCCAGGGTTAATTTCTTACATTTCAACCAGCAGTCAAGTTGATTCCATTGACCTTCCTTTCCCCTGATATGGTAGAAGCCAGCACTGGGCATGGAACTTCGAGATCTAAGTGTGAGGCTCAGCTTTGCCATTTTCTAGTCACATGTCTTGGACGTTCACTTTGCTTCTCTGAGCCTTATGTTCCTCACTATAAAATGGGACGACGCTACTAACAGTTCAGGGTTATTGCAAGGGTCACATGAGATGACAGATATACATACCTCAGTGGTTAATATTTTTTAAATTGTGGTAAAATACACCTAACTTTAAATGTACCACCATAGCCATTTTTAAGCGTACAGTATAGTAGTGTTAAGTACACTCACATTGTTGTGAATGTCCAGGACTCTTTCATCTTGCAAAACTGAAGCACTATATTCATTAAACAACAGCTACCCATTCCCCCTCCCTCCAGACCCTGGCAGCCATCATTTTACTTTCTGTATCTACGAACTTGACGACCCCAGGTACCTCATGTAAATGGAATCATAGGTACTTGTCTTGTTGTGACTGACTTATTTCACTTAGCATATTGTCCTTAAGGTTCACACATGCTATAGCATACTGCAACATTTTCTTCCTGTATAAGGTCAAATAATATTCTATTGCATGTATATAACACATTTTGTTTATCTATTCATTCATCAATGAACATTTGGGTTGCTTCTGCCTTTTAGTTACTGTGAATAATGCTGCTATGAACATAGGTGTCCAAATATGTCTTTGAAACCCTGCTTTCAATTCTTTTGATTATATGCCCAGAAATGTAGTGGCTGGATCATATGGTAAAGCTATTTTTAATTTTTTGAGGAATCACCATACTGTTTTCCACAGTAGCTGCACCATTTTACATTCCTAATTGGCACATGAGTTCCAATTTTCCCACATCTTTGCAATACTTGTTATTTTGTTTGTTTGTTTTTTATAGTAACCATCCTAATAGGTGCAAGGTAAGCAGTGGTTAATATTTTTGAAGGAATACAATAATGATAATTTTTAGCTCTTCACTGTAGGAAGCCACGTGAACTACAATGTTACTGTGATAGATTTTAGTCTCCATAGGAATGATTAGGAAAAACCCCAGCAGGAAACAGAATTAAGGATTGATAACCTTCAAACCAAGGTCCTGGGTAAAGATCGCTGGTTCAGGAGGAACTAAACCTGATTATACCTAGCTCATTCCTCTTTCAGCAAATGCTCATTAAGTATTTACTATATGGGCAAAACACTGTTTTACACAGTCACGGGCTCTGCTTTTATATATCACATTCTAATGTCAGGGAGAGACAAAAAAATAAGCAAATACACCTGAAAATATTAGAGATAAGTTCTATGTGGGGAATTAAATAGATGACTCGATAAAGAGTGACTGGGTGCCTACCACTGATTTTCAGAGGTACCGTAGGAAAGTCATTCCCTTCTTCTGAGTTCAATCATTTATCTACTCAAGGAACTGCCTGGGTGATCTCCAAGACCCCTTCTATCACTAACATTTGGATTTTATTTTTCTTGCTATGGGAAATAAAAGTTACACATACTATCATCTATCATACATCATCCATTGGTGGGAGGTCAGGGTTGAGGGTATGAAGCAAATTGAATGAGGATGGGTTGGGAGGTGGCCAAGGGGACATTCTGGTTAAAAGCATGCCCCACTTTTCTGGGCCCACAACTAGTCAGTCACCACATCCTGCTTATCTTAATTCTTAAAAGCCCATGAGCCTGCCCCTTCTTCATGCCATTGCCACTGCCTTTGAGTCTTCCTTACTTTTTGCTTAAAATGACTTCTTTCTGGCCTCCCTGCCTCCACTCTAGGCCCCTCTAATCTACCATTTACCCAGCTGTTAGACAAATCTGACTGAAAACATGAATCTGATCATGTACATCCCAGTTTAAAATCCTTCAATTTGGCATCTTCAACGCTTTCCAATATAACTTAAACTCTTGCTTACTACCTAAGGACTCCCAAATCCCAACTCTGTTAATTTTCTGACATCATAATGGCCCCCTGCCTGACATGCTTTCTTCCTTCTGACTTCACTGAATTACTTACATTTTCCCAAACTTATTTTGCTCTTTCATGTCTCTATACCTTTGAATATGTCATTTTCTCTGCCTGGAATGCCCACCTTTCACCCAATTTCTTGAATTAGCAAATTCCTACTTGTTCAAAATTCAACTTGTGACACCTCAAAATATTCATTGGTTTCCTATTATGTGCTAGACAATAGGGTTACAAAGATGAATAAGACATTTCCTGAACCCTGATATCAAAGCCAGACAAGGATGCCACAAGAAAAGAAAATTGCAGGTCAATACTGATGAACATAGATGCAAAAATCCTCAACAAAATATTAGCAAACCAATTTTAACAGTCCATTAAAAGTATCATGCACCGTGATCAAAGTGGGATTTATTCCAGAGGTGCAAGGATGGTCAAACATCGGCAAATCCATCAATGTGATACACCACATTAACAAAAGGAAGATAACAAAACATATTATCTCAATAGATGCAGGAAAAGCATTTGACAAAATTCATCATCTATTTATGATAAGAAAAAAACTCTCAACAAAGTGGGTATAGAGGTTACATGCCTCAACATAATAAAGGCCATATATGATAAGCCCACAGTTAACATCAAGCTGAATGATGAAAAACTAAAAGCTTTTCCTCTGAGATCAGGAATAAGATAAGGATGCTCACTCTCACCACTTTCACACAACATAGAACTAGAAGTCCTAGCCAGAGCAATTAGGCAAGAAAAAGAAATAAAAGGGATCCAAATCGGCAAGGAAGAAGTAAAACTATTACTATTTGCAGATGACATGATACTATATATACAAAACCCTAAAGACTTCACCAAAAACTGATGAAATAAAATTTATATTTTAAGGCAGGACAAGAAAAAAAAATCAAACATAAAATTCTCTCTGTGTGTTTGTTTGGGCTTTCTCCCTCCCTAATATGCAGTGTGCATCTGCATTACACATTAACCAAAGCTCCTCAAAGATGGGAGTGTCTGCTCAACCATAAAGATCATTTTTTCTTTCTTCTGACGCAAGCAGTGTAACTTCTTAAAAGAACAGTGTTCTTAGCCAGCTCTGTAGGGGGTCATGGTGACTTGCTGCTTACTTTGTACATGCTTACCTGGACTATGTATCCTTGGTGACCTTTCTGTAAAATATCAGTATGTCATTTTGATGTATGATCCTTTATCTCAAAAATGTATATGACTAAGCCTTTGACTTCTAAAAGGTGGAACAGTTTTCAGAGCTTTCTGAGAATCTGCTTTCTGGGTT
Organism: Globicephala melas; assembly: GCF_963455315.2. Classification (NCBI taxonomy): domain Eukaryota; kingdom Metazoa; phylum Chordata; class Mammalia; order Artiodactyla; family Delphinidae; genus Globicephala; species Globicephala melas. The sequence continues at coordinate 140,231,048 of NC_083314.1, read as the reverse complement.
ATAATCTGCAGTTTGGCTCAAATAAAATTCCCTTCTTTCTTCTTAACTTGATAGTAATTAAATTTTTGTCAACAGAACTAATAAACAAATTCAGTAAAGTTGCAGGATACAAAATCAATATACAAAATTCTGTCACATTTCTATGCACTAATAAGGAACTATCAGAAAGGGAAATTAAGAAACCATCCCCATTTCCAATTGCATCAAAAAGAATAAAATACCTAGAAATAAATTTAACCAAGGAGGTGAAAGACTTGTACACTGAAACTATAAGACATTAATGAGATGAGGAGTCAAGATGGAGGAATAGGAAGACGTGGAGTTTGCCTCTCCCCACAAGTACATCAAGAATACATTTTAAAATGGAACAATTCTCACAGAGCACCTGCTGAACACTAGCAGAGGACCTTGGACGCTAAAAGGACAAGAAAAATCCTTACCAAACCAGGTAGGACAAAAGAAAGAAAAAGGAGAAAAGAGGAAACGGGATGGAACCTGCACCCCTGCAGGGGCAGCTGCAGGAGAGGAGAGGTTTCTGCACTCAGAGAAGCCCCCTAACAGGTGGGGAGATCAGCTGGGACAGAGAGGGAGCTTCAGAAGCTTGGAGGAGAGCACAGTAACCAGTCTGTGGCAGGTAGGACCAAGTAAGACCTACATGGATGGTCCATGCTGCAGCCCTGCACGGCCCAGCCTGAGTCATGTCTGCTGGCATGGAGTGGGGCTGGGTGCTGCAACATGGGGTTTGGAGAGCAGACTCAGGGAGAGGACAGCTGTTGGCTGGGAAGAGACAGCCTAAGGGGCAGGTGTAAGGAGCTCCACAACCGGGAATGTTTGTGGAAGAAGCCTGGGCCACCATAGTAGCCAGGCGCCATTGTTGAGTGGCACACAAGGAGCTGGGCTGCCATTGCAGCCCCCTTTCCCTTGTGCCAGCCCCTGCCTCCATGGGCACTAGGAGGGTTGCCCGCCTAAGCAGTCTTGCTCACCCTCCCACCAATGCCTCCTCCAGCTCTGCTGGCCCCCAGTGGGTTCGCGTGCCCCGCCTGTCTCTGTCTCCACCCCTGCCTGCCTGGGCAGGTGCATGTGCTCTGGGGCAGCCTGGGAAGCAGACACCAGTGGGAGGAACACATGCAGAGGTGGGGCTGAAACCACAGCTGAGCCCCAGGGGCCATGCAGCTAAGAAAGAAGAGCTGAATTCTCTCCTCACAGCTGCAGGAATCGTGGATTTACACTCCCGCTGCTGGCTTTGTAAACCCAGCACCTGCAGAACATCTGAATGGATGAGTGATCCCGCAGCTGAGATTGGTTCAGCTCTAGTAGGCACGTACATGCAGGGATGGGACCAGGCCAGAATCTGAGCTGTCTGCATAGCTCCCACAGGGGATCCAGGTACATGATTATTACAGTCTTGGGACCTGACTTTGGTGGATCCGTGTTGGTGGCCTGGTGAAAACAACTCCTTAGAGACACTAGGGCCAATTGCTGGCATACCCACAGTTAAGGTGGGGCTGAGAGCACTTCCAACAATAGTGTAATTTGTGAGCCAGCACAATGGGTGAAAAGTGACACAAAAGAGTACACTCACAGGTGAACAGCTCCAGAGAAGGAAAACTCAGTGGCTTTTCTCCCAGTGGGAGTGCTCCAATCCCACCTACCTCACACTGCAGATCAGAAACACAGCCCAGAAACAGATCTGGGGGCCTCTACTCCAGCAACCAGGGAGCAGACCCTGCCTCTGACAGGGCAGTAACAACCACAGAGCAGAGGGGAGGCCCTGCTGAATATCTGGTGCAGGCTCAGTTCACCACAACATCAGTCACACCACCTATCAAGGGGATAATGGCCAGCATACAGAGGAAAGAGGGGGCAGTCATCCATACTAAAAACAGCCCTTGCACCAGGGACGTTCTCACATAAAAATAGCCCTCCAAGACAGTCTGAGGGTCAGGCATCAGGAGGAAGAACCCCCAGTGCATTTGGCTTTGAAGGCCAGTGGGGCCTGAATGTAAGAGCTCCAGAGGGCTGGCAGGAACAGAGACTCCACTCTTGGAGGCTGCACACAAGACCTCACATGTGCTGGGACACAGCACAAAGCAATACTTACATAGGAACTGGGGTTAGACCTAACTAGGGGTCTGGGAGGGTCTCCTGGGGAGGCAGGGGTTGGCTGTAGTTCACTGTGTGGGCAAGGATACTGGTGGCAGAGGCCCCAGAGAATATTGTTCAGTGTGAGCTCTCCCAGAGGTCCCCAGTTGGGAACCAAGACCTGGCCCCACCCAAGAGCCTACAGTCTCCAAAGCTGGAATTCCTCGGGCCAAACAACCAGAAAGGTAGGAACACAGCCCCACCTATCAGCAGACAGGCTGCCTAAGTCATAATGAGCTCACAGTTATCTCAAAACATGCTCCTTGACACAGCCCTGCCCATCAGAGGGACAAGACCCAGCTCTACCCATCAGAGGGCAGGCACCAGTCCCTCCCACCAGGAAGCCTGCACAAGCTCCTAGACCAACCTCATCCACGACAGGGCAGACACCAAAAGAAAGGGGAACTACAATCCTGTAGCCTGTGGAATTGAGACCACAAACACAGAAAGTTAGACAAAATGAGATGAAAAAGAAATATGCCGCAAACAAAGGAACATGATAAAAACTGACCAGAACAACTAAATGAAGAGGAGATAGGCAATCTACCTAAAAAAGAATTCAGAGTAGTGATAGTAAAGATGATCCAAAAACTCAGGAAGAGAATGGAGGCACGGATCGAGAAGATACAAGAAATGTTTAACAAGGAGCTAGAAGATTTAAAGAACAAACAAACAGAGATGAATAATAAAATAACTGAAATGAAAAATATACTAGAAGGAATCAACAGCAGAATAACTGAAGCAGAAGAACAAATAAGTGAGCTGGAAGACAGAGTGGTGGAAATCACTGCCACAGAACAGAATAAAGAGAAAAGAAAGAAAAGAAATGAGGACAGTCTCAGAGACATCTGGGACAACATTAAATGCACCAACATTTATATTATAGGAATCCCAGAAGGAGAAGAGAAAGAGAAAGGGCCTGAGAAAATATATGAAGATATTATAGCTGATAACTTCCCTAATATGAGAAAGGAAACACTCACTCAAGTCCAGGAAGTGCAGAGAGTCCCATATAGCATAAACCCAAGGAGGAACTCGGCAAGACACGTATTAATCAAATTGACGAAAATTAAAGACAAAGAAAAAATATTAAAAGCAACAAGGGAAAAGCAACTGATAACATACAAAGGAATCCCCATAAGGTTAGCAGCTGCTTTTTCAGCAGAAACTCTGCAGGCCAGAGCGGACTGGCACAATATGTTTAAAGTGATGAAAGGGAAAAACCTACAACCAAGAATAGTCTACCCAGCAAGGCTTTCATTCAGATTCAATGGAGAAATCAAAAGCTTTACAGACAAGCAAAAGCTAAGAGAATTCAGCACCACCAAACCAGCCTTACGAGAAATGCTAAAGGAACTTCTTTAGGCGGGAAAGAGAGCAGCAACTTAAAACAACCTTTTACATACATAGACTGCTATATCAAAACTTCATGGGAACAGCAAACCGAGAAACTACAATAGATACAAACACAAAAAAGAAAAAGCAACCCAAACACAATACCAAAGACAGTCATCAAATCACAAGAGAAGAGAATGAAAGAGGAAGGGAAGAAAGAGGACCTACGAAAACAAATCCAGAACAGTTAAGAAAATGGCAATATAATTACCTTAAATATAAACGGTTTAAATGCTCCAACTAGAAGACACAGACTGGCTGAATGGATACAAAACCAAAATCCATATATATGCTGTCTACAAGAGATGCACTTCAGATCTAGGGACACATACAGACTGAAAGTGAGGGGATTGATAAAAAGATATTCCATGCAAATGGAAACCAAAAGAAACCAAAAGTTGCAATACTCATATCAGACAAAATAGACTTTAAAATAAAGACTGTTACAAGAGACAAGGAAGGACACTACATAATGATAAGGGATCAATCCAAGGAGAAGATAAAGCAATTGTAAACATATATGCACCCATCATGGGAGCACCTCAATATATGAGCCAAATGCTAACAGCCATAAATGGGGAAATCAACAGTAGTGCAACAACAGTGGGGGACTTTAACACCCCACTTTACACCAATGGACAGATCATCCAAACTGAAAGCCAATTAGGAAACACAGGCCTTAAATGACACATTAGATACTGATGGACTTAACTGATATTTGTAGAACATTCCATCCAAAAGCAGAAGAATACACTTTCTTCTCAAGTGCACATGGAACATTCTCCAGGATAGATCACATACTAGGCCACAAATCAAGCCTTGGTAAATTTAAGAAAATTGAAATCATATCAAGCATCTTTTCCAACCACAACACTATGAGATTAGAAATCAACTAAAAGAAAAAAAAACACGTAAAAAGCACAAACATGTGGAGACCAAACAATATATTGCTAAACAACCAATAGATCATCAAGGAAATCAAAGAGGAAATAAAAAAACACCTAGAGACAAATGACAATGAACACACAATGACCCAACCCCTATGGCATGCAGCAAAAGCAGTTCGAAGAGGAAAGTTTAGAGCAATACAATCTTACCTCAGCAAATAAGAAAAATTTCAAACAAACAACCTAAACTTACAACTAAAGGAACTAGAGAAAGAAGAACAAACAAAATCCAAAGTCAGCAGAAGGAAAGAAACTATAAAAATCAGAGCAGAAATAAATGAAATAGAGATGAAGAAAACAGTAGAAAAGATCAACAAAACAAAAAGCTGGTTCCTTGACAAGACAAACAAAATTGATAAACCATTAGCTGGACTCATCAAGAAAAAAGGGAGAGGGCTCAAATCAATAAAATTAGAAATGAAAAAAGAGAAGTTACAACTGACACCACAGAAACACAAAGGATCAAAAGAGCCTACTACAAGCAACTATATGCCAATAAAATGGACAACCTAGAAGAAATGGACAAATTCTTAGAAAGGTACAACCTTCCAAGACTGAACCAGGAAGAAATAGAAACTATGAACAGACAAATCACAAGTAATGAAATTGAAACTGTGATTAAAAAACTTCCAACAAACAAAATTGTAGGACCAGATGGCTTCACAGGTAAATTCTATCAAAAATTTAGAGAAGAGCTAACACCCATCCTTCTCAAACTCTTCCAAAAAATTGCAGAGGAAAGACCACTCCCAAGCTCATTTTATGAGGCCACCGTCACCCTGATACTGAAACCAGATAAAGATACCACAAAAAAAAAAAAAAAGAAAGAAAGAAAATTACAGGTCAATATCACTGATGAACATAAATGCAGAAGTCCTCAACAAATTTCTAGCAAACTGAATCCAACAACACATTAAAAGGATCATACACCATGATCAAGTGGGATTTATCCCAGGGATGCAAGGATTCTTCAATATACGCAAATCAATATGATACACCATATTAACAAATTGAAGAATAAAAACCATATGATCATCTCAATAGATGCAGAAAAAGCTTTTCAAAAAATTCAACACCCACTTATGATTAAAAAAATCTCCAGAAAGTGCGCATAGAGGGAACCTATCTCAATATAATAAAGGCCATATACGAGAAGCCCCCAGCAAACATCATTCTCAATGGTGAAAACTGAAAGCATTTCCTCTAAGATCAGGAACAAGATCAGGATGTCCACTCTTGCCACTTTTATTCAGCATAGTTTTGGAAGTCCTAGCCATGACAATCAGAGAACAAAAAGAAATAAAAGGAATCTAAATTGGAGAAGAAGAAGTAAAACTGTCACTGTTTGCAGATGACATGATACTATACATAGAAAATCCTAGAAATGCTACCAGAAAACTACTAGAGCTCATCAATGAATCTGGTAAAGTTGCAGGATACAAAATTAATACACAGAAATCTCTTGCATTCATATGCACTAAGAACAAATGATCAGAAAGAGAAATTAAGGAAACAATCCCATTTACTGTCACATTAAAAGAATAAAATACATAGGAATAAACCTACCTAAGGAGACAAAAGACCTGTACCCAGAAAACTATAAGACACTGATGAAAGAAATCAAAGGTGACACAAACAGATGGAGAGATATACCATGTTCTTGAATCGGAAGAATCAATATTTTCAAAATGACTATACTACCCAAAGCAATCTACAGATTCAATGCAATCTCTATCAAATTACCAATGGCAGGTTTTACAGAACTAGAAAAAAAAAGTCTTAAAATTTGTATGGAGACACAAAAGACCCCAAATGGCCATAGCAATCTCAAGAAATAAAAATGGAACTGGAAGAATCAGGCTCCCTGACTTCAGACTATACTACAAAGCTACAATAATCAAAAGAGTATGGTACTGGCACAAAAACAGAAATATAGATCAACGGAACAGAAAGTCCAGAGATAAACCCACACACCTATGGTCAACCAATCTATGACAGAGAAGGCAAGAATATACAATGGAGAAAAGACATCCTGTTCAATAAGTGGTGCTGGGAAAACTGGACAGCTACATGTAAACTAATGAAATTAGTACACTTCCTAACACCATACACAAAAATAAACTCAAAATGGATTAAAGACCTAAATGTAAGGCCATATACTATAAAACTCTTAGAGGAAAACATAGGCAGAACTCTCTCTGACATAAATCAAAGCAAGATCTTTTTTGATCCACCTCCTAAAGTAATTAAATTAAGAAAATATAAACAAATGGAACCTAATTAAACTTAAAAACTTTTGCACAGCAAAGGAAAGCATAAACAAAATGAAAAGACAACCCACAGAATGGGAGAAAATATTTGCAAACAAAGCAATGGACAAAGGATTAATCTCCAAAATATACAAACAGCTCATACAGCTCAATAAAAAACAAACAACCCAATCAAAAAACGGGCAGAAGATCTAAATAGACATTTCTCCAAAGAAGACATACAGATGGCAAAAAAGCACGTGAAAACATGCTCAACATCATTTCTCCAATTATTAGAGAAATGCAAATCAAAACTATAATGAGGTATCACCTCACACTGGTCAGAATGGCCATCATCAAAAAATCTACAAACAATAAATGCTGGAGAGGGTGTGGAGAAAAGGGAACCCTTCCACACTCTTGGTGGAAATGTAAATTGGTAGAGCCACTATGAAGAACAGTATAGAGGTTCCTTAGAAAACTAAAAATAGAACTACCATATGATCCAGCAATCCCACTCCTGGGCATATACCTAGAGAAAAGCATAATTTGAAAAGATACATGCACCGCAATGTTCACTGCAGCACTATTTACAATAGCCAGGACATGGAAGCAACATAAATGTCCACTGACAGAGGAATGGAAAAAGAAGATGTGGCACATATATACAATGGAATATTAGCCATAAAAAGAAAAGAAATTGAGTTATTTGTAGTGAGGTGGATGGACCTAGAGTCTGTCATACAGAGTGAAGTAAGTCAGAAAGATAAAAACAAATACTGTATGCTAACACATATATATGGAATCTAAAAAAAAAAAAAAAGGTTACGAAGAATCTAGGGGCAAGACGGGAGTAAAGACACAGATCTACTAGAGAATGGACTTGAGGATATGGGGAGGGGGAAGGGCAAGCTGTGACAAAGTGAGAGAGTGGCATGGACATATATACATTACCAAACGTAAAATAGATAGCTAGTGGGAAGCAGCCGCATAGCACAGGGAGATCAGCTCGGTGCTTTGTGACCACCTAGAGGGGTGGGATAGGGAGGGCGGGAGGGAAGGAGATGAAAGAGGGAAGAGATATGGGAACATATGTGTATGTATAACTGATTCACTTTGTTATAATGCAGAAACTAACACACCACTGTAAAACAATTACACTCCAATAAAGATGTTAAAAAAAAAAGATGTGGCACGTATATACAATGGAATATTACTCAGCCATCAAAAAGAATGAAATAATGCCATTTACAGCAACATGGATGGACCCAGAGATTGTCATACTGAGTGAAGTAAGTCAGACAGAGAAGGACAAATATAGTATGATAACACTTCTATGTTGAATCTAAAAAAATGGTACAAATGAATTTATTTACAAAACAGAAATAGAGTCACAGATGTAGAAAAAAATCTTATGGTTACCAGCAGGGAAAAGGGGGGGAGGGGTGGGATAAATTGGGAGTTTGGGATTGACATATACACACTACTATATATAACACACATAACTAATAAGGACCTACTCTATAGCACAGGGAACTCTACTGAATACTCTGTAATGACCTATATGGGAAAGGAATCTTAAGAAGCGTGTATGTATGTATATGTATAACTGATTCACTTTGCTGTACAGCAGAAAGTAACAACATTGTAAATCAACTATACTCCAATTAAAAACATTTTTAAAAAGAATCAAGTAAGAAAAAAGACATTAATGAAAGTAACTGAAGAAGACACAAATAAATGGAAAGATATCCCACAGAAATCTATGAATTCAATGCAATCCCTATCTAAATTCCAAAATTCCAACAAACAATTCTGAAAATTTTATGGAACCACAAAAGATCTCAAATAGCAAAAGCAATCTTGAGAAATAACAACAAAGCTGGAGTATCATATGTCCTGATTTTAGACTTTATTACAAAGCTATATTAATCAAAGCAGTATGGTATTGGTATGAGAACATACACATAGATGAACAGAATAGAACAGAGAGCCCAGAAATAAATCCACACATATATGGTCAATTATTTTACAACAAAGGAGCCAAGAATATACAATGGGGATAACAGTCTCTTCAATAAATGGTGTTCAGAAGAATGGACAGCCACATGCAAAAGAATGAAATCAGACCACTATCTTACACCATACACAAAAATTAACTCAAAATGGATTAAAGACTTGAACATAAGACCTGAAACCATAAAACTCCTATAAGAAAACATAGGTAGTAGGCTCCTTGACATCAGTCTTGGTGATGATTTTTTGGACCTGACTCCAAAAGCCAAGGCAAGAAAAGTAAAAATAAACAAGTGGGGCTACATCAAACTAAAAAGCTTCTGCACATCAAAGGAAACCAACAACAACATGTAAAGACAATGTACTGAATAGGAGAAAACACTTGCAAATCATATATTTGATAAGGGGTTAAAGTATATTTAAAAACTCATACAACTCAACAGTAATAAAACAAAGAATCCAATTTTAAAATGGGAAGAAGATCTGAATAGATCTTTTTCCAAAGAAGACATACAGATGGCCAACAGGTACATGAAAGTTTCTCAACATAATATATTAATAAGCAGGGAAATGCAAATCAAAACCACAATGATATATTACCTCATGGCTGTTAGAACAGCTATTATGAGAAAGACAAGAACTAAGAAGTGGTAGCATGGATGTAGAGAAAAGGAAACTCTTGTGCACTGTTGGTGGGAATGTAAATTGGTGCAGCCACTTAAATTGGTGGAAAACAGTAAGGAGATTCCTCAAAAAAATTAAAAATAGAACTACCATATGATCTCCAGCAATTTCACTTCTGGTTATTTTTCTAAAGACAAGGAAAACAGTACCTCAAAAACACATAAGCACCCCTATATTCACTGCAGCATTATTTACAATAGCCAATATATGGAGACAACCTAAATGTCCATTGACAGATGAACGGGTAAAAGAAAATGATACACACACACACACACACGATGGAATACTATTCAGCCATAAAAGAAGGAAATCTTGTCATTTTTGACAACATGGAGGGACCTTAAGGGCATTATGCTAAGTGAAATAAGGCAGACAGAGAAAGAAAAATACTGTATGATTTCACTTATATTTGTAAGCTAAGAAAACAAAACAAAAACCCCATCAAGCTCATAGATACAGGCAACAGACTGGTGGTTGCCAGAGGTGGGGGGTGGGAGGTAGAAGAAATGGGTAAAGAGGGTCAAAAGGTAGAAACATCCAGTTATAGAATAAGTAAGTCATGAGGATGTAATGTACAGCATGGTGACTGTAGTTCATAACACTGTGCTGCATGTTTGAAAGTTGCTATAGGAGAGCAAATCTTAAAAGTTCTCATCCCAAGAAAACAATTGTAACTACGCGTATGGTGATGGATGTTTGCAGACTTATTGTAGTGATCATTCTTCAATGTATACAATTATCAGATCATTATGTTATATACCTAAAACTAATATAATGTTTTATGTCAATTGTACTTCAATTAAAAAAAAAAAAGAGGAAAAACAGTCCCTGACCTTTCTAAGCTTGTGGAATGAGGGAGGCAGACGCAAATTGATCATTCTGGCATAAAACAGAACGTTATTAGGTACACAGCACAAAGCCTGTTCTGAGAACATAGAGATCAGAAGAGATCATGATGCCAACGGGGGCGGGGGGGGTACAAAGAAGGCTTCCTAGAGATAACTCCTCGGATAAAACAGGCAGTCAAGCAAAGAACAGCAGGAAAGGCAGCTCAGATGAGAGAAAGGCATCAACAAAGGAGGCATGGCATGTGAAATAACAGATCACATATAGGAAGAATAGGAATTCCACCTTATTGGAGCCCCAGTGTTCAGTGTGTAAGGCTGGAGAAGGAAGTACAGATCAAGTCTCCTTAAAGTAGCTGAGCTTAATTTTCAGAGTGGATGGAGAGATACTGATGAGTTTTACATGGGGATATGACATGGTTCGATTTCTATTTCATGCTGATTAGAGACCAGAAACCAATTAAGAGGCCACTACAATGGTCAAGTAAAAATGATGAGAGGCTGGACTTGGGCAATGTTGGCGGGAATGGAAGAAGGGGACAGATAAGAGAAATGTGCAGACAGTGGTATGGACTGGACCTGGAGATTTACTGGGTCTGAAGGAAAGGGGAGGAAGGACTCCAGGACAATGCCCAGGTTTCTAAATTGGGTGAGAGATGAATGTTAGGACCTGAAACTAACACTAAGGACTGGAGATATAGATATTGGAGAAAGATGATGAGCCCAGTTTGGAATGTGATGGGTTGCATGTTTAGGGAAGCCATCTAACAGGTGAATCCTATAAGGGTTAGAAATTTAGATTTGGCATTACAGTATTAGTTTATTGGTTAGCATGGAGCTTAAGAGCATGGACTCTGAAGTCCAACTAAGTTTAAATGCCAGCTCTGCTATTTATTAGCTTTACGACTCAGAGCAAATTACTTAACTATTCTATATTTGTTGCCTTATCTGAGATAATAATTGCATTCCTCAAAGGGTGGATGTCATAAGTAAGATAATGCCACCTCACAGATGTCCACATCCTAGTCCCTGAAACCTGTGACTATGCTACCTTGCATGGGAGAAAGGACTTTGCAGATGTGATTAAGGTAAGGATCTTCAGATGGGAAGCGTATCCTCTATTAACCGGAGGGCCTAATGTAATCACAAGGGTCCTTATAAGAGGGAAGCAGGAGAGTCAGAAAAAGAGATGTGTCAATGCAAGTAGACATGAGGGAGGTAGGGGCTGAAGATGCTACGTGCTGGCCTTAAAAATGGAGGAAGGGGGCTTCCCTGGTGGCGCAGTGGTTGAGAGTCCGCCTGCCGATGCAGGGGACACGGGTTCGTGCCCCGGTCCGGGAGGATCCCACATGCCGCGGAGCGGCTGGGCCCGTGAGCCATGGCCGCTGAGCCTGCGTGTCCGGAGCCTGTGCTTCGCAACGGGAGAAGCCACAGCAGTGAGAGGGCCCGCGTACCGCAAAAAAAAAAAAAAATGGAGGAAGGGTCCACGAGCCAGGGAAGGCAGGTAGCCTCCAGAAGCTAGAAAAGGTAAGGAGAGGGATTCTTCTCTAGAGCCTCCAGAAGGAATGACATTGGCAAACACCTTGATTTTAGGTATCTGATCTCCCGAACTGTAAGATAATAACTTTTTAATGCTATTGTAAACTACTAAACTGGTGGTAATTAGTTAAGGCCTCACTAGGAAACTAACACATCTGTTATAAGGATTAAATTAATAAATACACATAAAGCATTTAGAAGGCATAATAAGTGCTCATTAAATTTTAACGCTTGCTGTTATTATTAGAAGTGGTTGTTGAGGCCGTGAGACTGGATGGGATCATGGAAGGGAATGTGCGGTGAGATCAGAGTCATAGGACAATAGCAGAGGCCAAGAAGAAAGTCTAAGAAGAAGCAGAGAGGTATGAGGTTAGGAGAGAAAGAGAAGGAGTGGGCAGTATTAATGGGGAACGAGTGCCCACAGTGGCAAGTGCAGCAAAGAAATTCTGTAAAATAAAGATGGAAAAGCGTCTGGTGGAGTCTGTCAAGATGGAAACCATTTCATGGACACTACAAAAGAATGTCATGGCAGAAGCAAACCTGCAGTAGCTTCCAGAGTGAATAGGAGGTGAGGGAGTAAAAAACTGACTGTAACTTTTCTTTGAGGAAGCTGGCATGGCAAAGGAAGGAGAGGGGAGTAATTAGAAGGGGATTCAACATCCACCAAAGGTTTTAAATTAATTTTTCTTCCCAGTGAGCCTTCCCCTAACACAGATCTTGGAAAGCTCAGAATTATATTTCCCAGGCAGTCTTTCACCTAGAATTCTGCCAAGCACAGGTGTCTGTGGGGTGTGGGAAATGAGCACATGAGGGTGTAGCCACTCAGGGGGAGAGGGGATCCCCTGTGGAGCAGCTGTGACGGATGTTTCCATGCTGTGCACTGGGCGGTAGCATCGATGAGTTCCCACTGGAATGGTCCCACATTGGACGTTTCCCTTAGTTGTAGCATACAAGCTCATCCCCAGCCTTTCTGGAGGTCCCTAACATAACCTATTAAAAATCCTTTCTGCTCAAACTGGCAACTACAAATTTGGTTGTCTACAACAAAACCCATTGACAGTACATCTTCGTTTACACTTCTTCATAGCATCTATCAATGCCCAATATACCATCTATATCCCTCCGTCAGAATGTAAACTCCTTGAGGACAGGTACTTTGTCAGTATGTGTTCACCGCTATAGCACCAGTGCCCCAAAGCATATTTGGCCCACAGCAGGTGCTCAGTAAAAATGAGGCGAATGAATGAATCCTTGATTTACAAGTCTTTCAACATCCTTTCAAGACAAGGATAGTGTCTCATTTATTTTGGTACCCCCAGTACTAGAGCCCTGGGGAGCACCAAATGTTTGTTGAATGAATGAATCAGTGAATGAACATTTAGAAAAATTAGGCTGGTTTATATAATGCATGCACTGTAGCTGTACAGAATTTAAAACTTTTCTTTCCCACGGACAGCTTAGGATGCACATAGAAACAAGTTATCTACATGCTTCTGATCTGGATAGAACAAGACTCAGATACCCCATCAGGGAAGCAAAGACCAAAACAATTCCAGATATCGTAGGAACAACCGAAGGTAAGAGACGGTGGTGACCTCTTAACAGAAGGGATTTATCTCTTTGATATGGAAATTAACCAAAGAGGTAGGAATCGGCCAAGAAAAACAAAGACATTGCTATTCTAGAAGGACAGGGAGACCAGTGTGAGAAGGTTACAAGTCTGAACTCCCATTCTCTACATGTGGTATTATTATACCTACATGAATATGTACAGTCAAACTAGGGGGAAAAGACTCCATCAAACAGACGTCTCTCATTCAGTATTTCTTTTTCAGGAATCTAAGGAATGATCATGATGATGATAATAATAATAACCAAGACAGGCATTACATGCCTATTTGACATACACATGCCTTACATGACATCACTGTGGGCCAGGCACTGTTTAAACACTTAACTAAACAACAAAAAAGCAACCTAATCAACAAATAGGCAGAAGACTTAAATAGACATTTCTCCAGAGAAGACATACAGAGGGCCCATAGGCACATGAAAAGATGCTCAACATCAGTAATTATCAGAAAAATTCAAATCAAAACTACAATGAGGTATCACCTCACACCAGTCACAATGGCCATCATTAAAAAGTCTACAAATAACGAAACACTGGAGAGGGTGTGAAGAAAAGGGAACCCTCGTACACTTTTGGTGGGAATGTAAACTGGTACAGCCACTATGGAAAACAATATGGAGGTTCCTCAAAAAACTAAAAATCGAGTTGACATATGATCCAGCAATCCCACTGCTGGGGCTATACCAAGACAAAACTATAATTCAAAAAGATATATGCACCCCTATTTTGATAGCAGCACTATTCACAATTGCCAAGACATGGAAACAACCTATGTCCATCAACAGATGAATGGATAAAAAAGATGTGGTATATTTATACAATGGAATATTAGCCATAAAAAATAATGAAATAATGCCATTTGCAGCAACATGGATGGACTTAGAGATTATCATACTAAGAGAAATAAGTCAGAAAGACAAATACCATATGATATCACTTATATGTGGAATCTAAAATACTATACAAATCAACATTTCTATGAAACAAAACAGACTCACAGATATAGAGAGCAGACTTGTGGTTGCCAAGGGGAAGGGTGGGTAGGAGAGGGAAGGAATGGGAATTGGGATTAGCAGAGGCAAACTATTATATGTAGTATGGATAAACAATAAGGTCCTACTGTATATATAGCACAGGGAAGTATATTCAATATCCTGTGACAACCATAATGGAAAAGAATATGAAAAAGAAAAAAAATATATACATATGTATATACACACACACACACACACATATATATATATCTGAGTCACTTTGCTGTACAGGAGAAATTAACACAACATTGTAAATCAACTATATTTCAATAAAATTTAAAAAATAAAACCACTTAACTATATTACACCATGACCAGGTATCTTGTATTTTCAAGGCAGTGGTTTAACGTAATTTAAAAGGTGATAAAAAAATGCAGAACCAGATAACAAAATACAAGTTAGTGTTGTTATAACCTTTCAAAATAGACCTGCAAATGAGAATAAATTCTGTGTCAAATCACATGTCCTGACTTCTGGTTTATAAAATATGGTACAGGGAGCTGCTCCACCTTCTCTGGAGTTTGCCCTGCTGTGGCAGCCGCTCCTGCGTCACAGCTCCCTGAGTTTATATCTACATGACATATATCCCAGCACAGTGAACGAGGACTACAGGTGCTCAGTGGATTCGCAGTGACTCAGGAAGTGAAAGTCGCCATCAAAATATACATAAAATAAGTTCCCAAAGGAGAAGACACTGTTTAGATGCTGATTTAAAAAGAAAAGTGAACTCATTCCTGAATTTCTGCAGATCACTGAATAGTGCCTTCCACAGGGAGAAACAATGACCAACATCAAATGGCAACAGTTTATAATGTTGAACATTCTTCTGGTAAGCAAATGCAAGACTCTTAAAGAGAATGCAGACTCAAAATCCAAGGCTTGGGGAAGGCAGTAGAAGTCAAGAAATTACAAGCCCAAGAAAAGAGCTGTCAAATCCTACCTAAGATGTAAAGAAGTAAAAGTTGATTAATATTAGCATCTGAGTCAGCCTTTATGAATAAAAGGGCTTTGATTCAATCCTCAATACTACAAGAGCTGTAACAAGGGAAAAGTGGTCTGTGTTCTTGGTACCAATGATTGATTCCAAAGCCCCCAAGGAAGGGGTAGGAACAACAGAGCATAGAAGTGCTGTTTAAAATCCTCCCACCTGCCCTCTGAACAGACCTAGGATAGAAAGGTTAAAAGCTTCCATCATACACATGCAAGAACCAATAACTGCACATACCATCTCTCCATTACGCATCAAGTCAATTCAGTACTTTTCATCCTTCACGTTAGATATGGGCAAGAAGCCCAGCTCTGCCAGATGCGTGATCCTGAGTAAGCTACTAAATTCTCTGCATGTATGAAATGGGGCTAATAATGCCCGAGACATGGAGTTATTGTAAGGTTTCAGTCAAATGGGTACAAAGCCTAGTAAGTGCCCAGCCCCAGGCCAGTGCTCTTGGTGAGACTGCCCCTCCTGTGGTTGCAACCACATGTGCTGCATGGAGGCATCTAGAGCTCCCCATGCTACTTGTAAAACCCCTCCTGCCCCAGCCATGACACTGCCCACCGCCGCCTTTAAAAGCAGCCCACAGAGTCCCACGTGGTCCTAATAAGACTACCGTGTCTCCCTCACGACAATATCCCCTGCATCACCATGAAAGCTGTAGTGGGCAATAGTTAGCCAATGACTCAGCATCCCCTAAAACAACAGGCCATCATGCCTTATATCCCTGTTTACCTTGGTCATTGTTGGAAAGCCAAGCTAGCCCATTAGCACAGGGCTTTACCTCCCACAGACCTTTACAACATCTGCAGTTGAATCCCATTTCTCACCCTTCCCTCACCTCCCCGATCCTTCCACTGAGCAATCTGGAAATCACAGTCAGTGGTCAGGAAAATTCCTCAGATCTTCAGTCTCGTTTAGGAACACGCCCTCTGCCTCTTCACTGTAACTCAAACTGCTGTCTCCCCTGAAGACACAGCTTCCCCTGAGGCTCTCCCAAGTGTGGCTTTTTTTCGGCCACGTTCCTCTACTCCTGGGCCAGGAGGTGGGTAAAGTGTTCTCTTAGCTCTTCACTGTTGCTTCCAAATCACTTCTTCTTCCTTAGAGATACCAACTGCTACTAACAGGATACCAGACTAAACCCACTGCTCCCTATGGAAGTCATCTACAACATCCCTGGCCAATCCTCTTCATTAATGACGATTTTAGCACCTGGCTCATTCCTCTCCCTTCCCTACGACACCCATAACAACAAGTAAATTCAGAATCCATAGAGATAATCCTTCCAACACCCTGGCTTCATTTCTGATGACCTTGTCTTCACCCCGACCTCAGCCACTGGTTTCCATGGATACACCTTAGACTTTGTCTTTACCAATAACTGGACCATCTCCAACACATCAATTTCAAGTATCTTACTCCTGCATCACCACCTCCTATTTCAGCCTGCCTATTCTGGTACCTCAACTCCAACAATTTTTTGGCCCCATCACGTTAATCCTCAGGCCCCAGTACTTCTTCCCTGTCTAGTCTCCCCTGCTGTCTTCATTTCCCCGTATACCCAGATTAGATCCCATAGATGGTCACTGTAATCACTCTCATGTATATCAATTCTCTTGCCTCCCTCCCACTTCCCATTACTTATGCCTAGATGAAGGCATAAAATGTGCCTATAATTCTATCCCTGTTTAAACTCTCTTCCCACTCTTTATCTGTACCTGTAGCGTACCCACGGTAGCTCCTACCTTGCAGTATATAAAAAGCTGGAATTATCTATTAGAGTAGGAGCATGCAGAAACTTGGAGTCTGAGTTAAGGATTTAGGATTTTATTCTGTAGGTACTGGAAAGCCTCTAAAGATTGTAAGCAGGAAAGAGACACAGTAGGTAACCCCTACACACTCAAGTCTCATTCAAGGCATTGTTTCCCAAACCTCCTGTCCTCTCTCAGTTCTAGGCCAAGTGCCTCCCTCTGCTGACTTCTGTCTCAGTGCTTATCACACTCCAGCTTATCATAATGGTTTACTGACCCGTGGGATCTTTTTCCAGGGCAAAGACAATGTCATTCCATCACTGTGACTTCAGTTGACTGCTAGGCTAGCTAAACAGACCAATTCAAAACTTTTGATCCCTGTTTAGTGAAGGCACTTAGGTAAACAATTACCTAACAAAGTCTGTGTATGGGACCCATGAAAATACAGTGAGATGAAAAATTAGTTTGGCCTGGCGCATTCAAGGAGTCTTTCCCAAAGGAGGTAAGATTGAAGGATAAGTGGGTTTTCATTGGAGAGAGGCAGGGGCTCTGAATTCGAGGCTAAAGGAACAGCATAGGCAAAGGCAGGAGGCATGCGGGTCCACTGTATTTTCAGGCGAGTAGACAGAGTGAGTGAGGTGGAAGGAGAAAGGCATTATTCTTCCCTGAAGCCCTTCTCACTTAGGGCCTTCAAAGCTTTCACTCAAAGAAGTAATAAGAGAACTTCCCTGGTGGAGCAGTGGTTAAGAATGCGCTGGCCAATGCAGGGGACACGGGTTCGAGCCCTGGTCTGGGAAGATCCCACACGTTGTGGCGCAACTAAGCCCCTTCACCACAACTACTGAGCCTGTGCTCTAGAGCCCGCGAGCCACAACTACTGAGCCTGCGTGCCGCAACTACTGAAGCCTGCGCACCTAGAGCCCGTGCTCCACAACAAGAGAAGCCACCGCGATGAGAAGCCCGCGCACCTCAACAAAGAGTAGGCCCCACTCACCACAACTAGAGAAAAACCCGTGAGCAGCAGCAAAGACCCAATGCAGCCAAGACAAATAAATAAATTAAATTTTTAAAAAATATATATAAGAGAAACTTTCTGGAATTACACAACTATATTAAAAAAAGAAGAAGTAATACGATTTTTTTTAAGTAGTAAGAAATATTTTTTTAAAAAAGAAGTAATAAGAAATTTTAGTTGCCTTTGATGGACAATAAGAGAGAAAAGATGTTTTGGTGCAGAGAGCCTTTTGGAAGATTTAATATCCTATCACTTTGCTACTTTCTTATCTACATCTACCTACGCCCTTCTCTTCATGAGGGCCTTTCTGCCCACCCATCTCTAACTACAGAGCCATTAGAACTTTCATTCAAGAATCCCAATCGTATTTTGACACCAACATACATAACCACCTCCCTTGCATTCAACATGAAATCCTGTTAGCGCTACCTCTGTAAAGCCTCTTCCATCCATGTCTCCCCCTTCATAGGAGCTCAGGCCCCATTTCTTCCTCTTTCCTTGGAAAATTACTTGGGTTCTCTAAGATTTAGTTTCAGCCTTTACAAAACAATGTTAATTTACGTCTATAATCCCTTTACAAAACCCTTGGGCCAGATGTACTTCAGAATTCAGAAATTTTTCAATTTTTGAAAGGTTACAGATTACAAATTCTATATATGCGGTCTAAGGCAGCATACTGTGATCAAATGTGGTACTATTTCAGTAGTAAGACATATTAACGTTCATCTAATGTAGCAAAAATAAAGACTATAACATGGCTCATGTTGGCTCAGGTAGGCTTCTGAAAAAGCCTACCTTTTATGAAAAACTTGTGGGTTTTAGAGCTTATTGGATTTTGGAACTATGGGTAAGAAATCATGGACTTGTTCCTATTCATTTCCTAGGGTTCTTTCAAGGCTTAAAGAAGGAGAATAAAGCAAAACAATTATCTTAACTCCAAGCATAGTAAATGGTAGCTGTTACTATAATTATCCCTTGTTCAGCTGGTCATCTTCCACTAAGATTTTTTCAATCATTTTCTAACAGGTGATCTAGCCTCATTCAGACATTTCTTCAGTGACTCAATGGCTCTAAAATACAGTTCTGGTTATGTCATTCCATTTTTTGAAAAATTAGTAATGTTTAATAATTATCTAGCAATTAAAGTATCAACTCCTTTGCTTCTTTGATCTGGTCCCAAACCACCATTATACCTCTTTATGTTACAGTCATGTACAACTCTTGGGGTTCTCCCAGTGTGTGGTTTATTTTCCTACATCCCATCATAGCCTATGCACCTGACACCTGGAATGGCCTTGCCAGACATCTGCTGTCCAAATTCTACTCATCTGTCTAGACACAGCTCAAATGCTTCCTACTCCATGAAGCCCTTCATCACCGGCCCCTTTAAAAATGTAACCTCTCCTTCCTCAGAGCTCTCTGGCAATGGTTCTCAAATCTGGCTGTGCACTGGAATGTCCTGGGGACTCCTAAACCTGCCCCACTAAAACAGAATTTCTGGACAGCCCATGTATTATGAATCATCTCGAGGGCTTATGATGTAGCCTGCATCTGGTCCAAGGAATAGATTGAGAAACATGTCTATAGAGTTTTACCTGCATATCTCTTTTGGTCTCATGCCTCTTATCACTTTTCATGTCCTACTACTATTACTCAAATAGATGCCTCGTCTTCCCCAATAGTCTGTGAACTCCTTGGCAGCAGGTAGAACAATAATATGTACCTCTGTAGAGCCCACAGGCTCAAGCACGATGCTTTACTCCTAGTAAGTACTCAATAAGTATTTGCCGAATGAATATTGAATGAAACAAATAAATGGGTTTCTGGAGTAATGACCTAGAGGGGATGCTCTTTTTCTTTTTTTTCTGTTTGGCTGCGCCAGATATTAGTTGTGGCATGTGGTAGGCAGGGTCTTTTTAGTTGGGGCATGTGGGATCTAGTTCCTTGACCAGGGATTGAACCTGGGTCTCCTGCATCGGGATCATGGAGCCTTAGCCAGTGGACCACCAGGGAAGTCCCAGGATGCTCTTTAAAAAGACTTTCTTAGAGACTTACAAATCAAGTTCATGCAGTTCTAAAAATGCAGTTCTGATTATGTCACTCCCTGTTAAAACCCTTCAGTGGTTCCCCATTACCCTGATGACAAATCATACCTTCCTCAGGCACACATATAAGAACCTCTGATATTTTCCTGCCTCTATCACCAGCTTCGTTTCCCAATTCCTGCCTCTAACTCACCCCTCCAGCAAAACTGAACTTGCGCCAGTGCGTTTGTTCATGCCGTTCCCTCTGCCTGGAATGCCTTTCCCATACCTATTCACTTGGCTAAACGTATTCATCTTTTGAGATTTAGCCGAGTTATCGATCTCTCCCAGAAGCACCTTCCAGCTCTTAGGTTGGGCTAGGAATACCTGATCCATATTTTGTAGCACCTTTGGCTTACCTCTACCTTCCCATTGGTTTAATTTTATTAAAATCTTCTATATTTATGTCTGCTTACTCACATCCCATTCACACTGTGAGGTCCTCAGGGTCATGGACCAGACTATATTCTTTTCTACTTGTGCTTCTGTCACTATGCTTGGGCACACTGAACTTAGATGGACAGTATATGTTCTTTTGAATTGAACTGAGCTGATTAGAAAGCATTTGGATGGATTTATAGATGGAGGAAACTGAGGGAAAGTTAGGAATAATTCCAAATAAAAGAATATGAAAGGGCTTCCCTGGTGGCGCAGTGGTTGAGAGTCCGCCTGCCGATGCAGGGGACGCGGGCTCGTACCCCGGTCCGGGAAGATCCCACATGCCGCGGAGCGGCTGGGCCCGTGAGCCATGGCCACTGAGCCTGCGTGTCCGGAGCCTGTGCTCCGCAACGGGAGAGGCCACAACAGTGAGAGGCCCGCGTACCGCAAAAAAAAAAAAAAAAAAAAAAAAGAAAGGTGCATTGAATCCTTATTATGTTATTGAGCTTCCAGGCACTGTGCACACATGTATTTCCTCTCAGTTAATCTAATCCTTATAACGGGCTTCTGAGCTATACCCCTGAAGGTGAGGACAAAGCAAGGATCAAAGTTTTCTGTACCTTGCTCAGGTCACACAGCTAATGAGTGCCTAGCCAAGGGCGGAACCCAGTCCTGACATTAAAGCCTGTGATGTTTTATTATTTTTAATTTTATTGAAGTATAGTTGATTTACAATGTTGTGTTAATTTCTGCTGTACAGCAAAGTGATTCAGTTATACATACATACATATTCTTTTTCATATTCTTTTCCATTATGGTTTATCACAGGATATTGAATATAGTTCCCTGTGCTATACAGTAGGACCTTGTTTATCCATCCTATATATACTAGTTTGCATCTGCTAACCCCAAACTCCTACTCCATCCCTCCCCCTGGTCCTGGCCTTGGCAACCACAAGTCTGTTCTCTATGTCTGTGAGTCTGTTTCTGTTTCATAGATACGTTCATTTGTGTCATATTTTAGATTCCACATATAAGCGATATCATATAATATTTGTGTTTCTCTGTCTGACCTATTTCACTGAGTATGATAATCTCTGGGTCCGTCCATGTTGCTGCAAATGTCATTATTTCATTCTTTTTTACGGCTGAGTAACATTCCATTGTATATATATACTATATCTTCTTTATCCATTCATCTGTCAATAGACATTTAAGTTGTGTCCATGTCCTGGCTACTGTAAACAGTTAAAGCCTGTGATGTTTTAAAATGAACTCTATGCTATAGCATGCCTTTTCTCTGTGACAGGCTTTCATTTGTCTTTCCCCAAATTCATTCAGCAATTGTGTATTGCATTCCTACTATGGGTAACATGAATGATTAAAACACACACAGGCCTTGCCCTCATGGTGTTCACAGTCTTATGGAAAAGACGGACAAGTAAACAGATGATAACAGCACCCAATGGTCACTGTGACCAGGCAGCATCAGGGCTAGCAGAGGGAAAACCTAACCAGGTTTGGGGAGTGCAAAGTCCTTCCTGGAGAAAACCAGATGTGAAGGACAAACCAGAGCTTGACCATCAGAAGGGTGGGGGACATTCTAGGCAGAAGAGACATTTGTAAGACCTGAGACATTTATAAGACCTAAGTCTGGTATGTGTGGGTTTCCAAAGTGGAGAGTGTGGCTGAAATGTGAGATGGGGAGAGGTAAGAAATTGGGCCAAGGCTGCAACCTGAAAGGCCCTGCAAGCCATTAAAAACAAACTCCTCAACACATGTTTACATGTTTGCATTTTTATGGTTCTAAATACCTTCACAGGCTATACAGGGAAATGGTAAATTAGAAATCAATATTTTGCAATTTACCCTCATTCAAGTCACGGCAATATAGAAACCCTCAAGATGAAGAAAATGGAGGGAGCTATTCATTTCAAACAAATGAGGTTTATGATGCCTTTTAGGAAATCAGAAGAAAAAAAAAAAACAACCTAAACCAGAAAAACCGCAATGGTCTAGAGATTGCTTTAAGATACCAAAATGTTGCTTTTTACGGGCATTTTGTGGTGGCGTGAAGGTCTCAGAGGAAATATTGGGCCATACATCCTCAGATGCCTAATTCAAAATGCAACTCCCAGCAGAGGGGCTCAAGTATGACTGAGTTAATAGTCTGGGGATAACGGCCTGAAGTCAGAATTTATGATCTCCGACGGCAGCCAGTCCTTAAACTACCCCATTACCAGCCTCCTCATTACATTCTCCCTGCTTGTTTGGCACTGAAAGTTGGGGCTAGAACAGGGAAATTTCCCTAGACTGGCTGCCAGCAAGTTGGAAAAATTGACCACAGAGCGTCCTTATTTGAAAACGCTCCTGCTCTCCGTACCGTCCTCTCGCGCCCCAGACAGAACAGTCATTCAGCGTCCATTGGGTTTGTGACAGTTTTATTTAAAGCGCAATTCACTGAACACTGAAAAGAGAAGGGCTGAATAACTTCTTTGAGCCACTTTATTGCTTTGACCCTACGGCGTGTGAGATAAACTCCTTAGCCAATGCGGCCATTTTAATTTCTTAGGTTTGCTTTTCATATTACAGTCCCAGCTGCATGAAGAAACAGTAAATCAAAGACATCATTCTAAATGCAACAGGGAACAGATGTTACAGGTGTTTGATGTTTTTGTTTTGTTTTTGTTTTCTAAAGAAGAGAAAGCAGTTCCTATCTCCTTTTCTGTCTATTCAGTATCTTCTCTCTCCAATAATAGAAGTCACCTTAAAGATTTGCAGTGCCAAAAATCCCAATGGGTATCACCATCCCCTCCACCACCTCTACCACCATGGCCCCACCACCATACCACACACTAAGCTGTGTGGATCCCTGCAACAGGTGCTTTCCAGATATAACCTCCTACCAACCAGGCTGGGCCAGTGTTATTATCCCCATTTTAAAGATAAGAAAACTGAGGTTTGGAGAGAACAGTTTAGCTTAGGAGATTAAAAAACATGCTATGATCGCTAATTATTAGAGAGATGCAAATCAAAACCACAGTGAGGTATCACCTCACACCAGTCAGAATGGCCATCATCAAAAAGTCTACAAATAAATGCTGGAGAGTGTGTGAAGAAAAGGGAACCCTCGTACACTGTTGGTGGGAAAGTAAATTGGTGCAGCCACTATGGAGAACAGTATGGAGTTTCCTTAAGAAACTAAAAATAGAGTTACCATATGATCCTGCAGTCTCACTCCTGGGCATATATGCGGAATAGATGAAAACTCTAATTTGAAAAGATACACGCACCTCAGTGTTCATAGCAGCACTATTTATAATGGTCAAGACCTAGAAACTACCCAAGTGTCCATCAACATACGATTGGCTTAAGAAGATGTGGTATGTATATACAATAGAATATTACTCAGCCACAAAAAAGAATGAGATATTGCCATTTGCAGCAACATGGATGGACCTAGAGATTATCATACTAAGTGAAGTAAGTCAGAGAACAACAAATAGTATATCACTTATATGTGGAATCTAAAAAATAATACAAATGAATCCATATTCAAAACATAAACAAACTCACAGACATAGAAAATACACTTATGATTACCAAAGGGGAGAGAGAGGAGTGAGGGATAAATTAGGAGTATGGGATTAATAGATACAAACTACTGTACTTAAAATATACAAGCAACAAGGATTTACTGTATAGCACAGGGAATTATACCCAATATCTTATAATAACCTATCATGGAATATAATTTGCATAAAAAAAGAATCGCTATGCTGTATACCTGAAACTAACATAATATTGTAAATCAACTATACTTCAATTAAAAAAAAACATGTTGTGGACTTCGTGTGTTTGGATCCTGTCCTTTCACTCTCAGCAAGGTGATGTCCAACTTTACCTTTATCACCTCAGTTCTCATGAATAAAAGGGAAACAACAATAGTGTTTACTCTACTGTTGCCTATTAATTTAGACAATCCTTGTTAAGTGTTTAGCATGGGGCCTGGTGCATAGCATGTTTTCAATAAATTTTAGCTGTTATTATTATTACTGGTGTTGTTGAAGTTTGCATCATTATTAAGAGGTAAATTTGAATTTAAAAATCAAGTCTGATTCCAAAACTCAAGCTCTTTCATTCTACTGCATTGGGTGAGACCCTTTTCATACACTGTTTTGTTTACTCAACGCTGCCATGGAGAAGTGGTTCACTTCCTTTTCACAGATGAAGAGACTAAACTGGAGGGACCAAGTTACTTGCCTAAGATCAAAGCGCTAAGAAATGGCTGACCCTAGACCTTGGGACCACCATCCCCAGTTCTTTCTAAGACACTCCTGCAGCCTCAATTTTTGTCTGAAAACAGTCAAGAAATGCAACAGAAGAGTGTCTGCCAGGCCCTTCATCTGGGACAAGATTTCTTCATCCACAACTGATGCTCAGCGATCTTTGTACTTTCTGAATACATATCCTGCTGATGCACTCACTGAACCTCGGGATCTTAATCAGGGAACTAGTGAAGGCAAAGCCTCTGGTGAGAGGTTTGCCGCAGCAATTTTACTTACACACTGATCCCTGACACAGGCTCCCGACACCAGCTCCCAATTTCCTTCACCTTGGGAGGGTGCCAGCTGTGTGGGACCAGGGACAAACTGCAACCCAGCCATTTCCTAGGAAAGAGGCAACCTCGGCCCCTTGGAAGAAACCATGCACTGATGGATTTACAGAGCAACGGCACACTGTAGCAGAAAAGCATTGACTGGAGGAGGCCTGGGTTCCTCTTTTGGCTCTTCTCCCTAGATGTGTGTTTTGAGGGAGGCCCTTTATATCCTTCCCCATCTGCGAAACAGACATGCTGGTTTACAGCATGAGCGTTAACTAATGCCTCTTTCATGACTAAGAGGCTGAATAACACTAATCCCTGTTGAGCATTCCTTCCTGCCTTCTTCATTCGTTAGCTTATTCAATCAACAAATATGAATTCCCTGGAGCAGATGTGAACCCAAGTTTCCAAGCTGCACATCCCCAGGGGCACTTGTCACATTGTGATGACACAGACCATTCACATAGACTACCCTGTAGACAGTGTCCTCTGGAGACCTGCCACTCAGTGGCTCCCCTGCAGATACAAGTGGTGATCGTGGTGAACGAATGTTCTCTGTCCTCGTGGGACTAATTATAAGCAAATGGATTGTGTTAAAGGTCAAGAGAGGTAATTCATTCAGTCGTTCACTAACTAGTCAAATGCCTATTATGTACTAGGTTGTGTTCTAGGCATGTGAAAAGGCACGCTAAATCATAATACAGGATATTATCAACAGCTTGTTTTCCTCTCATTTCCCCCTCTAAATTCTTATTGTTCTTGAAGCTTCCAGACTTATCTTCTCTAGGGCATCCATTGCACTGGATATATTTCTTTCTTACTCACCCTTGGGTTTCCTAACATAGTGCCTGGAGCAGAGAAGACAGTAAATATTTACTGAAGGAATGAATGCCTCCATGCTTACACACACACTTCACCCTCTGCCTAGAATGTTCTTCTCCTTTTTTCTTGTCTGAAATGTGTGCACTGCTTGACTCGGCTCAGTTGTAACTCCCTGAGGAAGCCGTCCATCAAGTATGCAGCGAGAGGTACTGACTCCTCTCTGCTCCCGGAAATCCTGTGCTTCTCTCAGTTGCAGCGTTGATTACATAGTTATTGTCTTTTACATTTCTCCTTCCTTCCTAGACTAAGAGCTACTGTAAGTGCAGCAATAGGATTAAGCATGTGAGCTTTGTTTGGAGTTGAAAGTCTTAGGTTAAAACCCTATCTGGGGGCTTCCCTGGTGGCGCAGTGGTTGAGAGTCTGCCTGCCGATGCAGGGGACGCGGGTTCGTGCCCCAGTCCGGGAAGATCCCACATGCCGCGGAGCGGCTGGGCCCGTGAGCCATGGCCGCTGAGCCTGCGCGTCCAGAGCCTGTACTCCGCAACGGGAAAGGCCACAATAGTGAGAGGCCCGCATACCACAAAAAAAAAAAAAAAAAAAAAAACCCTATCTGTATGAATTCTGGCTCTGTCACCTTGAAAAAACTATTTCTGTTCTCTGTTCCCTATTTCCAGGTTAGTAAGTTGGAGATTCAACTATTCACATCATAGAACCTCCATGGCATCAACACTGGCCCAGGGCCTGGCACAAAGCAGGCCTCCAGTAACGACATTTTGATGAGAAGAGCTGTAATATAGATAAAAAGAATGATGATTATGAACAGGAGGAGGACCATGATGTTGATGATCATGATTATCATGGTGATTTTGACAATGATGAAATGATTATCTGTGTCAAAGAGCACATGCTTAGGAAATATGTACAGAATTAATTGGCCTGATGATTTCAGATGGAAAAATTGTATCCATTCTAATTGGTGGCATTTTGGTTTCCAGTAACAGAAATGCTTCCATTTTGACCCCCCTCTTCTTCTGCATTCGCTGACCTGAAGTATCCATGGATTTTACCCCTTGGTTCTACTCATTTTGTGAAATCTCTGTATCCTTCTCCATTCCCCACCCATGCCCCAACCCAGCCAACAAAGCTAGTTCAGAATAATGGACGGCAATACGGGACCCACCTTTCAAACATTCAGTGTGGCTTTACTTAGGCTCAATCTACATTTGCACTCCCTCCTGAAGGCTTCTCTTGTTTATTGGCAGCTAAATCTAGAAATATCAAAGGGGCCCCAAGCAAGAAAAAAAAATGACAAGGCAACTAGACGGAGATAGCCTTGTACTGATCTCATGGGTGCTGGGTCAGACTTTGTCACTTAGCTCAGAGATACTAGCTTGAGGTAAACAGGCAGAATAATTGAAGGGCAAAATGAGGAGAATGTATGGCTTAGTGGTATATTAACTGAGATTTTTCTTTGTGTTAAGTGACCAGAGGAAATAATAAGGCTTTAATAACAGATGACGCTGGCAAACAAAAAATAACCATTGAGGGCTTCCCTGGTGGCGCAGTGGTTGAGAGTCCGCCTGCCGATGCAGGGGACACGGGTTCGTGCCCTGGTCCAGGAAGATCCCACATGCCGCGGAGCGACTGGGCCCGTGAGCCATGGCCGCGGAGCCTGCACGTCCGGAGCCTGTGCTCCACGACGGGAGAGGCCACAGCAGTGAGAAGCCCGCATACCACAAAAAAAAAAAACATTGAAAACTGCCTAACTTCGAGAGAAGAAATATGAGAACTAGGACAGAAGTGATCTAGCTGATTTTTAAGGTGTATCTCCTTGGGTCCTTGTGAAGAATGTGTAAGCTTTTGACTCACTGAGGCCAAATTGAATATAGAAATAATATTGGAATCAGCCCAGGGGTGAAGATCTATGTCACTCTGTGATCTTTGAGAAGTCATTTAGTTTCTCAGAGCCTCAATTTGTTCATCTATAGAATAGGATACCTTGCTTTTGAAAGTTCGTGGTAAGGATTAGAAATCCCTGAGTCTAACTTGATGCTGATCACACAGTAAACAGTTAATGAATGTATGTTGACTAAAGAAACATGCATACAAGAACTTTACTAACCACAACCTTATTCAACCATTTAGAAATTATTTCTCACAGCACTTACCATGGCTTGAAGAAGTTAGCTAAAACACATATTGACCAATTGAAGATATAAAATCATTCTTTTTTTGTAATACTTAAAATGTAAATAATTGTATTTGTCCTGTCTACCTCACAAAGTCCTTATAAATATCAAATACAATTAATTATGAGGACACTTTGAATAAAATGAAAGATAAACGGAATGCAACACAGATTTAAGACATTATCTTAAAACGTGTATAAATGCCATAGATCTGACACAAAAGGATTTTCCAGATGGAAAGAGCAGTTAACCCTTGGAATTGGCTTACCAAAGGGGAGAAGCAATTAGTTTGGGACTTCAGTGTTCAACAAGGCAGCTACCACGTGGTAGATACTCAAAAGTACATACTAAATTAATGAATAGATGAATAAACCTCATGGGGGGCTGGGGTAAAAAGAGGGAGAATGGCTTAAAGCAGGACTCAATATAACGAGTCTATGAAGCTCTATCTGAAACTTTGAAACTAAGCAGTTCCCTAACCACATATCCGCTGGCTCACAAGCAACTTGAGGAAGGGGGAAAGGACTTAGTTAATTCAGAATCTGTTCTATCCTTGCTGTCGGCCCACACACACACTCTTCACCCTAGTACTTGTCCATTGCTGTGCAGAGGATGCAGTCCTCAGCAGAGGCACACAAGTCCCCAAGTTTTCCTTATGCCACTGTCCCTTTGTACCCAAACACGCCATGTCATTTTCTGCCTCAGTTCCTGCGTATATGCTATTCCCTATGCCTGGAATGCCTTTCCCTTTCCCATCCCCCATTGCCTGGTGAACGCTTTTCATCTTTTAAAACCCAAATCAGAAATTACCTCCCTTGGGAAAGCCTTTTCTACCTTACCCAGGTCTAGTTAAAAGATTCTTTCTCTCTGCTCCCTCAGTTACTTGAACATAGTGTCATTGTTCACATTGTTATAATTGTCACACTGTATGATAATTGTTATTTTTATATATCTTCCCTATTAAACGCTGAGCAATTTGAGGAAGGTATAAATTGTGTTTGATTTTGTGGTCCCTCAGCACCTTGTCTGTTAAATGAAAGATCTCTGGGACAGATTTGGGTTCAACTCCTGGATCAACTTAACAGTTGTGTGGCTTTGGGGTCTAGCTACTTAAACTCACTTAAACTCACAGGAACAGTAATGTTACTCCTCCTTGCCAGATTGCTGGGCAGATTAAATTATATTATTCAAAGGAAGAGCTAGACACAGTGCTTAGACTCCAAAATGTTATCTATTGTCATTATTGTTGTTATTTAATCATTTAAACCATCAGGAGAGAGAACAGTGAACAAGAAGTAGGCACTGCTTCTTCCTAATGGAATTTACAATCTAGAATGGGAGAAATTAAATAGATATTTACACTTAAAAAGAAAAGCTGTGACACATGCTCTGAAAAAGAAAACACAACAACTTTGGGGTGAATATGGTCAGGATAGGCTAGGACTGTGGTAGGCTGAATAATGTCCCCTCCCAAAGATATCCATGCCCTAATCCTCAGAACCTGTGAATATGTCATCTTACACGGTAAAAGAGGATTTAGAAATGTGATTGAGTTAAAGATCTTGAGATGGGGAAATTATCCTGGATTATCCAGGTGGGCTTAATATAATTATAAGGGCCTTTATAAGAGGAAGGGAGGAAAGTCATAGAAGATACGAAGACGGAAGCAGAGGTCATAGAGGAGATACTCTGCTGCCGGTTTGAAGCTGGAGGAAGGGCCCATAGACCAAAATGTGGGTAGTTTCTAGGCTGAAAAAGGCAAGGAAACAGATTCTTCCCGAGAGCCTCCAGAAGAAACGCAGCCCCGCAGACCCATTTTAAACCTATGACCTCCAGAACGGTAAGAGAATGAATTTGCGGTACTTTAAGCCACCAAGTTTATGGTAATTTGTTAGAGCAGCAACAGGAAACTAGTATACATGCTCTGAAATAAAGCTTTGCGGCATATGGTGGTTAGGATAGGGGAGGCTTTACTGTAACCAAGCAACTGCTCAATCTCAGCGGCTTAACCTAGAGGTCAGGCTCACTCGCTCTCTCTCACTCTCGCTCTTTCTCTCACATACACACACACACCACACAGAGACACACACACACACCACAGACACACACACACTACACACACACACACTACACACACACACAGACACACACACACCACACAGAGACACACACACTACACACACACAGACACAAACTACACACACACACACAGACACACACACACTATACACACAGACACACACACACCACACACACCCAGACACACACACACCACACACACAGAGACACACTACACACACACCACACACACAGACACTACACACACACACACTACACACAGACACACACACACCACACAGAGACACACACACTACACACACAGACACACACACCACAGACACACACACACCACACACACCCAGACACACACACACCACACACACAGAGACACACACTACACACACACCACACACAGACACACACACTACACACACACACACTACACACACAGAGACACACACACCACACAGACACACACACACAGAGACACACACAGAGACACACACACTACACACACATACAGAGACAC
This sequence comes from Globicephala melas, assembly GCF_963455315.2. Lineage (NCBI taxonomy): Eukaryota > Metazoa > Chordata > Mammalia > Artiodactyla > Delphinidae > Globicephala > Globicephala melas. The sequence goes on along the minus strand of NC_083314.1, from coordinate 140,200,141 downwards.
ACACACACTACACACACAGACACACACACACTACACACACACTACACACACACTACACACACAGACATATAGACACACACACTACACAGACACACACACTACACACACAGACACACACACAGACACACAGACATACACACACACACCACACACACAGACACACACACCACGCACACACTACACACACAGAGACACACACAAACACACACACACCCCACACACAGACACACACACAGACACACACACACACTACACACACAGACACACACACTACACAGACACACACACCACAGACACGCACACACTACACACACAGACACACACACACTACACACACACAGACACACACACAGAGACACACACACATGACACACTACACACAGACACAGACACACACACAGACAGACACACTACACACACAGACACACACACACACACTACATGTCTGATATGAGTTGGAAGTGACTCTGCTCCTCATCCTCACTGAGGGACCTGCCATCTAGTGATGTCACCCTCTCAACACATGGCTTGAAAGTCATGGAGCTACAATTTGAACCAAATGTTTGACTTGAAGCTATTAGATGCTCAGTATTGACTACGATCCTACATTTGGAGATCATTAGCCAGAGAAGCAAAAAGAAATGTGGAGTTGTTGCTTCATATTCTACTTGGTAAAACAGTGGGTTTACCAATGAATAAAGTAACTGTCACTAACCCTCTTAACCTCCCCACGAACCAGAAATTTCCCCTTGATGTTAGGTATAAAATCTTTGAATGTCAGCACTCAAAGTAGTAACTGAAGATTCTGAGTCAACCTGTTGTTTTATAGATGAAGATTCTGAAGACTTGCCCAAAGTCACATAGATTTCCTGCCAAGGCCAAGACTGTTTCTCAAAACAGCACTTTTCTTAACATTTTGGGTGGGAGAATTGAAGCAGAGAAAGACATTCCATGTAAATCTTTGCACCATTTTAATAAGATAGATTCAGATATTATTCCAACATTTCAGGTTTTAAAAACTGAGGTCCATGGAGTTAATGTCCCAAGGGGTGCAGCTTAACCTTCAGCCTCTGGAACCCTGCCCAGGCTCCTAACCTGTACCACACTGCCTCATCTGGGTGGACGTGGCCCTCTCTCCATCAGTGCTGGTAGCATGGAAAGGCAATAATGGGATTCCTTCTCATCCCTTACCACCCCCAGGTCCACACTGCACTCCTGGGTTGGAGGAGAAAACGGGGAACATCCCAACAGTGAGTCTGAAAGTCGAATATTCTCTCCTAAATCAGTCTTGTGAAGCTAAAAGTCAATAGAAATCTCTCTTCAGCACTAGTAAAGATATGCAAGATTTATAGCCCGTGAGGCAAAGATGAATGCCTTGCCTGTTGAAGGAGTTAATTGGAAAGTACTCAAAACAGTTACAGATACATTTGGAAACAACTTTTCAGATGAAGGGCGTTTACCAGGTTCTGTTTTTCTGCTGGGAGATTTCTTACTGTTTTTCATTGTGAATGCATGCTATGCAGAGATGTCTTCTGAAAGAGAGGCTTGAGGAACGGTAAGAATGTTTTGACTATGCCATTTTCCCTGGGGGTAGTATATGGTCAAAACTGCTTTTGGTTTTCCAAGCAGAGACTGAAGCTACTTGTGTCCTTGGGTTTCACGGCATCAGTGTGCTGGGATACCTCCCCTTTTTCAGCTAGCTCTGTACTTTTGACAGCCTGACACCACTATCCTAGAGTTTCTGGGAGAGAGGAACTCTTACAGAACATGTTCTTTAAAACTGCAGCTTCTGGGTTTGCATCCCAGTGCCACCACCAACTGGTTGTGTGACCTTCAGCAAACTGTTCAACCTCTCCGGGTCTCTCAAAGGGAGTGCCTACCTCCCTAATGACAGAGCCTTTCTTAGAGTGGCTGTGAGTTAATACATATCTATCGCTCAGAGTCATGACTGATGTACAGATGTGCTCACTGTTAGCTGCTGTTGTTAATAATGACAATAGCAAAACCAAGTAACCCCAAAGAACTTCTTTTTCCTCGTCTGTAAAATGGGGATAATATTTCTCTCAGGTGACTTGTGAGTTTGACTGAAATAATGCACTTAGGCAGGGATTGGCACAGAGTGGGTCCTCCATCAATACTGTCTTCCTTCCTTCCTGCAATATAGTCCAACACAACAGTCACTAAGCAAGGCACATGGGTGGGCGCTAAGGGGAATTAAGAGCACAGAGCTGGCTAGAGCACATCTACTGTTAATGCATTTGTTTCTGAGAATTACAGAGCCAGGCATTAGGGTCCCTTGCCCATGACATGGAGATCAGAATGAGGCAGAAACATCTTAAATTCTTCCTAAGGTCTTACCACCCAGCTTAAAAGGACTAGCAGGTTAGACTAAGAGTGCATGGATATATTTGATGCTAGCTGCTTTTTTGCGATATGTCACCTCATTCCTTTAATCCTCGTTAGTAAGTGAGGAAACTGAGGCCTCCCTGAGATGAAACATTTGCCTCAGCGCACACAGGCGGGAGCGGCAGAGACTAAATTCAGAAAGCGGTCCTCAGACTCCCAATTCAGTGTCCTTTCCTGGGTACCGCAGCTTGGGGAAAAGCTCCAGAGCATGTCCTCAGGAACAGCACCGGGTGAAAAACAGAACACAGGAGGCTTTGGGGTGATATTTTTAAGGGTGTGGAAGGGTGGTACTTCTGTACTGATCCTTTAAACATTTAAATGACGATGCTGCTTTGTTTTTGTATATCAACTTCAAATGGTTAAACACCTTTCCCGAGTATGATTTCCTTCTTACGATTTCCTTTTTCTTTCCTTTTTCTTACCTGAGATCACACACCGATCTCTGAGATGAGCTCTTGGCTAGCTCACAGAAAGTGGAGAGCGCAGGGCTCGGAAAGTGCTTTGAATTCTACTGTCTTCTCTGCTCAAATTTTGGTTGGGGAATGGTAATGATATCAACAATTCTGAATATTTGTATGGAATTTTATTATTTACAACAGTACCTTCAGATACATTATCCTATGTAATCTTCACGGACAAACTATCAAGTAGGTATCATTAGACACAAGTGGTTCGTTCAAGGCCACATAACAAGTGGCTGGGATGGCAGACCTAGACTCAAATTCAGGCGTTCTGTTTGAAACATTTCTAAACACCTCTGTCCAATAAACCACTCACTGTGATCATTCTAAAAAGGAACCAAACCAGGGATCAAGAATAGGGACCCTGGGGCTTCCCTGGTGGTGCAGTGGTTGAGAATCCACCTGCCGATGCAGGGGAAACGGGTTTGTGCCCCGGTCTGGGAAGATCCCACATGCCGCCGAGCAGCTGGGCCCGTGAGCCATGGCCGCTGAGCCTGCGCGTCCGGAGTCTGTGCTCCACAACGGGAGAGGCCACAACAGTGAGAGGTCCGCGTACCGCAAAAAATATAAAAAAAAAATAATAATAATAATAAAAAGAATAGGGACCCTGAGTCAAATATGTCTGAGTTTGAGTCCTGAGTCTGCCTTATCTGCAAAATGGGTAAGATGAAAACAGTAATAGAGTGAAGAGTAAGGAGTAAAACTTTAACTTTTCCCAGTATTATGATTCAAAACTGTTCATTATTGCTGAAGCATGTTATCTGTAACTTGCCTGTATTTAGCATGTCCTAACAAAATACTAGTATTAATTTTAAAAAATCACCCCAAGAGCTTGCTATTTTAGAGTTTCACAGACGAGGAAAACCAAACCCAAGAGTCAGTGATCAAGGAACACTGACCCCTGGCCCTGAGAGCATGTCACTCCATTTCCAAAGCGGGGTACTAATAAATACTTCTCAGATTTCTTCTCTGAAGAGCTAAGCACAGCTGTCTGTTTTTGAGAAGTCAAAACGACAACATGGCACAAAATCCTTCCCAGGATGATGGAGGAAGGGCACTGCATTGGGTATTCACATAAATTCTCTTAATTTCCTGGTCAGGTCCACGTAAGAGTTTGCAAGGCCTGCCATAAAAAAGGTACCCCAGACTGTGTGACTCAAACAACGGTTCTGGAGGTTGGAAGTCCAAGATCAAGGTGTCATCAGGGTTGGTTCCTTCTGAGGGCTGTGAGGGAAGGATCTGTTCCAGGCCTTTCTCCCTGGCCTGCAGATGGCTGTCTTCATGTTCACAAGATGTTCTCCTTTTATCTTCATGCTGTCCTCCCTCTGTATGTATCTCCACGTCCACATCCCTCCTCTTTGTGTGGACACCAGTCATATTGGATTAGACCTGCCCTAATGACCTCACTTTAACTTCGTGACCTCTGTAAAGACCCTATTTCCAAATAAGGTCACCTTCTGAGGCAGTGGGGGTTAAGACCTCAACATGGATTTGCGGGGAGGGGACACAGTTCAATCCATAATGGTCCATTTATTATTACTGTACCGTATTGCTATTTTAGTTTGTAGAATTACCTGCCCTTTGAGCTCATTGAGCTGTCCTAAGCTCTTTATATAAAACTCAGTTGACTGCTGAGAGGTAGCTATTATTATCCCATTTACAAATGAGAACTGGGCACAGAGAGGTTAGGTAACTTGCTCAAAGCTGAACAGCTAGTAAATGGTGGAGCCAGAAATTGAAACCAGCTGGGCTGCCCCAGAGTCTGTGCTTCTAAGTGCCAGGCTGTGCTGCCTCTGGGATCTCACAGTCCAAACTTGGGGCTGTTCAAAGGGCTGGGGTCTTGCAAGGTGGAGAAGGACCAATTGTGACCCAGAGGCTAGGGAAGGCTTCTCAGGGATGTGATACCTGAGCTGAGTATTAATGAAATGACAATCAGGATTCTGGAGAGAGGAGTGTGCATGGGGTAGAACAGGCTGGAGCACAAGGGGTGCAGGGCCAGGAGGCTGTGGTGGGAGCACCTTGGCCTTGTCAGCCAGGTGAAGGGGCTTGGGTTCTACCTGCACAGGCAACAGGGGACAACTGAAGGAGATTCAGCAGGGGTGTGACATGAACAGATTAGCCTATTAGAACCACCTCTCCAGTGGAGAAATGTAGGTGCATAGTTTGGGGAAGGGAAAGCTTGACTCAATGTCAAGGTAACACTGGGTGAATCCAGGGTGCAAGCTGCTGGTTAAGACCGGACATCAGCCCTGCAGCTGTGCAGGCCACTTGATGTTTCACGGTCAAGGACAAAGCAAAACAGTTCAAGAGGCCCCTGCAGCACATTTTCTCCGCAAAGACAGTGGTAAGATGGCCGGTCTTTAGGAATCGTGAATAATTGGGTGATCTTTCCTTGTCCCCTTCTCAGATATTCTCTTGGAACTCCCAAGAAGCCTCACCCCAACGATCTGATCTGAATCCCCAGTGAATTCCACTCTCCCAAGAACAAATTCGTTAACAACAGACCATTTTTATGGCTACCTCCTTCTCAGCGGGCCCATCCCCTTTTTCAGATGTTACCCTGTCTCATGACCTATTTATTAAAGATCAGAGAAAGACAAATATCATATGATATCACTTATATGTGGAATCTTAAAAAAGGGTACAAATGAACTTATCTACAAAACAGAAATAGAGTTATAGATGTAGAAAACAAAACTTATGATTACCAGGGGATAAGGTATGGGGAGGGATAAATTGGGAGACTGGGACTGACATACATGCACTACTATATATAAAATAGATAACTAATAAGGACCTACTGTATAGCACAGGGAACTCTACTCAATACTCTGTAATGGCCTATATGGGAAAAGAATCTTAACAAAAGTGGATATATGTATAATAACTGAATCACTTTGCTGTACAGTAGAAACTAACACAACATTATAAACTATACTTTAATAAATTTTTTTTAAAAATCAGAATATTCAGGAAAAAACCCTGAAATTGTTCTTGAGGGCTTGCTAAGTGGTCTCACAGGTATTTAGAACCCAGGTTCTAGACTAAGTGCTGTCAAAAATAAGCCACATAAGACCTTGAGAAAGTCCTGCAGCCCCAGGACATCAGAGCATGAGAAGACTGCAGGGGACGTTTAGTCCCATTTGGGAGGTGCCGTCCCTCAGTGGCTCCCTTGGCCTCCAGGATGAAGTACACCTGCATTCAGGGGCTTTCTGGTCCCTATTTACTTCTTGGGATTTGATTCTAGCTCCTTCCTTCCTGGATTCTCACCCCACCATGTTGCTCAGCTCTGCTCCTTTGTCCATGCTCTGCTTTCCTCCCCTCCTTTCCTCTTTCCCTGATGAAGGGCCACCTAGTTCTCTGACGTGCAAGTCAGATACCAACTCCTCCAATGCGCCCAGGATGGTTGCACTTTGGGTTAGCCCCCTATTCTCGGTGCTCCTGTTGAAACCTGAGCCTTTCTTCCTTATTCGACTTTTCATTAATACTGCAGTTGTCTGTTTTCTTGACACTCTCCCCTGCAAAACTGAACAACGAGAGGGCATCTATGATAGGTCCCCTCTCAGAAATTCTAAGCAAGGGCCTGATTCAGAGAAGCTGTTTGGTGAATTTCTATCAAATAATGCAAGGGGGGAGTGTAGGCATCTGCTGCTCGGAGTTTACTCTCAAAATTAACAACATTTAAGAGCATGCACTCTGTATGAGGCACAGTGGGGAAGTAGTTACAAAGTGTGTGCCCACTTTCCCCCGTGGGTCCCAAGTTTCCCATCTCTAAAATGGGAGTTGTTAGACTGGCTGGTCTTTGAGAAATCTCCCAACTCCTACATTTTATTTTTCAATGGCTGGCTCAAATCACTTGGCTATTAAGAGGCAGAAGTAAACAAAATATGGATCTTTCAACTCCAACTCCAATGCTCATTGATCGAAAATTCAAGTACCATTTTCTAAGCTTACTAGCATTCCCAGCTCAAAAATGGTAGGATTCTCTCTTGCCAAGACTGTGGGGCTACCCAGCTGAGGGAATGCACTAGGGTAGGACTTCACTCTCAGATTTAGAAAAACAAAAGCTCATCAATCTCTCTTTGGGTAGCTAAACCACATAATAAACTATATTTTTATAGAAACCCCCTGGAGCCTTATGTCTATAGGAGTGAATGCTATGTTTTTTTATAACCAAAAAGAATGAAAGATACTTGTACCTATTGATGCAAAACAAACCACCTCAGAACTGAGTGGCCTGAAACAATAACCATTTTTCCATATCTCACAATTTTGTGGGACAGGAATTTGAGCAAGGCTCAGCTGGGTGACTCTTCTGTTCCACAGGGTGTTGATGAAATTGACCCAGTGGTATCTCACTGGTGGATGGGCTGGTCTGCAGGGCCCTGGTTCTTGTCTTGCGGGAATGCTGGAAGGCTAGGCTTAGGTGCTCAACCAGAGCACCTACCTGAGGTGTCTCCAAAGACCTCTTATGTGGAGGCTGAGGGCTACAAGAGTGAGGGTCCCCACAAACCAGATGGAAGCTGCATAGCCCTTTATGTCACAGCCTCTGAAGTCACAAAATGTCACATGTGTTGCAGTCTACTGGCTAAAGCAGTCATGATTCTGCCCAGATTCAAGGGAAGGGAACGCAAACTCCACTTCTTTATGGAGGAATGTCAGAAAATATGTAGCCAAGTTTGAAAACCACCACGGTAACATATACTAAACACTACTATGCACCAGTATTTGCTAGGCAATGAAAGTTTACTCTCTTAATCATACTTACTGTCTGGGCCTCTACCTTGAACTCTAAACCCAAATATCCAACTGCCTACTCAGCCCCTCAACCTACAACTTACTATGTCTAAAACTGACCCCTGATCTCCTTGCAAACCTGTGCTACCTTAAATTACCTCATTCAACCTCAACTCCACTCTTCCAGGGGCTCAGGCTTCACACCTTGGAGTCATTTTCTTTCACATCTTTTTGGTCCAATCCTTCAGTTAATCCTGTTGAATCTACCTTTAATATATATCTGGAATCTGACCACTTCTAGCCGCCTTGACCGCTAAGATTCTGGATTGAGCCACCATGTTCTCTTGCTTGAATTAGGGCAAGAGCCTCCTAACTGGTCAGCCAACTGCTAATCCTGCTCTTTCTATCATCGAGTTTGTAAACAATAGCCAGGTGACCCTTTTAAAAAGTAAGTTGGATCATTCCCTTCTGCCACTCATGACACTCAGGTGCTCTCCATCTCACTCAGAGGAAAACCTGCAATTCCGACAATGGCCTCCGGCACCCTACGTGAACTGACCTCTACCTCTGACCACTCTGTCCTTTGATTTCTCTTCGCCAGCCATTTTACTGCCCTTTGAACACATCAGACAAGCTTCTGCCCCAGGGCCTTTGCATTCGCTGTTATCCCTCTGCAGAGTACTCTTCCCTAAGAGATCCACAGGGCCATCTTCCTCACCTGCTTCAAAATTCTGTTCAAATGGCACCTTACATTGAGGCCTTTCTTGAAATTATCCCATTTAAAATAGCAGCCTCTCCTGCTTGGTGCCTCCCCTTCCTTAAACTCTTCCTCATGCTGTGGTTCTATGTTGAATTCACTGCCATTTGACTATATATATATATATATATATATATATATATATATATATACTGTGTGTGTGTGTGTGTGTGTGTGTGTGTGTTTGTCTTCGCCACTAGAATATAAGTTGTATAAAGGCAGGCATTTTTGACTGGGTCACTGCGGCATCTGTAGCCCCTGAAACAGGCCTGACAACACAATGCAGGTGCTTAGTAATACATATTGAATGGATATTTTATTGACTTAAGAAAAAAACCAAATCCTCCTTTTAAAATGAGAAATAACCCGTATCTCTCTTTTGATCTTTTTTTCCCTCTTTGAGCAGAAAAAGTTGCATCACCACATCAGCTTACCCCATAACTGCATTATCTTCTCCCATAAAAATGTTATGAGCTAACATGCCCTTTGGTATATTTTTCTCCTCAGTTGCCTAACATTCCACCTGTTTTCTTGTCATCCTTGCTAGTGATACCTGGCTTACAGTTGGCACTCAATATTTATTATTGGCAAATTGCAGCCTGTGCTACTTACTGTGTGATATTGAGCAACAGACAACATTCCGACCGTTTCCCGCCATAAGAGCTGGGGCAATTGGCATTGACCTCACTGTGCTGTCATGTAGGTAAACTGAAATAATGGATGCCAGTGCATATCCTGGCACATCAGAGAGGGCAAAACATAAGTCCGTTTCTTTTTCTCACAATCACACTAGATCTATTCAGCCTGCCATTTTTCCATCAAGGAGGAGTTTCTCAGAAGTTGCTAAACCGCAGGGTAGGGGAGAGAGAGAATTCAGAGGAGGGGAGACGGAAGCCATACCAGCGTGCCTTTGCTCTCTCTTTTCCAAAACTCAGCTAGTTAGACTGGAGGGTCAGCCACAGAGAGACACATGTCCGCTGCCCTGGGACAAAGGGGAGCTTCTCCTGATGGGTGACTGCTGAAGTGGGTCCTCCATCCCAATGTACCTCTGGGAAGGAAGCCGCCTGATTCACAGGAGAAAACGACTTGACTCCAAACGTATAAAAAAAAAAAGGTATGGAGGTGAAACGCATCCCTGCCCCGCTCCCTTGGAAAGAAACTGACATCGAAGGGGGGAAGGGAGGGGGTGGAGAATTAGAGAAGGAAAAAGGAAACTATGGTCAGTCAGGCGGAGAAACTCCAACTAGGCAAACAGCACGTGGCCAGCCAAGGAGAAGGGAAGCCCACGTGCTCTGTGCTGGGCACTTCCCCATAGGTCATGTCTATTTTTTACAAGCAGCTCCAATCATCTCACAAGCGAGTTATTCTAAGTAATCCTATTCTACCAGCGAGGAGCCAGACGCTTAGGAAGATGCGCTTACTGGCCCCAGGCCACACAGTTTATAAGACGCAGAGCCGGCAGGAAAGTCACAAGCCACAGGAGAGCCCCCGCGGCCCTGCCCTCTGACCAGGAAGCCCACGAATCTCCGGAGGACCGGCACAGTCCCCAAGGACAAGCAAACAAAGAGGCCAACATTCACTGACACCCAGGCTGGGGGCGGGGTGGGGGAGAGGGGGGAGGAGGGGAGGTTGGAAGCCCAGCTCGTAGGGTTAGAGGTAGGGTCCCTCATGCCACCACTCCTGAGAGCCTCTGTGCCCTCAGCCTCCAAGGTGGCACAGGACGGGTACATACGCCTCTTCCGCCCCCCCCCCCCACCAACGCCAGGCCAGTGTGAGCTGGGCGGCACTAACACAAATAACACATCCTGTTTACTCCTCTCCATGGGAGGCGGGGGTGCACAGGCAGCCTCTCCCCACGCTTTCTACTGGGAGGAACTGGACCCGGCAAGAAAGGATCCACAGAAAGCCCACAGCTAGACCCACAAGACTTACCCCTTCCATGGCTTTCCTCCGAGGCAGAGGCTGGGAGACAGAGTCTGGGTCCTGGGGCCAAGGGTCCGTTTTGCTCCGCCTGCACCGGCCAGGAAGCAATCGCTTCCCCCGGCCGCCACGCACACACCTGAGCCCAGGCTCCCCACCTGCCCCACCTGGGCGGCAGCTCCTCCCTCTGCTGCGGCTGGAGCGCTCTTGCCCGCGGCGGGGCGCGCACCGGCCTCCGTCCGCCGAGTTCGCAGGACCGGCACCTGCCGGGGTCGAGAGGGATCTCTCCGACCAAAGATCTGCAGACTCAGGCCCTTCTCGGCAAGCGGCTGTCCGCACTGTTCTCCCCCAGGCTGGGCCGACAGTCACCCTGCAGGGAGTTCACATTGTGCCCGAGGCTCGGGGGAGTAGCTGGGGAACAGGGGGCGGCGGGGCTCCCGTTAGGGCAGCAGGCTCAGGCCCGACCATGTAATCTTCCTTAGTGAAAGCCTCGGCCTATCCCGGCCGACCCTGCGGATGGCTACTCACCCTCACAAAAGGACAGGGGAACCGAAGCCCAACGGGGGCAGGTAGTGCCCAAACTCATAGAAGGATTCCAGGGAGGCCAGAAAGGGAGCTGCTATAATAGGGCATCTGTTTGGGGTCAGGCACTATCTAAGCACGATACATTATTCTACCCAAATCCTGCAATCGCCCTGGGAAGTGTTATAATCCCATTCAAAAGGGGAGGAATCTGAGGTGCAGCGAGACCCAGTAACCTGCCCCACAGGTAGTAAGTAGAAGGATCAGGGTTTCAACACGGGTCTGGCTGACTCTAAAGGGATTTTATTTTTCTAGGTTTGTGTGGGTTTGTGTGTGTGTGCGCGCTCTTTCGCTTTTCTGACAGAGCTGGTGCTGGAAACCCAATTCCCAGTTCTTTTTTTTTTTTTTTTTTTGCGGTACGCGGGCCTCTCACTGTTGGGGCCCCTCCCGTTGCGGAGCACAGGCTCCAGACGCGCAGGCTCAGCGGCCATGGCTCACGGGCCCAGCCGCTCCGGGACATGTGGGATCTTCCCGGCCCGGGGCACGAACCCGTGTCAATTCCCAGTTCTTAAAAGCTCACAGCTGTCCTGGAGTTTGGGAGGCCAGCACAGCAGGCAGTCTGTGTGACTTTTCTTGCTTTGTTAGGGCCAAACTCATGAAGTGAAAAGCGTCTCCTGCCCTGTCCAGGGCAGAGGCGTGGGGGGGGGGGGGGAGGGCAGGTGAGGAGAGCCCACCTGCCTGCCCATTTCCTCTAACAGGTGGCTCCCATACCGTGCTGATCATCACAGCTGCCAGGGAATATGTTACAAATACAGGCTTCAAGGCCCCAGGGCAGACAGGAGCCCACTCTTCTAGTCTAGGGTCTGGGAATCTGGATTTCAATAAGCTTTTTTAGGTCAAGATGTTTTAATAATAAATGACTCACAGACCTATCTTTTACATGATGAGTCAGCATACAGGCACACACACACTAAAATTAAAATTTCTCAAAACAATAATCACTCGTGCTGTGTGTGATCACAGTGATATTTTCTATTTTCTTCTGAGCCATGATGTGATATTTAATTAAAAAATCAATGGTCAACACACCCACTCCATTGATTTCATGACTCACAGTTTGATCCACACTGTCGTTATGGGGGCTCAGCCTGCAATCAGATTAGGAGCCCACTCCTCCAAGCTACATGGGGCACGAGCCCAAGGTTCTCTGTAACTTTCCCTCCCGGCCTGGCCTTCACTCAGGTCAAAGGCAAGTATTTCTTGTATACATGTGTACAGGATACAGTGAGGAGTCAAGGGCAGAAGCCCTCAGGAGAGCTTGAGCCCGTCTCCCAATCCCAGGTGATAACTAGGCTGTCAAATTTCCTTTGCTCTTAATGCAAGGGCTCCCCCTGGTGGCTTCAGACCAGCCTACAAAGGCAGAGACGGATGGACTAGGTCAGAAGGGCTCTCACCTCCCTGGACCTGCCAGGACTGGCAGCTCTGTGATTTTTTGGTTTGGGTCAGGACAAGTTACAGTGGCAGGTCATAGGATGTAGTGGGCACTACTTACTGGTAGCTGTTAGGAGTCTTTTGCAAGTGGGATTAAGAACCATGACTGTTAGAACCCTGTTATTACGTTATGAGATGCTAAACTCAATTTTCCCACTAAATGTTGGCCTTGGGGACGTCAACAAACCCCTAGAATGTACGTTTCTCTTGTGTACAGCTAGAAAAGAGGGCTGGCGGTGTTAGTTTGAGGATTACTGTGCCAGGTGAAAATCTCTACAGTGCTTACTGCTTAACAAGCACCAAAAACATTGGTTCCTCTCTTCCTTTATTTTCTCCTTCTCAATTCATGGTGGTTATGTCACTGTCAAAATGCACATGTTGCACTTGGATGTACTAGTGAAAGAGCATTGTTTTATTTCCGTATAATGATCTCATTTTGCTCATGAGCTCCCACGCCGTGAGTACACAGGTCCTTGCATCCAGCTTGATACAAGGAGAACTCACACAGGCTTATGTGGGAGGGTGGAGGCAGGTACAAAGTGCAGACATGGGGGGGGGATGGGTTTTGATCTAAGTTTAGCTCTGGCTACATTTTAGGAATAAGTAATTCAACTGAATAAAGAACTATGAGATCCTCCTCTATCTACAAGGTGCTTTGGTGGCCCACTGTGAGCTTCAGTGATCTGCACTTAATTATGGACCAGGAAGTGACTGACTGAGGGTGTACTGCCCACTGGGAATGGTCTCCCAGACCTTAGAAACATCACCTTATTTAGTTCTTATTATGATTCTCATTTCCAGTTGAGGAAACTGAGACACAGACCAGTTAAAGTCACCAATCCAGGGCAACATAGTTAACTCGTGGGAGAGCAGTCCTTGCAATCCAGGAAGTCCGGCTCCAGAGCCCACACTCACCACCACTCTGGTCGCTCCCATTTAAATCTTAGAGAAATGCAGAATAATAAACTCACAGAATCTGTGAGCTTGAAGGGTTCTTTGAATCCTCCTCTCATTCAGTGAGAAAGCTTAGCAGATACTTTGGCTGAAGTTAGGCTGGATATCTTCTAGACCTTTCTGTCTTTCAAGCCTCTAGCTTCAGTTTGCCCCCGTGGTAATGGGGATAATGGACCACACTCTCCAACAAGGTCCCCCCCATTCCTGGGCATACTGAGCAGTAGATATCAGTATTTCCAGCACATTCTTCACGCTGCTAAACCTTACTTTCAGTCTCAGATACTGCTTGTAGACTTGTAGTGTTTCCATTCCTGTCTTTCATTTCTCGGCAAACATGTTGCTACAAATTGCACCATAAGTAATGGTTTGTAGCAGAATACTGTGATGTAGAAAAGGTTTTAAACAACATCCAAAAATGGGGAATCACGTGCATTCACCTCTTTCTAGGGTAAACTTTGAGCACCATTTGTTATATGAGGACAAGGGTGGAGCAAGTAGATTGATTGTCAGAATCAGGACGGTGCTGCTAGGGCAACATATGATTAATATTAAAATTATTATTGGTTACATTAATCATTTCTGAGGACTTCCAGTACAATGCATGATTTATTTATGGATAATTTATATCCTGACTACTTTTGAAACAGAGAGAAGGAAAGAGGAAGGGAACTTAAATTTATTGAGAGTCTATCGTGTAAGAAGCTACACGGTTTGCAAATGTTTTCTTCTATTCCTCAGGATGATGGTGAGATAAGAGATGTTATCCCTGGTTGACAAGTGAAGCACATGAGACTCTGGAAGGTCAAGGCAGATACCCTGGCCTTGAACAGTCCAAGTCTGACTCTCTGTTTGGATTCTACCCTGCCTCCACACATGGCTCCTTCCTCCCTTCCATGCTGCGACCAGAGGACTTGAAGGATTGGGCAATACAAAGCCAAATAAAGTAAGATGGTTGAACAGGAAGATAAATGCCATATAGAGGACAGGGTGCATGCGAAGGCAGAAGGGATGGATAAACAGTACAGAAATATGGGATGGTTACTACAAGGTATACAGTTATCTAAATGGAAATCATTTAAGGATAAAATACCTCAAATTATCTTAGGAGGTATGTGGGTTCAAAAAGGGGTTTGCTTCCTTTCTACTGGTTTGCAAAAACTGTATAAGTCAGCTGGTTTCTCTTTTGCCTGGAAGGAAGCTCTCAGCTGAATTTTGTGCTCATCTAAGGTATCAACTTAACACTATATCATAATTTAGTAAGAGCTTTTTTGAAGGATGCTAAACAACATGACCAAGCCAAGTTGCCTTCCCTTTAACAGCCTTTTACCAAGAATCTAAGCACCTAGTTTATGTCAAGTGCTGTGCTTGGAGCTGGAGACACAGCAGCCCTTTAGGCTCATCTTCCTCCACTAATGCCAGTTACATTATGTATGCATCACTCAGATGAATGATTAAGATGTTTTCTGATCTGCTTATCTTGTAGAGATCAAAGGAATATCACTCCTCTGCGGGAAGGAGATGGGGCTTGCCAGGAAGTAGGGAATTGTTCCCAGTATCAGCCATTCCCATATCCCATCATCCAGAAAAAGGGGTCCTCAGATGGACAATTCAAGCAGGAATTCCTCTCTCTCTCTCTTTGGTCATGTTTCCTTGGGTCTGGACTTCAAGGCACAGGAATACCATATGATTGCAACTTGGAGGCTCGGAGTACTAAGATATAGGAGTGGTACAGGTCAATCGGCATGTGACTCATGAATCATAATCTGGGTAGCTGATTTTATATATATTTGAATGCTCTATCAAAGGATAAGAATTAGATTTGCTTTCCTTGCAAGGAGTTAGGGAGGCATACCTTCTCTCCTCCACCCATGTACACATCCCCCTCTCTTTCTAGCCACTCTCCCTCAAATGCCATGCTTATGTTTTGTGGACTTAAGACACCTGTGTAGCATTTCTGGGTAGGAGGGGTCAAATGGCCCCTGACCTGTGGCTGTGGGATAGGAGTGCGGCAGGCAGGTGGTCCTACGGAAGACTCAGTTGAAGGTGCATAAAATCCATTTTAAAAAAGCAAATTAGCAACTGTAACTTCCTCTCTGTTTATTTTGTTTAATTTTTATTGGAGTATAGTTGCTTTACAATGCTGTGTTAGTTTCTACTGTACAGCAAAGCGAATCAGCTATACGTATACATATATCCCCTATTTTTTGGATTTCCTTCCCATTTAGGTCACTGCAGAGCACTAAGTAGTGTTCCCTGTGCTATACAGTAGGTTCTCATTAGTTACCTATTTTATACATAGTGTCCATAGTGTATATATGTCAATCCCCATCTAGAGACTGTCATACAGTAAGTCAGAAAGAGGAAAACAAATATCGTGTATTAACGCATATATGTGGGATCTGAAAAAATCGGTACAGATGATCTTAGTTACAAAGCAGAAATAGAGACACAGATGTAAAGAAAAAATGTACGGATACCAAGGGGGGCTGGGTGGGATGAATTGGGAGATTGGGATTGACGTGTATACTCTCTGTTTAATTCCTCATATATCATCCCCCAATCTTTGGTAAAATCTAATATTGTTAGATATTTAACTTCAGCTCTGGCATAGCGAAAAAGGAAGCACCTTTGGTCCACATTTGGGATGGAATGTTAAATAAAGGAAGAGCAGTGTCCACTGAGGTCAGCAGTACTGATGACTGATGGGTGTACTGATGTAGAAAAGGTACTGATGGGTGCAGTACTGATTAATGAGAGACTCAGTGCTGGTGAGCCTGGAGGACAGGGGATGGAAGACTCAGGGTTCTGAGATACAGCTACCTCTTCTCACTTGTTGGGGGCTATGGAGGTTCTTTTATTAAGGGAGGTAAGATGAGCAGAGAAAATGCTTTGTATTCACCAAATCCCAATTCCTTCTCCCTTTCTTGGGTACATGAGAAGGCTATATTTCCCAACCTCCCTTGCAATTAGATTTAGGTGTGTGACTAGGTTCTCATCAACGGGAGGTGGGAAGAATTAGTGAATGTTACTTGAAGGACTGCCTGCTCAATTGTCCACTTTCTCTCTTCTCCTTTTGCAGCAGTCTCAGAAGCCATGCGCTGAAGATGGTGGAATCACAAAACAGAAGGAGCCTGGATCCCAAAGTCCCTTCTTCTAAGAGAGCTACTAAGGAGATCTGTCCAATAGTCACCAGATTATGATAGAAATAAATCTTTGCTATATAAAGCTATTAAAATTGGGGGGTTATTTGTTCCTGCAGCATAATCTATCTTATTCTGACTAGTGAAATGTATTAGTGAGCTGGTAGGAAAAGCAGAGGAAATAGGAAGAGTTGGGTCAGGGAATAAGGAAACTAATCCTTGGGTGGGTTTAGCCAACTTCTTGAGGATTGAATTGAAGACCAGATATCTATGCTTAAATGACATTATCTGGGCTGCTGGGAATAACAACAGACATCCTTTATTTATCGAGTGCTTGTGTTGTATCCGGCACAGTGGTCATTACTTTACATATATCAAATTGCCTTATATACACCAAATACATATACCATTCAATCTTGTCATTAATCTCAGGAGGTAGATGTCATTACTCCTATTTTATGGATGAAGACACTGAGGCACAAAGAGACTAAGCGTTTTTCCCTTAGGTACAAAGCCTATAAAAGGCAGAATTGGGTTCAAACTCATCTGTTCGATTGGGGTCAAGTGCTATTGATCACAATGCTATAGGTTGTAGCCAAGCTGAAGCCCACAGGGGTGGCATCATTGTGATTTTAGGGGAGGGATGGTATTCATTCGTTAGGGGATTATTGGCAGCATCTGGGGGATAGATTTCAACACCTAGGGAAAGAAGCTGCAGCGTCTAGAAAAGTTATTAGGGCATCAGGCAAGCAGACTAGGGTTTAAGGACTCACAGAGCAAAAAGAGTAAAAACCAAGAATAGAGGCAAATGTTTCATCCGTGGAACAAGGTACACACAGCAAAGGCTGGGTGACAGCTGAGGCACAATGGCACACTGGTGACAGAAAATTCATCCCAGAGAACAATGGACACCAGATCAGAGTAGCAAATTAGCACCAGCCCTCCCCTGCTGGTGTGGATGCCCGCTACCATCCTCCTACTTGGTGAGGAGGTGCTCAGGGTCTGAGCCCTGGTGGTCAAAGGCCTCTAGACCTGCTCAGTGTATAGCTGGGACAGGAGGGGAGATGGATTAGAGGGGATTCTGGCTCTGAGGCGCCCACTGTGAACAGATCAACCAAAGCCACACAATTAGTGTTCTGTTAGAAATATGGCGAAAGCAAATCCACTGGGAACTTGATTTTTGACCAATTCTGGCTCAGCCACTTACGAGCTTTCCTTCAGCCAAGTGACCTGTGTCTCTGACCCTCAGCTTCCCGATCTAAAAGGGGTCTAACAAACGCAACCCCTAAGATGGTTCTGAGTATGCAATGGTAAAAGGTAATATAAAGAATCCCGTGCAGTAGTTGACACCTAGGAGGCACTCGGTGAAGGCTGGATCTCTCCCCTCTTCTCTCTCCATAGAGAGGGAGTTAGCTATCTCTGCCCAGGGGGTGGAGAAAGGCTTCAGGGAGGAAACAAGGCTTGATCTTAGTGCTAGAGTAGTCAAGGAGAGGACAGTCCAGAGGGAGAAAGGGGCCTGTGCAAAGGCCTGCCTTTAACAACCAAGCCTCCCGAGCAGGCCCTTTATGGCCTCTGCTTTCAGGAGTTGCTGCTCCGACCCTTTGTCGTCCGGAAAGCAGCCCTGTGATGGCGCATTCTTTTCTGCTCTAATGCTGGTGTCTTGCTCACTAGCTACGCTAGCAGAGCGGCCAGCAGCTCAGGTCCCACACTACCAAGAGCTGGTCCAACAGCTTGCAGGGAGGTGGGTTGCAGCCAGGCCCCCACCCCCACCCCAAGCCCTGTGTGAAAGACCTCAGTCAAGTCTGAATGAGGCTGTTGGACGGGACGGGCCATTCGGCCCCTGTTCACGTTGCAAGATGAGAGCCTTTTGTCGTTGCAGTGAAGGGCTTCCTGGGAAGAGGGGTGGCGTGTGTCAAAGAGATCCTGTTTCCCACTCTTTCCCAGAGCAGAGGATGCTGCCTCCAGCCAGGTGGAACAGAGAGCATGGAAGTCAGTGTACTTATTCAAAGGCATTTCTCACCACGGCATTTAATCACCTATGTAAACATTTGGTGAATTGAATTACCTCATTTGATGTCACAACCAGGGCACATAATAAATCCCCCTTATACAGATGAGGGAAAAGCAGCTCAGAGAAGGACTTGAAAGGACTTGATCAGGGTTAGATTTGGGGGCAGTAGCATGTGGAGAAAGAGGAGGGAATGGAGGAAGTTGGAAAAAAAATGTTACAAACAAGTAACTGAACCTGGAAGCTCCAGCTCACCAAGACCCATCCCTTCCCTTGGCTTGTATTTACATCCTGTCTGTGCCTACATCCGTATCTCTAGCCCTCCATTCATTCAACCAGTATTGACCTAATCTTGACTCTAAGCTAGGTTAGGCCAAGACATCCAGTGAAGAACAAAACACACACTGTGCTCACTGCCATGGAACGTGCAGTCTAGCCAGGGAGTCAGGCATCCAACAAACAGGTGAATTGTCATCTGATGACTCATACCCATCATTTCTGTGAAGGAAAACAACAGGAAACACTATGACAAGGAGCCCCACTTTGTAGAAGGTGGTTAAGGAGTCTAGGTCATAACTGAATTCCAGACCCATTCACTCATTCATTCACTCCCACAAAGATTTGTTTATTTGTTGAGCTAGGCATTGTTCTGTATAACAGTGATCCATGTATCCAACTACCTGATGGACTGCTCACCTGGGCGCTCCATAGACACCTCACATTCAACAGGGCCATAACTGAGCCAATGCCATAACCTGATGCCCTAAACCCACTCAAATGGCATCAAGCTCACCCACTTTCCAAAGCAGAAAACCTGCCATTCCTTTTTTCAAACTGAATTTAATTTTTATTTTATATTGGAGTGTAGTTGATTTACAATGTTGTGTTAGTTTCAGGTGTACAGCAAAGTGATTCAGTTTTATATATATATATATATATATATATATATACGCATATTCTTTTTCAAATTCTTTTCCCATTTATTACAGAATATTGAGTAGAGTTCCCTGTGCTATAACAGTAGGTCCTTTTTGATTATCTATTTTATATACAGTAGTGTGTATATGTTAATCCCAAGTTCCTAATTTATCCCTCCCCCCACCTTTCCCCTTTGGTAACCATAAGTTTGTTTTTGAAGTCTGTTTCTGTTTTGTAAATAAGTTCATTAGTATCATTTTTTTAGATTCCACATGTAAGTGATATCATATGATATTTGTCTTTCGCTGTCTGGCTTACTTCACTCAGTATGATAATCTCTAGGTCCATCCATGTTGCTGCAAATGGCATTATTTTGTGCTTTTTATGGCTGAGTAATATTCCATTGTATATATGTACCACATCTTCTTTATCCATTCATCTGTCAATGGACATTTAGGTTGCTTCCATATCTTGGCTATTGTAAACAGTGCTGCAATGAACATTGGGGTGCACATATCTTTTCGAAGTATGGTTTTCTCTGAATATATGCCCAGGAGTGGGATTGCTGGGTCATATGGTAGTTCTATTTTTAGCTTTTTAGAGAACCTCCATCCTGTTCTCCATAGTGGCTGTACCAATTTACATTCCCACTAACAGTGCAAGAGGGTTCCCTTTTCTCCACACCCTCTCCAGCATTTATTGTTTGTAGATGTTTTGATGATGGCCATTCTGACCAGTGTGAGGTGATACCTCATTATAGTTTTGATTTGCATTTCTCTAATAATTAGTGATGTTGAGCATCTTTTCATGGGCTTTTTTGGCCATCTGTATGTCTTCTTTGGAGAAATGTCTAGTTAGGTCTTCTGCCCATTTTTTGATTGGGTTGTTTGTTTTTTTGATATTGAGCTGCATGGGAGAAAATATTCTCAAATGAAGTGACCGAAAAGGGATTAATCTCCAAAATGTACAAATAGCTCATGAAATCTTGCTATTCCTGACTCCTATCAATCCTCACTTTTCAAGTGTAATTGACTGTGCCTCATTCAACAACATTCACAGATATTTACAGATATTTGCCCATTCCTGTGTTAGGCACTTGAGGTTTTCTGGCACAAAAGAGGTACCATCCTTGCCCTCAAGAGGCTTACAGTCTAGTTTCACCGCAGAAAATGACAAGAGTACTCAAAAACATCTCTTCAACTAGTTTGCTTCCCTCCATCCCCTATATGGGGGGGGGGGTGTAGGCTTAGGCTGGTGGTCCCCCTGCTGTAAGCAGCTCTTTGCAGGAAACTGTCCTCAGCAGGAAGCCCATTTTCTTGTCACTTTTGCAAAGCTACATTGCAACTAACTTTTAAACCATGTGGGGTCAAAGTGATTTGAGAGACGCCTGGGGCAGGAAGGAGCAGGAAGGTGGGCGGCACCTCCCTCTTCATGGAGCAGAGCATTAACCTCCAGCCGCTCCCAGATCCCTTCCTAATGCCTGGTTTGTATTCACCTGGCCTCTAGACCATGGCAATAAAATGGTGCTCTGGGCAGCGCTGTGGAGACCAACGAGCCATGTGCTGGTCTCACGCACAGGGGAGCATGTTAGCAGCCAGGCTAATACTCGAATCTTCCACGTTGGCCACAAATGTGCATCTTCCCTTTATCTGCAAATTGCACTGGGCTCCAGGAATCACTGTGAATTGGCCTGGCTCTGGCTTAAGTCACAGACAGACCTGAAGAGCGGAGAGATCATGAATCCTCCACTGTCATCCTGTGGGTCCTGGCCAACAGCCTGGGTTTGTTGGATTCCGCAGCTGTTCTCATCTTGATGATCTCACTCTACACCTGATGTCTTCACCATCTGTCAGCGACGCAGAGGCCATGCCGGACTTGAGTGTGAGTAAACTTGAACAAGGGGTTTGGAGTTGGGGAATTCAGCTAGGAAAAGTGCATAGAGCTTGAAAACAAATATTAGGGGTAGCAGAAGGAAAAAAAGATCGATAGGAAGAGTCGTAAAAGTGTCTTAGGAAATAGAAATATACAAATTATGTATGACAGGTAAACATGGTCGTCTGTTCATACATTCACTGATGTCATTCATTTAACCAACCATTCTTGACTGCTGGATGGGGGACGTGAGCTGATGTATATCCGTCAGGGTCCAGTACGGAAAAATGAAATCACTCTAAATGTTTGAAATAGAGGGGATTTAACACAAAGAATTGGTTACACCGGGGATGGAAGAGCTAGGACCAAAATGGGGACCACGAGGAAACCTAGAGACTCCCAACAGCTGGGAGCCACTAGGCTGAAGTGAAAAAGAAGAGGTGGTGTTATCAGGTCTCAGGAACTGGAATCACGCAGAGGCGATGAGAGAGAAATGGTCTCTGGCACATATACCTCCTGAGGCTTCTATAGAAAGGATGCAATCAGCCTGGCCTCTCCCTTCCTCCCATCCTGTCTCCTGTCAGTGCCTCCCAGTAGACAAACCCAGGCAGATGCCAGTCAGTGCAAGGGCCTGAGCCATGCAGCCCGCAGGGTCAGACACCCTGCCACCCAGGAGAGAGCAGGGTCGGGTGAGGATTGGATCTGTGGGCAATCTCACCCAGGTCAAGCACAGAGGATAAATACAAATACCAGGAGAGAAAAAGTCAATGACTTCTTTTCTAAAGTTGCAAGACCAAGAAAAGATAGAGTAACAACGTGCCTTTTTTGTGGAGGGCAAGGGTTAGGAAAACTTCTTGGAGGAGATGACAGATGAGCCAGGTCTTGACTGAGGCATGAGAGGATGAAGTGAAAGCAGGGAGGGGACATTTCAGGAGAGGCGATGGCATGCAGAGGACCACAGCTTCTGTAGAGGTGCTGGCAACACCAGGAGCAGAGAGAGCCTTAAGGAGGGCAGGGCATGTGGGCAGGAAAGCAGCCCAGAGGAGGTAACAGCAGGATGCAGGGGCAGCCCGAGGCCTGAAGGGTCTGCTGAGTTCGGATTTAGCCTGGAGGCCTGGGGAATTCAGCTGTCCGGTGACTTTGCAGATCATCTTCATTGCACAGGAAAAGTTTAATACCCCAATATCCTCTCTTCTCCTACTAAACCAGTGGGAAATGCATGTGTCCTCCTGAATGCTCACTTTTAACATTTATTCAAAATAGGTTTGGAATCCTCTGATCTGACAACTGTCTTCAGATCTCAAGATAGATTTTCTGAAAAGGCACAACTTTGCTTTGGAGGACAGATTCACTTTTTCGAAAACCTCACAGGGGATTGGGAATCCAATCAGAGGAAGAGTGTGGTCAGACAAGCCACTGTGCTTTTGTGGCTAAAACTGAGGTGTAATTAATACAGTCTGAGCTGTGGCTCCATCACTGGAATGTGAAGGTCACTTCTCTAGGTGGCTGCGCAGAAGAGCGGTACTCATTCTTATATCTAAGGAGTCTGTTTAAAAGTCAGTCTCATTATTTTATGATTGAGCACCGTTATGATTTAGTTTAGGCATGAAGAGCAGATGAAAAGGACAGCCCCTCCCTTTGGTATAGCATCTCATGGTTTCTAAAACACTTGCACAAAATCCAAGGAAATTACAAAGAAATAAAGATAGGTAAAGGAGGCAGAAGGGCAAGAAACTAAATTATTCTTAAGAGACAATTTTTTAACACTGCACTGTCAAGAGAGACAGGAAGTCAATGTCTGCATATATTTCAAGACGTCACTACCTGAGGACACTTTAGGGAACTCATTGTCAGAGGTTTGGAAGTTGAAAACCATAACGTCCAGTTAACTTTCAGATTTCTGAAAGGTTGGATGATCATTCCAAGTGATCACAAAATAACATTTACTATCTACTCCTACAACTTTTTTTTTTGCTTCAGGGAAAATAAACATACCAATTGCAGCACACACTTTTGGTAGCTAGCATTCATTTCCCCTGGTTCCCTCTTTCTCCTGCTTAAACATATTCTTTCAAAAAAATGTATGCCCTCATTCTTCCCCCACAAGCCCATGTGATCTTGGGAAAGCTGATCCCACCCCTAGTTCCGGGTATGGGTCTTGATTGACAGGTCATCAGCACCTGCCTCCACCCCAACAAAGTGATTGGGTCAGTGGTGATCATGTGATCTAAGCCAATCCAATCAGAGGAGTTGGGGGATTCTTTCTTAGAATACTGGAATGAGATTTCTTCTTGTTCTCAAAGTACACTAGGAACATGTAGTAGTGAGGGCTGTTGACAGCCATCTTTGACCATCAGGAGAGTCAGGTTTAGAACATCTGAAACTAACACAACATTGTAAATTAACTATACGTCAATAAAAATTTAAAAAAAAAAAGAATTAAGCTTACCAGGCAGAAGAAAGAACATGGGTCCTCGAGCTGCTGGATGGATTAAACCAGCCCTAAGGCTTAATCTACACATGGAATTTCTAGCTCTGGGAGCCAATAAAGTCCCCATTTGGCTTGCCATTTGGAGTTAGGTCTTCTTTTTCTTGTGATAGAAACCTGTGTGATAACAATACAAAATTCTTTTGTAGAATGAAAATATTGCTTATGTGAGACACAATTGCTTTTAAACCAGCACTTATTGAGCCCTGAGTCTGTGCCAAATGTTTTCATATACGTTTTTTAATTGAATCTTCATACATTATCCCTATTTTTAGTTGAGGAAACTGTGGCTGAAACAGGTGACCTGACTTGCTTTTGCAGGATAATTAACACTGGATGCTGTAACAAATACCTCTTAATTAGTGGCTTCGCATATATAAGTTTATTTCTTGCTCACATCACAGTTCGAAGGTAATCAGGTGGTTCTCCTATGTGAGTGTCCTTAAGTGATAACACACGGTTTTGACTCACTTCCCTTGTGCGACCCTGACATCCTCGATTATTCTGTTCCCATCGGTGTGGATACAGAGACAGAGAGTGTGTGAAAAATCACTAGGGATGCTTTAGGGATAAGGTCTGAAAGGGCTGCATCACTTTTGCCCACATCCCACTGGCCAGAACTCAGTCAATGGCTCCCAGTTGCAAGGTGGGCTGGGAAGAGTCTTCCTAAGTGCCCCAGGGAAGAGGGAGCATGTCTGTCTGTCTCCCTTGTGGAGGGCCATCTCAGGATGCCACCTACCACCTTCTGTAAGCGGAGCCAGGATTCTAAGCTGAGCATTGCGTTTCCAAAGCCTTCTGTTTCTCCGGTTTCTCCTTTTTCCTCCTCTAAACACCCCCTCCTGCCGGCCACCATACACATTCACATTTTTGTTAATTCCCTCTGTAAGCAGTTACATACAGGTCAATTTGTATTTTTCTTCAGTATCTTCTGAAGGAAAGAAGAAACTCCCAGCTTCCCTGACATTTGGTAGAACCCCAGAAGCTGTTACTACCTCAGAGAAGTGCTCACTGCATGATAATGTATATGAGGGATTGATCATTTACTTAACCTCAAAGCAGATGGACTTTATAAGGAGAAGTGTTCTGTAATGCAGACATGACTGTGAAGAATAAATCAAATTTCTCTATGTACTTAGGGGAGAAAGAATTATTCAAATGTCTTGTCGGCAGCTTTCGGTCCATTTACTGGACCCGCAATCCCACGTAACGGCCACCAGGGGGAGCGCTAGGCCCATCCCTGCACAGGCAGCTATTTTAGAGGCTGCTCCTAGCCTCAAGGAAGAAGCCAAAGAAATAAAGGACTATGATATTTTTTCCAAACCGGACCAACTTATAAATTATTTGTGAGTCCAATAAAAGGAAATCATCAACACTTCCTACTATTTCAAGAGTAATATATTCTATATTAGAAAAAGATTCAATTATTTCCATGGCTATGATTCAGACAATGGAAATCGGAAGCAACCACAACCTAAAAAAAAAAAAAAAAAAGGTAATCCTGTGTAAATCCCTGTCTTTAAAACTCAAATCAGAGGATGTGAATTCTGGCCCTGGTGGACATGAGTTATTTCCCTGAAGGCAGTAGAATTTGATGGGCTTGGGGGAGGTGGCTGGAGAGTGTGTGTGTGTGTGGTGTGTGTTCGTGTGGTGTGTGTGTGTGCTGTGTGTGTGCTGTGTGTGGTGTGTGTGTGCTGTGTGTGGGGGGTGTGTGTGTGTGCTGTGTGTGTGGTGTATGTGGTGTGTGTGTGTGGTGTATGTGTGGTGTATGTGTGTGGTGTGTGTGTGGTGTGTGTGGTGTGTGGTGTCTGTGTGTGTGGTGTGTGTGGGTGTGTGGGTGTGTGTGTGGTGTGTGTGATGTGTGTTGTGTGGTGTGTGGTGTGTGTGGTGTATGGTGTGTGTGTGGTGTGTTTGGTGTGTGTGTGGTTGTGTGTGTGTGGTGTGTGTGTGTGGTTGTGTGTGTGGTGTGTGTTTGGTGTGTGTGGTGTGTGTGTGTGTGGTGTGTGTGTGTGGTGTGTGTGTGGTGTGTGTGTGGTGTATGTGTGCTGTATGTGTGTGGTGTGTGCTATGTGTGTGGTGTGTGTGTGTGGTGTGTGTGGGGTGTGTGTGGGGTGTGTGTGTGTGTGTGTGTGCTGTGTGTGTGGTGTGTGTGTGCTTTGTGTGTGGTGTGTGTATGTGGTGTGTGGGTGGTGTATGGGTGGTGTGTGTGGTGTGTATGTGTGTGGTGTGTGTGGGTGTGTATGGGTGTGTGTGGTGTGTGTGATGTGTGTTTGTGTGGTGTGTGGTGTGTGTGTGGGGGGGTGTATGGTGTGTGTGGTGTGTGTGTGTGGTGTGTGTGTGTGGTGTGTGTGTAGTCTGTGTGTGGTGTGTGGTGTGCGTGTGGTTGTATGTGTGTGTGGTGTGTGTGGTGTGTGTGGTGTGTATGTGTGTGGTGTGTGTGGGTGTGTATGGGTGTGTGTGGTGTGTGTGATGTGTGTTTGTGTGGTGTGTGGTGTGTGTGTGGGGGGGTGTATGGTGTGTGTGGTGTGTGTGTGTGGTGTGTGTGTGTGGTGTGTGTGTAGTCTGTGTGTGGTGTGTGGTGTGCGTGTGGTTGTATGTGTGTGTGGTGTGTGTGGTGTGTGTGTGGTGTGTGTGTGTGTGGTATGTGTGTGGTGTGTGTGTGTGTGGTGTGTGTGGGGGGGTCTGTGTGTGGTCTGTGTGTGTGGTTGTGTGTGGTGTGTGTGTGGTGTGTGTGTGCTGTATGTGTGGTGTGTGTGTGGTGTGTGTGTGTGTTTGGTGTGTGTGTGGTGTGTGTGGTGTGTGTTTGGTGTGTGGTGTGTGTTTGGTGTGTGTGTGGTGTGTGTGTGGTGTGTGTGTGTGGTGTGTGTGTGGTGTGTGTGGTGTGTGTGTGTGGTGTGTGTTTGGTGTGTGTGTGTGTGGTGTGTGTGTGGTGTGTGTGGTGTGTGGTGTCTGTGGGTGTGTGGTGTGTGTGGGTGTGTGGGGGTGTGTGTGGTGTGTGTGATGTGTGTGGTGTGTGTGTGTGGTGTGTGTGGTGTATGGTGTGTGTGTGTGGTGTGTTTGGTGTGTGTGGTTGTGTGTGTGTGGTGTGTGTGTGGTGTGTGTGTGTGTGGTCTGTGTGTGTGGTTGTGTGTGTGGTGTGTGTTTGGTGTGTGTGTGGTGTGTGTGGTGTATGTGTGCTGTATGTGTGTGGTGTGTGCTATGTGTGTGGTGTGTGTGTGTGGTGTGTGTGGGGTGTGTGTGGTGTGTGTGGTGTGTGTGTGCTTTGTGTGTGGTGTGTGTATGTGGTGTGTGGGTGGTGTATGGGTGGTGTGTGTGGGGTGTGTGTGTGGTGTGTGTGGTGTGTGTGGTGTGTGTGTGTGTGGTGTGTGTGGGTGTGTATGGGTGTGTGTGGTGTGTGTGATGTGTGTTTGTGTGGTGTGGTGTGTGTGTGGGGGGGTGTATGGTGTGTGTGTGTGGTGTGTGTGTAGTCTGTGTGTGGTGTGTGGTGTGTGTGTGGTTGTATGTGTGTGTGGTGTGTGTGGTGTGTGTGTGGTGTGTGTGTGTGTGGTATGTGTGTGGTGTGTGGGTGTGTGGTGTGTGTGTGGTATGTGTGTGGTGTGTGTGTGGTGTGTGTGTGGGGGGGTCTGTGTGTGGTCTGTGTGTGTGGTTGTGTGTGTGGTGTGTGTTTGGTGTGTGTGTGTGGTGTGTGTGTGGTGTGTGTGTGTAGCGTGTGTGTGGTGTGTGTGTGGTGTGCGTGTGTGGTGTGTGTGTGTGTAGCGTGTGTGTGGTGTGTGTGTGGTGTGTGTGTGTGGTGTGTGTGTGGTATGTGTGTGGTGTGTGTGTGGTGTGTGTGTGTGTTTGGTGTGTGTGTGGTGTGTGTGGTGTGTGTGTGTGTTTGGTGTGTGTGTGGTGTGTGTTTGGTGTGTGGTGTGTGTTTGGTGTGTGTGTGGTGTGTGTGTGGTGTGTGTGTGTGGTGTGTGTGGTGTGTGTTTGGTGTGTGTGTGTGTTTGGTGTGTGTTTGGTGTGTGTGTGTGTAGTGTGTGGTGTGTGTGTGTAGTGTGGGGTGTGTGTGTGTGTGTGTGTGTGCGCAACCACAGTGAATTTGACCCCATTTGACTCCTTATTCTTTCCCAGCACAAGGGAGGTAGGGCAGAATAATCTTGTCCAAACAACTGAATGATGAACATTATAGAACTATTTTAGGTATTCCCAGCTCTATAGACAAACAAAATAATGTGGCTCAAAAGGTCTTGCTTTCATAAACCAGGTTGTTGTGTTAAGACAGGCCCTTTTGCCCTGTCCAGCTGACCCTCTGAGCAGCACTCTTGCTAAGCAGCAGCCTGGGGGTAATGAGACAAGCGTGGTCCTCGGCTCCAGAGAGACAGCCGGAATCTTGCCTCTGTGGGCTAGTAAAAATGAGACTTCGAGCAAAGTACTTAACCTTTCTGATCTTCAGTTTCTGCAAAACCCATCTCACAGAATGAGCACTAAGATGAGATGAAGTGGGATGCGTGAGTAACCATCACATCGTGAGTGGTCAATGAATATCAGCTTTCTTCTTTGATGAGCCCCCTTGTTTTCTTAAAGAGGGCAACAAGTAAGTTTGAACGGAGTCTGGTTCCGCATTTTAACAAATTCTGAGTCTGTGGGCCTGGATTCATGAGGACTTACTTTGAAGGCACAGCGGGAGTTCTCTCCCCGGATCCCTTAGCTCTGGAACAGGCAGCCTGTTTGTTGGGGTGTGCGCTCTCCAGGGGACCCAGGCACTTAACTGAGCTAACAAGTGCTTTCTCAAGGACAGAGACCAAGGGAGCAGAGAGGTGGGAACAAGAACACATAAACCCCACGTTCTCCACCAGCTGGCATGGTTACTTAGACACCCTTTTCCCCGATTGCATGAAAAGCAGAACAGGAGCTGGTGAAGTTGAGAGCCTCAGCTAGCATCTGGGGAACTCAGACATGCCAGGCCTAGGGCTTGGAAGGAGGGTGGGTTGCAGGCATCCTGCAAGGGCCAGGACTCTGGGGAATCAGGTTAGCACCCCAGAACTGAGAGAAAAGTGATGATCCTAGGAGGAAGGTCCTCTATGCCACAGGGACTGCCAGCAAGCCGCCTGGAGAGCCCAGAGCCAGCTCTCCATTCCCAGAGCTGGTCCTACACTCACCTCTGCTCCCTCCCGCTCCTCCCGGTCTGATCCCTGTTTGTGACCCCGTGTGCATAACGACTGCCTATTCTCAATTCCACCTCCCCCACTCTCCGCCACTTCCCTCAGCCTTTCTCTGGGCCCTGGGAGGCTGACCTGCACAGACTGCATCACCTGGCCTTCCTCACTGTTTGGTTCAGGCTGTGGAGCGCCAGTGGGAACTCCTAAGGTGAGATGAGAAGGAGGTCAGGGCATTTGTCTCCCGGCCCCTCTCCCTGCTTGCAGTGGTGTCTCTGGAAGCACCTGTGTCCTCTCATCACTACAGCGTCACTGCCCTCCTCCTGGCCAGGTACCCACTGGGCTCTATTCACCACCTTTCCTCCAGCCATATGGGTGGTAACGGCTTCCTGCTCTTGCTAATCTCTGGTTGCCTCAACGCCCCTTGTCAGTTCCCTCAACTTCATCCACAGCTCCCTGAGAGGCCCCATCATTCAAATCTCTCCTTTTGAATGACGCAACCTAAATTCTGATTTCCACCAGGGCCTTGATGGATATAGCATCCCTTTATGAATATTTATTTATTTATATATTATCTTGTTTTAGAAAGGAGCTTATCAGGATACATAAGATATGAAATCACCAACGTTAAAAGCGGAATTAAAAACTGTGGGTAGAAGGGCATGCTTTGGAACCAAAGATAAAAGTAAGAAAACTGGGGGGCTTCCCTGGTGGCGCAGTGGTTGAGAGTCCGCCTGCCGATGCAGGGGATGCAGGTTCGTGCCCCGGTCCGGGAAGATCCCACATGCCGCGGAGCGGCTGAGCCCGTGAGCCGTGGCCGCTGAGCCTGCGCGTCCGGAGCCTGTGCTCCGCAACGGGAGAGGCCACAACAGTGAGAGGCCCGCGTACCGCAAAAACACAAAAAAAGAAAACTGCATGCATCGTAACCTCCCCCTTGATCACTGGCAGGCCACACACGCAGCCCCTTCCTCTCCCACAAAGTCTCGCATCTATTAAGTTCCGAGTCTATAAAATACAAATAATACAAATAAGTCAGTTACCTGCACAAACACAAGTGTTTGGAGATAGGAGTTTCAGCAGCCTTCTCTTAGCTGTAATGAAAATGTTAGCACAAGTTCGTGTGCCGGATGCACAGTGAGAACAAACTCACCAAAACGTCATCAGAGTTTGGAGGAGAGAAAGGTTCATTGCAGGGCCATGCAAGGAGATGAGTGGCTCATGCTGGAGTTCCCAGAAGGGTTTCAGCAAAGTATTTTTAAAAGCCAGGTGAGGGACGGAGGTCACAGGCTATGGGATTAGGTCTTGCACAATTCTCTGATTGGCTGATGGTGAGGTAGCGGGGTGGTGTCACAGGGGTTAACAGTATCAACCCTTGGCTCCAGGAGGCCTGGGGCTATGTGCTCGAGGTCATCAAGTGATTAACATCTTCCATTTGGTGGTGGTGGGGGGGTGGTTCATATCTGTATAAAACAACTCAGGAAATGTGCATCAAATACTGTTACCTAGGTTCATCAGGGAGGAGCTAAAGCAGAGGAAACGGGGTAAGGGCCTGTCCCGGGAAGGCCCCTTAGGGTCCTGCTAGGTTACAAAAATAGGATGGTGCAGACAGCGCCAGAAAGGGAAGGAGGCGGGGAGGCTGTCACCATAATGATGGCCTTGGCAGTGACAGAGAGGAGGGTACCCTGGGAATCTAAGAGCAGGACCAGAGCGTGGCTGGGCCCTCCAGTCCTGGCCTGGATCCAGGGTCCCTGCAGAACCTCGAGGAAGTGATGGCTGGATCGCCGTCCTATGTTCTGCCGTTAGCACAGCTGAGCTCTGTCCAAGGAGTGGCTTCTCTCTGCTTCTTTTTCTGCACTTGTCTTTCACCTTCCTTAGAGCTTCTAGTTACTCGGGTTTCCACATCGTCATGACTTTTGTTTGCACCTCACATCAGTTTATTTAGGGCCTCTGTTCTACCCGATAGCCTTTCTCTGGGCATCCAACCAGCCTTAGTTTCTGCTACTCATAACTGGATTTTCCTTATATCTTTCAATTCAGCTTCCCTAGAGTGAAAATCTGATTGGCCAGCTCACCTCTCTCTGGGCGGAGCTTCCCATGTTTGGCCACATGAGAGCCGGCCTTTGTCCACCCTTAGTGCAGTCACAGGCTCCCGGGGAGTCACGTGTTAAATGTGGCAGCTCAGGGGGCTGTGGTGTGGGGGCGGAGAGGGAGGTGTACGTGGGCAACGCTGTCAATCATTTGTGCTCTTCATAAAGAAGTTGTGGATGATTTGTAAACATCTGTTGATTCAGGTCCCTTGCGGCCCCTGGGAGTCTTTTTTATGGCTCCATCCTCTGCAAGGAATTCTGCTGATCTACTCCAGCCCTGAAAGCAGAATGCAGACAGCAGAGGGAATATAGCCTGGGCCAAAACAGTAGGCCTTGAGGTTTGGTGAGGTCACTGTCCCCCACATACCAGAGAGTGAGCTAGAGGCTGCAAGGCAAATCCCAGACACTATCTGCTGGTGAGGACAGAGCAGGACTCTGGCCTGTTCCATACTGACTCAGGACATGGAGAAGGTGAGCTATGGATGGAGATCCAAGGGGACTCCAGCTGAGCCTGGGGTAGGCAAGTGCTGTCGCTTAGCCAGTCTCGATAGCAAGTTCCTCTTTAGCGTGGACAGCCATCAGAGGAGGACTTTCCCCAGAGACTTTTGCAGTGTCAGTGATGGCAGAATGGAAATCCCAACTCTGCCATGTATTAGCTGTGTGACCTTAAACAAATTACTTGATTATTGAACCTGTTTCTGCATACACAAAATACAGACAGTAAGTTCTAGCTTTTGGAGTGGAAGCAAGAAATCCATGATAGGGTGGGTATCAAATTCTTAGAGACCAAGCTCTCAGAAATGGATAGTAATTTTTATGATTATGAGCACAGTAGAGCTGCTGACCTATCTTCTAATATTTGCTCCTAAATATTAGATTGGACTTGGGCTCCCAAAGACTTAGGAAGGAAATAATCTTTCCAAAAAAAATGGGGCATCGTGTCATTGAAGACAAGGCAGACACAGCGTCTTGAATTACACAGGGCTGGCTGTGGCTTGAATAATCTATTCGTGAAGCTGAGCTTTGGAATAAACTTTTAAAAAAGGCAGCAATACAAGAAAAGATAACAGTTCTCCCTAGAGGCACAGCAGGCTAGAAAGCATCTTCTTGCCCGGAGTCACAACGGTGGCTGGGTCCATCATAGCATCCCTCTGCCTCTGAAATCCAGGAGGTTGTGAGGGAAAGCACAGGCAACCTTGACCTCGTACTCCAGACGCCATGTCTCGAGACAGTCCTCTCCATCAGTATCAGAGATCCTTTGTTCAAGTGAGAAGGTGAGCCACGAGTCACTGAATTCCACCTGTGCTGTTTGGGGAGTATGACAGGAGGCAAGCGGCTTATGGCCTCTCTCCTTCTGCCTCCTGGGGGAAGGGACTGTTCCCTGGCAGCTCAGGGGGCCATTTCTCTAGTGAGAAGGGAGGGAGCCCCTCAATCTTGCTGCTGGGGCGGGAGTGGGGGTCAGGCTGAATTATCTCTCAACAGCAACTGGCGACTACCTTGGCTGGAGTCAGCGAGCTTGTAAAATCGCTTCCCCGAGGCACTCCAGCACCCAATTTGGAGATGAGTGGGGATTTACATGATTCAACGGAATGTTTCTTTCCGGTAT
Source organism: Globicephala melas (assembly GCF_963455315.2). NCBI lineage: Eukaryota > Metazoa > Chordata > Mammalia > Artiodactyla > Delphinidae > Globicephala > Globicephala melas. The sequence continues at coordinate 140,167,639 of NC_083314.1, read as the reverse complement.
CGGGGCTCAGTCAGTCGTGAAGGAGGAATTTGTGAGCAAAGCTCACTGGCTGAGGCTTGTGCTTTCTTCTTGTCCAGAGGGGCTGCAGGAGTGCAGGCATAAAGAGCTCAGTCCTTGAGGTTAAAATAAATGATGCTCGGGGGTGGGGTGCATCTGTTTCATTGTGACCCTAGGGAGTCTGTCTCTGGGGTAAGGAGAGATGAACAAAGAAAACCCTTCTGACTTTAAAGCCTTAAGGTCAGGGTCACAAGATGTATTGAATGTTTATTTGGGGCCGGGTACTATGTGAAGTCATTTACCTAATATGGCCTCATTATATCCTGATGATAACTCTATGAGATTGATGTTTTTGTCCTTATTTTATGGATGAGGAAACTGAGGCTCAGAGAAGTTAAGAGAGAAAGTTGCTCAACTGACCGCCAACACCAAGGGGTGCTCCCTGGAGGTGTGTCTGGAATTTGATCCCAAATAAGCATCATGCAATCTAAAAACAGTTGTCTGATAGACTGGGAGTTTAGAACTGACATGTACACATTGCTCTATTTAAAATAAAATGCCTTTCCATGAAAAACAAAAATAAAAACTAAAAACAGTTGTCCGGTTCATTTGTTTTGCATTTACAACCCATGCAGGATCTTGCTAGAAAAAGGTAACGGGTGGTCACAGAGCTGGAGAGTGGTTGTCTCTGTTTCACTTCTCTGTGGTTTCATGGATTGGAGGGGATTGGAGACCTTACCAAGACTGAATCCAAATCCATGGTGATCCACTTACTAGGTCTGGGATCTCAAGCAGGTAATCTATCCTTACTGAGCCTCAGTTTCTTCATCTGTTTCACTGGGTTTCTCTAACAATTCAAAGTGATCATCGCTGTAATGACCCTGTTGTATAGTAGAGGCTCCACAGACGTCAGGTTCACCTCTCTTCCAATTACCACTTGCTTTGTACTAACCACCCCCAAACATCATGGCATAAAACCACAACAATCCTCTATTTTGCTTGTGAATCTACAGTGTGGTCAGGGCTCTGCAGAGACAGCTCATCCCTGCTCCATACAGCACTGACTCTCCATACATACAGCACTGACTGCTGCAAACATATAGCACTGACTACTCCATACATACAGCACTGACTGCTCCATACATACAGCACTGACTGCTCCATACAGCACACTGACAGCTCCATACATACAGCACTGTCTGCTCCATACATACAGCACTGACTGCTCCATACATACAGCACTGACTGCTCCATACAGCACTGACAGCTCCATATACAGCACTGACTGCTCCATACATACAGCACTGACTGCTCCATACATACAGCACTGACTCTCCATACATACAGCACTGACTCTCCAAACATACAGCACAGACTGCTCCATATATACAGCACTGACTGCTCCATACATACAGCACTGACTGCTCCATACATACAGCACTGACTCTCCATACATACAGCACTGACTCTCCAAACATACAACACAGACTGCTCCATACATACAGCACTGACTGCTCCATACATACAGCACTGACTCTCCATACATACAGCATTGACTGCTCCATACATACAGCACTGACTGCTCCATATAGCACAGATTGCTCCATACATACAGCACTGACTGCTCCATACAGCACTGACAGCTCCATATATACAGCACTGACTGCTCCATACAGCACTGACTGCTCCATACATACAGCACTGACTGCTCCATACAGCACTGATGGCTCCAAACATACAGCACTGACTGCTCTATACAGCACAGACTGCTCCATACATACAGCACTGACTGCTCCATACATACAGCACTGACTGACTGCTCTATACATACAGCACTGACTGCTCCATACATACAGCACTGACTGCTCCGTACATACAGCACTGACTGCTCCATACATACAGCACTGATTGACTGCTCCATACATACAGCACTGATGGATCCAAACATACAGCACTGTCTGCTCCATACAGCTCTGACTGCTCCATACATACAGCACTGACTGCTCCATACATACAGCACTGACTGCTCCATACAGCACTGACTGCTCCATACATACAGCACTGACTGCTCTATACACCACTGACTGCTCCATACATACAGCACTGACGACTGAGGGCCTCAGTTGGGGACCCTCTTCCGGGACGGCTCACCCATGTGGCCGGTAAAGCTGCTTGTCGGTGCCTCCCATGTGGGTCTTTCTGCAGCATGGCTTGGGTCTCCTCACAGTGTGATGGCTAGGTGTGAAGAGTAGGTGTCCCAAGACCCAGGAAGCGAAAGCGCTCAATTTATTAAGTCCTAAACCTGGAACTGGCAAGATGCCACTTCTGTCATATTCTGCTGGCCAAGCCATTCCAGAGTCCAGATGCAAGGGGAAGGGACATAGGATCCCCTCTTAGTGGGAAGAGCATCAGTGGGTTTGGGGATGTTTTAAAACAGCCCCCCGCTCACCCCCAATCTGTCCTCTGGCCACAAATTATTTATATTATTCCACAGACTAATTATACCCAGCACCTCCCAATATCCCCAGAAAGTCTCCTCTGGATAGGGTGCTGGGTTCAGGCTTTTGTCGTCTAATCAGGTCGAGGTGTCAGTGAGGCTCCTTGGATACGGGACCTGAGATACAGCTCCTTCTTGATCAGACGTCCTGGCAGCTAAAGAAGACTGGACGCCTGCCTCCTCATACAATGTTGACACAGACCATGGCCAACCATCAGAGCATCAGCGCTCAGCAGAGGCGGGGCTGCTGTGTCAGAGCCTAGCGGGGAGGTTTCCTGCAGCAGCCTAGTGCCGTGGACCGAGCACAGGGGTGATCACCGGTGACCAGGGTTCCAATCCAGACTCTAGCGTTGATCTGATGGGCGGTATTGAATATGTCACTCCATTGCTCAGAACCTTCATTCCCTTTTCTTCAAAAGGGGGCTAATAATCTCTACTTCATAGAGACTTTGCAAGATTTAAATGAGGTGTTGTCCTGGAAACAGCCCAGAAATCTTCCTGACATATACTAGGTCTTCGATAAAGGAGAGTTGAATTTGGAATCTGAGACATGCAAATAAATTGGGCATAAAGATATTTATTTCACAGAGTGAGTGCATAGCTCAAAATATACAAAAGGGATTTGTGAGCTGTAACACCTTGCAAAAGAAAAACGTGTGTGTTTGTTTCTTTTGTTAATGTCCATTGGCCGCTCCCCAGTCAACGTCCCCGCATCAGCAGGGTGGGGTCCCCTTCGCCCTGGGGCTGGTGACAGTTTGATCTCTGAGGCAGAAGCTACAAAATGGAGCTGCTAGTTGGGCGTTAGCTTTTCCTTTCCTTCTGTGCTTGCCTTGTACCCTGAAGTCAGTGGATTTCATCTACATGGGATTACACTCGAATCCTGTAATCCAGTTTTTTTGGTGCTAGGGGAGATCTCTGGAGCCAATGAGCAGACCAATCTAGATTGGAGCGAAAAGGTCAGAGTCGCAGGATGGGTAACGTGGTCTGTTTCTGAGAGATAATCATGAAGCCGACTGAATATGGATTTCGAAGCAGGGAGACCAGGGTTCGAAGCCTGGCACTGCCTCTTCTTGCCTGTGTGCTGTGGGCAAGTCCCTCTACTGTCAGGACTTCTAGCTTTCTCATCTGACAAACGGGGAAATAATCACTCCAGCTGACAGGGCTGTGCGAGAAGGTGGTGAGGCAAGGCATGTAAAAGGCTCACTTCAATACCTGGTGCCAAACAGATGTTGTTTTATTATTATTAGAAGAACATGGAATAATAATAACCACCTAATCAACTGGTAGGAGAATGGAATAAATTGCATGCAAAACACCTCCACGGAGCTAAGCACGTAGAAAGTGCCCTGGAAATTGTAGTCACTGCTGCTGCTGCCATTAATGATTTTAATTTTCGCAATAACAGTGTTGATCACACTTGACTAAATTCCTAATATTCCTTGAAAGTTTCTGGAAGCTCGGAGACAAGGTTTAAATTCTGTATACATTCGAATACCATTTGAAAGATTTCTCCTGCAAAAGCCTGGTATATAAGTCATGTATTGGCACAAAGTGAGAAAGTAAAACATAAACAGAAAGGAAGCCATATTGAGAGCAGTGCCCGCAATCTCACCGAGAGCTCGGGTGAAAGAGGGCACCGTGAAATTTCCATGTTGAAGGTGACACTGTATTTTTGAGGCAGAGAGAAGTACCAAGTGGAGCAGATCTATTGAATAATTACACGGAGGGGTATCAACCAGATATAGTTTCACTTCTTTTCCAGTCATGGACTTCAACTAAGCTCTGTTTAAATCTGCTTCCTCATATTTTGTTTGTAAATCCATAGCATTTTGGTTGCTCTCTGCTATTAGGATAGACTCAGTCCAGTATTTTAACTTCCTTGTCCCAACCATTCTACGCCTTGGTCCCTACTCAACCTTGCTTATGTGGGCTGTGTCAGCAAGTCTCCGGTCTTCAGAAACCTGGAGGGAAGCAGACACAAGTCCCTGTGTTTTCCTAAATTCCTAAACTCCAAGGGCACTTCTCTCAAGAACTTTCTTACTGTATTCTCCTCCATTTCAGGATGGTGCTGGGCTGAGACCTCAGGTTCTACAGCTCAGCAGACAGCAGACTCTAGGGAATAAGATGCTATATGGCTTAGCTATTGTCACTTAATGCCACGTAACAACTATCCCCAAACTCAGTGGCCTAAATCACATTTTTTTCTCACCACAGATCTAGCTATGGCCAGCTAAGCAGCTCTGCTTTAGGGTGTGGCAGCTAGATTGAGTCTGGATCTGACTGAGCAAATCTACTTCAAGGTGAAGTTCTGCAGGCTTGCTGAGTTGTTCTGTTTCATGTCTTTTTCCTCTGGGACTAGAGGGCTACCCAGAGCATATTCTTCTCACGGTGATAACAGAGGCATAAAGGGCATCTCTAGTTATCATGCCCTCATATGGCTATGTCCAAAAGCAGGAAAGGAACCGAGGATTCCCCTTGCATACCTTTTTCTTTTCATCAGCATGGACCGTCTTCCTCAGAAGTTCTCAACAAATTTTTCTGTCATCTCATCTGCTGGAACTGGGTACCCTGTCCAACTCCAAAAGAATCTCTGGAAAAGGGAAAGAGATACCACAATGGCCTTAGGCAAATGCTTGTTGAGTGAATGGATTCTTACAGAAATGAGTAATCCTCCTGTAGGTTCCGACATCACTTTTAGGAATAAGCAAAAAGCATACCCACGTTTAGGGAAACCATGTAAAAAGAAATGAGAAAGAGGTGAAAGAAGGATCCAACTTCATATTTTGTCGCTGATGCAGCGCCTCAAATACAGTTTCAGTGGGTTCCTACGCTCAGACTTCGAGGGATACACCAGAGTGTCCCTAGTGGGGGTTCTTATTTCATAGTCCATAAAATAAAGGCAATTGCAGTGATTAACTTAGTTACAGTAATTATCTATTAATAATAATTAGCTATTACTAATACTGAAGTAGTAGAAACTAAGTGCCAGGCGCATTTCTAACTGCTTTACACACATACATTCATTATTATGTGCTGCTCATGAAGACTGATGGGACCAACGGGCCTCCATGAACGTCCTGAGATTCACACCCTTGTGCGGTCTCCTCCTACAGTGATCCTGGGTTTAGTCATGTGACTTGCTTTGCCAATGGGACATTAGCGAGCATGATATAAGCAGAGCATTCTCTCTTGGAAGTCAGCTGCTTTGCTGGAAAGACGCCTAGGCTAGACTACTGCGTGATGAGAGGACTTGTAGAGAAAAATCCGGAAGGCAGAGAGGCCATTATGGGCGTCCCAGCTCTCAGCTGAATGCGGCCCCATGAGTGACCCTCCCCAGAATCCTAAGAAATAATAAATCAACCTTGTTTCCAGCCGCGGAATTTTGGGGGGGGTTGTTACACAGCTGTAGACACAGAAACAATTGGAACAACAAAGGTGTGTATTCCTTGGACAATTTCTGTGAAGGACTTTCTTTTCCTTTCTATTTGTGATCAGCCAGAAAAGCTAAGGGGATGACTGTGAGCCTCATGGGATTCATTCATTCATTCGACAAATGTTTACTGAGTGCCTGCTCTGTCCCAGGCAGCGTTCTGTGTGCTGGGGACATCGTGATGAATACAGCCCCTGCCCTCATGACACTTACAGTTTATGACATGGCTTCATCCTCCTAGATGCCCTGGGAAAAGATTAGTGGTTCTCCACCAAATACATCCTTTGTTTTTTCATAACGTGCTATGTATCTGTCCCCTATCTAAATCTGACCTTCATCTGCTTGTAATTCCAAAGACAGGGAGTAGAGACAGACTTTAAAGTCAGACTAACCTGGCCTCAAATCCTCTCTCCCTCCCATCTCTTTCTTCTGGTCGCAGTTTCCCCATCTTTGGACTGGGTATAAGAATCCTCACCTAAAGCTACCATAAAGATCACAGGAAGAACACAAGTATTCAGTAAATGTTAATACTCTTCTTGTAGATTGAACACCTACATGCGGTTTCAGGGCAATTTCAATGGGAGGGCAGTTCATGGGGCATCTGATCTGCACCCCCCTTCTGTTTTCTAGGACTCTGGTGCCAAAGGGAATTTGGAAGCTAGCTCTCCTGCGTGCTCTATACCTGTCCTGACTCCCCTATCCTTTGCACAGGAAAGCTGAGCCTGTGATCCTTGACACTGGCCCCTCGGCCACAAAGCTTTACCAAAGGCTCTCACGTCCATTACCTCAATTACCCTTTGCAGCAGGTCTGCGAGGCAGGTGTTCTCGGCCTCATTTTACGGTTGACATACCTGAGGCCCAGGGAACTGAAGTAGCTTTTGCAAGGTTACAAAGAAAATTAGTGGCTGAGCTTGCCTTGAAACCCAGGTCCCCCATGTCCTGCCTGAAGGCTCTTTCGAGTTTCTTTGCACTGTCTCCCTGCCCCCTCACAATCCTCTCACCTCCCACCCCTACCTCCACCCCACTGTGTCACCTGGACACCTGAGAAGCGAAAGCCACAGCATCTCAACAAAGGGAGGCACACGTGATTATTTTCTTGCAACCATGTACATAGGAGGCATTAACATTCACCCAGGAGCTGCTGAAATCCGCTCAACTGGAATGGAGGCCGGCGAGAAGGGGACTGACCAAATTTGTTTACAGTGGGCTAATCCAGCTTCGGCTGCCGTGCCGCACAGCCTGGCTGTATGAGCAGCGAGAAAGTCTAATTACAGGCTGACAGCCCTGAGTGTCTCCTGGGAAGACAGGCCCTGAATAAAAGTATTAAGAGAAGCTTGAAGCGTCTGGAAATAGATGGAGATTTGTTTCCTAGCCCTGTAGTTCTAAGGGGAAGGTTTCAGATCGGGATCACAGAAGCCTAAGATTTCAGACCCAAAGGAGGCTGTAGAGAGGAGTCAGCCCTCAGGTGTGAACACGGAGGTGATTGTCCCAAGGTCATGCAATGCCACCCTGCAGAGGTCGGCACATGCATCCTGAGGCCTGACTCCCAAGCTTCTGAGTTCCCACCGACCCCCCTCACCCGCAAGCATTTCCCCTTCCGTGTCAGCGCCCGGGGGTCAGTCTCTAAGCTGGTTTCTCTGCCTCGGGCTCAGCCCTCTCCAGTCCATCCTCCAGGTGTTCCCAGAGCCTGATCACGGGGCTCTGCTGCGTCAATTTATTCAGTAGCCCCTCCAGGTGCTTAGGGGTGAAATCTACATCTTAGTCTTGGCCAAAAAAAAAAAAAAAAAAGCCCTTTGATGTGGCCTTTACCTGTGCCTCTGCCTACCAGGTAGCTGTTGATCCCCAAACTGGTCATGTCCCTTTGCATCTTCATGGTTTTGCTCATGCTGTTTCCTCCATCTGAAATGCCCTTTCTTCGCCTCTCTGTCTAAGGAAACTTCTACCCTTGCACACCCACCGCCTTCTTCAAAGCTCAAATCACAGATAAGCAACCGTTTGGGATGCTCTCAGCTTGCTCCCCCTGCAAGTCCCCATGGCACACTCAATCTGGGGCAGGGCACAGTGATGGCAGGGGCTGTATTCTCTCCACCCATCCCTGAGTACTTAGTGACCCCCACAGTGCCGAGCCCCAATCCTTGATAGAAGGAAGGTAATAAACTGATTGGTTACAACATGCAGCTACTTTGTGGTACAATGCGGAACAAAACACGCTTGGGGGGCTTCCCTGGTGGCGCAGGGGTTGAGAGTCTGCCTGCCGATGCAGGGGACACGGGTTCGTGCCCCGGTCCAGGAAGATCCCACGTGCCGCGGAGCAGCTGGGCCCGGGAGCCATGGCCGCTGAGCCTGCGCGTCTGGAGCCTGTGCTCCGCAACGGGAGGGGCCACAACAGTGAGAGGCCCGCGTACCGCAAAAACAAAAACAAAAACAAAAAACCCACCACGCTTGGGTAGCCCTCCCAGAGCTTATGGTCTGACTGATCAATCCACTGGGTCACTGTTGGTTTGAGGCTTAAAGGCGCCGCTATCCTTAAGAAGCCTCATTTAAGCGGTATATACCTACGGCCTGATAACATAGGGATGCCTAACGTACAGAAAAATGACACATGCATAGGTCTACTGTATCAGTTTCTCAGTGACCCTCACTGCATCACTGACTCCTCAGATGTCATGGGACTGAGAGCAAGCCCCCACCTGAGTGTCACAGGAGTGTGTTTCTGGAGCAGAGGGTCATGACAGAGAGGGCAAGAAGTAAGAGGATTACAAAGAAAAACAGGATCCATCATGATTTTGCCTGGAAATGCCTGTTAATTTAGGTCAATTCAACAAATATTTATGAGGTACTATGTGTGTCTATGTGTGCTATATATATATATATGTATATATATCATCAAACCCATTATACAGGAGGGGCAGTTAAGGCATAGTGGTGAAATAGCTTGTCCAAAGTTGCAACAGTTGGTTCATGATAGTGCTGGGATTTCAATCCAGGTATGTTGGACTTGAAAACTGTCATCTTCCTACTGTGCTGCATAAAACACAGTATGGAGCACCTCCTATGTGCCAGCACTGGGGATACAAAGGTGACTGAAACGTGGCCCCTGCCCTCAAGAAGCTCCCAGTGTCCTGGGGGATGGAAAGGAACCAGCTCTCCCAGTGTGGCGCTGGCAGGGAAACGGAGCATGCAAGGCTGTGGGGAAGGAGATTTCACCACAGACATGGTTTAGAATTGCCTGCACACGGTGATCGAACGAAAGCTGACTGACTTCTAGTGGGCTTTAGTGTTGTTTTTAATATCTGTGCACACACCGTGGTCCCTTATTGCCTGCTTGTGGGGCACAGTAAGTCAGTCTGGCTGTGGAAGGCTAGTTCCATTCCCAGACACTCACACATCTGGTGCACGGAGACTCTGGGCCAGCACCGCCCTGTCTTCCAAGGGTCACAGAATCACAAGTTGGCGGTCTTTCAGAGAGAGGGGGATGTGGCCAGGGCGCAGCGGGAGCAGAGGAGAGCGCAGCGGGAGCAGAGGAGAGTGGTTTCGTGCGTCATGCTGTGAGTGGAGGCTTCACAAAGGAGAAGATCGATCAATTGATGACGCCTGGAGAACTTGCTCAGGTGTAAAATGGACTCTGGTTTTTACTGCAGCCAAAGTCCAAGAGGACTTTCCCAAAGGACCACCTCGATTGGGCCAGAGGTGCTGACAACACTCCATGCCTTCTTTGAGGAAAGGTCTTTAATTTCTATGCCAATGAGCCAGACACTGGCTCCCTCGCATCCTACGCCCTTAAATACAAGGGCAGAGCTTCGCCAGGAAGTGGGAGCAGTAGGCGCGCATTAGCCCACCCATTGTAGAGCCTCTGATGGAGACCAATTACTCAAACCAGCTCCACTTCATTTCCAGCTGAAAACCCACCACTGATATCTGCTGGACACAGCCCGGGCTGATGAAGCAATCAGGAGGAAAAGCAGATGTCAGAGACACGCAGTCTTACAAAGGGTTTCGAAAGGAGGGTAGGGAAGGCAAGGTAGTGGACATGACGGGAGCTGCTCACTTACTGCCTGCAGACTTTGTGCCAGGTCTTGTGTTGATATTTTGCAGGTTTCTGCAGGGAGAAGAAAGTCAAACCCAACCCTAACACACACACACACACACGCACGCACACACACGCACACACGCACGCACACACACACACACCCTGGAGAGATACAAACAAACTAAAAAAACTGCTCTGGCGTCTGTGTGGCCTGCAAACCAGTAAGCTTCTTGGAGAAGCTCTGTTAGCTTCTGGCCATCGTGGGATTGGCCATATCCCACCTGGAGTTGCTACTTTGAATTTGTCCCAAGTTTCAACCCTTGAGGTGCTGGAATGGTCCTGGAACCCGGGCAGAGATGGGTAAGCAGGTCTTCTGCCGCTTTGTCACCTGGGCCCCACAGCGGCAATCATTCTGTCAGCTTCTGCTGGTAGCAGCCTCCTCTAGAAGGCCTCAGAATCGGCCTCGGACAGGAGGGAAGGGCACAACCCTTAAAGAATGACACAAGCCAGTTGACAAAAACTGATTAGAACCAACTAGGCCCAAGGTGGCGGAAGATTCGACTTCCAGCGGACCTTGAGCCTCATTATGCGCTCATTGTAATACATTAGCATATGCTAAATGACACACCCACAGGTGCCATGACAGTTCGGAGGAGGCTGACTGTAAAAGGTCAAAAAGTGGGTGGTGACCCAGTTCCTGGAAGTCCCTGCTCCTTCCCCAAAATAGTTTAAATAATCATCCCACTCATTAGCGTATCAAATT